>NC_140612.1:497788-1160288 GCF_057381915.1 Diplotaxodon limnothrissa | reverse complement strand
CTCACATAAATACAAATACAAAGCGCTGGGTTACAACCTGCCTGTAGCTGAGACTCTGGGTGTCAGCAGTACTCTGACACATGCACAGTAACCCCTGCGAGCTTCAAACTGACACTGCAGATCCACTCTGGAGCTAAACTGCAGTCAGAAACCTCTGAGGTTTGTTCGCTCACCGAGAGGAAAAACAACCTCAGCAGAGCCGTCATTCTGTCACGCTAACAGTCAGCACGTACACGCAGGACATAAACCCTGAGACTGACACAGGTGTTGGCCGCTACATTAACGTGTTGCTCGCAGCTCGAGGGGGAAGAGGGCAGAAAACAAATGTGCTTTGGTGTCTTCAACAATAACTGTGTTGTCCTCAGGGAGGGAAGCAGGACTCGTTCCAGCAGTGGGAGGTGGTCCCCATCGAGGTGTGCGACGTGCGGCAGGTGAAGAACAGCTTCAAGAAGCTGATGAAAGCCTGCGTGCCGAGCTCCTCGACCTCCGACCCCAACATGAGCTTCCTGCGCTGCCTGGAGGAGTCCGAGTGGATGGCGCTGGTACGTCGCGCTTTGTGTTTCTCAGCTGATTCTCGTCCACGCGGCTCTTATTTGTGCTGACTGCGTGTGTGCGTTCAGCTCCACAGGGTGCTGCAGGTGTCGGTGCTGGTGGTGGAGCTCCTGGACACGGGCTCGTCAGTCATGGTCAGCCTGGAGGACGGCTGGGACGTCACCACGCAGGTCTGACAGATGCTGGCTGCTTGGTTTTGTTAGAGCGAGCTGCGAGGGGGCAGAGTGTGTGATGCTGCATCTCTCTGCAGGTGGTGTCCCTGGTGCAGCTGCTCTCTGATCCCTACTACAGGACATTCGATGGTTTCCGGCTCCTGGTGGAGAAGGAGTGGCTGTCGTTTGGCCACCGCTTCAGCCACAGAGGAGCTCAGACACTGGGCAGCCAGAGCAGCGGCTTCACCCCCATCTTCCTGCAGTTCCTCGACTGTGTGCACCAGGTACAACAGCTGATTGTTTATCCATCATCAAGGACCGGCGCTTTGCTCTCACCGCCGCTGCCACGTGTTCGGACTGTGAGGCAGCGTGTAGAGCAGCAGCAGATTTACTGTCCTAGAATCATCCTGATTAATTAGATGTGATGTGACACGCAGCAGGCTTCTGTTCTCCTTCCTCTGATTGCGTTTGCCACAAGGTCAGAGGTCAGAGCTGTTCCTGTTTGCACTGGTGGCTGCTGCACGTACGGAGCAGCTGCAGCGCTGAGACACGATTCAGAGCAGACCTTTAATTAACACGGCATGTGTTTGTGTGCCTCCACCCTCAGATCCACCTCCAGTTCCCCATGGAGTTTGAGTTCAGTCAGTACTACCTGAAGTTCCTGGCCTACCACTACGTCTCCAACCGCTTCCGCACCTTCCTGCTCGACTCGGACTACGAGCGCATCGAGCTGGGTGAGTACAAACGGAGCCCGTGTTGATTCCACGCTCGAAGGCGGTTGTTAGTGTAACCATGATCCGTGTGTGTAGGAGTGCTGTACGAGGAGAAAGGCGAGAGGAAAAACCCTCAGGTGTGCAAGTCTGTGTGGGACTACATCGACCGACTGAACAAGAAAACGCCCGTCTTCTACAACTACATGTTCTCTCCTGAAGACGACGAGGTGAGAACACGAGCACAGCCTGCTGCGCCCGAAACACAAACTCGTGCTTAACGAAGGCGCTGCGTGTTCCAGGTGCTGAGGCCGTACACCTTCATCTCCAACCTGAAGGTGTGGGACTTCTACACGGAGGAGACGCTGTCCGAGGGGCCGTCCTACGACTGGGAGCTGAGGGGCCGGCAGGAGCGCGCGGCCGAAGAGACGGCGGAGAAACCCGACACCAGCGGGCCTAAATCTCAACGCCACATTGTGTGGCCGTGTTACGACAACCTGACCAAGGTGGTGCCCGACGCCATCACCAAGCTGCTGCAGGACCTGCAGAGCCTGGAGGCCGAGCTCGGCCAGGCGACAGACAAGTGGAAGGACACGTGGGATAAAATCAAGACCACGCAGAGGACGGAGACCAAGCTGGAGAGCAAGGTGGGCCAACAAGCACACGAGCCGGTGTCGACCCTGCAGGGTGCTAACACTCACTGCAGCTTTAACCCTGCTGTATGTGGTTGAGCCAGGCTTTCATCCTACAGACACGCGCACAGACACACACACGCACAGACACACACACGCACAGACTCACACACACACGCACAGACACACGCACACACACACACGCACACACACAGACACGCACACGCACGCACGCACGCACACACACACACAGACACGCACGCACGCACGCACACACACAGACACGCACACGCACGCACGCACGCACACACACAGACACACAGGCACACACACACACACACACACACGCACAGACACGCACAGACACACACACGCACAGACACACACAGACACACAGGCACACACACACACGCACACACACGCACACACGCACACACACAGACACACACGCACACACACAGACACACACACAGACACACACACGCACAGACACACACACGCACACACACACACGCACACACACACGCACAGACACGCACACACACACGCACAGACACACACACACACACACACGCACAGACACACACGCACAGACACACACACGCACACACGCACGCACACACAGACACACGCGCACACACGCGCACACACAGACACACACACACACAGACACACAGGCACACACAGACACACAGACACACGCACACACACAGACACGCACACGCACAGACACGCACACACACACGCACACACACATACACGCACACACAGATACACACGCACACACAGATACACACACACACACACACACACACACACACACACACACACACACAGGTAGCTCAGTGTGTGTGCACTGATGTTTTCTGCCTCTGCAGCCTTCCTTCTCCAGCTCCCTGCTGATGTCATCCAACCTGAGCCATCAGCGGCGTTCTCAGGGCGTTTACCTGCAGGAGAGCGGTGTAGGATCCTCCATCAACCTGGCTCTGGACTGCGAAGCCAGCGCCACGTCTACGCCCGTCCCCGGTCGGCCGAGCACCAGCACCCTCTACAGCCAGTTCCAGAGCAGCGAGAGCGAGAACAGGTCTGTACCTGCCAGCGGGGCGTCGTACTGAACAGCGACTCCTCCCAGCTCTGCTGCCGTGTCACAGGCCTGTAGATAAACTGTGCAGCGTAGTGGTGGCAGAGAACAGCTCAAGCATGTCTCTACTTGTGTTTTGGCCTCCAGGAGTTTTGAAGGCATTCTCTTCAAGAGAGGGGCGTTGTTGAAACCATGGAAACCGCGGTGGTTTGTGCTGGATAAGACCAAACACCAGGTAAGACGGAGCAGAGGAGGCTTTGTCTCCAGGAGACCGTTGCTGGTTTAATGGCGCCTCTCTCCCTCCCTCTGCAGCTCAGATACTACGAGAGCAGGCAGGACAAGGAGTGCAAAGGAGTGATCGATCTGGCTGAGGTGGAGTCTGTCACCGCGGGAACGCCCACCATGGGAGCGCCAAAAAACATTGACGAGAAAGCCTTCTTTGATGTGAGTGAGCTCCCTCGCCGCGTTGCTCCAGGATCGTTTCTGACAGGAAGTGAGCCTGGATTGGCTGAAGCTCCCCCGTAGCGTTCATGGGGAGGCAGAGACCACACCCTCCCTAAGCGCTGGTGCACACACAGTAGTTTAAACAGACACACACTCCTCCCAGGAGGCTTTCAAGGCTAAAGAGTCAGAGACGATTCTCTTCTTGGCCTTAGTTTCAGCATTACATGAAACTGTAGGTTATAGCAGCGAGCTGAGCGCCGACTGCAGAGAGCCCCTCCCCCTGCTCCTGCAGCCTTTCTGAGTCCGTGCACGAACGAGACCCCGCTGTTATCAGTCTATGTTTAACGATCCTGATTCGTCTCTCTGCTTCTTTCAGCTCAAGACGACCAAACGAGTGTACAACTTCTGTGCCCAGGACAGCCTGAACGCACAGCTGTGGATGGACAGTGTTCAGAGCTGCCTGTCAGACGCGTAGAGGCGAGCGGCGAAGGGAGGAGCCTGTGACCACCGTGCTCTGTTCTGTGTTGAACTAATGACTTTGCGTCACAACGTTTCCATGTTTTTGTTATGAAAAGAAAAAACCACAAAGTCGCTGTCGTAGCTGCAGCATGAAGATCCTTCCAGCCCTGTAAACCGCCCTCCTCCCCTCCTACTAACCTCACTGCCCGGCCGCACACTCGGGGGAGGAATGACGGAGGAGCTGCAGTCGGCCCGGCCTCGTTCAGACTTCGAGGGTCCGACGGCTCGTCGGTCGGCAGACGTTCTTCCTCTTTGCCTTCCACTGCCCGACGCAGCGCTCACGGCGCGTTCAAAGGAAGTTCAAGAGGAAGCGGCTGCAACGAGGGGGCTCGTCAGCGGTTCATGAAGGATTTCCTTTCAGTTTTTTTTGTTTTTGCTTTTTAAAAATCTCAAATTTGTTCCAGGAGGAGGTCAGCGCTCCTCCACGTGTGGCAACGACAC
This sequence comes from Diplotaxodon limnothrissa, assembly GCF_057381915.1. NCBI lineage: Eukaryota > Metazoa > Chordata > Actinopteri > Cichliformes > Cichlidae > Diplotaxodon > Diplotaxodon limnothrissa. The sequence goes on along the minus strand of NC_140612.1, from coordinate 1,155,757 downwards.
ACTGCGAACGCCATGAACCGCTCGCAGAGATCAAAGAGCCCAGCGGGTGTTGAGAGTGTCGGTGGACTCGTCGCCGACAGTGTTTACAGAGGACCCTCACTACGCTGTGCGCTAACATTCACACTCTGAAGGACAGGCACTGCTGTATGAAACAGGGAGGAGACCCCGGTGTGTAGAGGCACACCGAGTGTGGGAGAGGAAAACTCCGTATTTCTTTAACCGCTCAAATGGTCTCGTTTCGCCATGAGTCGCTTTGTTCTCTGATTCCCATCCTAGTTCACGTATCGAGCTTCCTCCGCTACGACTGAGCGAAGCAGGTAAATGCAGACGCGGTGACATCGCCGCCTGCAGGTGCAGGCTTTGAAATGACTCGTGTGGCGTACGCCAGGACCGATTCAACTGAACATTGTTAAAAGACCACAACTTTTTCTCCATGTTGTTGTTGGCAGAAGTTCCAAATTTAAAACGTCAGCAGACACGAGACCGTAAGAGCTGTAAGTGAAATACTGTCGTTTCCTCCGACGACGGCGGGGTGGTGAAGGTCACACAGGCGTGTGTGAGCGCTGCTCGCGAGTTTCCACGCTGTTGTGTTTAGACGTGAACGATGCAGCATGAGCGGCGTGGCCCTGGGAGCGCGGGCGGAGGTTTCAAACATCTGTGTCTGTCCTCCACGAGCACCCGAACCCTGCTCTGTAAAATATGTCCTCCTGCTGTCTTTGAACACAGGCTTTTGTGCTGATAACTCTTTTGTACATACTACTCCAGATTTGTATGTAATGTTTATGCTAGTAATTTATTTAACTTGTCTCCTCAGTAAAGTTCCTCAAGCACCACTTTATTTTGAAATTAGGAATTCAACGTGCCATTTGTTTCTGTATTAATGTGACTAATGCTTCTTGCAAATGTACACCCTTAGTGTCTTTTTTCTTTGTGTAAACACAGTTGTCCTTAAACATGAACCATTAACAGTAGAGTGGAAGGGGAAGCCTCTTCACCGCGCTGCTCGCCCACAGCGACGGGACGATGTGGACTAACAAAGGTCAGAGGTCAGGTGTTCCTGGTGCATCGTTGTGAGATTGACGATAACAAACACGTAGAAATATTCATACTGATTGACGCTGATCCTGTGAATAAATTATTCTAATAAAATCTTTTTTTTTTTTTTTCGTATCCAGTCTGTTTGGTTGCCGTCTTCTTGCTTAATATTCTGATGCTCAGTTCATTTCAGTAGGATTTGCTGGTATTAGCGGTGCGAGCATGATGAAACCTATAAACGTCTGCAGGCTCCTCACGGTCAAAGGTCAAACAACCTGATGGTTTGGGTGAGGAACAGAACGCTCGCTGCGTCCTCGGGTCAGCCCCGGCTCACCTTTTTCACTCTCGTTTACTCATCTCTCAACGGCTGCATCGCCCCAACAATATGACATAATCACTTTTATTTATTTGTTGTTTTTTATTAAATTAGAAACGACCTTCTGAGCCGGGTTATGTTGTCAATCATGTCGATATCGAGTTTTTAGAATCCAAATAAAAAACTGTGGGTTTAAAGGTTCACGTGTCCGTGTCTGTCTGCAAACTGCTGCACCACAGTCAACAGCTGCTCTGCAGCGCTCAACCTGCATCACCTGCATCACCTGTTTTCCTATAAGAAGAGCAAACCAAATACCTGCTGTTACCCTTGTGTTGTCCTTGGGACATTTTTGTCCTCTAAAGAAATCTTCTGCTATCAAAAATGTGTTTTTATTAATCAAATGGTCTGAAAACAAGTTGTTCAGTACTATGCTGTGCATGATTGGAATAAGTTTGAAGTAATTTGATGTATTTATGGGGTTTTATTGGACTTTATAACGTCTGTTGTCCTCGGGGACAAAAACGTCCACAAAGTGTTGCAAAGGGCCACATTTTCACACACTGCTGTCAAACATCTCGGATCACTGATGTGTGGGGTCAAGCAACGGTCATAACCACCACAACAGGCAGCACAAAGAGGAGGCAGGCGCTCCACATTCAACGGTATTTACACAGCGCCGAATCACAACAGTCGCATCAAGGTGCTTCGTATTGTAAGGTCGACCCTACGTACACAGAAAGCAGCTCACAGGCCTCCACTGCTCTGGAGGCTTGTGAGCTAATTTTTTTACCATGTTGTGCAAAGCAATGAGCAGTAGGACAAAGCACATATTGTCCTCTAGGTCAGCGGTCTCCAACCTCTTTTGCGCTACAGGCCGGTTTATGGCCGACAATATTTTCACGGCCCGGCCTTTAAGGTGTCGTGGATAAATACAACATAATAAAACCAGTACCGGTACCGAAAAAAAGATTTATTCATAACACACGTGAAAAGACCCAGGAAAACCGCGTAAACGCTGGAAACTGATAAAAACCCTGAAAACCAGACATTTCACACCTGAGCCTCAACTCTCACGGCCCGGTACCGGTCCGAGGCCCGGGGGTTGGGGACCGCTGTCCTAGTATAATGAGGAGGGAGAATCAATGTTCAGGAAGATCCAGGGTTAGAAGATATAGAAAATATTGTCAATATTTAGAGCACATGCTACCCTTTCTCTGAAAAAGCACATCAGCCACCTGCAGAAGTGGAAGAAGGCTATGAAGTGAAGAAAAGTGATGAAGAATCTGAACTATGTTCAAGTAGGTTCTCAGGCATCCAGGACATGGTAGTCTGAGGAGCTTGGAGAGAAAGTGACTGGGCTTCTTGAAGTTTCTTGAATTTTCAGAATGTGAAACTGAAATAGAAGAGGTCAGAGGACTACACATCATCCATTTCAATTATGATGAAGACAAAGAATCAAGCAGGAAAGAGGAATCAGCTGAGACAGAGGAATATTTGCAGTAACGTGAGGAAACACTGATCTGGTCTTCTAACCTTCCCAGTGACAGACGATGCATGACTCTCTCATGTGCCTCAGAGAAAGATGATCTACCACAGTCCAAGCACATGTGCCAGGTCCCATACTCCTTCAGTGGCTTTTCTACTCGAGTACTGAAAGCATTATACACAGTGTATTCTGCTTGTATTCTGCTTTTTAACGTTCACATGCCAATGGATGCATCAGAGACCAAGTTGGGGTTCAGTAACTTGCCCAAGGACACCTTGGTAAGAACTCCAGACTAGAGCACACAGAGATTGAACCAACAACCATCCAATTAGCAGATGACCTGCTCTACAGCCAACTCAATGATGAACAAGGAGGGACAACAAGAGAGGAAGAAAAATGGACCGAATGCAGCTGTAGGCATATGTGGGTGTGTTGATTCTTACTGCCGCGCATCCAGTAGAGTCGCTACGGCCAGTTTATGACATCCTGAGTCTGGTAGAGAAGTTTTCATGCTGACACAAGATTAATCATAGAAGCACAAAAAGGACATAATTTCTTGATAAAGACACAATAGATGATCGTCGTTCATGACACAAACGTGCTCCTGTGAGGTGTATGGAACAAGTGGGTGTTCCTCCTGCTGTGATGTAAGATCCTGGTACTGATGTGACTGTATGAGCACCAAGTCCCCTTCAGAGGACTCTGTCCCCTCCAACAGAACATCCAAGTAAACCAGGGAACTTTGAGACAAAAACATGGGCAGCATGTGATGCAGGTCCAGCTGTACATGGAACATGCTCGTGTGCGATGGCAAACCGTCTGTCCTGCAGTCAGGACACGAGTTGTCCCTAACATTGCAGGTTTCCAAAAGAAAACAATCACCTGTAACAGCTTGTTTACTGTATATGCCCCTTGGCCTGCAACTGCAGAAAGAATGCTGTCCATGATGGGACCAGTGCAGAGGAATAAACCTGAGCTTCCTCCTGCACTTGGGTCCAATATGGACACGCCTTTGTCCTCATGAAAGTTTGCCTTCACTCAGACTCATGCCCTGGTGTTCCTACCATGCCAAAATATAGAAAACTGTCAGGTAATGATAAATATAAACACTCAAACGAGACGGGGTCATTTTGGACCCCTGAGGACAACAGGTGTGATTATGTGCTGCCAGTAAAAAACTTGAAGTAGTTTAAAAACAGCTTTCTAAATTAACGTTGACATAAACCCGTCCGTGATCATCTGTTAAAGCAGCCGACTCTGGTTGAGAAACGATCCTCGCGATAACTGATGATTTAATTTATTTTTTACCCGAAAACAAAGAAAAAATTCATTTTTATGAGGTTTTATCAGACTTAAATTTGAAATGGAAAAAAGAAATTGTGTCAAAATGTTTGAATTAAGTTTTAATTAAAAGTGGGGAAAAATCCACTTCATATTAATTATCAATCAAACCAGATGGGGACATTTTTGACCCCTGAGGACCACGGGTGTGATTATGTGCTGCCATTTAAAATTTATAAACGCTTGAAAACAAACAAAACAAAAAAAATTCTCACTAAAGTTCAACATACAGCACTCTGCAGTCAGATAGTCAAAATAATCTAAACATTTAAATATTTTATTGTCTCATTTTATTTCCGCTCAAAAACAGAGTGTACTTTATGTAAACAAGGGCTGGTGAAAGGTAGATTTTGTGGTAATATGCTAGTCTCAAGTAAATGTGGTGTAACACTGGATTGATGAAGAGTCGCAGCAGAACTCTGCACACATCAGAAGCCTGAACGAGGCTGTGAACTATTACTGAGCAAATACAGGGCCGTGTGCCGCGGTCTGAGGTGATCGTGGATTCACTGAATCACAATCCATCTTCATGACCACCTGTGATGGTTGATTTCCACTGAAGGTTAACCGAACATAACGAACATTTCTTGACAGGGCTGTCCTGGTTGACACGCCTCTGCAATGTTGCGTGGAGATCAGGGGCAGTACCTGTGGCCTGGCAGACCGGGGTGGTGGTCCCCATCTTTAAGAAGGGGGACCGGAGGGTGTGTTCCAACTACAGGGGGATCACACTCCTCAGCCTCCCTGGGAAAGTCTATGCCAGGGTGCTGGAAAGGAGAGTTCGTCCGTTAGTCGAACCTCGGATACAGGAGGAACAATGCGGTTTTCGTCCTGGTCGCGGAACACTGGACCAGCTCTTTATCCTCTCCAGGATACTTGAGGGTGCATGGGAGTTTACCCAACCAGTCTACATGTGTTTTGTGGACTCGGAGAAGGCATTCGACCGTGTCTCTCGGGGTGTCCTGTGGGAGGTGTTGCGGGAGTTTGGGGTGTCTGGCCCATTGCTACGGGCCATTCGATCCCTATACAACCGTTGCAAGAGCTTGGTTCGCATTGCCGGCAATAAGTCGGACTCGTTCCTGGTGGGTGATGGGCTCCGCCAGGGATGCCCTTTGTCACCGGTTCTGTTCATAATTTTTATGGACAGGATTTCTAGGCGCAGCCAAGTGGCGGAGGGCTTTCGCTTTGGTGGCCTCAGAATCTCATCTCTGATCTTTGTAGATGATGTGGTTCTGTTGGCTTCATCGGGTGAGGGCCTCCAGCTCGCACTGGAACGGTTCGCAGCCGAGTGTGAAGCAGCGGGAATGAGGATCAGCACCTCCAAATCTGAGGCCATGGTTCTCAGCCGGAAAAGGGTGGAGTGCCCACTCCGGGTCAGGGACGAGACCCTGTCCCAAGTGGAGGAGTTTAAGTATCTCGGGGTCTTGTTCGCGAGTGATGGGAGAAGGGAGCCGGAGATCGACAGACGATCTACATCCCTGCCCTCACCTATGGCCACGAGCTGTGGGTAGTGACCGAAAGAACGAGATCGTGGATACAAGCGGCGGAAATTAACTTCCTCCAAAGGGTGGCTGGCCTCTCCCTTAGAGATAGGGTGAGAAGTTCGAAAGGAGCCTCACCCAGGAGGCGCCCCCTGGGTGAGGGGGGTCTGGGCTTCTCTGCTTGGGCTGCTGAAGCTGAAGAAGATGGACGGATGGAGAGTTCCTGACATTTTGAAAGCACAGCCGGGCTTTCTAAGCATTAGCTGGTTGGACTAAACCTGCAGCCCTCAGAGACGCCCTCTCTGCTCACCAACAAAACTATTCTGCCCCGAACAACACAGATGAACGTTGCCTACTCCAAACAGAGATGACGAAAAAAAAAGATAAAATGCATTGTTTGGAAAATCATTTTCATGCAGAGTAACCTCAGTGCTGCTGTTGATTTCTAACATCACAGCTGCACATTAGAACCCTCAGAGTGGATCTGTCCCAGTGGGGCAACACTGCACTTTACATGCTGAAAAGAATGAATGAAAATCTTAAACCAACACACCTCTCATGACCAGGTTATTTAGGAAGGAAAAGACCAACAAAACCAAGCAGAGGGGGAGGAGCAAAGTGTGCACGCCACATGTGCAGCAGTGGTGTTTGCACAGACATGTCGGAGGGAAAACTGAAACCGAACGTGTTCAGGCCCTGAGTGGCTGCGGACTCCGAAGCAATTTTGGCCACATTGATGAGCTGATCACATGATTTCTGAACATCCCCTCATTGGAGGGAGTTTGTGCTCCCCCCATAAAGTCACGCTAGTGTTTCTACACCACTCTGCATTAGTTATTATTCATCTCTGGCTCTCTCCCACAGCGTGTCTTTTGTCCCGCGTCCTTCCCTTCAAACCCAACCGGTCGCAGCAGATGGCCCCGCCCCTCCCTGAGCCTGGTTCTGCCGGAGGTTACTTCCTGGTAAAAGAGTTTTTCCGTCCCACTGTCGCTTGTTCATAGAGGTTGGTCTTTTTGTGGGGTCTTAACCCTGCACTATAAAACATCATGAGGTGTCGTGTGGAACTGCGTGTGGACGAGGTCTCTGAAAACAAAACGTACTGCACCAGTGCAAAGATGACACCAGACCAGCAAAGCAGAGCCTTTGGTATTAATGTGGTCAGCCAGACACTTTTAATTTGAATTTTTTAACAATAATCATAGAACCTGATCGCTGTCAAATGATTTAAGTACACCAAAGAGGCCTGTAGCTCTGCAGAACTCAGACCTGCTCTCCCTCCAATTCTGCTGCTCAGAAACAAAATAAAATTAACCTTAAAAAAAAAATTAATAATAATAATAATAATAGGGGGGTGGGGGGCATACAGCGTCACTCTTACCAAATGTCACTCTCCCCCTGTGAGTAAGTGCTTGGTGGAAAGAGAGAAAAGGAACAGACAAAAATAGTAATCTCAAGGTTGCTTGTAAAATTACTTATAAATGTAGATAATATTTGTATATAGGTAGATAAAGTTTGGTTGATTTAAGGGGGATAGCAAGAACGTAAAGGTCAATACAATCAGAAGGTCTTAGCTCACTAGCTAGGTCAACAGAGAACCGGTTATACATGCACTAAAGTAAAAGAAGAGAAAATTGAGATCATATCCAAATCTGAAACTACCCAATGAGTCTCTGATGCCAGATTTTTTCTTTTTAAATAAAATGGCTAATTGACATTATTGCACATGAGCAAAAGACAGTAATACTATTAGAGCTCTGTTCATTGACCCGCTTCTCCTCCTCTTCAACAGAGCGTCCTGAAGCACTTCAAAACATTCAGAAACCTGGTGACGTACGATGGTGAGGATGTTTCATCAACAGCGACCAAAACCAAAAAAACCCAAACACTGGATAAAACCTTGATGTGAGGACAGAGGAGACAACCAGCAGAGATGAAGGTACAACACTTACATCATTGTGCTATAATGTACAGTAAATGGCTGCATAAGTGCTTTTTCTTAAGCTTGAAGGAAAAACAACGTATTTATTGTTGAGGCATCATTTAAAGTTGGCCTGTGCTATCCATTCGGGGTGCCCATGTAAAATCCCAAAGGGTGGGAAGCGGGAGAGTAATGTTTGAGGACATAAAAAAATAGCGGTGACGATGTTACCCCTCAGACTCTGTCGTTTCAAAGATCGCTGCTACATTAAAACTGCACGGGATCATGTGCAACATCAGGAAAAGGCTTTGAAGAAGATTCCTCTGCACTCTGCTCCGTCTCGCTTTTTCTTTTTTTGTGTGGGGGGGTTGTTTTTTTACATGTCCTGCCGCCTCGTTATTGGTGTCGATTGGCAGTGTCCAGGTCCAATAACATGGCAGAGTGATTCAGTAAAAACACCGTAGTTGCAGTGAGGTTATTTAGGGGAGTCACTCTGGAGGAGGCTGACAGTCTGCGTCTCTCAGGGGCTGCGGCGCCCATCGCGCTCACACGGGCCCGTTGACCGACACTTCCTGGGGCGGTGGCGTTTCCTCTCTGTTGGGACGACAAAGGAAACAGTCAGCTGCGTGCAGGAGACACGATGCACGTCCAGCACTACATGCTGTTAGACTGCAGTCTGTCTGCTGCCTCCGTATGGAACAGGCTGCTGCTGCTCCAAGTACAAAGTTTTGCCTCATTGTGTGAGTAGCATTTCCTCGTTTCCCATTTCAACCACAAAGCTGAACCGATAACCCCGAGCTCCACTTCTGAGAGTGGCGTCTCCCATTATTCCCCCAAATGCACAAACTTTGACACATTCACCTCCACTAACATGAATGCAGTGCTTTACATTTAGTGTGAATGCAGCAACTAAATATTCTCCTGGTATACAAACATACTTTAACAACTAAACGTACTTAACAAAGATGTGTTTTTAAATCAGAAAGTGTAACCCGAGTTAACTGATTTCATGATTCTATGAAGGCTATGTGTCTGCTTTAGACAACAACATGTTACAAGCAGCAGCAGTGGCCTCTGCAGGCACTCAGCAGACTCCTCCCCCCCGCTGGAGTCTACATGATTCAAAGTGTGCAGCCCACTGCTGAACAGTGTCAGCTCGTCTGTGAGCGTGTATGAGCGACTTGGCTTTCACATATACAATCATGCTGTGTGCTAAAGCATTATTTACTATTGCATATAGCACCATATTTACTGCATTTCTTTGCATGTAATGCAAAGAAATGCACTAGGAGCCGTTTCATCTTTCTACCCCTCCTTGAATCGCTACCTTATCGTGGTGGAGGGGTTTGTGTGTCACAGGGATCCCAGGGGCTATGTTGTCTGGGGGCTTTTGCCCCCTGGTAGGGTCTCCCATGGCAAATTGGCCCTGGGTGAGGGACCAGACAAAGAGCGATTCATAAGACCCTTATGAAAAGGACATCGAGGGAACAGTTTACCCTGCCCGGGATAGGGTTACCGGGGCTCCGCCCTGGAGCCAGGCCCGGGGAGGGTGCCCGAGGGCGAGCGTCTGGTGGCCGGGCCTTAGTCCATGGGGCCCGGCCGGGCACAGCCCGAAGAGGAGACATGGGCCCATCCTCCCGCAGGCCCACCACCCGCAGGAGGCGCCATAGGGGTCGGGTGCATTGTGTGCCGGGTGGCGGCCAGGAGCGGAGGCCCTGGCGGACTGACCAAGACTGGCAATAGGGACATGGAATGTCACCTCTCTGGTGGGGAAGGAGCCTGAGTTAGTGCGTGAGGTTGAGAGGTACCGGCTAGATATAGTCGGGCTCACCTCTACACATGGCTTGGGCTCTGGAACCTGTCTCAGTCTGGAGTTGCCCCTGGTGAGAGGCGGCGGGCTGGGGTGGGTATTCTAATATCCCCTCGGCTTGCTGCCGGTACGTTGGGGTTTTTCCCGGTGGACGAGAGGGTTTGTTCCCTGAACGGGTCCTGACTGTCATCTGCGCTTATGCGCAGAGTGGCAGTTCAGAGTACCCAGCCTTCTTAGAGTCCCGGGGGGGGGGGGGGGGGGGTGCTGGAGGGTGCTCCACCTGGAGACTCTGTTGTCCTGCTGGGAGACTTCAATGCTCACGTGGGTAATGACAGCGAGACCTGGAGGGGCGTGATTGGGAGGAACGGCCTCCCTGATCTGAACCCAAGCGGTGCTTTGTTATTGGACTTCTGTGCTAATCACAGTTTGGCCATAACGAACACCCTGTTCGAACATAAGAGTGTCCATAAGTGCACGTGGCACCAGGATGCTCTAGGCCGTAGGTCGATGATCGATTTTGTAATCGTATCAGCAGACCTGCGACCATATGTTCTGGACACTCGGGTAAAGAGAGGGGCTGAGCTGTCAACTGATCACCACCTGGTGGTGAGTTGGATCAGGTGGCGGGGGAGGACGCTGGACAGACCTGGTGCACCTAAACGCGTAGTGAGGGTGTGCTGGGAACGTCTAGCAGAGGCCCCAGTCCGCGAGATCTTCAATGCACACCTCCGGCAGAGCTTCAACAGCATTCCGAGGGAGACTGGGGACATTGAGTCCGAATGGACCATGTTCAGCGTCTCCATTGCCGAAGCTGCTGCATTGAGCTGCGGCCGCAAGGTGGTTGGTGCCTGCCGTGGTGGTAATCCCCGAACCAAATGGTGGACACCAGAGGTGAAGGGAGCCACCAGGCTGAAGAAGGAGTCCTATCGGGCTTGGTTAGCCTGTGGGACTCCGGAGGCAGCCGACAGGTATCGACAGGCCAAGCGGAATGCGGCTCGGGCAGTGGCTGAAGCAAAAACTCGGGTGTGGGAGGAGTTCGGAGAGGCCATGGAAAAAGACTTTCGGACTGCCTCGAAGAGATTCTAGCAAACCGTCAGACGTCTCAGGAGGAGAAAGCGGTGCTCTACCTGCACTGTGTATAGTGCTGGCGGAGCGCTGCTGACGTCGACTGAGAAAATTGTCGGGCGGTGGAAGGAATACTTCGAGGACCTCCTTAATCCCACTGACACGTCTTCCGAGGAGGAAGCAGAGTCTGGGGATGAGGGGAATGACCCGCCAATTTCCGGGGGGGAGGTCACTGAGGCAGTTAAACAACTCCTTGGTGGCAGAGCCCCTGGTGTTGATGAGGTCCGCCCCGAGTTCCTGAAGGCTCTGGACGTTGTAGGGCTGTCCTGGTTGACACGCCTCTGCAATGTTGCGTGGAGATCAGGGGCAGTACCTGTGGCCTGGCAGACCGGGGTGGTGGTCCCCATCTTTAAGAAAGGGGACCGGAGGGTGTGTTCCAACTACAGGGGGATCACACTCCTCAGCCTCCCTGGGAAAGTCTATGCCAGGGTGCTGGAAAGGAGAGTTCGTCCGTTAGTCGAACCTCGGATACAGGAGGAACAATGCGGTTTTCGTCCTGGTCGCGGAACACTGGACCAGCTCTTTATCCTCTCCAGGATACTTGAGGGTGCATGGGAGTTTGCCCAACCAGTCTACATGTGTTTTGTGGACTTGGAGAAGGCATTCGACCGTGTCGCTCGGGGTGTCCTGTGGGAGGTGTTGCGGGAATATGGGGTGTCTGGCCCATTGCTACGGGCCATTCGATCCCTATATAACCGTTGCAAGAGCTTGGTTCGCATTGCCGGCAATAAGTCGGACTCGTTCCCGGTGGGTGATGGGCTCCGCCAGGGCTGCCCTTTGTCTCCGGTTCTGTTCATAATTTTTATGGACAGGATTTCTAGGCGCAGCCAAGTGGCGGAGGGCTTTCGCTTTGGTGGCCTCAGAATCTCATCTCTGCTTTTTGCAGATGATGTGGTCTGTTGGCTTCATCGGGTGAGGGCCTCCAGCTCGCACTGGAACGGTTCGCAGCCGAGTGTGAAGCAGCGGGAATGAGGATCAGCACCTCCAAATCTGAGGCCATGGTTCTCAGCCGGAAAAGGGTGGAGTGCCCACTCTGGGTCGGGGATGAGTTCCTGCCCCAAGTGGAGGAGTTCAAGTATCTCGGGGTCTTGTTCGCGAGTGATGGGAGAAGGGAGCCGGAGATCGACAGACGGATTGGGGCTGCAGCTGCAGTAATGCAGACGCTGCACCGGTCCGTCGTGGTGAAGAGGGAGCTGAGTGTAAAAGCGAAGCTCTCAATTTACCGGTCGATCTACGTCCTACCCTCACCTATGGCCACGAGCTGTGGGTAGTGACCGAAAGAACGAGATCGCGGATACAAGCGGCAGAAATGAGCTTCCTCCAAAGGGTGGCTGGCCTCTCCCTTAGAGATCGGGTGAGAAGTTCGGCTATCCGGGAGGGGCTCAGAGTAGAGCAGCTGCTGCTCCACATCGAAAGGAGCCAGCTGAGGTGGTTCGGGCATCTGACAAGGATGCCCCCTGGGCGCCTCCTGGGTGAGGTGTTCCAGGCATGTCCCACCGGGAGGAGGCCCCGGGGCAGACCCAGGACACGCTGGAGAGATTATATCTCTCGGCTGGCCTGGGAACGCCTTGGTATTCCCCCGGATAAGCTGGAGGAGGTGGCTGGGGAGAGGGAGGTCTGGGCCTCTTTGCTTAGGCTGCTGCCCCCGCGACCCGGCCCCGGATAAAGCGGATGAAGATGGATGGATGGACCATATTTACTGACCTGCTTTACTTCGTGACTACTGTTGTGCAGCGTCACATTTTCTTAGAAAACCCATGATGCATTGCACTGCAAATGCAGGATAATTGTGCAGTTTTACATGCAAAGAAATGCACTAGGAGCCGTTTCATCTTTCTACCAAACTACATCTGCTAACACTGTGCAGAAGGAAGTGTGACGAGAGGCTGATGCTCGAGGCAGCAGGAAGGATGGAAATACTCATGTCTCTCCAGCTGAGCTGACATGCTTATTAATCTGTCTCTCTTCAACAGCATGTCTTTATCCTGTCTTCCTTCTCTCACCCCAACCAATCACAGCAGATGGCCCCGCCCCTCCCTGAGCCTGGTTCTGCTGGAGGTTTCTTCCTGTTAAAAGGGAGTTTTTCCTTCCCACTGTCACCAAAGTGCTGCTCACAGGGGGTCATATGATTGTTGTCTGCATGCATTATTGTAGGGTCTACCTTACAACATAAAGCACCTCGAGGTGCTTTACTTCCTGGCTACTTACTTCCTGTCAGTCTGCGTGTTTACAGGTAGATCCTCAGCAGGCTGCTGCTCTGAAGCTGTAGGAGGATCTGACAGGGAGAGCTTCTCCAGAGACACCGGACACTCCTCACTGCAGAACACACACACACGTATAAATGTAACATTTATTATGCTTTTTTATTTATTTATTATTTATTAACCTTTATTTAACCAGGAAGATCCCATTGAGATTAAAAACCTCTTTTTCAAGGGAGACCTGGCCAAGATAGGCAGCAGCAGATGTCTCACAGTTACAGAAATTACTCAAACACAGGCAGCAACAACACACATGCTTTTAGTTGTAAAACCAACCTGGGAGACCAGCAGAGGGAAACAAGCTCAGAACAGCTACGCTCATGGACACTCGTGCAGAATGCATCATTTTTGAACGTGAAGACGGCCAGCTGTCCATTTAGTTTGGAGCATGTGGAAATGAAGGCTGAGTGGTCAGATCCACTAGTGGCATACAAAATGCTCATGATCTGTGTGGAGCTCAGCTGGCTCCGTGTTAACATGACAAACTTTAGCTCCGGGGTGAACTGTACTTAGAAAGGCGAAGCTCAACTGAATGCATGCAGCAATTTCAAATTCCAGCGCGCTCTATAATTACATCAATGTGGTAATTATGTTTCAAATATAGATGTTTGCACACACACAGAGGTTGTGTGTGTGCAGCGTGGACAGTCTCAGGACGTTACCCCAAAGTGACGTTTGTTTTTCGGCGCTCATGCTTTACTCGCCGGATACGTTTCACTGAGCTTTAAACGCCCAACTGCTTTCACTGATATGACACATTCTGAAAGACGTGACGACGCACACCTTTTGAGGTCCACCGTCTTGTTGCCCGGGGCACTGGCTGTTTCTAAGGTGGGAGGAGCACCAGCATTTTTGTCATCCTCCTCGCTGTCAGAGCCTCCGGAGGAGCTGCTGTCTGAGGCCACGAGTGGAGCCTTTCTCCCTTCTCCTGCTGGACCAGGGGAGGTACTAACATCTGCTGACAGACACGTGCAGAAAAATACTGTTATTACACTTTTCTTCATTTATTGCTCCAATTAAGAACCGGTGTTCCTGAGTTGGACATGAGTTTAGGAGAGGATCTGCCGGCCGGAGCGGTGACGTGCGACTCACCGCTCTTCTCGTGGTTTTGTTTGGCTTGTTTATCGACATCACTGCTGCCCGTTTCCACAGGAGAGCTGCACCTGGGATCTGTCTTTGTACTGTGGGAAACCAGGAAGAGAGCATTGAGCATTGCGTTCCTATGAAAACCGTCACCAGTGCGGTCTGTGTGACTGCTCACCCAGAGAAAGGCTGGAACTCAGTGAAGTTAGCCCAGCCAGTCTGCTGTGTCTCGGTCGCGCTCCCTGCTGAGCTCTCCCACCCGGGGGAGGTTTGGGATGCTGCGTTCTCTCCAGAATCCCTGAAATTTGCTGTCCAGCCAGGACCTGGAGATGACACCAAACACTTTTAAGACCTGAGAGGCTGTTCACAGGTCAGTGCGACATTTGGCTGCATTCCCATCTACCCGAATCTGACGTGTTCTGCTCAGAGTCTTCGTCCTCATCCGATTCAGATGCACGGTCCCGCTCCCGACCTCCGTTTTCCATGCTGCTCCTGGAGCTTCCCTCTGAGGTTTGAGAGACCCCGAACCTGGAAGAAAGGGAGAAGCTCATTAAGTTAAAGGTTTAATGAAACAAATCCACGGCATGCAACAAAGTGCAGTGAGGATGAAACACGGCATCAGCTTGACCTTGTTCTGGATTTAGCTTGAGTTGCATAGTTGATCTCCTTATCGTCCCAGATATCCTCCTCCTCTTCAGCATCATCAAACTGGCGTATCCTCTCTTTGCAGCAGGCTTCAAATGCAGCTGCGTTGGCCTGTGAACAATGAAAGGAGAGCTTTCAGTGGGTTAAACATCGTAACATCGTGGACATATTTATGAAGGAGCGTGTTGTGACTAATTAGCAGTGATGCGGTCCTTTCACTGCACAGCAGAAACACGCAGCTCACGCCCATCACTGGACGAGTTTTAAAGAATCACACACACTTACACTGTTATCATCAGCATCTAGATTGAAGTTTATTTCGGCGATTCTGTCAAACGTAGCGCTGAGGAGGGAGAACACACACAGAAGCAACAACACACACATTACATGTTTGGGACATTTCGATAAACTCTGCGACAGCTCGAGCCGCCTCCTCCTGTGACACCTGGAGGGCCAAACTATCTGAACAAAGACACCAAAGCTATCCTATGTCGCTGTAAGCCAGCAGTCAAACATGCTGGCCGCTGTTGCACTACACACATGATGCCAAAAGAATCCCTGGGAACTACAGATCAGGATGAAAACTCTGAACTCCTTTCCTTAGAAGACTTACTTGATATTTTCATCATGTTCGCTAAACTCCTCGTCGTTGAAGCCAAACTGATCCACAAAGCTGGCAGTCATCTGTTGGATCTGATAGTCTGAGAAAGCCTGTGAAGTTCAAGCACAACTGGTGAGCTCATACTTTTGTTCCTGGTGTCATCGTGAGTGGTGCGGCAGCGTGTTAAGATTTGCTTCTGAGCGCGGCTGCGATACCTGTTGGAGCGACAGGTCGTTGGGGAAGGGGCTCTCCATGTCATCGTCCTCACTGGACGAGTGCATATTGTGAGTGCTTACCTGCAGGACAGAGTGCAGAACAAGCTCAGTGTAACAGCGCTATGAGGTGTGTCAGTGTATTGAATGTACATAGGTCATGTAGGTCAAGACACTTCGGAGTTGTTGCTGCTGATATTTTTTATTTATTCGATAAATCATCTCAAAGCCCAAATTTGCTGAAAAGGTTGTCTGCTCTGCTGTGGGCTGCACGCTCCTGTCCTGATTAACTGCTGCTGCAGGACGCAGAGCTGGACTTAACGTGGGGGAAGAAGAGGAAGAAGAGGAAATGAGACTTACAGCACTGTGCAAAAGTTTTAGGCGGGTGTGGAAAAAATGCTGCAAACACAGAAAGTTTCAGAAATATAAATGACTGTTTATTGGCCCCTAATGTATTCTGCAGCAGGACAACCAGACCAGACAGCCAAAGTGATGAAGAACTATCCTCAGCATAAAGAAGAACAAGTACTGAAGTGATGGTCCGGCCCCCACAGAGCCCTGATCAACATCGAGTGTGTCTGAGATTACATGAAGAGACAGAAGGATGTGCTTAGTTCACTGAGATGTTTGGAACGAGCTACCAGCCGAGTTCCTTCAACAACTGTGTGCACGTGTACGTAGCAGAAGGCAACGGCTGCTCACACCTAGCGATGGGCACCGGTATCGGTTCTGACATAAACGGTAGTAACGGTAGCTTTATTTTCCTGAGATGTCAGACACTTTGGATTCTAGCCAATCATTTTACCTTTGCGAGCGTAGTAGGCGGGGCCAGGTACGTAAGTTCTTTTAGAGCAGAGCTACAGATTAAAAATGCCCAAGGAGGACCGGTCAAATTCTTCACAGCAAAAGATGCAAACTCAGCAGCAACAAGTGCTTTAAGCTGATACTGTGATACTGTCAAAGGAGGTAACACCTCGAATCTGATGAAACACCTGGCGACGCATAGCGTTTTTTTAAAAGCCGAGAAATGCGCCGTATTTGATAGCTTGCTGCGAGACCTCACACCGAGCACATCTACTGCGGGTGTGGTGCCTGTTATCGGACCCGGAGCAACATCCCCCAGAAACCCGAAGAGGAGAGTCCTGGCCCCTAGCCCTGCCAGTGTAGCAGAAATGATGAGGATGATGATGCAGCAGCAGCCGTTCTTCTCTGCGTGAGTAGCTTAATGTTGTTCGTGTGTAATTTACGTTGAGTAGGCTAACCACGTTATTACATTAATGCATGTAAGGTGAACTAGCAAACATCATCATAGCTACATGCGGCTGTCTTCTTGTTTGATGGCAGATACTCCCTTCACCCTGGCCACAAAGGCTAAAATGACCAAAGAAGAAGTGGAAAACAGTTAAACATGAGAGGTTTAGGACAAAGTTTGTGTTTTCCGTTCTTTAAGCACTGGTTCGAGCACCGTTTAAGCACCAGTTTGGTACTGGTATCGGATAAAACCTAAACGATACCCATCCCTACTCACACCAAACGTTGATGTGATTTAGATTTCTCTTTTGTTCACTCACTGCATTTTGTTGACTGATGAGAATAAATGGTTAACACTCCCAGTTTTGAAAGCATCCCTTGTTTACAGCATTTTCTCACCTGCCTCAGACTTCTGCACAGTGCTGTACCTGCCAGGTATTTGGTGGGAGGGACTCACCAGTTCTACGGTATTCCTCCTGTTAGTTTCTCTCAGGGTCTCGTCCACAAAGCTCTCCCAGCGACCTCTGCAGTCTTCTGGCAGCTCTGCAAAAGCAAACACTGGTTAGTGATTTTCAGTTAAAATGGAAGATTTAATAGTCACACTGGACAACTGTATAAATACCTCTGATGAGGTCAGAGATCTGGGTCTGTACTGGTCCTTTCTCCAGGTTCTGGACCACCATGTTGGCTATTCTAGTCAGGTGACCCATGTTGCCTCTCCTGGTACCACCATCAGCCCTGACAGTCACAGACACAGTTATTACCTTCAACTCAAAGCACTGATTGTAAGAAAAAAAACACAGGAACCTACAGAAGGAAGACTTACTGTATTCTATCGTTCTCCTCCCAGGCATCAAGGATCCTTTGAAGCAGTCGACACTTCTGGAAGAGCTAAGAGTTTAAAACAGCAACATGTGAGCGCTGTGATTCTGTGGAAATGTTTCAATGTCGTGTGATGAGGGCGGGACGTGCATAACCACTTACATGTGCCACGAGCGCACCGTGGATGCAGGTCTGTGGGTCGCTCGTCCCATCCGTTGTCGCGTCCTCCTCTTGCGCCTGAGGGCTGGACGCTGTAGCGCTCTCTTCGTGGTTCTGCAGGCCTAGGCCTGGCCGCTCCTCTGAGGAAGGATGGTTCAGGATAGAGGCCACACACAGCTCCACTTGGAAGTGCAAAAAGTTATTCCAGGAGTATTTGAAGAACAGATCCTACAGGAGGCAGACACAGGATTTCCAGTACGTGCATTTCATTTTAAACATTTTAGCAAGTTACTGAGAAAAAACATGAACAGCTGATTCTGTGCCCTTTAACACGTGCTGGTAATATTGGAGCCTTACCAGTGACCGTGAACCAGTACAGCAGGGCAGGGTTATTTGAACCTGCTTTCACAGATGGGTAAAGAGTGCTTCCCAACCTTTTGACTAACGTCGTACAAATCCCATGCAATTTCCCAAAACACTGTACAATATACAAACGGCATCTTCTAGAAAGGTTAGCCTTACCAGTAGCAGGTCCATGGTGGCCAGGTTACAGAGCTCCTGGCAGATATTGGGTGCATTGGTCTGGAGCAGGGCAGCCACCAGCCGGGCCACATGAAGGCGAGCATTCCCCAGTGGCTGATCTAGAAGGCCAAAGGTCGTCAATATTGCACTTTTCTGAGGAAAGAGTGAAAGTAGCATATGGACATTGTTTTTTAATAATAATAATAATAATAATAATAATAATAATAATAATGATGTATACTTTATTGATCCCCGTGGGGAAATTACTCTCTGCATTTGACCCATTCACTCAGTGAAGCAGTGGGCAGCCACTAAGCAGGCGCACCGGGGAGCAGTGTGTAGGGACGGTACCTCGCTCAGGCGTACCAGGGGGTAGCCGTTCGGTAGATTCGAACCCCCAACCTTCCGATCACGGGGCAACCACTCTACCTACTGAGCTATCCCTGCCCCAAATCAAGTCAAAACTATAACATGACATTTAACAGCAGCGTCAGCTGTACAATACTGGAAAATGAGACCAGCGCTGAAAAGTGCAGTACCATTACAAACATGCAGCTGAGTGACTCCAGTGTTCAAAGGCTGCACCATGCACATGCTTACACTCTGACTACACTGCAGTCTTTACCTTGGGGGGATCCTGAAGAAGCTGCTGGAAGTCCTTTAAATGGGGCTCAATGGCATTTAAAATACTGCTGTTGACAGTGTAAGACCTTTCATAACCCTGAGAATACAGATCCATCAGCCCTTCCAACCTGACAGACACAAGCAGAGACAATCAGCATATCAGCTCAGTGACTGTGACGGGTTTTTTCTACTGTCTCGACTGAGAGGCGAGTAAAATACAAATTTACTACATGACGTCACTTAAGAGTCAGGAAGACACCAAAATTAGCACAATTTACATCCTGAATGATTAAGAACTGGAGGGACTCACCCAGACCTCCTGGTCTCCAGTAAGGTAAGTAGCACTTGAGTTCCATTAACGATGGAGGCCTCGCTCCTCTCCCCCTCAAACATGTTCTTGAGAAGCCCCGCCACGCTCTCCTGCCTGGAACACATTTATGCACCATTAACAGGCCAGCTAGCAACAATGTTTTAGCTTCTGATGCAAAAGGAAGCATTTTCAAAAGGCACAAAGTCAACCTCACACACACCCACACAAAATCAAAGCTGCAGTCAAACAGGCTCTGCCAGCAGGTCTGTGTGTACACATGCTACAACCTGAGGTTTTTAATGCCTCTCCATTTCAGGTCAAGAACTAAGCAAACAACAGTCAACAATGACGCTGGTGTGTGGTGTGGACAGAGCAGGAAGAGCAGGCATGAGTGATGTGGGAAAGCTATCCCCACAGTTCCTACAGAGAGTTGTACGTTACTACAAACATACAAGCGCTCCGCAGACTTACGATTCTAGCACAGCCAATAGTGGGTCGGCTTCTACGTTCTCCTGCATCTGACTGGCCTGATCTCGGCTAAGGCGGATGATGTCACACAGCGTTTGGGACGCATTTGATTGTCTCTGAAAAATAAATAATCCAATTAAATTATTGGAACCCATCAATAAAAATGATTAGGAAACATCGAGACGACACTCGGCCAGCACAGCGAGCGCTGCACCCACTCACCTCCTCATCTTTGCCAGCATGGATGAGCTCTGTGAGTCTCTGAACCAACGTTTCCTCGTTTAACCACTAGGATTCAAAAGAAACAGATCACTTAAAAGCATGCGACAGGTTCGAGCTTACTCACAGGACATACGAGCCATTTCGGTCGCTTACATGCAGAACATCCTGTCTCAAAGGGGCAGGCTCCACACAACTGATGAGGCGAAGCAGCAGGTCCATCATGGCAGAGGCGTCAATGTGTTTCAGCACCAGACCAATAAAGCCTTCTTTTTTCTTTAAAAAGGTAATAACCTGGAAAATGACACAATGTGAAAGACTGTGGATTTTAACAGACAGCTAATGTCAATCTTAGATTTTCACATTTGAGGGTTTTTATGCTCTCTAGGCATGTTTTCACTGGACTCTTCCTCCGGGACTAGGAACCTTTGGAGGAACAGACTGACTTTCCAAAGTGGGGACGAGCATTTCTATTGAGTCCCAGGAAACTCAGCAGACCCCACAAAACGCCCTGCTCCAGTTGCTATTACTCTCTGAAACTTTGGTGTGTGGAAATGTTCCTAAATGATTCGCTTAATCTGAGAGGAATTCATATCTTGTTTACTAGTTACCTGTTCGGTTTTCCTGGCAATGAGATTGCCGATGGTTTTGCTGAAGAAGCTGGCTAGTAGAGGATTGAGAGGTGGGTCCTGTTCCAGGAAGTGGTAGAGCATCTCGAGGAGAGACTCGTCTCCACCCAGCTTATCGTTTATAATGGAAACATCTGAGGTCAGAAGCTCACAAGCAACATTGGGAAACCTTGCAGAGGGAAAAACACAACAGACTGACGTTAAGATCAGATCTCTGTGTCAAACTAAAGATTTCAAAGTATCACTGCAAGTATGAGTGAAGGAAAAATGAAGGTGATGGGGTTACAGGTTCAACGTGTGTGAGGATTTAATCACAGCAGCAAAACGTGGATATATGCAAAAAGCTGGAAGTTTCTTTTTGCTGCGTTCCTTTCAAACAACAGTGCATATAAACTTCAGCATTTAATCTAAAAATACCAGCGCGTGCATATCAAACAACAACAGCATTTTCCTGGTAAAGTTCATAAATCCTAAATAAATCCTGTGTATGTGGAGAGAGTTAGATTTCTTTATTATGTGACCCATGAGCTGAATTATTAACTGAACAAGTGAGTTAACTGTGGTGCTTGTATCTAATTGACATCAAGGCAAATCAATTCAACTCAGGCTCAACATCTGTCTTTGGAAATAGGTGCATGTTCCACTTCGTGTTCGTCTTGCTCCCAGTCTTCTAATCTAACTCTTAAGTAATGTCTCCACTCTCCCAGCAGTCTCTAAGAGTCAGTGTGGGCTCTCACTTAAAGCGGCTTCGCTCCTCCAGATCAGCAGGTGGCTCTGTGGTGATGAGGCTGACCAGCTCCTGCATGCAGTGGTCCTGGGAAAGGAAGAGGAGCAGCCGACGGTTTTGGGCCTTGCACTCCTGCAGGACGTCATCCTCCTCCATCAGCTCTCTCAGCGTCACGTCCTCCCTGTCCAGCAGCTGGTCAATGTGGGAGGTGGTGTGCAGGTCAAACTTCCAAAACATGGTGGCCGCTGGGAGGGGGGACACAGCCCTGGGCCGACAGAGCGAGGAGAGAGGAGTAGGACAGTTAAGAGTGAAAGGTTGGGATGAGGAAGCAGGGGCTCCAAGCTGACGTAAACAAACAAGAGGATTAGTACAGCACTAGTACTTCTATCCTTTTATACCAAAGACAATGTTCACAGCAACGGTAATATTCTGGGATTAACTTTAATCTGTCCTGTAAACAGCATTCTCTCACGGGCCTAATGTGACTCGGGTGATCAAAGTAAGATCTGGCCAACTGTAGTCACAATGTTGCAATAATGTAGAGCACATCATACAGCCTGCACTGAATTTTTCATAGGTTTATGAGACAGAAACATATGGTCTTGTCAGTGTTCGTGCTAAGCTGCGAGACATCAGGCAGTGTCGATGGCTGCAGAAGTTCAAACTTGGACCGTAACTGACGCTCTAACGTAACATGGAGGTGATATCAGTTAAGACAGAAAACGTTGTCATGATTTAAACGCACATTGGTCCAAGTAAACACAGTCATAGTGTAACTAGAAAAAGACACAAATGCCTGACAGTAAAGTGTTCACACATACCAGTGGATGAAATGTGGATATCTTTAATCAGACCTCCCCCACGGGCAGGCAGGCATTTGTGTTTGTGCAGACGACAGAGAGTGTGGCGAGGCCTGGCATTTATCAGCATGGGTCTCCTTTTAAAACGCGGGCCTCTTTAGGAGACGGGTCGCTGAGAGGCTCACCATACCCTGCACAACATGAAGGTTGATTATTAACTGACAAAAGGTACCAGGAGTCAATTCTTTTAGTAATCAGGTAACCTATTGCTTATTACATCCATTAATTGGATAAGAAATACTTTTGTCTTATTAATGAGAAATAATACATAATAATAATTTACATCATGTATCGTGTTCAAAAGACAAAAAACCCCACTGTAGTTTTTTATAATGGAAACCAAAGTTTTTAATATTCTGACTGCACACAACGTCTGCGCAGGCAGGTAAGCGCTCGCACTGCACGCACCTGCCATAAAAAACTTATTCTCTTTAAAGAATAAATAATCAAAAGTACAGTAAGTAAGTCACACAAACTACTGAAACCTAAGGCACGAAGTAAAACTGCCTCTACCCTTCTTGGAGGGCATTTTGTGTAAGTGGGCTAGTGAATGAGTGTGCATGTGTGAAAGAAACACATGCAATGAAGAAAAGCAAGAATATCAGGATTCTCTGAGGTTTGCCCCGACGTTGGATGCAACATTTCCTGCTCTAAAAAAACAGACGTTCTGATGGCGTTTTCGCACCTTGAGCAACTGTTGTTGGCTCTATATAAATAAAATACAACTGAACGGTAAAAATGTTAATGACTGATGTTAACACATCATAGAACATATTAACTTCAGTGTCCTGCCTAAAAGACCCAAGTCAGTCACCCATGTGTACTTTTACTGTCTTAGAAAAAAACAAATATATATGTAATACAATATGTTTCACTGAAGCCTTGACATAAATATGGTCTAGTACACCCCTTGCCCCCCTTTATACTCACTCCTTCTTGTTACAGGTATCACTGCCATATAAAGCAGGGCGGTTGGTAACAAGCTGCCTGAATTAAACATCATATCAGACTAATTTAACGGTTCATCTGCATATTTTATTTTGACTGCGTAAAACAAATTGTGGCGTCTGGCAGCAGCTACAAAGTTAGCCTTTCTTCACGTTGGAGCTTCCTGAAAGTGTTTTTTCACTCAAAACTGACTTTTTCCAAGTAAAGACGTTTCTCAATATAAACACGAGACATTATTTATTTGAACTGAAGAAGTGAGTTACCGTATCTCTTTTGCTTTTGACCAGTGAGAATTACAATTAAGTTTATTAGATACTTATGTTAGCTAAAATATTGCTGTATAAAGTTGTTATTACGTTCAACTTCTGAGAGAAAATGACTAATATTTAAACTAAAATGAATCCTATATTATCACCAAGAGTAAAAAGAAGGCTTTAAGCTTTACGTTGAGCATAAATAGTGATTTATATCAATACCAACTGACAGGGAACAGCGTGAGATATTGTTATAAGATTATTTTCCATCTCGCCCAGCTCTACTTGTACCACAGTTGACCTCGTTATTTGAAGACTTCTCCATGGCTATCTGGCAATCCACCACTTTGACTTTCTATATATGACAGGGTAACACCTTGTACAAATGCTATGTGCAAGCTCATTACTCTACACATTGACTGCTTAGGTCAACTTCCCCCTCTTCTCTGGTGTAACAGCTCAATGTAACATATTGTTAGAATCCGTTAAAAAAGAGAAAAGTAATAATAAAGTACAAAATGCTTTTGTGACCAGGCTGTTTGTTTTGTTTTTCCCCCATGCAGTTACTGTGGTAGCTAATCTAGACAACCTAACACACCAGCAGAGACACGAAACAGCTACATCTGCTGACTTTGTCAAAGCCAAAGTGTCTCAGCGGGCAGTGCAACAGATCTAACTGTTGACCATGGAAGTAAAACTACAGGAGGAAATCAAAGTGCTTCCCCTTTTTTCTTTTCCCATTTTCCTGAGGAGGATCTTTGCACATGCAGCAGCAGCGTCCATCTGGCATGCATTTACAGAGTACACAAGCGCAATAATAACCCGCTGAATGCTCCCTGTGGACACCGAGCAGGAAAGCAAATGCTTGACTTTACATCCAAAATAGAACAAACCAGAGGCAACCTCAACAAAAACAGTCTTCTGGCACATGTAAGAGATGATGGAAAAAAAGGAACAATGGCACACAAAGGGCACACATGTGGATAATGCGAGCCAACAGCAGCCTGTAATTAGGAGAGTTAAAAAAAGCTGTACAATCAAGCGAAAGGGAATCCCACCTGTCTGTTGCCATGAACTCTCCTTTTACTCACTGTGAATGTAAATAACAGTCCAGCTGATAGCGAACCAGTGTTCACTGGGTTGTACTAGAAACCTTGTGACACCAGCTACCAAATGATTAACCAATCCGCACACTTCAGAGGGCAAACAGAAGCTGCAGTTTTTGCAGTTTGCTGCTTAATTGCATTTTAAAGCACTGAAGCTGTAAAAAATGTTTTACGTTGACCAGACATATCTAAGACAGGCGATGGTCCCAAAATATTTTAAGTTAACATTATGGAGTACCTTTGTCAGCCATCAACCATGATATGGCTTCAGACTTTGATCACATGATGGGGATTTGGTAACGCGTCACACTTTATAAACTGTTGTAACTGAAGTGATTTCTTAAGATTGTTTGACAATAAGAGACACTGGTGTGTAACTGAAGACATGTAAGCTGAGCTTCCACAGCACTGGCATGATCAACATGCACATCAACTGACTGACGGTGGGGGCTCAGATTTCTGTTTACTTTAACTCCAGAGGAGGGCACAAATGCCCAAATGATACCAGACTAACATGGGATCGATGCTACAGCACATACACTGCTGAAGTCACCAGTAACTCCAACATGAAAGATAAAACTACCACTTCACCTACAGAGTGTGTAGTTACTTCCAGCTCAGTAAGTCTGCGTTGCTGGCCTCAGCCGACTCCGAACACCCCTAAAGTAACGTTGGCTCTTTAGTTACCGAGCTATAAAAAACACATGCAGCATTTAAAGAGACGTATCGGTCAGAAAATGAGTTCTGTTAACGTCGACGGGACTAAACATTAACAGTTAACGACTATGTTACATTAACATCGATTAAGTAATCCAACAGCCATTACTGAGTCCTTGTGCGAAGTTAGCCGATAGACCAGCACTGGTATCTCGATCAGTGTTAATTCACGATATTTAGACACCAACTTCTAAAGTTGGGGAACAACTCAGCTAAGGTTAGTTCCTCCTTTTCTCTGATTAGCACATAAGCTAATTAGCTACCAACGGTTAACGTGTACTGAGCGGCCAACTTAAATAGCTCTCTAACTTGGGTTTAACTTTGTCGCTGCTGCAGCAGCAGGGTTAAGATTAGCTCTACGCTCAAACTCACGATAAGAATTCCCGGTTAAAACGTACCTTTGGTTGAATGTCCGCTGCGAGTAATTCCGTGTGATCCGAGTTGTTGCTGTTTTTCGTTAAGCAGCCAGCTACTAAATCACTAGCTGTCCAGCTACTGTTAGCTAGCCGTATGAGCTAACATACGTTAGCCTGTGAGCGAATAGTGATTTGTTTTGAAGAAGGGGTCAGTCTGCGACAGCACAGACCGCCGTTAGCTAGCTCAACTTAGCTAACGATAGTCAAATGTGGCTAAGAAGACTACAAAATAAACTGTTCCCCCGCGTGAATGACTACGTGGTGTTAATAACAATCCGAGTTATTTCAATGCAAAGTGTATGATACGTACTCGCACACAAAGTAATTCAAACGCGGGGCTAAGTTTAGCACGCAAAGCAGGAAAAACTCAGTCATATTTTTCGAATCAAAATGGCGACATGGTTGCGGGCACGCGCGTCGGGGACGTGCCTCGACTTGAGACCGTGCACCGAGCTCTCCAAAACATCTTAAAGCGCTGAGTGATGCAACGCTGCTATCACACATCAAACTGTCCTCGTTTTCACATGAGATACATATTATTTCAAAACCTGCAGCTATAAACCTGCTGTCTGAAGAGTGCCGTTTATATTTAATTGCATTTTAACTAATAAACATTTACAGGCAAGATCATTCTGTAATTTTAAAACAATCGGTGGAAAATGCACAATAAAGACTTGACACCAGTCGGGTTTTCTGCTTTGTAGTGTACCATGGCTGCAGTTCGGAGTCTCACTTCGTTTATTTACGTTTTGCTTCCAGTGCACCTGAGACATGCACAATGGCACTGTTAGATTTACCTCCCAAGAAATCAACATTATCGAAGCAGCCTGAGACTATCTTGTTAGAGAATGGAACAAAAAGTGGCCAACATTCACAGAAGAGTGCTTTTCCTTTATTTTAATGACATGGACTAATTATGTCTGAAATAAAATAAGATCCATGATCTTCCTGGACAAGAAAACTGCTTAAAAGAGCAACAGCCTGTGCTGAAGAAGGTGCTCATACCTGATACTGACTTGCAAGGTTTTCAGAATTGTACAATCTGTACTCTCTACTACTTTCATTTTACACAGCATGTGTCTGGCCCCACACATGCCAAAGGACACACACCTCGTTTTTTCTTTAGGCTTAACCATTGACTTTATCTGAGTGTCCTTACCTGAGCTGGTCAAATTAGTTGATTCAATGAACCCGTCCTCCTGCCCTCTTGATGTTTTATCTGGACCTTTGTTTAGAAAGGTCTTTCAGTCCACTGGTCCTAGTGTGCTTACAATCATCAACGCCTCTCTGCTTTCTGGTCAGGTGCCTGTTTTTTGTAAAAGTGCTGTTAAAAACCCCGAACTTGATGCTTCTCTGTTTATCAACTATAGACCTATCTCAAAATTACCATTTATCGCCAAGATTTTAGAGAATGTTGTGGCCAAGCAACTCACAGCAGTTCTTGATCAACATAACATTCTTGATCATTTCCAATCTGGTTTACGTAGAGCTCATTCCACTGAAACTGCACTTCTTAGAGTGTCCAGTGATATACTGATGAATTATGATGCTGAGTGCACTGCTCTACTGTTGTTGGACCCGACCTCTGCCTTCGATACTGTCGACCATCATATTCTGTTAGATAGACTAAAACACTGGGTAGGTATATCAGGAACGGCCTTGGAGTGGTTTAAATCTATGTGATCCTTCTCTGTGGCTTCCTCCAAGCTCAGGTCCTCTCTCACCTCTCTTGGTGTGCCACAGGTTCTGTCCTGGGACCTGTACTGTTTTTGTTATATTTACTCCCTCTTCAGGAACTTCTCAGCACTTTTAAGGACATTTCGTATCATTGCTATGCAGATGATTTTCAGCTATATATCTGCTTTAAGCCACATGATGTTTCTAAACTTCTAATCTTGCAGAGATGCTTAGATTCTATCAGAGGTTGGAATGCAGAAGATTATCTTCAACTTAATGCTGAGAAATCTGAAGTCCTTGTCTTTGCTCCTGATAAATTTGTACCTTTGGTATTAAAACATTTAGGCCCCCTCGCTTTTGTTTAATCTTCTATTAGGAAGATTGGTGTTACAGCTCTGTCCTTGGATATTCATGTTAAGCAGATTCATGCCTCCTTGGAACGTGTGCAGGGTGTTCAAAATGCTGCTGCAAGGCTGTTGACCAAGGCTTCCAGTTTCCCCATAATATAATCCTGACCCTCAGGACTGCATGGACTGGCTCCAATTTACAGCAGTGATCTTCCTCATCCTGATATTCCCAGCAGGTCCCTGAGGGCTTGCTGGTTGTCCAGCACACTAGATTAAAAACAAAAGGTGACAGAGCTTTTGTTTCTGTGGCTCCCAGACTCTGGGACTCTCTTCCACTCAGATCTGTAGACTCTGTCAGTTCTTTTAAAAAACAGTTAAAACCCTTCTTTTTAAACTTGCCTTTGGTTGATGTTGTTTTATGTTCTAGCTTCTGTGAAACACTTTGTGATTTTATCTTGAAAGGTGCTATACAAATACAATTTTACTTACTTTTATTTTACTTACTAGCAAAATAAAACCCATATGGGCAGACTCAGGACTTTTGCCTGAGTGTGCAGCAGTTTACAATGAAAGTCAAAATGCAACCTTCTTTCTGTGTTTGATGACATTCATTTTAGACAAAGTATGTATTAGAAACTCTATGAAACAATGTGAATTAGTTCAGCTGTGAAACAAGCTTCATTCTAAGTAAATATGCATGGATAGCACATGTTGGATGATCTAACAAGTGTTTAAACTATGGCAGCAGATATTTTTTTATTAAGGATACATCCATCCATCCATCCATCTTCATCCGCTTTGTCCGGGGCCGGGTCGCGGGGGCAGCAGCCTAAGCAAAGGATACAATTAGCTTTTTTTCTGCTAAAACAATGTAAATAGTGGATAAATAATAACCTGAACTTTACAGCAACATGTTTATGAAATATGATAGAAAGTCCAAGCCTTCAGATTTTCCAGTCACTCTCATGACTGACAGGATGTGACCTGTGGCAGGTAGTAGCGTAAAACGTAAAGGAGGAACTGCGTCGATACAGAAAACAAATGGACGATCGTTTCTGTTAAATATCACAACGACGTCCTGTCTTTACTTTCAGTATTGTTACCCAGCCATTTAGGCCAACTGTACACGGGCATAATAAACGCGCGGCTGTTTTTCTTTGTTGGTTTTAACGTGAACTAACTACAGTTTATTTTTAGCTCTTAATTTTTTAACCCTGTTTGCGTCGTCCTTCTTTCGCTTCCTTCTTTCCTATCCTCATTCCTTCCCTTTCACTTCACCTCCTCTCCTCGTCAGTTTCTCGTATCCCACAATGCATTGCGATCACTCGTTGGATCATGGACCAAAGCGGTAAGCAAAATGCAAAGTAGGGCCGAGACGTTAGCAAAACTTGTTATTCATGCTATATATTTTTTTAACCTGCGTAGCCGTTTTCATACCAGCTCTAAGAGCTAACGTGACTACAAAGCCCCCTCGTGGAAAGTGGTTTTGCTAAGCTAACCCGTAATCTCCCAGGGGAACATTAAAGCTTGAATGGTGCGGGCTAGCCAAAAAAGGCTTGAGTACTTCTCGCCAAAAGTTAACGTTACGCCCTAAGTTGGTCTGGAGGGTTACACGAAATGTTCCACCAGAGTTTATGCAATTATTAAACTCAACTGCAAACTATATATTCTCACATGTTAGTGGGTTTACGGCTAGCTGCGATTTAGTTGGGGCGCGAATGCGGCTTGATTGTTAGCATATGCTAACCACTTAGCTGTATAAAGAAACTATCTTATAACGAGTCTCTTGACTGTTAACCCACATACACGAGCCCTTTTTTGCTGATAGTATTAAGGGCGAAACGCTAACGTTGTTAATCTAATTTCCAATTGTTTATATTACTGCAGTGTCACTAAAGTGATAAACCATTGCCAACTATAAATATCTGCGGCTCTGAGCTCCTCCTCGCTTGTTGTGGCTTTGCTAAGGGACAGGTACAAGTTTCTGTGTCGTAGGCGACATTGTGAGAGTGGGTGCAGGTGGAAGGTATCACGCCTGGAAAGGTTGTGTGTGAATGAAGCGTGTGGAAAGGTGAAGATGAGTATACGTAATGAAGGTGGATGAGTTGTATATTTGGGGTCAGCCATCCAAAGCAACGGGCAATACACAAGAATGGCAAAGAGTCCATGCAGGGTAGAGATGAGTGTCAAAGATGATTTGTTACTGAATAATAATGGCGCGAGTGAAAGGAAGAGTTACAAGATGGTAGTCCACTAAAGATGTTAACATTTTCATTGGGAGTGACCAACACGTACAGCATTAGATGTCTCATATTGAGCAGTTTGGAGACAAAGGCAAGGCTGGGACAGAAGATGGAGCTGCCAGGCAGAGGTTGGTGTGATAGAAGATGGGGATTGGATGAGACGGAGGCAGATGATCTACTGTGGAACCCAAAAAGAAGCATCCTGTTTAACCTATGAGTCACTGAGTTTCACCATAAAGTCTAATTCCAGAATGAAATTATTTGTAATCTATGTAACCAATGTAAACAGGCAAGGGACTCTGTTACAAGCACTGTCACAATCCAGTGACGTCCTAAAGGCTTTAAAAACAACTCTTTGTAGATGGATATGTGTAACTGTTAAATTTTGGTGTGGCTCTTGAGTCCACCACATGAGGTATCCCTCACTAACTCTGTAACTGTCCAATGTACAGCGCAGAACATATAGCAGTCTGTTTCAGTTGATATACTCTTTTTCTTCCACAGACAATGATCTTCAAGGAAGCGATGGCTCTGGGAGTTTGGGAGGCCCGGATGTTCGCAGACGAATCCCCATCAAACTTCTGTCCAAGCAGCCAATAAGGAGCAAACCTCAGCAGCGCCCCCAGAGACCTGTCAGCAGAACTTGTAAAAGTGAGCCTGGAGAAGATGGTAGGCACACTATGTGGTACAAAATGCTCATTAGCACTAATGTTTTTATGATGTCACACTGTATAGGCAAAAGTATTGGGCCACACCTCTTAATCAAAACTTTTTCAATCCTATTGCCACTGTATATAAATTTGAATAGCTGGCTGCCTTTACAAACATGGGTCATTCACTGAATTCAAGAGTGGAGCTGTAAAATATTGTGGCAGTTGAAATAAGTCAATTCATGAAATGTTTCTTACATTTGCAGCCCACATAAAGCTACAAAGCAGTGCCAAGGTGCATGGTTTGTAAAAATTGCCAATGCAGAGTTCCATTCACACCAGCTGAGCAGCTATAATATGTAGGTAGCCTAGTACGTTTGCCTTGTAATCGGAAGGTTGCCGGTTCGAGCCCCGGCTTGGACAGTCTTGGTCGTTGTGTCCTTGGGCAAGACACTTCACCCGTTGCCTACTGGTGGTGGTCAGAGGGCCCGGTGGCGCCAGTGTCCGGCAGCCTCGCCTCTGTCAGTGCGCCCCAGGGTGGCTGTGGCTACATTGTAGCTTGCCATCACCAGTGTGTGAATGTGTGTGTGTGAATGGGTGGATGACAGGTTGTGTAAAGCGCTTTGGGGTCCTTAGGGACTAGAAAAGCGCTATACAAATACAGGCCATTTAAAGTATATAAACATAGCATGCTTAATGATATTCAACTCTTTGTTGGTTAGTTTTTAAAGTAGCTAATGCATTGTTGTTGGTGTCTTTCAGCTGGTGTTTGTAAAGGTCAACCTTTCCTCTTTTCAAAATAATGGAGTTCCTTTTCTGCAATATAAGTTTTGAGATAGGGCTGTTTGATATAACGATATATATGACGATATATAAACATCTATTGTTTCATTTTACGCTGTCGTTTGTTTCGTGGTGTCGCAAAATAAACTGTTTACAGCAATATTTTTTCATGGTTCTGATGGTCGCTGTAGTTATTATTAATTTCTTAAAGTTCTCTATTTCTCTTATATTTAATATAACCACACTACGGATGGACAAGCGCCTGTTTTTATATGCGTGTCCGCTTGTTTATGTTCCACATAAACCTTTCACAATAAAGCTCAAGATCCTGTTGAGACTTTTCAAAATAAACTGAATCACGTGAAAGATGCAGAGTATTTACGGATGAGAAGTAAAAAAAGAGCCGCCAAAGTGCTAAAAAATAAACCTTAGACTCAAACGTTAGAACAGGCAGGAAACACTTCACCAAGTCGAGCTGCCCGAGATTCACAGACTTTACAGAAAATGTAACATTTTTGTGATTTATATCGTTATCGGACGATAGATGTCTTATATCGGGAGATGAGATTTTGGTCATATCGCACAGCCCTATTTTGAGATGTTCCTTTTTCATATCATTGTCACATTTCACTGGGATATATGTGCAGGATATGGAGTAGACGTTTCTTTCATCCCCACTCCAGTGGGTTGGGCTGCACACTTGATTTGGCTGCCCACAGTGTGCTTTGTCTCTCCTCCTGGCCCTGAACCACGAATGTTTCACAAGTTAGGCAAATGTAAAAAACATTACACAACGGAGCCACCATGCAGTATATTAAGTATCTCTGTGGAGGGAGAAAAAACGTTCATTTTTTCTTCTGGTGGTAGGAGTCATTGTAGACTCGATGACGTGTTACACAGGTATCAGCGACGTACTCGTGGGCTGAACAGAGATGATGTGCCAGTGGTAGCAACAGACTTACAGGTTGACATGTGGGCATCTTTCTTTACCAGTTGTTGTGCAGTGACACTTGCAGTGGTAGTTTGAACGTTTCTTTGGGCAGATAGAGCTCACAGTTCATCCATATTTGCTGGCTCATCTTTGTTATTTGGACTTGATACAAAATACTCAAAAAAAGGATCTCAAGCATTTTTGTATGTTGTTGTACTTTTGTACAGCTGTCTCTGTCGCTCACAGCCGTCATTTATTCTTGGCCTGACCTGTCGTGGCGTATCAATTACAATACATCATAACAGTATCAGTTTAACAGAAAGTGTAACACTTGTATTATTGATGCTTTTACAGTCATCCAGTCTGGAATCATCATACGTTGGCACACAGTAGCACTGTGACAGCCTACTGCCATATGTCATCATGCTGTTTAAGGATTAACTGCGGCACTTGCACACAGTACAGAAGATGGATGTCCTTTTTATTATTTTCCTCATAAATTCAGTTTAGATGTTATTAAATGTTATTTATGTGAAGTTTCTGTTGTTGCCATACCGATGCTGATTCTTTTTTCTTTTTTTAACAAAGTAATCATGAAGTCGATGATGAGGACAGCATCAAGTAAGCGTTTTAGATTTTATTTGTACCTTTCATTTTAGTTTCCATGTACATGTAATTGTCTTATACACACAGAATATTTTAAGCTCCTTTGGATAGTGACACTGTGCTATGTTCTTGCCCTCCTCTTTGGGAAAAGTGTCAGGTTTTTTTAAATACTGTTTTATTAATGCTACTCTTGTTTTTTTCTTTCTACTACAGATAACTTTGGCTTTAAGCAAGAGGACAGGTTTGACTGTGGAACTAAAGCTGGTGATGTGTTTGCAAGTCAGAGGAGATTTCCACAACCGTTGTTCTGGGACTATAAGGTACGTCTGCTGTGTGAGGGGAAACAATATTAATGATTAAGTAGCATCATTACCAGCATCTGGCACGCCAGTAAGACGTGTAGTATTGGAATTAAAGAAAAAGTATACAATGATCTGGTTTTAGTGGTCATTACATGCGTGTCATATTTTTGTGTCCTCTTATTTCAACAGTTAAACTTGATTGGAGAAAAGGATGACGTTCCGATTCACTTCTGTGACAAATGCGGTCTCCCTATTCAGCTGTATGGACGGATGGTACATGTCTTATTGCTGTGTCTCTGCACAACATCTCAGAGTCATGTTACTGTCTAACTCTTGCCAATTTGACTCCTCAGATTCCCTGCAAACATGTTTTCTGTTATGACTGTGCTCTACTTCATGAGAAGAAAGGAGAGAAGATGTGCCCAGGGTGAGACTATTTAACTTTGGTACATGGCAATGAGGGTAAAATAAGGATGGCTGGATGCCAGAAAAGTCGACTCCTGCAAGTACTTTGAGCAGCAGGGGCATAAAATCACTACAGTATAAAGCCACTAAGATGTCCCTGATTTAGGCTCCGGCCACACTAATGTGTTTTTGTTTGAAAACGCATCGTTTTCTTTCCGTTTTGGCCTCCCGTCAACACTGAAACGGCGGTTTTGCTCAAGGAAAACGCAGCGTATTCAAAACGCTTTCGAAAACGCACACATTTGAAAACGGTGCTTTTGCGTCGCAGTGTGGACAGCGAAAACAGACTTTCAAAAACGATGATGCGTGTTAGAGCTGGGCGATATGAGATTTTTTCATATCACGATATGTTTTTTTCATTTCAGGCGATAACGATATCTATCACGATATCAGCCAAATAACTATATTTGTAAGATTTAAATGTGCCGTTGCTCACAAGTAAAATGTGAAATAATCAGCAGCTTGTTTTGATTTAAATATTTATTTCCCATAATAAGTTCAACAGGGTAGATGTACTTAAGGAACACGAGACTTTTTCAGATAAATAAAGGCAAATATTGCAAACTACACAAAAGGCAGCCGCTAAAGCGTTTAAGTTTCAAAATAGAACAAACGAAACAGACTAAACTGTCAATTCCACTTAGAAACAAAATATTAATTCTAAAAATAAATCTTAGTTTGTTTTACAGAAGAACAGACAAAACTGACTAACTTTTGTCAACATTAAATAAACTGAGAACTAAAAGGAAATTCTCGATCTCTCCTTGTTGTATAGCTGAGCTTTTCAAACAGTTGTAACAGTTACGTTAGTCTGACAAAAGCCGAATGACGAATCAGCGCTTCCAGTCAGAGACTGAGCTGCACCGCTTTATTGTATTTCCAGACTTGCTTTCGGCACATTTACAGTGCAGCTACTCTGTTTTTGTCAGACTTGAAATAGCAGAAATACCTTCACACTGCGGAGCTTCTCTGGCCTTTCCGTTCGACAATCTCTCCGGCGTTGGAACCATCATCTGTTTTCTCTTCGGTAACCTTCGGTCACGCTCGGTTGATTTCTCTAGTCGGCACACTCATTTCCTCCGTTACCCGGGCGGTACGGTGGCTGGCTGCTTCCCAAACAAATACACATGTGCGGCTTGGCACTTGTGCTGTACGTAACAAGTCACGTGACGTGACGCTGCAGCTGTGATTGGTTCAGCTCTGCGCTACTTAATTTGGATTGGCTGTTCTTTTTTTTTTTTTAAGAGGACAAGAGCGGCGAGGCCTATCGCAATAGTTTAATTTTTCTATCGAGAAAAAGTTATTTCGCAACACATATCGTTATCGTTATATTTCCCAGCTGTAGTGTTAGTCATGTGATGCAGTCATGTGACCAATTAAACACAGATAGCGGAGGGTATTATACAGCAGCTGTTCTGTTTGACAGCCCTGTTAAAGATGAATATCAGTCTGTAGATGCTTCAGAGAGCTTTTCTTCAAATTCTTTAACTCTCACTCGCTTTTGCAACTTTGTACTTTTGTGTTACTCACAGCAACGACTCCACGTCATCGTTAGTCTATTTAAAGAACTCGCTGCTTTTCATCGACATTCTGCCGCCACGTTTCAAAGAGCCGGAGAGTAAATAAGCGGCAGACGGAAATGAGGCAGGTCGAATCTTCACGCATGCGCAGGACTGGAACGTAAGCGTTTTCAGACGTTTCAATGTGGACGCACAACTCTGTGAGAACGACTGAAAACACTAGTGTGGACGCGGAGCGTTTTCAAATCTATCCAGGCTAGTGTGGACGTAGCCTTAGTGACGTGAGGAATGGGACCTCAAGAAAATCTGAAGCCAACATCTGAAGTCTTTTGTCCTGTAAAAGTGAAACGGGAACCTGAATAATCTGTTAAAACCTGCAGTCGTGTAGATTGACACCCACGCTGCCAGGTGCACGAAGCACTCTGAATCATTCTCTCTGACAGTTAAAGTCTTTCCACCTACCTCCTCAACCAGATTGAAGACAGTTCTTTGTGTTAGGCCAATATTTTACTTGCTGAGCTCGTAGAAATACTGCCTACTGAGCATTCTGATAGCAAGGAAAACTAAAGGCAGCACTTACAGCATCCACTTCAGGATTGTAGGGAGGCTGGAGCCCATGCAGGCTGTGATAGGCTGAACAGAGTACACCCTGGACAGGGCTAATAGAGATGGTATCTACTCAGCTCCACTCAACTCGACTGTGTTTTGGTCTTTTTCTATTACAACCGAGTCGCACCTCAGTGTACATAGGGTTGTTGTAGCAATGTGTCCGAAACTCTGACTTTGTTTGTTTGAGACACAAATACAGCTCAGTAATTGCAATGGTATACCTCAGCCTGTGGCTTCTTGTCAGGCTTAAGGGCCATGAAGTCGGTTTTCACGAGCCTTCATAATGTTGGCAGGTTTCAAAAATGGCAGCTTTGATTTTTCTGATGGAGTTGCTCCTCTAACTCAGTGAGTGACGCCGTAGACTGGACAGTCAGTGGCATGCAATCTGCTGAGGTCACAGAGGTTTTTGCATTGACCCCGCTCACTGCAACCCCGGCTGAGCAGGGACTAAAAAAGCACCTGGTACAACCACCTAATGGAAAACCGAGTCGAGGTGAGTAGGTACCAGTGGAAAGGGCCACATTGACCAGTTGGGGCGGTATGGTGTTGGAGCTGTGGTCTCATGAAAAAAGGTCCTGCGGTTTAAGCCACGAACAGGCTGTGTGGAGTTTGCATATTGTCTGTGAGTACTGTGAAGTCCCCCAGTCCAAAAATAGGTTGATTAGATCAACAGCGAACTTGTCCAACTAAATAACTGAGCTGTTTGACTTTGTCTGTGTTTCTTCAGCCTGACCCTCTATAACTGCACAGACCCGGTTCAGCGCATTGAACAGTGCCAACGTGGTTCCCTCTACATGTGCAGCATTGTAGCAGGATGCAAGCGCACCTACCTGTCTCAGCGTGACCTCCAGGCCCACGTCAACCACCGCCACATGAGGGCTGCCAAGTCTTCTGCAGGCCGCCAGGAGCCCGTGCACCTGCCCCCTGCTTCTGATGTATCTGAGCGTTTCCGCCTGCCTCCACCTCACTTACCCAAGAACCATGTCCATCTCACCAACCCGCTCCAGCACGGGAGCCACGATCCTTACAGTCAGCCGCCACCTCCCTCCGCTCACGAAGGCCCGCCCCCGACTCCTTCTCTGGGTCCTGAGACATTCCGCATTGCCACGGTAACAACTCGTAAGCACAGTAATCTCATCACTGTGCCCATTCAAGACGACTCCTCTTCCTCTCGCGAGCCCCTCTCTGCTGGGCCAGGCCCTGGCCAGCCACCCCACCACCACCCCGGGGACTATCCTGGCCAGCCTCCCGTAGTGTCGCACTCTCACCATATGATGGCACCACCTCAACAGCATTTTGGTCCCCCACCTCCCCCGCCGCCTCCCATTACCCACCCAATGCAGCATCCTCCCCAGGCCTCTGGGACACCACACATGGTGTACAACCAGGCCCCTCCTCCCCCAATGTCCACAGCGCCCCCACCTATTACTCCTCCACCAACGCACATGATACCCCCTTACATGAATCACCCACCCCCAGGACCTCCACCACAGCATAGCGGCCCTCCTGTTAATGCCCCACCACCTCATCATTATAACCCGAACTCCATGCAGCAGTTCCCTGAAGACCAGGGTACCCTCAGTCCCCCCTTCACCCAGCCAGGAGGGCTCAGTCCTGGGATGTGGCCTGCCCCAAGAGGACCCCCACCTCCACGAATGCAGGGACCCCCTCCCCAGGGCCAAATGCCTGGTCCGCACCATCCGGATCAGGGCCGGTATCGGCCCTATTATCAGTAAACTACCACCGAAATGGGTCTGTCATTCTGTTCCATACTGCTTGTCTGAGTAATGTGATAGTAAACCTCAGGGTTCCAGGTTGTAGACATTGATTTCCATAAAACTGCCCAAAGCAAATGTGTATGTGGTGCACACTCAAGTTAACTGTGCTAAACCTTCCACTGAACATACTTTTGACTTGGAAGAGAGCAGGAGTGTCCTGTTTTTGAAACAACATATGGTAAACATGTCTGTATATATGTTAGCTGATGCCACACATGTACATTTAAAGATGTTGAGTCAATAAATTTTTAACAGCACATTTCTATCCTTTTGTTTGACATGATGTGATGTAGTACAATGTCAGCTGGTTTCTTTAACAGAAGTTACTGAAAACTACATTTATCACTTGGTCTGACTGACGAGGTCTTCAGTATTTCTCATTAAAAATATATTGTGGAAAAATGAAGCTATGCTTTGTCTGGTGATCTGTTTGGGTTTGGCCCCTTTTAGGAAGAACGATGTACCTGCAGTGTCACGTCATGAAAAGACCATACAGCAAGCTACTTTAAGCAAAGCGCTGTCATTTCCCCTGAAGGCTGTGATTAAGAGCAGGAGTTGCACTTTTAGTTGGAGGTTCTATAAATCTATTTCCATGCATGCTGGTGAAGGTGAAGAATTGGCTGTTGTCTCTTTGATGTCAGTGTGATTTATTGCAGTTTTTCAGATTCAAGAACTTTATTGTCAATACAACAATATACACAGTATACAGCGTATCGAGATGCTGTTTCTCCCCGAGTCCCCCTGGTGCATTTATAAGAGTATAAATGATATATCTCCAAGAGATAAAAACTAGGAATTACAAATGATTGATAAAAAGGTACTATTACTAACTTTATCCATGTAGAATAAACAGACAGGGCAGAGACAATATGGAGTGGATTGTGCAGCAGGTACTAAATACCAGGTTCAAGTTATGAGTCAGGATATTTTAGACGAGAACGGACGAAGACGTGCAAGAGACAAAATGTGCAAATATATTTGAGATGTGTTCAGTAACTATGTGACTGAGTGTGCAAATAAGCAGATTGTTCCCAGGTCCAGTTTGTAGTGCATTTGTGGAAGTTTGTGTTGTGTTTGAGTCTTTTGGTGAGTACTGTAAGGTGTTTGTGTTTATCAGTCTGGTGGTAGTGAGTTGAGGGCTCTGACTGCTTGGGGGGGAAAAGCTCTTGCAGTGTCTGGTCGTTACAGTTTTGAAGGCGTCCTTCACTATGCTGCATTTGCAAGGGGATACCGCAGCAGCGCAACAAGGCCTGTAACAACAAACGTGATAAACGGGGTTTCATGTAATTTGATTGGATGATCCAGGAGACGGTCTTCTAGAGCCAAGTTTCCTGTATTTGCTAAACAAATAACCGAAGCATTAAAGCATCATCACCAAGCTTATTGTCACAGACCCTCTCTGGGGCTATACTGGTGGTCAAATTAGAGTGGCTAGTTGAGTTATAGTCATCTTTTGACACCTACTGATTGTACAGGATGTACATTTTTTATGACTATTTTCCAACCTCTGCTTGTATTGTCTGTGCTTTTCAAGTACGTGTAGCGTGGCATCATGGAGGGTTGGGCCTGTGCACCTGCCCCCTGCGAACATACAGCTGTGCAGCTTTTCCAACATGTAAGCTGTAAACAGCATGATGTATATATATTTGTATTTGTGCTTCTCAATAACCTGTGTACAATTACTGGCCTTTAGTTTCTAGCTCAAA
The DNA here is from genome assembly GCF_057381915.1 of Diplotaxodon limnothrissa. NCBI lineage: Eukaryota > Metazoa > Chordata > Actinopteri > Cichliformes > Cichlidae > Diplotaxodon > Diplotaxodon limnothrissa. The sequence continues at coordinate 1,116,794 of NC_140612.1, read as the reverse complement.
TTTACAGTTTACTTGAAGATGCGGACACCGTTGTCCACCTCCATGACGTGCTTTTTAAAAGGATGCTGTATATGCTATTTGTCAATATGAATAAACTCTTTGAGTGCTTGTGGACACAAGCAGCAGTAAACAATAGGTTAATGAGTGCATGGATATATATTCTCAGCCATAAGCTTTTGGTTATTTAGTGACTCCTCCCACTGATGGACATGATCAATATCACAGTGTAGAAAGAAGTAAAAGTTCTTCATGTAAAAGGTTAGCTGACTAGTGGGGCTGGATAATTGGAAACACTAACTTGCCCATAGTTGTGAATGGTTGTCTGTGTCTGTGTGTTGGCCCTGTGACAGACGGGCGACCTGTCCAGGGTGGACCCCGCCTCTCGCCCTAAGACAGCTGGGATAGGCTCCACGCCCCCTGCGACCCTGAAAAGGAGAAGCAGAAGCGAATGGATAGATGGATAAAGCAAGAAATGCTGAAATGATCAAAAGGACTAGTTAGAAGAATTTCCTATTTAAGAACTGTGAAAATTACATTATTAATTTCATATTTTGGATGCATGACTTTGAAAGGTCATTGGCTTGTCTGTGGACAGCATATTTTCTCTCAAAGATACTTTTATTAAATTAAAACAAAGAAAAACAGATACACACAGAATTGTTCAACAACATCAGTTTATCAGTTTACCCCCTACCCATACCACATAGTAGCCCTTTCCCTCAGGCCAGGTAGAGAAAGAAACAAACAAAAAACAGAAAAAACCCAACAAAAAAATCCCATTGCAAATACAACAGGACAAAGCAGAACAAAATAAAACAAACACAAAGAACTAAAGAAAGAAGAAAAAAAGAAGGGGGAGGATTTACTGAGTAATGCTGGAAGTTAGGCTTGCAACCTGAAGGCTGGAAAAGTATTTCAGGAATTGCCCCCTACAAGGGAGGCGAAAGAGAGCGTGCAACGGTCAGGCGTGCATCAGCCTCCCCAGTGGTGCCAAAAAGCACAAATAATGGATTAGGATCCATATAATATCCAAGAATTAGGGACAAGGTTTGAAATATATCTCTCCAGAATCCTTCAAGGCTAGGGCGCGTCCAGAACATATGGATAGGGAAGCCTCCGCACTCCCACACTTATCACAAGTGGGGTCCACATTCAGATACATACGAGATAGTTTGACTTTGGAGAGATGGACCCGGTGCACAACCTTAAATTGTAAAAGACAGTGGCAGGAACATAGGGATGTGCAGTTAACTGTACCATGTGGGCGATCGTGGCTCAAGAGTTGGGAGTTCGTCTTGTAATCGGAAGGTTGCCGGTTCGAGCCCCGGCTTGGACAGTCTCGGTCGTTGTGTCCTTGGGCAAGACACTTCACCCGTTGCCTACTGGTGGTGGTCAGAGGGCCCGGTGGCGCCAGTGTCCAGCAGCCTCGCCTCTGTCAGTGCGCCCCAGCTGTGGGTACAATGTAGCTGCCATCACCAGTGTGTGGATGTGTGTGTGAATGGGTGGATGACTGGATATGTAAAGCGCTTTGGGGTCCTTAGGGACGAGTAAAGCGCTATATAAATACAGGCCATTTACCATGTATCCATAGACAATGACTGATTTAAATCTTGTTCCCAGCCTGTTTTAATCAAATCTATTGAAGATCGTACGGTTACGGTGAAACCTTGGTTCTCTTCGTGAGAGACTATCTCTCCACACCGTTACATATTCCATATGTACGCGGTACGACCCCCTTTGGTCATGGCGTGTGGAGATTTCTTTAAGACACTCCGGCACGCCCGGCTACGCCCCACAGCTCACGTATAAAACAGCTGTGCAGACGGGACACCGGTGATCGTTTGATCGGAACGCGTCGCTGAGCGGCCTGATGGTGGAGAGATAGTCTCTCACTAAGAGAACCAGAGGTGGGTCGAGTATCCAAAAATTGTACTCAAGTAAGGGTAGCATTACTTTAAAACATTATTACTCAAGTAAAAGTGAAAAGTAGTCGTCAAAAAAGTTACTCAAGTAAGAGTAAAAAAGTACTACTACTCAAGTAGCGAGTAACTGTTTGAAATGTCCAATTTATTTTTTTAAATAAATGCTATCAGACAAACAAAAATAAACAAATACACAAATTTTAGTATTTTCAAAAGGAATATATGTAAAAACAACAAAATAAGGCACAACAATTCTAATTTCCAGGTTTCAGTTTTTCACAACATAAAGCTTTTTTCACCAATACCTGCAGTAAATAATATAAATATATAAACAGTGCAAACAATTTCCAGTGACAAGATATGCTGCAAACTTTATATTCATCTTTGCTCCAAATGGCACAGCAGCCTCAGAGAAAACAGAACGAGGCATCTTCAACGTATGTTCATACAAGGCAGCTCAGTTTACCATAAGTTGTATGGGTGTGCATCTATTTCTGCATATTTAGCAAAAATGTGCCATTTCTTCACTCAGTGAGGTGATGGTTAAGCTTCAGCAGCAGTTTGCTCTCAAGGTTCTTTCTGTGAAGCTGTGACTGTTCAGCAGTGAACAGGAGTCCTGCATGACTGAGAAGTCCTTCACAAGCTCCAGATGCAGGAAGAGCTGTACTGACTTTGATCGACAGCTTCTTGATGTGAGGAACGCCATGCAATAGAGCCACACCTCCAGTGAATGGACATGAAAGGTACCTCTCCAGCCCTGCTTCTGGCTTTCCTGACCCCATGGATCCATCATCTTCGTTGGTTAGGCTGCTGTTTGTGCTGGTCTCATCCAGCTCTGTGTCTATGTGATGTCTGATGAAGTGGAGACCTGTGGAAAGATGTAAGGTTTTCAAAAGAATCAGGTCTGATCATTATAGTGCTGTATACACTGCCAAGCTGTGGATGTTTGCTTGGAGCTAGCCTCCAAAAGCTGCCCATACACTGTGTGATTTTTGGCCCATTTTGAGCCGATTTTTCAGTCGCGCAACCGTTTTGGGGATCGGCCGTGTTTTGCCTTAATCGTGTGTGCATCGTGTCGTATACATGGGGTAACGAAAAGCAGTTAACGACCAGCTCCCAATCATCAATCGTTTGGTCGCATGATAATCAAACCTGTTTGAAATCCTGTCGCCCCTCAACGCAGCCTCTCACACTGCGCACGCACAAACACAGAAATGAAAGAAAAGGAGGAGCAGCACAGCAGTGCAGCGTGTGATCTGGACACAAGAGATGGAGGCACAACTTGTAGGATGAAGCAAGCTCATCTGAGTACGTAAGTGTAGAGCTGCCACCCAGGCAAAAGAAAAATAGAGCTATGTCACGTTATAACGTGAAAAGTTTATTGTTCTAACAATATACCTTTCATGTTGGTACAATATAATATCACGTTCGTACAATATATTGTACGAACGTGATATTATATTGTTCAAACGTGAAAGGTATATTGTACCAACATGAAAGGTATATTGTTAGAACAATAAACTTTTCAGCTCTATTTTTCTTTTGCCTGGGTGGCAGCTCCACACTTCCGTATCCGAGGCTTTTCAATGTGGCCTCACAAAATTATCACGACTACAGCAACCATGAAAAGAGTTGGATGGACATTCCTGCTCAATCACAGCTGCCTGGTCAATGTTTGTCATTAGCAATTTAGCAAAGTTGATGGTGGTGTGTGTGTGTGTCTGTAAGACAGAGAGAGGGAGAGCGAGGGACAGATTTTGTATGATAAGCTTCATGTTATAAACGCACAGTTTGAGCATCAGGTCGCATCAGAGCATCAGGCTGTATAGTGTGAGACCCTGTACAGTTTGAGCAGGAGCTGAATAACGTGACTGAAAAAAATCGCACAGTGTTTGCCCAGCTTAATGCAGACTGTTTAAACTGAACAAGCTTCACATAATAAACCCTGCCAGCCGCAGTATTGCCTCTGTTTTAACAGTTAAAGCAGTAGAGACGAGCTGTTTGCATGTGCGTGGAACTCTAGCGTCATTAACCAGGCTAGCTGTTAGCTTATAGGCTAACCAGAGAGCAGTTAACAGGACAGCCGAAGCTGCACAAAACACCCACAAACTTATCTCACTACAACGTAGTGCCGAAAATATGACTTGCAGCTCGACCTCGACACAGCGTCTGTAACATAAGACTGACATCCAGCTAACCACAGCTAAAAGATATTTAGAGACCGTTTCCTCAGGTTACACGAGCTGAGTTTTTTCACACTGAAAAGTTGTTGTTTTGGCTCTCACTGAAGACACCGACACTGCAGACATAGCTGTTCTTTTGTACTGCTTTTAAGCGAGCAGCCTAGCCTGCGTAAGTGGAGGGCAAAGCAAGGCGATGACCCAAAGGTCCACCCCCAGCACCGTCATCACGTGCCTGTCCATAGACAGAGGAGCCTCAAGAGTGAACTCGCAACAAGACACTCGAGGTGAGACACAAAGTCCCGGCTACTGGGCGTCCCCATGCTGGCCGTGTAAGTCTGTGACACACAGGCAAAGCACCAACAGGGAGCCAGCATCGCAGGCTGGGGACCTCTCACTCATTGGCCGAATTGTCAGACACAGCAAGGTCTGATAAGCTCATGCGGTTGGAGCAACGGAATGCCAGAAGCACGGGCGGTCGGCTAGGACGAGCCCGTGCGTACGCTCCCCAAGGATCTCCAGCTGGAGCCTCCGGTTTCAGGACCCGAACCTGAAATCCCAGGAACAGAGAGAGGAGAGGAAGCGTAGCTCACTGAGCCGCTGAGAGGAGACCCTACTCGTTATCTGCAAGAAGCGGGCAACGCCAGACAGGGACCCATCGCTGCAGGCTGGGGAAAACTCACTCGCTGGTTGAGGCATCAGACACAGCGAGGACCAACTGGCGTAAGCCGGCGAATGCGGGCAACACGCCAGGGGAACACAGCAAGCAGCTGTAGTGAAGCCGCTGGAGAGGAGCTCCAAGCCAGGGATGCGACCCACAGGTCATCCCAGGGCCAAGCGGCACAACACACTCGCTGGCTGGCTTATCAGACACAGCGAGGCCCGGCTAATGTGTAATGGGTGAACCACCTGCAGGGAGCCTGGCGCTGCAGGCTGGAGAACATCACTCGCTGGCTGAGCATCAGACACAGCGAGGTCCAGCTGGTGCGTAAACCGGCGAAACGCGGGCAATACGCCAGGGGAACACAGTCTGCAGCTGCAGCAGCAGCAGCGGCGGGGGCTTAAGCCGCAGTCAGAGCCGAGAAGCCGCCCTACTCGAGCAATGACAGGAGCCCTGCTGGCCGTGTGAACCACGCACTGCGGGCAACACGCCAGACAAAACAGGCTACACTAGACTGGAGAACACTCACTCGCTGGCTGAGCATCAGACACAGCAAGGTCCAGCTGGCGCGTAAACCGGCAAAGCGCGGGCAATACGCCAGGGAAACAGCCTGCAGCTGCAGCAGTAGCAGCAGCAGCAGCAGCAGCCAGCCACCCGCAACATTTGGGCAATGTGCCAGACAGAGAGCCAGCGCCGCAGACCGGAGAACTGTCAACCGCTGACCGAGCGGTCAGATGCAGCGGTCCGACTGGCGTATGAAACCGGCGAAGCGCGGGCAACAGGCCAGGGGAACACAGCCTGCAGCAGAGCTGGCCACCAGGCCCAACTCAAGAGTGTCAGGAGGGAGGAGGGCGGCTGGAGGACAGCTGAGCCTAGGCTCCGAGTCCTCCCAACCTCAACTGAACACGGCCGTCTCCGCACGCCGGCATAGATCCCTCAGTTCTTCTCAGGGTAGACAGGCAGTTCCATCAGGCAACCCTGGTCGTCTGTCCGGAGCCAAGCATCATAAACATCAACCTCCTGACAATCAAACCTCCACCAGCCCAGGCCTCAAGGAGGCGGGGCCATGGGAGGGAATGCTGTGGGAGGGGCCCGGAATCAGGTGAACCAGACATGGGTTCACCCGTCCGGGCCCCACTCCAGTGGTAGCCAGAGGGGATGGAAGTTCTTCAACATCCACCGCACGATAAGCAACATCCACCGGCCCGGGCCTCACAGAGGCGGGGCCATGGGAGGGAATGCTGTGGGAGGGTCCCAGAACCAGGGAACCCAGACATGGGTTCACCCGTTCGGACCCTACCCCAGTGACAGCCAGAGGGGATGGAAGCTTCTTCAACATCCACCTCACGATAATCAACCTCCACCGGCCCAGGCCTTGCAGAGGCGGGGCCCTGGGAGGGAACGCTGCAGCCATCATCCTCATTTAGCCTGAGAGGCACAGGATTGGGTAGGCTCTCCATGCCCAGCCCGCCTGCAGCTGTCGTGTCAAGCTCCATCCATAGAGGGAGTGACAAAATGGCCACCAGCAGGGCATAAGTAACCCTCACGCCCCTGTCAGGGCATGCCGCCCTGCAAAGGGAAGGCCTGAAGAGGCAACTAGGGACCGGGGGGCTAACGGGGCCAAAGGCAACTACTCCCGCCATGCACGGCAGCAACCAACTGCGGGCAGGGGACCATAAATGCTGGGAGGCAGGGCACTCACTGCCTGCAACCAGTCCAACCAGGCAGCAACGGCACCTTAGGCAGTAGGTGCTGAGGCTGCGTGATAGCAACAACCTTGAGGTCCACTCTGCTAGATTGGACCTCAGGAAGGGCTAATTCCCACACCCGGAATGCTCCAATCAAGAGCTGAAGGGACCCATCTCGCCCGACACTGTGCCCGGGGACCAGCAGGGGGCAGTCCAGGGACAGGTGGGCAACACTGGAGGAGAGGATGGAAGCTTCTTCAACATCTGCCACCTGACAGTCAACCTCCACAAGCCCAGGCCTCACAGAGGTGGAGCCATGGGAGGGATACTGTGGGAGGGGCCAGCAGTAAATCAGCAACAGGTGTGGGAGGGGACCCAGCCCATGGCCTGCCCAACTGGAGTCACAGCAGTGGCAGCCATGTACCTCATAGTAGCCTGCTCTCCTATTTTTGGAGGCAGGAGAAGGTGGAGGGGCGGGCCATTTAATTAGTGATGTGCGATACCACTGATTTCCTTTCCGATCCGATACCAAGTAATATTCAGGGTGGTATCGACGATACTGATCCGATACCAATACTTTGCACAAAAACTTATTTTATTTATTGTATCTCAAATTATAGCGTCATAATGATTACAGGACATCAGATTACTTGTTCTTATCACTTAATAATGCAGAGTTCATCATATAGAAATAAAAAACTGAAGTTGTGGCTATTTGAACACCTTGCCTGCCTGCAGCACTAAAGGACTCCGTGAGAGACGTCTGTCTCGCCCTAGCAGCACCTGTCCCTCTCCTCCTCTTCAGTTCGCCTCAACATACGTTCGTCATATTCTGTGATATGATTTACTCTGAGGTGTTTGACAAGGTTAGTGATGTTGCCACAACCATACATGCCAACCCTCCCGATTTTTCCGGGAGAATCCCAAATTTCAGTGCCCCTCCTGAAAATCTCCCGGAGCCACCATTCTCCCGAATTTCTGTTGATTTTCCAGCCAGACAACAAAATTGAAAAACCATGTTGCAGAATTCATAGCGCGGCCCAGCCAATTCCAGTTTCCAACAATGGCGGCAGCGACTTAGTTTTAATATTACTCTTATTTCTCTTCCTGGGTCGCAAAAAAACTTTTAACATATTTTCAGGTGAGAATGTAGCTGTGTAAACTTCAAACATCTGAGCCGACACATCGTCTTCAAACCCCCGCGGTCTTTCACTACTCGGGTTAAACATGATATATAAGTGTGATACCCACTAATGTGTGATCACATTTATGTGAATTAATTTAAGTAATTTCACTTTCAATGTAAGTGATATTTCCATTTGGAAATGCCCTAAATAACTACAGTAATTGTAACAGGAAACTTGGTAACTACCCTGGGATATTTGTAGCAGACGCTTCATTTTTATACCAATAGGTGGCAGTGTGAGACCATGGTTTGGCCTGTTGTTAGCAGCCTGAAGCGCATGCTCCGCGCTGTTTTCTCATAATGGCGGAGTATTCAGGAAACGGCAAGCCACGTCTCCCTGTCTGATCATTTCTCTCCTGTTTACAGGACACATATATAGCTGTCTACAGGTGCTGCCACCCGGTACCTGTAACAGTTTTCTGGGGGCTCGTCCGGGATCAGTCCTGCCTTTGAGGCTGGGAGCTGATCCAGTAATACCGGTACTTTGGGCCAAGAGTGGCAAGAAAACACCAACAACTCCAGTCTGCTGGTTGTTACCTACACCTCCTGCTGCTGCCTGATGGAGAATAGATGCTACTGATTGTGCAGGAAATGCATTGGCCATGTGTCACAACTAGCGCAATGGACAAGAAGTAAGGAAAAAAAGACAAATAAGGACTGCTTGGTGCTGCTTGGTGCTGCTTGGTGCTCGGACCATCGCCCATCAAGGCAAAAACTGTACGAAAGCTGACATTGTGTGACCCACTGCAAGGGATAGGGAAGCAACCATGGCGGAAGGTGAGAGGAGGAGCTTGGTGTGGGCCATCAAGAAAGACCTTCTCACCCTCTCTGCTGATGAACTGTTCCAGATTGCCAAGTCTCTGGGTCCAGTGCCAGGAGTGGATCAGTCTTGCCTTAAGTCAGGGGATGAAGACAGCTGCTTCGAGTACATCAGTGGTTTCATGTGCAGTAAGGCTTTATTAGAGTCAGAAGATCAGGGCATGTCACACTTATTGTCACTGAAAGATGTTGTTGATGCTGTTACCCAGGGTCATGTTTCTGATTTGCAGATTCAGGCTGCCACTGGTAATGATTCATGTGATCTATGTCCAAATGCTCAGCCTCATGATGTCAGTGTTGAAATGAGTCCAACTAATGCAATGTTTTTAGAAGATGGTCATAATAGTGGTACAGAAGTAACTGACAGTGTGACCCAGAATACCAGCTCTACTGCTGTTTCCCAACGTGATATAGAACTACAAAAAATACTCTTCAGTTACGAAGAGCTCTCTAAGAAAATTAAGCAGTACATGCCCACATCAGGTTCTCAACTCACCTCTCAGACACCATCACAGGCTCATTGTAGAAGCACACCACACAATGACAGCTTAGTTGAAACTCAAGCACCCATGAGACATGACAAGGTGGTGTCCCTAAGAGACTTGTCTTACCTCCATCGCAGGGAGTTTAAGATTCACGGGGGCCAGATTGGAGACCAGGGATCAGACATCAGTTATAACAGCATCTGCCGCCAGATTGAAGAGGGTCTCAAAGAACAGTTTAATGATGCCGAAATTGTGAGGGCTGTCATGAGAGTTATCAAACCTGGTAATTTCAAAGACATGCTAATGAACAAGGATGAACTGACAGTAGAGGAGCTTAAAGACTTCCTCCATTCTCACCTTGGTGAGCAAAACAACACAGAACTCTTCCAGGAACTCATGTGCACCAAACAAAGTGACAGTGAGACACCACAACAGTTTCTGTATCGAGTCATAGGTCTCAAACAAAAGATTTTGCTCACCTCGAAGCATACCAACTCAGATGTAAAGTACTCAGCCAGTACAGTTCAGGATGTATTTCTTCATACTGTGTATCAAGGACTGGGCCACAAACATAGTGACATTCGTAGAGAGTTAAAGCCACTCCTTGCAGATGCCAATGTCACAGATGAGGCTATCCTTAAGCAAATGAAGAAAGTAATGAGTGATGAAAGTGAAAGACAGCGTCGTCTAGGATCAGTCACCCGTCAGAGAAACACCAATGTGCACAGCACACAAGTTGAGATTAACGGTATGCAGTGTCCTGTATTGAAAGAGGAAAATGCAGGAAAAAGACCTAAGGTGGATATGATCCAGCAGCTGTCAGAGAAAGTGGAAAAACTTGCAAGCATTGTTGAACAAATGACACAGTCACTACAAATAACAGCTGAACAGAGCAGCCAGTACAAGAAAATCAAAACCGATCACCACAGAGAAAGAAAGTATGGCTGTGAAAAGTGCATAGAACAAGACCGCCCCGACTGTCCCCAGTGTTTTCACTGTGGTGAGGAAGGCCACCGCGCAGTTGGCTGCATGAAGAAAACAATACGTCAGGGAAACGGGAGCCGGTCCCTGTCACGGGACAAACAGTGACCGTGTCCCACTCTCCGTCCCAATCTGACCTATGTAGTACTAGTGAGACTGTTGCTGTAAGTTTGGCAAAGTGTGACGCTGACACCAAACATAATGTAGTGCCAACCCAGAGACAGAATAACCAAGAAAATAAATCTGCTATACTTCTTGGCAGTTCACCCAACAGTAAAAGTGAAAAATTAGCCAAACTAATTGGAAAAAAAGCTCTCACCCAGTGCCATCTAAATGGTTTAGCAGTTAGTGCTTTGTTGGACACGGGAGCTCAAGTGAGCATGATTGACAGAGAGTGGAAAAATAAATATCTACCAGATACACCTGTAAGGTCACTTGATGAAGTCATTGATAATGAAGAAGAGTTAAAAGTCCGTGCTGTGAATGGTGACACTCTCCCATTTGATGGCTGGGTGCCAATCACAGTTAATTTGAGAGGGAATGAAGACCCTAATTTGTCAATAACTGTGCCTTTTCTTGTAAGCAGTTTCGTTTTGGAGAGACCGCTGCTGGGTTTCAATGTGATGGAGGAACTTGTGCAGGAACAACCAGGACGGTTCATGCCAACTCTCGTCACCCTGCTTTGCAATGCCATGTCAATACCAACAGAAAAGGCAGAGCTCCTGGTAAACCTCATCAAGGCTGATGAAGCCCCTGCACAATGTGGACGTCTGCGGACTGGCAGGTATGACACCCTCATTCCAGCGGGTCAGGTGATTTGGGTTAAGTGTCCAGTCTCACCTGCCATGAACCTGTCCGAATCTGTTTTCCTCTTTGAGCCTGATGATAACAACACACAGCTTGCTGAGCTAGATGTCTGTGAAGGACTGCTTGAAGTGCAAAGCACCAAGAGGCCCTTTGTAGTAGGGCTGCCACGATTAGTCGACTAGTCACGATTACGTCGACTATCAAAATCGTCGACGACTGATTTAATAGTCGACGCATCGTTTGAAGCTTTGTAAGATCACAAAAGATGCAGGAATAAGTAGCAGGATTTAAGAGTGTAATAACGGACTGAAACAGAAGATGGCAGCACTGCATGTTCAAGGATGCCAGCTGCCGTTAAACCCCGAAGAAGAAGAAGCAGCTGTGTCCCAGAATTCATAGCGCAGCCCAGCTCAGTTTCCAACAATGGCGGCAGCTAGTTAGTTTTATATTACTCTTATTATTCTTTCTGGGTCACAAAATAAACTTTTAACATATTTTCAGGCGAGAATGTAGCTGTGTAAACCTCAAATATCTGCTCAGTTTATCAGGACACCACATATTTTCAAAAGCGCTCCGACATTTTCGGAGACGTCTGTTACCCACTAGCTCCATTGCTAGCCGGGAGAACACCGGACTCCCGGCAAATCGTTTTCAAACCCACCGCCGTCTTTCGCTACTCAGGTTAAACATGATATATAAGTCACTTAGATAACTTAACAATGTTATTGTTTGGCTTTTTTTAGTATTTTATTTGTTCCTGAGTAAATCGGTTTGGCTGAGATTAAAGTTATAGTTTTTACACAGCTGAATAAACATCAAGCAGACAGCTGATCATCAGAAGTGTGAGATGCTCCAGAATTTACTCCGGTGTCCCGTTATATTTTAGATAGCAAGGAGTTTATTAAACTTCACCGAAACAATCTGCAAATTTCATTAAAATTTAATAAACTATCATCTTGTCTTTATTTTTAGTTAGCACAGACCTTACACACTTAAAGCTGTAAGCTAATGATAGTTATATAAGAGCAGATGCTGCTGGTGCAATAAGCTGTACGTTTTACGTCCAATGGATGATGATCTGATTAGTCGACTAATCGCAAAAATAATCAGTGACTAGTCGACTATCAAAATAATCGTTTGTGGCAGCCCTACTTTGTAGAGGTACCTGTGGGCAACAACACAAAACATAACATCACACTACCAAGGAAAACAGCCCTTGGCAGTATTCATTCTGTTGAGAAGGTGATTACAATGGACTCACTAGGAGAATCTAAGCCCACAGTGACAGCCAATAGTGCCACCTCTACATCTACTCATACCAACTTACCCCTATGGCAGCTTCCTGTCGAGGAACAACAGGCAAAAGTTAACAAAATGCTTTGTGAGGAAGCTGGGGCTTTTGCTCGTGACAGTAGTGATATAGGCTGCATACCCAGTTTGCAAATGGCAATCAACTTGAAAGATGATATCCCTGTTCAGAAAACCTACTCATCCATCCCTAAGCCACTTTTTAACGAGGTTAAAGAGTACATACAAGAACTTTTGGTAAAAGGCTGGATAGTAAAGTCTCAGTCCCCGTACGCCGCCCCAGTCGTCTGTGTCAGAAAGAAAGATGGCAGTTTACGCTTATGCATAGACTATCGCCTTCTGAACAAAAAGACTGTTCCTGATCGACACCCACTGCCCAGGATACAGGATCTGATTGATACTCTGGGTGGGTACTCGTGGTTTAGCATCTTAGACCAAGGAAAAGCTTACCACCAGGGTTTTGTAGCTGAGGGCTCTCGCCACCTCACTGCCTTCATAACACCATGGGGTCTTTATGAATGGGTTCGCATCCCATTTGGTCTCACAAATGCCCCAGCTGCTTTTCAGCGGAGCATGGAAGAGATGCTTGGCTCTCTTAGAGATGAATGTTGCATCCCATACCTCGACGATGTACTTTGCTATGCAAAAACATTTGACGACCATGTTGAGACCCTCCGCAAGGTTCTCCAGGCACTCCAAGAACATGGAGTAAAATTGAGGCCGGAGAAATGTGACCTCTTCAAACAAGAAGTCAGATATGTGGGTCGGCTTGTGTCCGCTGAAGGAGTCAAAATAGACCCGGCAGACCTGGAGGCTGAACCCTGACATCTAAGACACCTCAAACAGTCGGTGATGTGAGGAAGCTGGCAGGCTTTCTAAGCTACTACCGCTCGTATATCCAGGATTTTTCCCGGATAGCTAAACCAATCTATGAACTCCTTCAGACCAAGCCAGGCAAAACTCAGTGTCCAAAATCTGTGAGAAACAGCAAACACCCACAGCTGTCCTCTCGAGAGCACGTTGAGTGGACCCTGAAACACCAGAGAGCGTTAGAACAGTTGGTGACCCTCCTCACCAACCCCCCTGTTCTGACATATCCCGATTTTAGCCTGCCTTTCACATTGCATACAGATGCATCTGACCAGGGCTTAGGAGCTGTCCTGTATCAGCGTCAACATGGGACATTGAGAGTAATTGGCTATGGATCTAGGACTCTGACACAAGCAGAACGCAACTACCACCTGCATAGTGGAAAATTAGAGTTCCTTGCGTTGAAATGGGCTGTATGTGAAAAATTCCGTGACTACCTGTACTATGCCCCACACTTCACAGTTTATACAGATAACAACCCCCTAACCTATGTAATGAGTACCGCAAAGTTAAACGCAGTGGGACATAGGTGGGTTGGAGAGCTCTCAGACTTCCGGTTCGACATCAGATACAGGCCAGGAAAGTCAAATGTAGACGCAGATACTCTTTCTCGTCTCCCCTTGGATATAGAGAAATATGAAACTGCTTGTACAGAGGGATTTCCAGATGAGGCAGTGCAGGCAGTCTGGGATGGAAGCCAGGTGGCCAGACAGAAAGATGTTGCTTGGGTAGCCATGCTCAATATCTCTTCTCTGGACCCCCATCAGCAGCCTCATATCAACTCGCTGAGCATCAGCCATGATGATCTGGTTAAAGCTCAAAGAGAGGATCCAGCCATTGGCCAAATCCTCAAGCTGAAACTAGATGGAGCAAAACTGACAGATGAAATACGCAAGATGGTAAGAGGAACTGCCCATAAACTCCTCCACGAGTGGGGTAAGTTACATCTTGAAAATGACCTCTTGTATAGATGTACCAGTGACAGAAGACAATTGGTGCTTCCTGCCAAGTACAGGACGTTAGCATTAAGACATTTACATGACACAATGGGTCATGTTGGGACAGACCGAGTGCTACATCTCGCAAGGGACAGATTCTATTGGCCCTTTATGGCTAAGGACATTGAAGCCTATGTGACCCAGAAGTGTCCCTGTATCATGTCCAAGAAACCAGTAACACACGTCAGGGCTCCCATGGGTAGTATAAGATCGGACTACCCTTTAGAACTGGTGTGTATTGACTTTTTGCATTTGGAAGCCAGCCGTGGAGGGTATGAGTATATTCTCGTGGTAATTGACCATTTCACTAGATTTGCTCAAGCATACCCCACAAGGAACAAGAGTGGGAAAACAGCTGCTGAACGGATTTTCCAGGATTTCATACCCAGATTTGGATACCCATCCAAACTACATCACGACCAGGGTCGTGAATTTGAGAATGAACTGTTCAGAACACTACAGAAATTATCTGGTGTCGGACATTCTAGAACATCACCTTACCATCCTCAAAGTAACCCTTCAGAACGTCTCAACAGGACAATACTCCAGATGTTGAGAACATTAACCGAAAAGGAAAAAGTACAGTGGAAAGACCACCTCCCACATCTTGTACATGCGTACAACTGTACTCGACATGAGTCCACCGGCTACTCACCATTCTATCTCCTCTATGGACGACACCCGCATCTACCAGTTGATCTGCTGTTTGGATTGAAGGGGGAGAATGAAACATACTCACCTACAGGATATGCCAAGAAATGGGCCGAACGAATGTCGGAAGCTTATCGGATTGCTAGTGAAAATAGCAAGAAGTCTAGTGCAAGAGGCAAAATAACATATGATAAAAAGGCAAAAGGAGTCATGCTTCAGCCAGGAGACAGAGTTCTGGTCAGAAACCTCAGTGAGCGGGGAGGACCTGGCAAGTTGAGATCATATTGGGAGAGGACTATTTATATAGTAAAAGAGCAGTTAGCAGATAGCCCAGTTTACGTAGTCCATCCTGAAGCTGGAGACCCAAAAAGAACCCGAACATTGCATCACAATCTGCTGTTACTTGTAAATGACTTACCTGTTCAAGTCACTCCCCCCCTGGCAAAGCCTGCGATTGGAAAGACAACATGCAACAGACGAAGGATGGAAAGATCTACAGATGCACAAAGACAAACAGATATGTGGGACAACTCTGACAGTGGTTCTGAGAGTGATTGCTCGGGGTACTGGCTAAGAGCACCTGTTGAAAGGACTGTGAGAAGGAACCTGGACCATGAGCAACACCCTGCATCTCAGTCATACCAGACCAAAGAACCTATTAGAGTGACGACAAACACAACAAATGGACATTCACCTGTGCAGACGATGGAAGACATACTGACTATGCCTGAGCATTCACCATCCGTCAGCATTGAACAATTCGAAGAGGAAACTGGGAGAGAATGCTCACACCTGCCATGTTCTCTGAGAGAGGAGATGGAAGAAATGCAAGTGGGTAGTGACAACCTATCTGAACCCAGAGGGTCTGGTGAGGAGTGTGAAACTCATTTGCAGTCTAACGTACAGGTTCAACCACCGGGAGATACTTGTACGGACATTAGAAGATCTACCCGTCACAGGAAGCCACGACAGTTTCTGACTTATGAATCACTGGGTAAACCCTCAGTGCAGTCACATGCGGCAGTTAATCTAGTTGGGGAACGCACAGCACCACAGTTACCTGCCACAACCATACCATCATACACTGTATTTCCATACCCACCATTGGCAATTGTGCCGCCCGTGTGTATGTCACAGTCACCAATGTACTGCACCCCAATACCATACTCACCATACCAGTATCACGCATCACTGACCCCATCTGCATACACACCACCCCCACTGCTTGTTTCATAACTAGTTCTTGGACTGATAAGAGTTAATAAGAATTTGAGAATCAAAAGTTAAAAATGTCATGATTTTGTGAATGTTGGGAGCCATTTTATTTTTGTCA
This sequence comes from Diplotaxodon limnothrissa, assembly GCF_057381915.1. Lineage (NCBI taxonomy): Eukaryota > Metazoa > Chordata > Actinopteri > Cichliformes > Cichlidae > Diplotaxodon > Diplotaxodon limnothrissa. The sequence goes on along the minus strand of NC_140612.1, from coordinate 1,100,905 downwards.
GGGAGTGTGTGATACCCACTAATGTGTGATCACATTTATGTGAATTAATTTAAGTAATTTCACTTTCAATGTAAGTGATATTTCCATTTGGAAATGCCCTAAATAACTACAGTAATTGTAACAGGAAACTTGGTAACTACCCTGGGATATTTGTAGCAGACGCTTCATTTTTATACCAATAGGTGGCAGTGTGAGACCATGGTTTGGCCTGTTGTTAGCAGCCTGAAGCGCATGCTCCGCGCTGTTTTCTCATAATGGCGGAGTATTCAGGAAACGGCAAGCCACGTCTCCCTGTCTGATCATTTCTCTCCTGTTTACAGGTTCGTATCGTGCCCGAAATAGAATATAATAGCAATCACATCCATTATATAGCATAGACTAACCATTACGGTTGGAAAGTGAAAGCGTACAACATTGTGTAGTACAGTAAATTACACTTTTGTAAGTATTTGTTTACGGCTTTAGCAGCATGCTAAGGTTAGCATGTTAGTTTGGGTCGCACACCTCCTATGCTCTGTGATATTAGTGATCGGCTCCACCGTTATTCTGTATTGTTTTAGTATCTTGTTTCTGCCATAAAGTGTTTCCGTGAATTCAGTGCACATGTCAAGATGGTGCTGATTATACCATTCTTTCAAGCTATTTGAGATTTATAGATTTGTCTTGTTGGAATTCATTTTGAACCAAGTCTTACAAGAAAATTGGTCATGTTTATAACATTGGAATGTGTTATGGAGAATGTGTGTGTGAGCTATGTTAAGAATAAGTAAATACACAGTTGTAATACTGTAAAAGTAATGAAAGGAGTGCATAATTGTGAATTTGAATAAATAATGGCGGAGTATTCAGGAAACGGCAAGCCACGTCTCCCTGTCTGATCATTTCTCTCCTGTTTACAGGACACATATATAGCTGTCTACAGGTGCTGCCACCCGGTACCTGTAACATAAGCAGTGTTGGGGAGTAACGGAATACATGTACCGCCGTTACGTATTTAAAATACAAAATATGGGTAACTGTATTCCGTTACAGTTACCGTTTAAAAAGGTGGTATTCAGAATACAGTTACTTTGTTGAAATAAATGGATTACACTGCAGTACTTTCCTGTTTCATTTTGTCGCGGGTCAGGACTGTTTGGGTTTTGTTTGACAGCTACGTTCTGTCGTTCCAGGTGGCAGCGTTACGGTTGCCATGGTTACAGGGCGACACTCTCTCTCTGCGACTGTGTGTTTCCTGGGTGAGAGAGCGCCTTTTCGTTGTTGTTGTGCTAAGCTAACAGGCAGAATGCTACAAGCATAGCTCTAAAGAATGTAGCATCATGGGCAGTGTAGTCCGTGTTGCAGGGAGAATGGACTGCCATACACGTTATGTGTCTGTGAGCGCTAGGAGGGAGAAAAAGGGGAGTGGAAAGGTACGAGTTGTCATCGAGGAAAAACGGGAGCTGGAAGCATGTAAATATAATAATAACCACTGCAGCCAAGAAGAGTGCCTGACGAGCCCAGCTGTAAGTACGCTATTAAGACTCGACTGTACACCGTGTTCGTGTTTTCCTCTGAAAACAATAAGTTCCGTTGGAGCAGTCTTTCAACGCCTCTCTCTGTCTCTCGCAAGAAAAGTTGACCCACACAACAAAGTAAAGCTATTTTTCGGCTACGAGCCGACAGGGACCCCGCCGTATTAGTCAGAGGTCCCTTTACTACAGTTCGGAGTCGCGGACCTTCAGTAACAGTAATAAATCACACAGCAATAGTACATTCACGTTGTTGTAAAAAGCATGATAATATATTAAGTAATCCAAAGTATTCAGAATACGTTACTGTCATTGAGTAACGTAACGGAATACGTTACAGAATACATTTTGGGGCATGTAATCTGTATTCTGTAATGGAATACATTTTAAAAGTAACCTTCCCAACACTGTATATAAGTCACTTTGATAACTTAAAAATGTTCTTGTTTGGCTTTTTCAGTGTTTTATTTGTTCGTGAGTAAATCGGTTTGGCTGAGATTAAAGTTTAGATTAAATTAAATGTAACTTTATTATTCCACACAGCTGAATAAACGTCAAACAGAAAATGATTAAACAGAAGTGAGAGACGGTGGAGAGTTTACGTCAGCGCCCGGTTATATTTTAGAGAGCAAGGAGCAGACGGCAGAGTTTCACTCCACCGAGGAAGCGCATGACGTACCCCGGCTTTCTTTAGACCACGAAGGCCGGGTCCTCAGGTGGAAGCAGCCTCTGAATTTGGACACTCCCACTGTTTCCAGGCCGGTCAATAATAACGGTGACATTTAATATATTTTATCCGATAAATAAACCCTGTAAAATGTATTTATCACCCCCCCTAACAGCCCTTTTGAATATCTCCCTAATTCTGAGGTCTCAAGGTTGGCAAGTATGGCCACAACACCTCACTCTTGGAGCACTTTTTTGCCACATGTATCGCAAACCATGTCTCAGCTGTTTGTGGAGGTAAAATACGTTCGCACATGACTCCAATTACGCTCAGCCATTGTTGTGAGTGCGCACGCCAGCGGCTGCAAGACATTTATACAGCCGTATTTCGCCCATAACTATGAAAGGCGGAAGGGGAAGTAGTTCCTTTGAATGTAGAAAATCCGAATGTTATAGTTTCTTTCCACTGTGTCCCTTTTAATGATAAACTACAAATTTACCCTAAATTACTAAAATATCGATATTTTAATGTGAGAATCGATTCTAGAACATAAATGATTGGTATCGGAGGAATCGATATTTCAGGATCGATCCGCACATCACTACATTTAATGCTTTCAGAAACCAAGCACGGTCTGCCTAGTCCACGCTGGCAACAAAGCAGTGGATGCAAGCATCAGCTACTTTAGCCAGCACAGCATGCTCTAGGCTGCTTTTATGTAGTCATATATCTTTCCTTTTTCACCCAGGCACAGCCACACTGCTCGTGCCTATCATAAAAAGGCAAAAATGCCATACACACAGATGTTTGGGACATGTGGGCTGCCGTACTTCTGCTACCAAGCAAGGGGGCGGGGGCACACGCTAACCAGGAAGTGCTAACAGGTAGCCGGCGCTAGCCGCAACTTGAATTCCCCTTCACATTTTATTCTGACAGGTAAAAGTATATGCTTGGAACACATTTCCCCAATGTAGCCGAGCTACGAGCGGCGCCCTGCTGGTCGCGTTAACCCGCAAGCTGCGGGCGACACGCCAGACAGGCCAACCAGCTGGAATGCTACTCGCAGGCCGGCTAACGATTAGCTGGCACGAACCGTAGCATAATTCCCCGCTGTTTATTCCCCACAGTGTTAAGCAGGCCAACAGCGAACGCCTGGGACGCTGAAGCCGTATCCCCTCTGTGTTAACACACATAGCAGCCGAGCTGCACAGCTATATACACGTATATAATAACCTTATCCATGAAATAAATTTCGATCCAAAATTGAATGTATCTAGAATTGTGAATAAGTATTTCCACTCGACCCGATCGAACGCCCTCTCCGCGTCTAAGGAGAGAATGCACTCAGGACTCTGGCCGGAAGGGGTGTATAATGTATCCAATAGTCGGCGGATATTGGAATAAGAGTAACGATTCTTAATGAAGCCTGTTTGATCTTCGGATATAATTGAGGGCAAAATATTTTCCAGTCTGCATTGCCAAAACTTCGAGCCAAAATTTGAGCATTGACATTTACCCTCCTTAGACCCGAACTCTTTCATGGCACGCATTTTGAAATTTTCTTTGCTATTTGGGCTGATTGGGACCTGATGAATTTGTTTTGTTTTTACCTAATTTTTGTTTCTGAGAAAAATGAGATCCACATATGAGGACATTCGTTTTAAATTTTGATAGAACAGTGGCAGCATAATGTCCTTGTAAGTGGATATCAGGCACTTGTAGAGAAAAATTAACTATTTTGGTCTAGACATCCCAAAATGTGATGTCCACATATGTGGATGCCAGGTCCTAGGAGGTTAATAGAGAGATTGGCCTGTAGGATGAGCATTCCACTGGATCCTTACCTTTCTTTCGGACAAGAGCGATACTTGCCCCGTAAAAGGATGGCGGAAGTTTACCACGCTTCCATGAGTAGGAGAGGGTTAAATGTAATTGAGATAAAAGCAAGGGGGAAAATGCTTTGAAAAATTCTACAGGAAAGCCGTCAGGACCAGGGGATTTTCCAGGCTGCAGTGAAGAAATGGCTGCACCCAGCTCCTCTGGCGTGATGGGTTTGTCTAATCTGTTTTTACTATCAGAGGAAAGCATAGGTACATTCAAAGGCTTTAAAAAGTTATCCATTAAGGTGCTTTCCTGCGGTGATTCAGAGGTGTAAAGTTGAGAGTAAAAAAGTCCTAAACGTATCATTAATTTTGGAAGGATCCGAAGTGATATTACCATTAGCCATTCTAACCTTTGTGATGTGTTATTTTGCCTGGAAGCCCCTTAACTGGCTGGCAAGCATCCTACCCGCTTTGTCACTATGAATATAAAACAAACTCTTACTCTTCAGGAGCTGACGTTCAGTTGAGTGCGTTGAGAGGAGATCGAATTTAGTCTGAAGCTCCATTGTATAAATCTGGGCTTTTTACCTTAGCATAGAGCAGGTCTACTTCTTTGATTCGGTTGACTAAATCGAGTCGTTCTATACGGGCCTTTTTCTTCATATTAGCAGTGTAGGAAATAACTTGCCCCCTGAGAAAGGCTTTCAAGATTCAAGAAGTGTTTATTGTCATGTGTCACAAGGGAAAAGGCATTTCTCTGTGCAATGAAATCTTTCTTTGCTGTCCACCCACAGATGCCGATTAATATATACAATAGAAATAGAACATATAAATACAGTGTATAGAATTTCAGTATAAACCCAAATTATTAAGCTAGAAGTTTCTCCTGTGGTATTTGTTTTAAGAAACAAGGTTATTTGTTCTTTCATGAATTCCAGGAAGTTTACATCTGCCAGGAGAGTCGAATTAAAACACCCGTGTCGTCTGGATTGAGGGACGTCTGGGAAACTCATTGATAGCACAACAGGGCTTTGGTCTGATATTACTATGGTCTGATATTCACAGGATTGGACCCATGGAGTCAGCTGATTATCAACGAGAAAATAATCAATCCTAGAATAAGTGTGGTGTACCTGTGGAAAAAAAGAGTGCTCTCTTCTGTGGGGGCGTAAACAGCGCCAAACATCAGAGACACCACAGTTAGATAAAAAGGATCGAATGAAACGAGCAGATTTACTGACAGTGCAGGGATTCAGGGAGGATCGGTCGAACACAGGGTCCAGCCAGCAGTTGAGGTCACCACCAAGTATGAGAGAGTATGAGCTCAGATCAGGCAGCAATGAGAAAGCACGCTGAAAGAAATCTACATTATCAATATTGGGGCATATATGTTGGCCAACACTACTTTTAAATGATAAAGTTTACCCGAAACAAAAACATACCGGCCACTCGTATCAGAAATTACATTATGTTTCTCAAAGGGAACATTTTGGTCAATTAGAATAGAAACACCTCTGGCCTTAGCCTGAAAAGTGGAATGAAAATGCTGCCCTGCCCATCAGGATATAAGATGAGAGTTTTCCGAATCACGGAGATGTGTAGATGGAGACGTGTAGAAAGACAACAGCTGCTTTATACTGCTTTATGTGTGAGAGCCAGGGCTGCACATAAGTGGTCCGCAGGTGCGCATTCGCTGTCAAAATAAAAGACGCACCAGATAAGAAGTTGCAACGCGTGTTTGCGTACATAAGATTTTCTGGAGGAGGACAGACGTTTGTTCAGAACTCTTAAAGATGTCGAAGAAGCTCCTTTACTTTGGTGTTCCTCCACCTCCAAAGAAATGTCAGGAGGAGTCCGAACCACAAAAGAAGCGCGTATTCTCAGAAACGTGGTTGCAGGAGGTGAGCTGGCTTCAAACAAATGGCAAACGGCACATTCTGCACCACATCTCTGTGCGTTCGTCATTTGTTTGAAGCCAGCTCACCTCCTGCAACCACTTTTCCAAGAATACTGAACTTTACTGAACTATGTTCTATGTGCTGTTGGGTAACTTTTGAATGTTATTTAATAAATTACAGTTTGCATTATTAATCCGACTCTTAACTAAATCTTTAAAATAAACTGTAGAAAAGTGTGATGACGAGATGAAGTTAGTTAAATGAGGGCTGGGCCACAATGTTGTACCACAAGATGGGGTAGCAAGTCAGCGTAGCCACCACCAGTCTGTCCAACACTAGAGGAGCAGAAGTAAAGACACTGCATTAGGTGGTACTCTAATAAACTTGTTAAGCACTGTTTCCTCCTTCCTGGCAGCTCCACGTTCAACACTCTTTCCCCAGTACATCCCCTTTCCCCCTCTGAACCTGTCCAGACCATCTCAGCTGACACAGTATGACCCTCATTTTATTGTTTTAATGTCATGTGCTGATTTTATTGTTTTAAATGTAATTCTAATTATCATTTTATACTATTTTATTTTTTGCTATTTGTGCTAATTTATTATTTTAAATGTCATTTTAATTAGCATCTTATTTATTTTTATCTTTATCTTTATTTTATTTATTTATTTATTTTAACTTATTTAATGTATCATTTCTGGCGTGTCCAGTGTCCAGCACTTTGTGTTCAGCTGAGAGTTGTTCTGAAAGTGCTATATAAATAAATTGCCTGCTTGCTTGCAAATCACAATTGCCGTACAATAATACAAAGGAAACAGAGAAAGCCCAATAATCTTATGACCCCCACCCCATGAACAAGTGCCTTGGCGACAGCGGGAAGGAAAAACTCCCTTTAAACAGGAAGAAACCTCCAGCAGAACCAGGCTCAATGAGGGGCGGGCAGACCTCTATGCAAACCGATAGACCTAAAGTTAAATAACTTGCTATGAAGACACCTCCATAAACCTGCAACATTACTTACATAGCTCATAATCTATTAAAAAAGTCCCCATGAGGAATGTCACAGAGGAGGCCACTGGGACTCTTTTGTGGTCATCACTAAGACCCTCAGGATCTGTGACCAGGCCCATCGCCACAGCCATCAGGCTCAAGGCAGGAAGAAACCTGCAGAGAGTGGGTGGAAAGAAACTGTTAAGCTATATAACATTCAATCTTATCTCTGCTTGTGAAAATGATAAGATCCACATACCTACACTGATATGTCTTCATGCACCCAGAAAGCGGTACGTTAGCATGGGGGGAAAAGCTGTGTAGAGGTCATTCAATTCAATTCAATTCAATTTTATTTATATAGCGCCAAATCACAACAAAAATCGCCTCAAGGCGCTTCATAGGTTGGAGGAAGCTCTGCCAGCTGAGCGAAGGCACGTCCTAAATAAGGACGCAGGTTTCAGAATGAGATTATGAAAAACACACTGCACTAGTGAAGTGCTAAGTTTAATTTAGATATGAATGCTGTGTGTAAGTTAGCCAGAACTTGCTAATGTGAGCCAAACTTTAAGACTGCCATGTTAGCCTATTAGCATGCTAGCATCTGCTCAGAGGTTAGACTATAGCTGAGAGGCATGTGTAGGTTTCTCCTACATCTGTCTCATTGTCCATACATTGTTTAGTAGATGCTTATGTCATCCTTTATCAAAGTAAGTTCTATTATGCTGACGCACATTTTCTTGTTGCTTGTTGTTATGACTCTTATGTATGATCAATAACTTTAAAAAGTCTTATCTAGTGCCAGATTACAACAGGACAATTAGAGATTTTATTTGATGCGGCAAGAAGCCATTCCAGGATTTTCTGGTTAAACTGTGAAAAGACCGGCGAGGTGAAGGTCAGCGAGTCGGTCTGTATTATCTTTTATGAGTCATCATTATTATCATTATCATTTTTTATGATTGACAACTGTTGTGATATTTTGATACCACGGTTAGCATTTACAGGATATTGTTTTATACAGGAAAACTGTTACTCAATAAGGCCCATCTACTAGTTGTTTTTCTCTTTCTCTGTGACCCAAGAATTAATGTGTAAGACTCACAAGCTGGTACCCCAAGGTCGAAAACACCACAGAGACGAGACCACTTCCTTACTCCCATCCTCCCTTTTTCTTTATCTCTTAGAAAAAGGCTTGTTAAAGGCCAGGTGGTTTGTTTCAGAATTCACTAATGAAAGAACTCTGTATTCTATGTCTAGGAGTGTATTTTGCTGGGATGATCATAAATTGTAGCTGAACTGATAAACTACACAAGGGATACTTTGCTCAGAAGGCAGGAAGACGTTTCCTTATTTAGTCTGTACCGGTTTGAACTGGGAAAGCTGACACACGAACCTTTTTTTCTCTATATAAACTGCTGTGTACCAAATAAACCTTTGAGTTGATTCTGGGAAAGCAATCTGAACAGTCTCTGTATCACTTTGTTCTCCTAACTGCTCCCGATATCGTAACTAACCCAGCTGAACGGCATACCTGAGTGTTACTTTGAATAATTAGGAGTCTTATAAGGAAAGGACAAAACTCTGCTTATCGCTCACGCCACGGAGGAAACCCGGGACGGCAATTTCCTTCAACAACACTTTCCATTATGTTGAGTAAAAACAAGATTCATACCTTTTTACAATACCTCAGTGCGTCTGTGTCACAGAGACTCCCAGGTGCTCCCCTGTCAACTCAGCTTAACACTCTGTTATACTACACGACTTTAATGTCATCTGATATTAGCTGTGCTGATTTGTCTCAATGTGGGAAGGTATTTTAATTGTTTTTTGTTTGATTTGTTGAACATTTTTCTCATGGGTTATTCCATCTCAAATCAGCCAGTTCGTACAACAATTACTGCTTGACTGTCAATAGTTTGCATAAAAGTTTTATGGTGCAAAATTTCAACATTTATAACTGCCATGAAATTTTAGTTTTATATATCAAATACTTAAAACTGATATTTTTATTGGTCTTTTTTGCCATCAGAATCTTTAATTTGGGACAAATGCATTCGAAATGTCAAACAACGGAATAATTAAAATATTTTGAGCATACATAAATTATAATCAGATTGAAAACGGCGGCTATGATTTCATTACATAATACTGTAAAATAAATAATGTAAAAGAACCTTTGATGTGAGACTCAAAGTCACAAAATGAAAAACAAAACAGATTCTTCAAACAACCTTTGTCTGCTGTATCTAATCTGAGATCAGTCTCATCACTCTGTTGGTTTTATCTTTGTTCAAATCAATCATTAACACAAACAGATTTTTATTCACCTGCAGTTATTGCAGGATGACAGGCACGAGGATTTCTCACATGTTTGCTCATTCAGCGACACACCCATACAAACCTTTGCTGCATGTGCTGAAATTCACTTTTCACAGTTATTCTAGAAACGATGAATGAGAGAAATATTTCTTACATTTCCTATTTTAGAACTCAATTTAACATCAACAACGTGAAACAGCTAAAAGGACCAACGTGAACCTTTGATAGTCCTTAGAGGATAAAGTATAGAAATAATTGGAGACAATATATATAAATAATTGAATTTTCTGTGATGTGTTTTGTTACAATATGAAGAATTTACAGCTAAATTATAGAGTTTGTTTATTGAGGCAAAGTATGCAGTAGTCATGGTAACAAAAGTAGCATGTTGTCCAGAGCAATACTGTGGCTTTAATCATTTCTGGATAACAGTAAAGCTAACAGTAACAGTTAAGATACTTATAACCATGCCCACTGCACTTTTAATGCATGTTATCTTTTGATGTTAACATGTAACAAAGTTAATGGATTAAAAAAGGCAACAAACAGCATTATTTAGAGAGTAAAAAAATTATTCCAGCATTTCAGTCAGTTTTAACTCTTGAAAGTAATGTTACCATTGCAAAGACATTCATCCTCACCATCATGAAAATGAAAATAAACATGTCAAATAAATTATACAGTAATTGTCTACAAATCTATATGATGTATACGATAAAAAAGCAATAGAATCAATGCAGTTTCATGCATTGCATTAAAAGCCACACACACACACACACACACACACACACGGTTGATAGGTTCATCTTCCTCGTCTTTGGTCGTCCTCATCATCGTCACTCTGAAGTTATAACTTTGTTTGTGTGGGTGAAGCCTGTGGGAGAAGAAGGAGCTGACGTTCAGTCACGTTCAGTCAATCTCATCTGTCATCAAAGCGACTTCCTGTCACAGTCCTGGGCCATTGTGACCCAGTGTTTTGAGTTTATTTTTATGTTTAAGTCCTTTAATTTTTCGAAGTTTATTTCTATCATTAGGTTGTCATTCTAGTTCTTTGTTATTAGATTCCCTTTGTGTCTTCACCCCTCTGTTACGTCTCCCTTGCCCGTCATGTGTTTCGTGTCTGCATGTCTTGTGTTGTCAAGTTCATGTTGTCATCTCTGTGTCTCATTATGTTTCCTGTTTTATTTTGGAGAGGTCTTGTGTTCCTGTGTTCATTGTGTTTAGTTTTTCTCTTCCACTGTGACGTCATTATGTTCATTGGTGTCAGCTGTTTCCCCATGTGTTTCCACTGACAGATCACATGACCGTTGTCCTCCATGATTTTTCTTCTTTATCTTGCAGCATCAAATTGAGGACCCCTATTATTTCGGGCTGTGTATTAGTTTTGGGGCGTACTTAGGTTTTCACAGTAGTTGTATAGTCCTGTGGAAACTTTCTTTTTCATGGGACTGCATGTGTTAGAAAGCTTATCAGTTATTAAATCAAAGACTTGTCTTGGTCATCAGGCTGCTGAAATGAGTTTTTATATATATATATTTTTAAATGACCAAGTTTAACTCATTCACTGCCATTGACGTCTATAGCCGTCAATTGCAGTGAATGAGTCAATGGATTTAACTCATTCACTGCCAATGGCTGGCAGTGAATGAGTTAAAGAAATAATAAAATTCTGTGGGGGTTTTTTCGTTTCAGAAGTTGGAAATAAATCATCGGATTTTATTTTTCTGCTTTTGGCTTCTGTATTGTAACCAGTAAAATAGATGAAAGTTATTTCTCAAAAACCACAAACACTGAAAAGCACAGTTTGAGACTGATACCTACATTTCTGTCTCTGCTCCTCAAATTGCCGGGCAGATGATGAATAGTGACTCCTGTCATTATCTGTAAAACAACATAAAGAACGTCAGATTCAATTTAGTTTCTTTTTTAAAATGTATTTATGGTCACAGCACAGTCGCCTCAAGGTGCTTTATGCTGTAAAAACCCTACATGTGTGTAATAGTATTGTGTACATATTTCCAACAGTAAGATGTCAAATACTCCCTGAATATTGTGTTTGTTGCTCTTCTTTACCTTCTCATAATCAGACTTTTTTGGAATAGGCTCCGGATGTTTCTCCAGGATGTGCAGCATGGCGTCATGCAGTGTCAGGTAGAACATTGAAGACTGAACTTCATCATCAAAGAAGCTACAATCATGGAGTTTCTCCAGGATGTAAGCTGCAGCAGAAGGTCCAAATATGGTAGACAAACATACAGCTGAGTATGTGGCAGGTGTTTAGGTTAGCATGGTAGGCTAACATGATTACTAAACTAATACAGACAATACGCTAGTACTTACGGTCACAGGCCACAATGTAGACCTCAACCTCAACTCGGATCAGCTCTTTCAGCAGCTGCAAAGAGAAATGAATTAAACAGAGCCAGAGCGAAACATCTGCTGCTGCTGCATGAATACAAACGCACTGCTCTGAGTCCCTTCAGTCCAGAGATGTCTAAGAAGGAGACGGCGGCAAAGTCCAGGACCAGGCTGTGAATCTCAACTCTGGGAACCGCAATGTTGGCCGGAAGCTCGGCGTTCCAGTCGATCCGGGCAGGAAAGTCTTTGAAGTCAGTCGGTTGGTCCAGCTCTTCCATGTTGCTCTCGTCCTCTGATTCATTTATGGGTCCACACGAGGTATTCAGGAGGCCGATCTGTAACAGCGAAATATGTTTTCTATGTCAGACTTCACCACACGGGAACACATTCCAGATGATGAATCCATAATGAGCCTTTCTGCTCTCGCACAAGACTCTCATGTTGTGACTGATCGAGCGAAGTTGTAGACGCGCTTTAAACCAGAGACAAACTCACACATTACAAAGCCGTATAAATATTAAACACGCTGTGTCCACTGGGCTGTTTCGTTTGTTAATGCTGTTTGTCGAGTTTTCGTTAACAATTTTTGTCGTCGTTTTATCTTTCGTTCGCACTCCTACGTATAGTGTGTAGCAAGAGCATGTGCTGCTGTCAGCTCCTCCTCCTATGCTCCTTCCAACCACACGATTGGTTCAGTATAATTGTTGTTGCCTTTCATGTTGTCCGTCGAAACATGGATGCAATGAGCTTACTGACTTTATATTGAACATATTTTATATCACAGTCGAGGAATGTTTTTGCACAATATTCATTTTTATTGTTTTATCACCAGGCTCTACCTCGTATCATATTCATGCAATCGCTCATGTCTCAGATAAGTGATGCTGGACCTTGTACTGTTTGTTGTACAAATGACACTGTCATTTTTCTCCACCAATTTTATATCATACCACTGCCAATACAACAGTCCTTTAATACCTCAGTGTGTGAAGAGGACTCTCCATTTACATGCACAAACTGGAGTCTATTAGATAGATATGATACAAACCACTGCAGCACAGTACCTGTAATACCTACAGCATGTTCTAATCGCTCTAATAGGATATTATGGTCGACAGTATCGAACGCTGCACTGAGGTCTAGCAGGACAAGCACAGAGATGAGTCCACTGTCAGAGGCCATAAGAAGATCATTTGTAACCTTCACTAAAGCTGTTTCTGTGCTGTGATGAGCTCTGAAACCTGACTGAAACTCTTCAAATAAACCTCTGCAGATGATCTGTTAGCTGTTTGACAACTACTCTTTCAAGGATGTTTGATATGAAAGGAAGGTTGGAGATTGGCCTATAATTAGCTAAGACTGCTGGGTCTAGAGATGCTTTTTGAGTAAAGGTTTAACTACAGCCAGCTTGAAGGCCTGTGGTACATAGCCGATTATTAGAGATAGGTTGATCATATTTAAGATCGAAGAATTAATTAATGGCAGGACTTCTTTGAGCAGTTTTGTAGGAATGGGGTCTAAAAGACAGGTTGATGGTTTGGAGGAAGTAATTATTGAAGTTAACTCAGAAAGATCAATTAGAGAAAAAGAGTCTAACTTAACATCAATGGTACTAAGAGTAGCTGTAGATAATATTACATCTGTGGGATGATTACTGGTAATTTTTTCTCTAATGATAAAAATTTTATTTGTGAAGAAGTTCATGAAGTCATTACTAGTTAACGTTAAAGGGATGGTTGGCTCAACAGAGCTCTGACTGTTTGTCAGCCTGGCTACAGAGCTGAAGAGAAACCTGGGGTTCTTATTTTCTTCAATCAGTGATGAATAGTAAGATGTTCTGGCTTTGTGGAGGGCTTTCTTATAAAGCAGCAAACTATTTCTCCAGGCTAAATGATGATCCTCTAAATTTGTGACACGCCATTTCCTCTCCAGATTACGAGTCATCTGCTTTAGGCTACGTGTTTGGGAATTATACCACGGAGTCAGGTAGATGATAACAAGTAAGACTGGTTTCTGAGTTTTACAGCTGGGGTGGACGAGGCTAAGCATCAGGCTTTCAAATGAATTAAAAGTCTGTCTGGGTCTTTGGTTGATTAATAGGCTGGTGTGAAAAATTGCTGCCACACCTCCCCCTCGGCCTGTGCTTCGAGGTTTCTGGTAGTTAGAATGACTCGGGGGTGTTGATTCATTTAAACTAACATAATCATCCTGCTGCAACCAGGTTTCTGTAAGGCAGAGTAAATCAATTTGTTGATCAATTATTAAGTCATGTACTAACAGAGACTTGGAGGAGAGAGACCTAATATTTAATAATCCACATTTCACTGTTTTACTCTGTGGTTCAGATGTGGATGCTGTATTGTAGGGCTGGGTATCGTCACTGATTTCTAGAATCGATTTGATTACGATTAGATTTGAATCGGGGAAATTTTTGCCTCAGACAGTCAGAAATATTATAATTCTGATCACTTATCAGTACATATATCTATATTTTTATATCTATTAAAGAAACCTGACACTTGTGAGACTTTATCAAAGGTGTGAGCATCACAGCAGGTGCCTTTGTGTCAAAGTAGCTGAAGATAAAACACAGAAAAATGTGACGGTGATTTTCCTGGTCTGGGTTTTTATAGCAGATGACCTTAAAAATATTGTGCAGTCAAAAACGAAGTGAAGCAGAGCAAAGTTACTGAGCTTTGATTAGAGACACAGCATTTTGCAATTTTGCATAATTTCAAAAAGTTTAAATTTGTTCAGTATTGAACAGCAGAAATGAGGCTTTCTTGTCAGAAGTAAGTAAAAAAAAAAACTAAAAACAAAAACAGCGGCCGACACCGTAGACTGCTGGGTAATAAGCAGGGGTGGGTTTTGATTATTGATTTAGAGAGAGCTCTACATGAAGTGTGATTTTTATCGTGGTGGAAGCAAAACAGCAAAAGTCAGAGGAAATTCGTGACAATGTTCATGTGAAGCGAAATGTGAAGCTAGTTTGGATCGTCTTTGGCTGCTGGTTCGGTCAATATTGTTTGGAAAGAGATCAAACCTGCAGCTTCAGAATCAGCGCAAAAAGGACGTAAACACAAAGCGCCCACTGACGCTTCAGAATCAGCGAGCTGTCGGCTTTCAGCCCCGACCGTGTCCGTGCCGTCGGGTGAGCTCGCTGATTCGGATGCGTTGGCTCCGCACTTTGTGTTTACGTCTTTGTGCAGAATCCGTGTTCCTGCTCTAAATCGTTTTGTTGCTGGTTTTTAGTTTGTTTTTTGTCTGTTTGGAAGCTGACACAGTCTCTATGGAGATGGATTTTTGGGGGGGTAGCAGGAGGAGAGAAGCTGCAGAGAGGCGTGTAAGACTGCAACTCTGCTTCCTGGTCCCAACTCTGGATAGTCATATTTTGGGGGGTTTAATAAATGTGTCTATATTTCTAGAAATGAGAGCTGCTGTTTTCTGTACATTTCTAAACATGCAGATTTACAGTGTTTACCTAAATTGAGTTGAAAGAGATGAGCAAGAAGCAAATGTTAATATTAAAAATGAGTAAATGAGGCTTCGTTGCCTTGTTAATGTGTCGACACAGGCAACATTTGTGCCGTTACTATCAAACCAAGCTCAGATACTCACAGATGTCCACTGCAACTTGCCCTTCTTCAGAAGTTTCCGTATCATCCTCACTGCTTTATTTCTCTTTCTCAACACCCGTAATGGGTTAAAGCCGACCTGGGAAGACATACAGTAAGTGTGTCATTTATCACAAGTAATCATAGGAGATAGTATCAGAGATGAGATTTTACTCCATCTATTTTATTGTCCTGTGAAGAATATGATGCTTTTTAAAAACTAAATTATCCAAACTGATGCTTTTATTCTTTAACAGCTCCATTAAAGGCAGATGTGACTTACAGCTTCCACCAGCTTGTTCCTGAAGAACTCAATGTTGGCAAAGAAGATTGGAGATGGGATCCTGAAGATCTTCACTCCTTCTGGCTCGTATATCTGCAAAGAGTTTTAAAGTACTGCAAAATCAAAATCAATGACTAGTTGTTCAAATCTCAATTTGAAAATCAGCTGGTAAACTGTCAGGTACATTTAGTATCAAAGCATCCACAAAAAGACCTTGCTTCTGCATTATTGGAGGACATAAATATCCAAACTTGGAAATACTCAAGAGCAAGAGCAGATGAAGGGGGACTCCATGGATTTTTCGATCGGGGCGCTCTGCACTCGGTCAGGTGGGTCCCAGCATCTTTGAGTTTATTTGGTGAGGTTGCTTTCCTATGTTAAACTCATGTTAAACTCATGTGTCATTTTAAAGTTAAGGGTGTAGTTGACTTATTTTGTATTACTTGTGAGATGTGTTAAGTTCTAGTATGATTATTAGTTTCTCTTGGTTGAGTTTTTAGTCAGGTTTGTGTTTCCTTTATGGGTCATTACTGTCTATGTAGGTTCTCCTGGTGCTCCGTGTTGTCAGGTGTACGTCCTTTCCTTGTTCCTGTTTTATTTAGTCTTGTGTTCCATGTTCAGTGTGTTTAGTTTAGTCTTCCTGTGGCGTTCAGCTGTGTTTCCAGGTGTTTCTACTTCCCTCATTACCCTTCTGTGTATTTAAGTCCTCTGTCTCTCTGTGTTCATTGTCGGGTCGTCTGTTTATCTCGTCAGGTCAGGTGTTTCATTGAGTTTAGTTTTGCTTTGCCTTGTTTTCTGTTTTGGCTATCAGCCTCAATAAAAGCCTCGCCTTTTGTTACAGCTCGTTCTCTCTCCCGTGCCTGCTTTTGGCTCCACACCGCAAACACGCCGGCCTGCCTGGCCCTGACACACTCTGAGGGAATGTAACTGCAATGTCTCCTAGCAGGCTGGCTATGAGATAATAAGGCATAAGCACTTCCTGTGAAAAGTTTGTTGTTTTTTAGTTGTAATTAGTAATACCGCTGCTTTTGTATTGGTCATTTTCAAGACAGTCAAGTGCTTAGTTATTACGTATCCTTTACGTTATATTTAAAAACAACACTCATTCACAGATACAGTGTAAATGAGGGTAAAGTCTCTCTCAGCACCTTTAATCGCCACTGCTTTCTCTGACTCTTATAGATCTTGAAATCACATGAAACTTGCTGAGTATGTACATTTTGTAAGTGAGCTGATTGCTCTACATGCATCATAGCCTCTAATAAAAGCCTTTGCACATTACAAATGTGCATTTGTCCTTTACATAAACATTCATTCAGAGTAAGGAAGGACTCACTGTGTTCATCATAAAATCATGACCCTCTGTATTTTATTCTTTAATAGCCTACTTAAAAGACTTGGTCACAGGTTTTCACCTCTAGTTTGATCATTATTTTAATTTGTATAATTACAAAACCATACATTTTGTTGTGGCCTGTAGAACTAATCCAAATGCCTGAGATAATATCCCAACAGCTGTGTAAATATTTGAAAGGTAAACTGAAGCCACCTGAGGGGCCACACGCTAACTCACGCTGATGTAGTCCTTTCGGTCTTTGTAGATATCGGTGCCCCTGATGTTGGCCAGCAGACTGCAGCGAGGACTGAAGCAAACAAGCAAACATGACATGCTAACACGCTCACAATGATGATGATACAACGATGACAGGTTTGATGTAAATTACTGTATCATTTACAAGAATCAGCGTCACGTGTTTGTACTCGCTGTCGGGGTCATTTATCTAACAGCTGACAGAAGAAAAGCCATCACTTTGAACCTCGTGACAATAGCGTGATGAAAGAACAACAGTAATCAGTTACATGATCACATTGTACACCAAATACTCACAACTGAGTCCTGAGGATGACACTGATCAGCTCCACACCGAGGCCGACAGCCAGTCCCAGATCCAGCCCCAGCAAGAAGGCACCGATGCAGCTAGCCAGCCACACCACCTTGTTGTGGTAAGAAACATGTTGTTTACTAACAAGGAGGCCACGTGTCCTTTCTTACAACATATAAACATGGTCTTTAAGAGTACTGAAAGTTTGTGAGGTCTTACACAGTCGGCTTTGTCCCTCCTCCACAGATATGGGATCTCTCTGAACTGCATCAGACTGCCCTTCAGGTTGACGATGATCACGGCGCCCAGCACGGACTGTTAAAGCAGAGGGCCAGAGATCGGCTTTCAGAGTATAGACAGCATGTCAGAGGCACAGGGAGGGGTACATACCTTTGGTAGGGGCTCCAGTAGGAATCCAATAGCCAATGTGACGATCATCACTATGACAGCTGACAGTAAACCAGCTACCTGGAAACGACAGAAGAGGCAGAGGATTGAAAAACCAACATGATGGAAATCAGATTCTGTTTGTGCTGATTTAAAAAGGACTTTATCAGATCAGTTGATTGATACACTTTCTCCTCTAAACACTAGAGGTCACTGTTGGCTGGCCTTTCTATTGGTCACTCGCTGTGAATTTAATGCATTTGTGCAACTGTAAGTCAGAGCGACGAGCCGCAGTGTCACAGGAACTGCTGTCAATTCATTTGCAGTTAATCACAGAGTCTCTATGAACGTGTATAAACAGAAGAGAATGACAGATTCTGTGACCTGATCTCATGCAGTTGGTCATATTTAAATGTTTTCCAGGGATTCAACAAATGAATTGTAGTGAAAAAGCAAAGATTTCATTATAAAGATTTTCATTGTAAAGATACTTCAAACGTTTGTGTCACGAAACTGGACTTCAGTTTCAATATTATTCAATACAGCTTTATTTATACAGCACCAAATCACAACAACAGTCACCTCACGGTGCTTTGTACTGTAAGGTCGACCCTACAATAATACAGAAAACCCTGCCTGACATGGACAGATCCGGGATCAGCTTAGTTTACCTGAGTTTTCCCTCCTGTGCTCTCCTGAACTGCACTCCTAGAAAGAGCTGTACTCGCTGCAAAAGACCTGAAGGAAGCTCCAAAGATGTTGCTGACTCCAAAGGCTATCAGCTCCTGTAGCCGGGTCACAGAGATAAGAAATCACACTGACGTCCTGACGCGACGTTAACCTACATGTGGCTGAGTTGTTACCCACCTGGTTTCCATCTATGGTGTAATCGTGTTTTATAGAATAAACCTTGGCCACAGAGAAGGCCACAGCAAAACCCACGATGGCTATAGGAAACGCTTCCACTGCCGTTTCTTGGAAGATCTGCGGGTTTGGGGCGACTGGCGCCTCGTACCTGAAACGGTACAAGTCTGTCAGATCATTGTGCCTCTAAACATGGACACGCTCAGGTGGATCAGCCACAAGTGATAAGAGGAACAATTCAGAGCCAGAACCCTTAGCTAAAGCGTAACATTATGTTACTGTTTCAAAATACAGGCTGATGGTTCTGGGTCACTGTGACCCAGCATTTTGACCTTCTTGTATTCTGGTAATATTTTGTATTATGGCTGATGTTCAGGGTCATTCATGGTCGTAGTTATTCTGAGTGTTCTTGTTTAGTTCTCGGACTATTCGGTTCCCCTTGTGTCTTTGTCCTCTGTGTCTCTCTCTCGTGTTCATGTCTGACTTGTCTCGGCTGTGTTCACTGTGTGTTTCCTCTTCTCTGGACGTTGTGCTGTGTGTTTAAGCCTGTTTAGTTCCATTACAAGTTTAGTTATTTTTGTATTTTCTGATGTTCAGCAATAAAGCTACCTGTTGAGTTTCTGTCTCGCCTCCACGAGTCTGCGTTTGGGTCCTCAAATCAAAAACATATTTAACTTTGGCCAAAGCAGAAAGAGACATAACACGTGTAAAGTTTGCATGTTGCATTTTAGAACTATGATGTTGTGGAAGTGGTTTGACCTCTCTTTGACTGCCTTTCTGATTTCACACTTTTACAGGCTCCAAAACAAACTGTTAGCTTTTAGCTATTATCACCTTATAAACGTCTTATGTACTTGTGAGTTATGCACAGTGTCAGGATATTAAAACCACAGTATAATATTACAGGGGAAGTTTGTCATTGATAACTCCTGCTGCTGATGTTCTGACTCTTTTCCAGCAAAGATAAAATAATCGACAGGTTTCACTGTGAGCTTGATGTATTCTTACCCTTTTGGTATATAACCAACAACATCAATGCCATATCTTGTCTTAAAGTCGAATGCATATGAAACTCCACATGCAATAACAGTCTGTGAAAGAAATGACAAATGATTATTCACAGCTATTTACTCTTTTAAATACAAAAGTCAGAGAGCATTTATTAACTGCAGGTGTCAACCTGTGACCGGTATCTCTCGCTGAAATCTTTTTCCGGCCCATAAATGAACATTACTCACTTTAATGAGTGTTATTCACCTGCTGAGTGCAGTCGTTACAGTGAAGAGCCAAAACCAGCGTAATAAATATCAGTGTTGTTGTTTGTGGAACCAACAAGCCTTCAAAGAGATGCAAAAATGTCAGGAGTCGTGCAGTGTTGCTCACCATGACGACCTCTATGGGGATCGGCACAGGCAGCTTGGATTTAAATCGCTCATTTATCTCCTTTACGATGAACACCACCACCATGATCACGATGGAGATCACCACATCACACACATTGGTGGAGGTGATCTTGTTAAAGATGATCTCCAAGGTCTGAAGAATGAAACCAGCAGATGAACAACCTGTTGGATGAACAGAGCAAGCTTCAAGCTGGCCTGTACTTACATATATGAGTGACAGAGGCCCGCTGATCCCTGGAACTTCCAGCCCCAACACAAACTTGAGCTGCGACACCAGAATGTGGATCGCAGCAGCTGTGGTGAAACCTGACACAAGTGTGTCGGAAAGGTACATGACAACGAAGCCCACCTGCAGAACGCCCATCGCAAGCTGCCAGAGACAGGAGTCACAAACAGATTCAGTCATTGAGGCTGAAAAACCCAACATGATAAACAAAATAGTGTATTATTAAACTGCGAGTTACCAGAAAAAGAAAAACGGTTTTTTGAATTTCTTTTAGGAATGAAAACCCTGTGACGTCCCTCTGTGTACGACTACATCAAGGTTAACAACAGCTGTTCATCTGAATGTGCTGCTTTGATTAGCAGACAGCAGCATATATGTCATGATCTGGTTTTCACATCCGTAACATAAATAGCTAAACACAGTAAAAGTACCTCTCTGTGTGATTAGTATTACAAAAATACCCTTAAAGTACCGATAAGAGTCCACGTGGGACCAATGAATGTTTACATTGTCAACTGCAGTCCTCTCAACAGTTATAAAAGCAACTGCCAGTTTTCTGTAAATCACATAATTGATGAAGTGATCTACTAAGCATCATACTTTACATATAACTTTCCCTAAAGCACAGCTGTCAGAGCACACAGCAGGAAACAGCGAGGGAGTGCGAGCCTCTGCCTGCTCACTCTCTGGGCAGTTTGCTTTCAAGAGAATAATGCTGTATTTTTCATTTATAACTGTAGTTTGTAGTGCAGTGAAAAATCTGATTTTGTGTAGCATGACAGATCCTGTCTTTGATTACACAATTGTTGCGCAGGAGTAACATGAATAACTTGAGTTTATTACATAACTACTTTCTAACTACTGTAACTGGGCTGCTTATTGTTCCTGCCATCACTTTCTCTAAAGACTTGAAAGAAAGGCGGACGTGAAATGTAAGAGTGAGATTCTAGGTCAAATATGACATGATCATATATCCTCATTGCTCTGTGACTCTCGCTGCAGGTAATAACTGCTCTTGTATGGAGCTCATCTTATCCCACCTCAGTCCAAAGCTAACAAACCCAAACGTAGTAAGTCCATCTATGAGCGCCTCTCATGCTCACTGACTGGGATTTAGGTTTGTTTCACCTATTCCAAAAAAAGAGCACAGCCTTCTTGGTGCGTCCAGCTAACCTTCGCCTTAAACGGATAAATGTGAGAGTACAGTCAATATTCTCATGACTTTTAAAATGTCAACCTACTTTTCAGTCCGTCAGTGTTTTCATGCTAACACTATTATGCTACATTTGCTGCTCAATAGTATTTTTTGATGGAAAGATGGAGCGAAGTGTGCTCCTTTGAAAGCCAGAGCTCACAAATGAAGTTGTGATGAACGGCTCTCAAGGAGCCTTATTAAGAAGGACGAAACACAACATCTTTTTTCTGTCAAGGACACAAAGCTTTTTGTTGTTTCCACATCACAAACGTATGTTTGAGATCCTACAGGTTTGTGTTTGATCCTCAGAAAGCATGCTTGTTGACAAGGTGACTCAGTGTCGACTAGAGCAACTTATTGGCTGTGGCGAGCCGATTCACCTGCATGACGCCGGCAAGGAAGGTGACAGAAGAGGCCACCAGCACTCTCTGCTCGTCTCTGGTCAGGCCTTCAAACCCCGTGATGTTGAACGCCGGCCCCTCGTCTGGGACCAGCCTGGTGACCGCCGAGCCAATCATCAGACAGAGCACTGGAAACGGACCTTCGGGGAGACAGGAGGATGGCAGATATACTTACACTCTAACATTTAGAGAGCAGCTACATAGAAATGGACGATGGCCTTACCCACTGAGATGTGTCTGGAGGTGCCGAGGAAAAAGTAGATGATAACAGGGAAGAAGGCGGAGAAGAGCCCATACCAGGGTGGCAGAGAGGCCAACAAACAGTAGGCCAGCCCTGCAAGACAGAAACACCAGTTGAGTAAATCTCTGGGCTCTCAATAAGTAAGTAAAGTACACAAACCCGTCCTCCTAATTTCTTTTTACATCTATACTGTTACGATGTCACCTCCACTCACCTGCTGCTGAGGAGCAGCCAATTAAAAGAAAGCTGCTAAAGGTTTCAAAGGGCTGCACCAACATGCAAATTGATCTATAAATTTAATGTTTTCCTTTTTCTGAATGTTTTAGATGATATTGTGTCTCCATTAAAATGAGCAAAATCATCAAGCGATGAAATGGTTATTTCCTCATTTCCAAGCTGCTGTTAAGCACACTCACTATCGTTTAAACAGCTCAGATAAGAGCGCAGAGGTTCTCACAGCTGTCTGTTATCACAGGTTATCACAGTTAGTCAGATAGGGCCCAAGCTGCACAGTCATTATTGTTATCATTACTTCACAGAGTTCAGAGGCTGTAACTTTCTGTGATACTCACCTTGCAGCACAGCCACCAGTCCAGTGCTGACACCGGACACGATGTCACCCAGCAGCCATTCTTTGAATCGGTACGCTTTCATCCAGCCGATGACTGGGAGAAGAGACAGAGCCGTGCTCTTGGCTCGTTTCGCGTCACATCTGAAACGATAATGAACCAAAACCAGAGTAACCACTTTTTACATTTATGCTTCACAAGATTATTTAAACTGATTAAAGTGTACAAACATCGATCAGTTTAAGTCCTGCGTTTGTTTGTTCTTTTTAAAGATATGAAAAATATATTCTGCACAGCAGGAGAAACGTCTTCAATGAGCTCCACCCTGCCCAATTACGACTTTTGAATTAGTTAATATCACAGAAATACTAATAACTATATAAAGTGAACACATTATTTTTATTTAGATCTGCGCTGTCTTAAGATAAATCCATCCACATAGTTACACCCACATTATCCTGTAGAAAGCACAGGCCTGCCAGCGTTTCACCAAAACACCCGCTACATCTCATTTTTAACGTTTTAGACATCAGTGACAATCTTAATGTCAGACGAGTGCTGATCTGCGTCGCGGCTGGACTGGGACAAAAACATCGACCGTGACATATTTGGTCCGACTGGCCCGACGTGATCACCCAATAAACACATAATGTATTTCTATATAAAGGGAGAGAGAGACTGTCATGGATGCATCATGTACGGATGTAACTCTGTTTAGAACTCGTGCTGTCAACCAGAGGCTGCGAGGGCTGCGTGTTGCTGGTGCAGCAGCACCGACAGCTGACATGTCCGGTAATCTCACACATTCTGCTTTATCTATTTTTACTTAGTTTTTCTCTCTTTGCTTTTCTGCTCAACTTTCTCGCCTCTCGTGTGTGCGCACAGAGGGGAGGGCCCGGCTGCGGTAAGAGGCTCGATTAGCCAATCCGGTGTCGGTGATGAAACTGGACTAACGCTGCCTGTGCGTGTGCGTGTAGGGTCAAAATAATAAGAATCTGGATTTTTCAAAAATGTTCAGACTTGAAACTACAGTAAAATTGATATTGTGTACCTGTGTAGTCTAACGTCACGCTGAGTATCAAAGCATTAAAGCACCATTAATATAAAGATAGACAAACACAGCAAACAGCAGGATTAGGGCCACATTAAGAAAAAAGATTAGTGATCATTTCGAGTTTAAAGATGAAAATCTATTTTGAGATAAAATGGTGAAATGTGGTTGTTTCAAGACAAGCTGCCCTCCACCCTCGGCAAAATGTATACTGTAGACAGTATCACTGAGAGTGAAATCGCACGTCTCTGTTAGCACATGAACACTGTGTGGTGATGGCGCAGGAAAAAGCTCGGAAGGGAAAAACACACAAACTTGGAAGAAAACGAAACAGGTGACAGTGGACCGATGATAGCGGTGGTTACACCCTCGTGCAATAAAGAAGATGCATGTTGTAACACAAGACACGATAAGACAGCTGATCAAGTTCTTTCACAAGACATTTTGTAGATGTTAGAGGAGCTGCGAGTCTCCACATTCCCACCGTTTCCCTCAAAATACTATTTCATGTTTAATCTCAAAATGTTGACTTTAATCTAATAGAGATGAAGCGCCTTGAGGCGACTGTTGTTGCTGTGCTATACAAATACATTTGAATTGAATTCAATCTCAAAATTAAACTTAATACTTGTCTTACATAACACATAATGTTTTTGTATCAGGTAAAGTGTCTCGTCAGACCTTAATCACTATAAACGTAACCTGTGTAAACTGAGCCAAACAAGCTTGAACCTTTGTTGATGGAAATGAGAGCAGCTGCTGCTGAATCACCACAGTTCATCAAACCTTTGCAGAGTCGTCGTTTGGAACGTAGGTTTGCATCCAGTGATCACAGGAACCAAACAGAAAACACAGCAAACAGTCTGACATGTTGCTTACGTGAAATATTGCTTGATGTGGTCCAGCATAGTTTTGCGGTGCCTGTAGATCTTTTCATGGTCCTGAGCGAAGGACTCCTCCGAGTACAGCGGCCTGGTCACTACGTACTGCTGAGCTGCCGGGCGCATCATCATCTCCTTTGCTGCTTCCTCTCTGTGTGGCTCTGAGGTCCATTAATCACATCAGGTTAGCAAAAGGATCCCGTCCTTCCTTTGAACATCACTTATCAAAGCACATTAACAGAAAACAGCAAAGGTCCAGACCCCCAAATACAAGACAGAGCACATAAGGCAGGTCAGAGCGTGCGTCGTCCCAGAGGGTGAGATTGTCAGGTTGAAGAAACACCAGAGAAGTTTGGTTTGAGTGTTAGCAGTCCTCACTTCCCCACAGCTCCCTCTTTACTTTCCAACACGTACGTATATGCAGAGCAGCTCGTCCTACATACCTGAGAGCGTCCCAGTCTGTGTCGAAGCTTCCGCCGTCTCTTCCTCCTGCTCCAGATCCTGGAAATCAACTGGGGTCTCAGACGCTCGTGCCACCAATAAATACCATCTCTCCCACTTATCACAACTGTAATTATTAACAGCAGTGACGATGATGTCATTCTTTCAAGTAGGATTACAAATGCTGGATGTCTGACGTACCCTTGACCTTTGTTCTCACTGATAACCTGCAACTTTTAGTAGCTCGAGGATGTGGACAGCACAAACAGGATAAGATAAAACTCAAGTAGCATGTTAGGAGGGGACACGGCTTTAAAGGTTGTTTGTGCCGTTGTGCACCTGGTGTGTGTGCTGCAGGAAGCAGGTTTGTCAGTATCAGTATCAGTATCTGATTTTATCTACTGTTCTGATTTTATCTGTTTTGATTTTATATACTGTTTTGTTTGTTTGTTTGTTTGTTTGTTTGTTAATTAGTTAGTTAGTTTATTTGCTTGTTTTATTCAATTTTAAATCATGCTTTTTATTTGTTCTTGTTTCTAATGTCTCTGTAAAGCACTTTGAATCACCTTGTTGTTGAATTGTGCTATACAAATAAACTTGCCTTGCCTTGCCTTGCCTTGCCTAAAAAGTTAAACCACGCCCACACTGTGGCATTAAAGTTAAACATGTTCACATGTGTGCAGCTTTAAGTCAGCAGGGATGGAGAGTCATTATAAACTGGGTTAGAAATTACAATGAAACCGCTTTTCTTCATGAATGTGTGCATGACCAACATGGCTCAGTCCAGTCTTTGTTATGCCACATCATGCTGAATGATCAGCCACAGTGCAGTGGTCAAAACCCTCTGAATTACAATCACTTTCCACTCTTTGGGCCTTATTTCTATCAGGAGACAAAACTGAAGAGTCGCCGTTGGTTGTTTAAGTTCACAACCAATGACCACATCGGTTGTGAACATTATAAATTCACATAACGGGTGCAAAGAGTTTTAAGGCGATATTTTAGAAAGTACGACACAGCTGATGTACATGAGTAAAAAACACCACAAAACCTTTCTGCACCTGTTTCTTGTTTTTCAGTCATTAAAGACGCTGAATATTCGTCCCACCACGTAGAAAGAAATCATTGCACTTCATGCTCCTGATTGGTGCATTTCAGCAGGACAATGTGAACTGGGCCTCACAGCAGAAGGGCCTGTGTGCTGATCTGAATCAGACTCATCAAATCAGTTCACAGATGTTTCCTGACTGCTGTTAAAAGAACGCTACGCACTGGTAAACGTGGCCTTGTAACAACTTTTAAAGATGTTTTCCTTCCAGCAAATTCCAAATGACCCTGTGATCTTGTTAAAATGGGACATAAACATTCAACATGTCTTCCATTGTAAATAAAACGGGTTTATTTTTCATTTCCATTTCACACAGCATGTGAACGTCTGTAGAATCGGCGTTGTGGTTTGTTTTAATCGTCAAGTCAAGAAGGTTTGATTTCCTCACACATGTGTCCACGGTATTTCTCAAACTGTGCTAAGCAGTGATGTGTTCTGCTTGTTTCAAATGTCGTTGAATGTCCAGTCATTTATATCATAATTGTGCTGAAAGACAAGCTGTTTCTAATGATGATAAACTAGATTTGTAACTTGTGAAAGAAGAACGTGGTGGAAAAAGTCATAAATGGCCTGCCTGCTGCTTTATGTGCTCCTTATCTGTTGCTTATCACTCATAAGATAACAGCAGCGACAAATAAGGTGTAAATGTTGTGTCAGTCCGGTCTTTGTTGCAGACTCATAGTATTGTCCCACAATAAACAAACACCAGTGAATAAAACACTGTGTGCTTGATTTAGTGCTGCTGATAAAAGATGGAGACGATGTTCATGCAGAGAAAAGGCCTCTGTACTGATTGAAATACTATCATTTTATTTCCTTCATTTAAAAGTCGTATTGATGAGGCCTGACATGCTGCTCTGTGTACAGCTAATGAGCCCTTCTGACTGCAGCTGGCCTCTCTGATGATCTGATCAGGGTCTCTGCACTGAGCCACTGTCTTGTTTTAAACCAGAGGTGATCACGCTCCAGAGGCTGTCGTGTCTAAACTTTGGAGCAGCTTGCTGCAGCTTCAAAACTCATTTCCATGGTTCAGCTTCTCTTGAATCTTTTGCCCATCGGCCTTGTATGTGTGCAGGAGTGGGTAGTAATGAATGAAGGTTTGCATCTGCACATATAAATATGCACTTTTTAAAATCCAAACTGTTAAACATTGTGTAAAAAAGTGCTACATGAATAGTTAATTTTACTACCACCCGAGACATCTCCAGTAGGACAAGATGATGTACCTGGAGCAGTAAAAGCAAAGAGTTTGGATACTGTAGTCGACGCGAGGTCTGTATCTGACAAGCCAAAAGCTGAACTGAGCGTTCTTTATCTCAGTTTCATTTTCTCTGGAAAGGGTTCAATCAAAATTAAACAAATAAGCCTGAAGATGTCGACATAACAATCTGGTGTGTGCTTGTAAAATCAGAGTCCTAGCACCTAATCTTCTAAGGTGCGTGAAAAACAGAAAACCTGAAAAGTTAGATATGTGCTGACACCAGTCCAATGTTTGGAACATGTCATGGTACGAATAAAGTCTTACTGTCAGGGCTGTGTGTGCGGGCAGGTGCAGATGTGGATCCAAATGCAGGACTCTGAGGGAAATGTGACTGAAAACCACAGCTTTTATTGCTGCCACGAAACAGAAACAGGAGCACACAGGCAGGATCTGAGGAAAACACAGGGCCAATATACACAGGGTGGTAACCAGGGAGTGAGCAACAGGAGGGAGACACAGCTGGGAGAAACTGGACTAACGAGACAGGGGAGCAGCAGAGCTGAATCACATGAGACACAGACCTTCACAATAAAACAGGAAACAAGAAACCACTAAACAAGGACGCAGACAGAATATAACACATGAAACTCGAACTATAAAAACATGAGACACAACCAAGGAACAAATCCTTAAACGTGAATAAGCAGAAACCTGTAATAATGGTCAACAATGCATCCGAATAAGAATACAATCAACATTAAACCAAACACGAGAACTCAAAACACTGACCCAGAGCCGTGACTCTTATTGTCACATTTTAGTGAGCAGGTATCTCCTGTATGTTTCTGTCCAGTAGACTTTGAGTCCTGCAGTGTTTGGGCAACAGTGTCTGCTCTGACACTGCAAAGCCACAGGTTTGTTGTGGGACTTACTGCTAAACCTAATCAAGTACTGCTGGTGCTGTAAGTTAACCAGAGAGCTGAAATTACAAACATGAAACTAAAACAACAGGAAACTCGGCTCTCTTTCGTCACATTTTGTCAAAATGTGCATCGAAAGAGTCCAGAGTCGGGAAAAGTCCCAGTTTCTCAGTTTTAATAAACACTTTAAAGTGAGTAGAATAAAATACCTAATACTTACACGACACTTTCATTTCAGAAGGAACAGTGAGCCCTCCATCTTTGGTTTAGATTTGAGTATTAGGAGACGCAGACATACAGACACCTTTGTGCTTTCAGTTTGTCCTGGATTAATTAAATGCATTGTGGGAGCGCAGCGGCATTTTCGGGGTCTACGAGTCAAAACAAACACACTGTGTTGGAACGACGATTACAAGATGCTTAAAAGCAGCTCAAAAGAGAACGGACTGCATAGAGACCGATTTCGTTCAGAGGCGAAGCGGCGGTACTTGCAGAAAATAGCCTGCATTGGAAATGTGGACCCGTATGAAATACGGCCGTGGAGTAAAAACCCTGAAGACCAACCACTATTGACGTAGCCTGACATATTCTCGTACCTTATCTGTGGAGTCAGCGCGTACAAGTCGTCATTCAAACAAAGGTAAGTCAGCTCGAGTACTGCGAGTGAAATGCGTTTGATTTCCATCCGAACATTCACATTAGTGCAGCATAAATTCATTCATGAGGGGAAATTACAGTGAGAACATGTGGAGGCTGTTAGAGGGATAACATAGTGAGTTCAGTGCATTGATGAGACACTGTCCTGAAGGATTTAGTTATTCTTTATGGTTAAAGAAATTGCAATGATTTATTAATGTTTATTATAAATAATTCTAATTATACATCTTGCGTCAATATTTGTATCTTGAGTCACTAAAAATACATTTTATTTTAGTTTTATACATTGATTAATGACCTGCAGAATCTCCTTATCATATTAAGTGATTCATAATTGTCACTTTATGCTTTCTCCATCTCTACAGTGATGACATCCTTGCATTACATACTTTAGGTTCATTTTCTGCAGGCAGGTTTCTGACAGAGAACAGGCAGGTTTACACTATAACCTGCAGCGATGGACACATAAAGAAATGAAAAATGACATGTATGTGCTAACTTTCTAAACACTTTGTTACATTTATGATAAAGTAGATTAAACACATTTGTGTCGGCCTTGGCTCATAGTTCTTGTCTTTAAATGAACTTTGTCTGTGTGTGTTTCAGGTCCTGCACTCTCAAAGACTGAATGAACCAGCATTGCAGCCATGGGTCACTGTGAGCATCACAGGGAAGGTTGAAGCCGCCCGCTGCACCTGCATGGCCGGAGTCGCAGAGACCTGCACCCACGTCGCTGCTCTTCTGTTTAAAGTAGAAGCAACAGTGTTGATCCGTGGCACAAGGACTGTTACAGATGAACCTGCATACTGGGTTTTGCTGGGTAATGTCACCAAGATACAGCCAGAGGTTGGCCATAAGATAGACTTCTCCTCTTCAGCTGCCCAAAAAAGGCTCTTGATCAAAACATTCACAGACCATCTGTAGTGACAGGTAAAAGGAGCCGTCCTCAAAAAAGAAAAACCCCACCTGCTACTGTGGAGGAGTCGTCACTGCTATAATGCCATCATGTTTTATCTAGGGGTCTAGATTTATGCCTGTAGTGCACTGCCGTGTAAATAATTTGCATTTACTGAATATGTACTGACTGAGTCCCGCTGTTCAAAAGTTGAATAAAGAAACAAACTAATTTTTGCCTCTTTTTTTAAAATTAAAATCACTTCATAGAACATCACATCAGTTACAATGATGATGTCATTTATAGTT
Organism: Diplotaxodon limnothrissa; assembly: GCF_057381915.1. Taxonomy (NCBI): domain Eukaryota; kingdom Metazoa; phylum Chordata; class Actinopteri; order Cichliformes; family Cichlidae; genus Diplotaxodon; species Diplotaxodon limnothrissa. Next base: position 1,070,808 of record NC_140612.1, on the reverse strand, counting down.
TACAAATGACAAAATGTTTACACAAAATCATGACAGTGTTTACATGATATCACCCACTACTAACATTACTTTATTTACTGTGTCTTTTGAAAAAATACAGCTATTTATACAGCAAAAGACTAAAGAATATTTAACAGGAGCAGGTTTCATTTTCCCTGGTTTTATTATCACTGTTCACCAAACGCAGCAAACCTTCACCATCTTATCCAGGAGGGTCACCTCTTCACCCTCACATGGAAGAAGTAATCTGATTGGCATGGTGGTACGTTTGAAGCAGGTCCCTCGTGTAGCGCTGGAACTCAGTCACGATGTTTCATCCATTTCATCGGCTGGTTTGCTGCAATAATGCCAAATAATTAGCAACTCTATAAATAGAAGGTAGTTCTGCAAAATCACTCAGTAGGATGTTTGTTCTAATTTGCTATGAGCTCAGAGCGCATAGAAAATAAAACTAATAGGCTATAAAGATATGAACATATTTAGAACTTACCGGAATGAAAATGTCTGGAGCACCAACAGATATTTGGAGATGGAAGAGAACTGCACGTCAGCTCGTCTCACAGCTGCTATCCAGGCTGGACGCCTTCGTTTGGTAACATCGATACACGAGCTGCCTCATGTTGCTTCCAGGTTGGGGAAGAATGAAAAGACAAACCCTTTTCGAGCTTATTCTCTTGCCGGTCGTGCGATCGAACATTGCAGCCGACCACACAGCAAGAACGAACCATGGCTGTTGTGTGTGCCTTCGCTCCTTTTTCGCTTGCGCTTTGTTTCGACCCCCAAAATGGCGGATCGGGCCAAAATCATGGGACTAAAGTCATCTCACTGTGGTAATGTAAATATAATATGGCCAATATTATATGTATTGTCAGATTATTATGATATATATATATATATATATTACAGCAGTGAGCTTGAACTCTGGGTCAGAGATTCAAGTTGCAGTTATTTATATTTCCTATCACCTTAAATCTTCACTCAAAGACAAGTATCTGTGACAGTGTATCTACAGATGTATTATACATAAGAGACAAATATTGTTTGTTTAATATGTTAGAATTATTACATTTGGCTCAATGCTTACATATATGAGTACATGATGACAATAATCACGACCCCACAGAGCGGGACATTCGCTTCAGCCGAAAATCTTAGAGGCGACCCAGAAAGCTGCAGGAAGAGCAATGACACATCCGGCAGCAGTTAAACCTACTTTAAGTAGGTTTAGACCCCACGAACCAGGCGATTCTCTTTCTGTTGTCTCTTGTTCATGTACCGCTGGGCGCTGAAGATTTTCCACGGTTTGTCTGAGTTCTGCCATCTCTTGCCTCAATTGTGCGTTTCCTTGCCCGAGTTGTGTGTTTTCTTGATAGAGTTGTATGTAGTTTTCACTGAGTTGTGCGTTTGCTTGACTGAGTTGTGTGTTTTCTCCACTGACTTGTCCGATATATTGACTGAATTCTATGCACGTTTCACTGAGTTGTATGTGTTCTTCCCTGAGTTCCTCTATCGTACGCTGCAGTGGGTCTAACTGATCACCGTTTCCCTGTGACATTTCTTTAAAGGTTTAAAGCTCAAAAGTGTCAAAAAAGTTAAATCTCTGAATGATTTAAATGCAAAGGTCAGCTTTGTCTAAACTGTTAAAGGACCTCCTCTATTTAAGGACTTAGTGAGTGTAGCAGAGAATGTGATGTCGCCGTGACGTCACAATGACCGTTCATTGATCTGAGCATGCTCAGAATGATCCACAGCGCTCCTTTGATCCTTTGATCTTCTCGAACGATCATTGTGACGTCACGGTGACATCACAATGAACACACATGCATCAACATTACAATGAGCGGGTAGAGGGAGGTTTGGAGTCTTCTCTCACCCCCGTTCTCTGCGACCTGCTGGAGCAGGGGGGCTAGGACTAGGAGGAGGAGTTGGCTGTCCGACTGCGGTCTGGAGTGTGGAGCCTTCCTGCTGCTGCGGAGTCGGGGCGATCTGCCTCCCCCCACCGCAGGGAAAAGGGAAACACCACCTGGGTCTGGGTGCAGTTCCCCCCTCCAGGGGCAAGGGCACCTAGACCCGGTTTGTAGAGTACGCTTGGGGAGTGTGATCGTGTGTACAACGTCTCTTTATGTCTGTCTCCACGTTGGTTGAGTGTGGAGTAAGTGCATATGAGAGCATGAGGGTGGGAATGGATGTTTGTATCTGTGTGTGCCTGTATGTCTGTGTCTATATGTCAGGTTGGGTGTCAGGCGCCACCTCTCTGGGGACATCTCAGGCCCTCCAAGGTTTGGAGGCCTATCTCCCCCTACCACCACTTCCCCTGCCAGTGGCGGACCCCCTCAGAGATCGGTGCGTTGGTGGTTCTTTGTGTCCGGGGATGGGCGTCCAGGTACACACCGGCTCACTCCTTGGCGGCCGCTTATCGGGGCCTGGAGCCTGGGGCTCGCTCGGGCCACTTCGGAGGTGGGGTGCCCCCGGCCTCTCGGCCTGGGGCTCGGTCACTCAGGCGCAGCTGGCTGCCGGCGGAGCTCACGGGTGCGTCACTGCAACTCCCCCTGGCTTCTGCTCCGCGGCAGCTGAGTGAGCCCTCATCTGGGACTCTCCTCAGCTCTTTCTGGGACAGTGGCGCAGCTGCCCCTCTGTTGGTCTTCCTTGGTCTCTTGTGTTCTGGGGGCCTCTGGATGTCTGGAGTTTTGATCTCCTCCACACCTGCTTCACGCCCTGGAGGACGGGGCTGTGGCCCCCCCACACCCTCTAGCAGATCATTACATGAAGGAACCTTTTAAAAAAACAAGCGCGTCCATGCTCACAGGTGTACACACGGGTGATCACACCCACAAACTACACCCTTTTTGGCTCCTACCTCAAAGCACACTGTGTTCTGTTGATCTTATGTGCTGCACAATAATGTTTAACATTTAGTATTTACTGTCATATTCCCATATATCATTGTGATGTTGTTTATTCTATTACTCTTGTTCTCTTCTGCTTGTTTTCTTTTTTCTTTCTCAGCAGGTGATCCAGGTGATTGATATATGCATTTTTTTTCTCTGCCCGTTCTGTTGGTTTTTGTCTTTTGCCCTTCTCCCCCGTCCCTCTTCTCAGCTGTTTCTCTTTCCCTCTTTCTTTCTCCCCTTCTTTCCCCCAGTCAAGTCTGTCCCATATTCATTAAGTGAAAATAAAATAAACAATAAAAGGTGAATCAAATGGACCATTACGGCAAGGCTGGGATGGTCAGTTTGGTAAAGTAAATCCGTTGGGCATCTTTCTTTGCCTTTAGACAACAATTCTGATGCAAAAGAGCCAAACGGGACAGGCCAAGAAAAAAAAAAGAAAAAAAAAAGAAGAAAGAAGATCAAAGGATCATCGTGATGTCACAGGGACATCACATTCTCTGCCACACCCACCAAGTCTATAAATAGAGAGGTCGTTTAACAGTTTACATCAGAAAGAGCCAGTTGTTTTAGACAAAGCTGACCTTAGACAAAGCTGACCTTTGCATTTAAATCATTCAGAGATTTAACTTTTTTGAGCTTTAAACCTCCAAAGAAATGTCACAGGGAACGTCGAATAATCCATCTGGAAGCAGAGATCAGTCAGACCCAGTGCAGCGTACGGCAGTTGAAATTCTACAAATTGTTGTTAGTCAAAACTTAGACATCGCTGCATTAAACACACGCCTCACGGAAGAAAACAGACATCACAGGCAAGAGATCATTCAAATCAATCAAGAAAACGCACAAGTCAATCGAGAAAACATAGAACTTGGGCAAGTGATCACACGCCTCACGGAAGAAAACAGACATCACAGGCAAGAGATCATTCAACTCAATAGAGACAACGCACAAGTCAATCGAGAATACATGGAACTTGGGCAAGTGATCACACGACTCAGGCAACAGAACGAAGAACTGAGGCAAGAGAGAAGACGACTCTGTGAAGAGATCAGACAACTCAGGGAAAGGAACGAAGAACTCACAAATGTCGGAGGGTTCATTGTTCTCTACAGCTGCTTTCTGGGTCGCCTCTAAGATTTTTGGCTGAAGAGAATGTCCCGCTCTGTGGGGTCATGATTATTATCATTATTATCATCATCCACATTTGTTACCAGGCAAACATCCATAGCACAGGGCACACGGCCTTTATTTCCTTTCTTAAACAATCATGTAAAATATGTGTTAAATTGTATATATATAAGCAATCCTTCCAGCTTGAACTTTGCTCCATTGATCAGTCGGACTCGCGCCGACTGTAGCTTCAAACCCTTAGAGCAGGCTGTACCTGCTGCGGAGACTCAGGTCGTTTGGGGTGGAGGGCCCACTCCTGAAGACCTTCTATGACTCTGTGGTGGCTTCTGCTATCTTTTATGGTGTGGTCTGCTGGGGCGGCAGCATCTCTGCTGGGGACAGGAAGAGACTGAACAGGGTGATCCGTAGGGCCAGCTCTGTTCTAGGATGCCCTCTGGACCCAGTGGAGGTGGTGAGTGACAGGAGAACGGCGGCTAAGCTGTCATCCCTGTTGGACAACGTCTCCCACCCCATGCAGCAGACTGTGACAGCACTGAGCAGCTCCTTCAGTGGGAGACTGCGGCACCCACGGTGTGGGATGGAGAGATTTCGCAGGTCTTTCCTCCCCACTGCTGTCAGACTCCACAACAAAGACTTTAACTGAACAAACACACACATCCACACATGTGCAATAATACTAAGTGCAATAATCTTTTCTGGCATCGTTGTATTTTTACTCAGTTGTATATAGCATTCGTATTCTATTTTTATCTTATTGTATATTTTTATTCTATTTTATTCTACTGTATATAGTATATTATTTTATTCTATTCTGTACAGCTGTGTACTGTATTTATTCTTATTGTATTCTAATTTTTGCATCATAACTTTTGCACTGTCCACTTCCTGCTGTGACAAAACAAATTTCCCACGTGTGGGACTAATAAAGGTTATCTTATCTTAATTAACTTCAACCCTTTACTCAGCACAAAAAGCAATATATATGTGTATATAAGATTATAGTGTAGTTATACCAACACCTGAAATACAGACTTTAATATAACATCATCGGTTTCAATAAATGTGTCAATGAAATAGTAATAATGATGAATCATAAGTGATGCCACAGTAATAATACTGATTATGAATAGTAACATAGATTATGAATATAAAATAATATTTCATCCCGACACCTTATAGGTGTTATGTTGGTAAAATCTGGGAACTAAATGGGCCCCAACTAGGCAAAGTACATAGAAATCCACCCGGGCCCCATCTTTCAAGTTTTTTGTGGGTACAACATGAGCTAAAAAGTTGGAAATGCATTATCAGTGGGTTCTGTAGTTGCATCTTACTTCTAGTTTGAATTGGCTAATTTCTGGCACTGGGTGGGCCCAATGTAGCAAAACAGTCACAAAATCAATTTATCAGACGGCCAATACGACACCAAATATATTAAAGCTGACCGCAAACAAAAACAAGTTTGTAAATAAAACCATTTCAAAAATCACGAGGGTACACAAAACAACATTTTTCACATTTATTTTGTACAACAACTGTGACTTTACGTAACTGCACTCCAAAGTGCGTAAACTTTTAAAAATTACACAGCCTTTGTACGTGCTATGGAGTTTTTACGTGTTTTGGAATTTTTACGTGCTTTGGAATTTTTACGTGCTTTGTCTCTAGCAGGCACCATAAATAAACTTTTATTTATTCACTCCACATAAAATCTAATAAATAAATCATATAATACAAAAACCAACTATTTACATTTCAACTTTTAACTATTTAAATTTTCAGCTTTTTCCTTTTAACCCTTAGATGCACACGTGGAGTCATAAATGACCCCACGGGTTGTTTTTCTTCAAAATCTTTAAAATGAAAAGTTGTAATATATTCATATTCCAGGTACTCCTCAAAAAATATGTTTGTAACATGAAGCCATTTCTATTTTTATTTATTTTTTCATTAATTAAAAAAAAAAAGCAGTTTTTGTATCACTACCCCACTCTTCCACAAGTGGGGTCGAAAATGACCCCAAGCAGTTCCTATGGAATCTTCTATGAAACCTTCATTGTTAGCACGAAATAAAGAGGGTCTCGTACATTTACGAGCATTTAATTTCCTGGATTTAATGATTTAAAAGTTTAATAGGTCTTTGAACTTGATAATAAAAATTGAATCCATTATTAGCAAAAAGAATTTTAAAAAGAGCAAAACAAATGCTTAATAAATAACAATTGTTTGAAACTTAAGCTTTGTAATTGTAGCAGATTTCATTATGTCTGTAATTTTTTATTTAGCCCCACAGTAGTAAAAGCCATAAATGGGAGTTCGATTTATTACTAGTATTTTACACAGCATTCAGCTATAGTAACATGTTTTGCATTTTCCTACTCACTGAACAGCTGCACTGTCTTAATAAATTAATAACCAAACATTTCTCAGTAACCAATAACTAGATGGAACAGCACAGTATCTAAGAGAGAGATCAGACAGTGTTTGAGCTAAAGAAGCTGTGTTTCTTTTGGGGGCTTTTTGCACACTGATCCACCACCGTTTTCCTATAGTACAAGGCATATCTGGTAACATTACCGTAAACGTGACCAGTAGGGTCAGGTTCAGATCAGAAAACCGTTTCAGCTGCAGGCATCTACTGCTGTAATTTAAACAATCACCTCATACGCCTCATGCTTTACACCCCTATAAGGTGAGCTTGTTACACTGCACATGAATATTACGTGACATGGCATGACTAGCTCATGTTCAAACATTTAAGATACTGTTCAGCCATTTTGTTTACTGGGTAGTGCATAATGGCCGAGTTACCTGAGTGGGAATCCAGTAAAGCCAAATAAAGAATAATTTTTTTAAAGATAAGATACCTTTATTAGTCCCACAAGGGGAAATTTCATGTTAATTAATTACAAATACCTTATAGGAAAACCTAAGAAAAGGTTGCAGAAGTACAGAAAAAAACTGCCGTGTACGTTACAGTATGTAAATTCAAAAACTGTAGAGAGAGAATGGAGGAATGAAAACAGAATAAGAAAAGATGAACTTTATTGAGTAGAATATAGGCAGTAAGAGTTTAGTAATTAACTTTTAATTATTTTTGCCAAAGACAATGACAGTAAATTAACCCAGTTCTACTTGCTAGCTAAAGATGTTATGCTTCTCCCCATTAAGGACAAGTAAAAGCGCTATACAAATACAGGCCATTTACCATTTATACCGTTTAGGGCAACTATAGAAAGTTACTAAAATAATCATGGATGAAAAATTATCAAACTTTCAGTATTTAGCTTTGTCATAGTTTTCGATTCTTTGGTATCCTTTTGTCCTCCACGTTCTCAAACACCAGGGAGAGAAAAGGCCGCAACTGACAAAAGGCCGCAACTGACGAAAGACCGCGAAGACTAGACGCTAGGCGGTGCAATCTGCTCCTCCCTCTTTTTAAATGAGCAAATAGGAGCTGCTCACATTAAAAACTTTATTTAAAAAGTAATTTTACACCTGATACAAACATTTTAAAAGTGAAAACAATACACAAGTTTAAAAGAAAAAAATTATTTTTAAGAGTTTTTTTTAAGCATAGGGATGGTTAATATGTTTAGAAAATTAATATATAATATTTGTCAAATAATTGTCACCCAAATCAACATCATAATAAAATATAATTAATAAAATATATAATAATGATGATAAGAATAATAATAACAACAGAAACAGTTTACCTAAAAGCTCTTCTAACATTAGACTGCTTTTGAAAAGTTTCAATAGTGTCAATGCACCACAAGGGAGTTACACAGTTGAAGTGTGACTGCTTGAAAGACCCCATTCCCTCTCCTACAGCCTGAGTGTCATCACGATCTTTCTTGTCAAAAATGACCCCACGGGTTGTTTTTCTTCAAAATCTTTAAAATGAAAAGTTGTAATATATTCATATTCCAGGTACTCCTCAAAAAATATGTTTGTAACATGAAGCCATTTCTATTTTTATTTATTTTTTCATTAATTAAAAAAAAAAAGCAGTTTTTTTATCACTATCCCACTCTTCCACAAGTGGGGTCGAAAATGACCCCAAGCAGTTCCTATGGAATCTTCTATGAAACCTTCATTGTTAGCACGAAATAAAGAGGGTCTCGTACATTTACGAGCATTTAATTTCCTGGATTTAATGATTTAAAAGTTTAATAGGTCTTTGAACTTGATAATAAAAATTGAATCCATTATTAGCAAAAAGAATTTTAAAAAGAGCAAAACAAATGCTTAATAAATAACAATTGTTTGAAACTTAAGCTTTGTAATTGTAGCAGATTTCATTATGTCTGTAATTTTTTATTTAGCCCCACAGTAGTAAAAGCCATAAATGGGAGTTCGATTTATTACTAGTATTTTACACAGCATTCAGCTATAGTAACATGTTTTGCATTTTCCTACTCACTGAACAGCTGCACTGTCTTAATAAATTAATAACCAAACATTTCTCAGTAACCAATAACTAGATGGAACAGCACAGTATCTAAGAGAGAGATCAGACAGTGTTTGAGCTAAAGAAGCTGTGTTTCTTTTGGGGGCTTTTTGCACACTGATCCACCACCGTTTTCCTATAGTACAAGGCATATCTGGTAACATTACCGTAAACGTGACCAGTAGGGTCAGGTTCAGATCAGAAAACCGTTTCAGCTGCAGGCATCTACTGCTGTAATTTAAACAATCACCTCATACGCCTCATGCTTTACACCCCTATAAGGTGAGCTTGTTACACTGCACATGAATATTACGTGACATGGCATGACTAGCTCATGTTCAAACATTTAAGATACTGTTCAGCCATTTTGTTTACTGGGTAGTGCATAATGGCCGAGTTACCTGAGTGGGAATCCAGTAAAGCCAAATAAAGAATAATTTTTTTAAAGATAAGATACCTTTATTAGTCCCACAAGGGGAAATTTCATGTTAATTAATTACAAATACCTTATAGGAAAACCTAAGAAAAGGTTGCAGAAGTACAGAAAAAAACTGCCGTGTACGTTACAGTATGTAAATTCAAAAACTGTAGAGAGAGAATGGAGGAATGAAAACAGAATAAGAAAAGATGAACTTTATTGAGTAGAATATAGGCAGTAAGAGTTTAGTAATTAACTTTTAATTATTTTTGCCAAAGACAATGACAGTAAATTAACCCAGTTCTACTTGCTAGCTAAAGATGTTATGCTTCTCCCCATTAAGGACAAGTAAAAGCGCTATACAAATACAGGCCATTTACCATTTATACCGTTTAGGGCAACTATAGAAAGTTACTAAAATAATCATGGATGAAAAATTATCAAACTTTCAGTATTTAGCTTTGTCATAGTTTTCGATTCTTTGGTATCCTTTTGTCCTCCACGTTCTCAAACACCAGGGAGAGAAAAGGCCGCAACTGACAAAAGGCCGCAACTGACGAAAGACCGCGAAGACTAGACGCTAGGCGGTGCAATCTGCTCCTCCCTCTTTTTAAATGAGCAAATAGGAGCTGCTCACATTAAAAACTTTATTTAAAAAGTAATTTTACACCTGATACAAACATTTTAAAAGTGAAAACAATACACAAGTTTAAAAGAAAAAAATTATTTTTAAGAGTTTTTTTTAAGCATAGGGATGGTTAATATGTTTAGAAAATTAATATATAATATTTGTCAAATAATTGTCACCCAAATCAACATCATAATAAAATATAATTAATAAAATATATAATAATGATGATAAGAATAATAATAACAACAGAAACAGTTTACCTAAAAGCTCTTCTAACATTAGACTGCTTTTGAAAAGTTTCAATAGTGTCAATGCACCACAAGGGAGTTACACAGTTGAAGTGTGACTGCTTGAAAGACCCCATTCCCTCTCCTACAGCCTGAGTGTCATCACGATCTTTCTTGTCAAAAATGACCCCACGGGTTGTTTTTCTTCAAAATCTTTAAAATGAAAAGTTGTAATATATTCATATTCCAGGTACTCCTCAAAAAATATGTTTGTAACATGAAGCCATTTCTATTTTTATTTATTTTTTCATTAATTAAAAAAAAAAAGCAGTTTTTTTTATCACTATCCCACTCTTCCACAAGTGGGGTCGAAAATGACCCCAAGCAGTTCCTATGGAATCTTCTATGAAACCTTCATTGTTAGCACGAAATAAAGAGGGTCTCGTACATTTACGAGCATTTAATTTCCTGGATTTAATGATTTAAAAGTTTAATAGGTCTTTGAACTTGATAATAAAATTGAGTCCATTATTAGCAAAAAGAATTTTAAAAAGAGCAAAACAAATGCTTAATAAATAACAATTGTTTGAAACTTAAGCTTTGTAATTGTAGCAGATTTCATTATGTCTGTAATTTTTTATTTAGCCCCACAGTAGTAAAAGCCATAAATGGGAGTTCGATTTATTACTAGTATTTTACACAGCATTCAGCTATAGTAACATGTTTTGCATTTTCCTACTCACTGAACAGCTGCACTGTCTTAATAAATTAATAACCAAACATTTCTCAGTAACCAATAACTAGATGGAACAGCACAGTATCTAAGAGAGAGATCAGACAGTGTTTGAGCTAAAGAAGCTGTGTTTCTTTTGGGGGCTTTTTGCACACTGATCCACCACCGTTTTCCTATAGTACAAGGCATATCTGGTAACATTACCGTAAACGTGACCAGTAGGGTCAGGTTCAGATCAGAAAACCGTTTCAGCTGCAGGCATCTACTGCTGTAATTTAAACAATCACCTCATACGCCTCATGCTTTACACCCCTATAAGGTGAGCTTGTTACACTGCACATGAATATTACGTGACATGGCATGACTAGCTCATGTTCAAACATTTAAGATACTGTTCAGCCATTTTGTTTACTGGGTAGTGCATAATGGCCGAGTTACCTGAGTGGGAATCCAGTAAAGCCAAATAAAGAATAATTTTTTTAAAGATAAGATACCTTTATTAGTCCCACAAGGGGAAATTTCATGTTAATTAATTACAAATACCTTATAGGAAAACCTAAGAAAAGGTTGCAGAAGTACAGAAAAAAACTGCCGTGTACGTTACAGTATGTAAATTCAAAAACTGTAGAGAGAGAATGGAGGAATGAAAACAGAATAAGAAAAGATGAACTTTATTGAGTAGAATATAGGCAGTAAGAGTTTAGTAATTAACTTTTAATTATTTTTGCCAAAGACAATGACAGTAAATTAACCCAGTTCTACCTGCTAGCTAAAGATGTTATGCTTCTCCCCATTAAGGACAAGTAAAAGCGCTATACAAATACAGGCCAAAAGTCAAGAAAACGCACAACTGAGTCAAGCAAACGCACAACTGAGTCAAGAAAACGCACAACTGAGTCAAGCAAACGCACAACTGAGTCAAGCAAACGCACAACTCAGTCAAGCAAACGCACAACTCAGTCAAGAAAACGCACAACTGAGTCAAGAAAACGCACAACTGAGTCAAGCAAGTGAGTGCAACGATGTCACAGAGGTTTTAGGGCAGCATCAACTCCAGCAGATATTTTTGTCACTCTGGAGCACATTTTAGGAAAATAACAAGAAGTAAATGAAGGAAACCGACAGAAGCAGACAGGATAAGACGAGCGTCGTATCTGAGACAATAACCAGGGTCGGACCGTTTCTGACAGCTGCATCGTTTTTATTGTGCAACAACACGGCAGCAGAGGACGATTTGATTTGGTCTTGGGAATAAATCACTACTGGAAATCACAGGACTCAGATCAACACACGTCTGCTCTCCAGAACCAGGACGACATGCTGAGATCACAGTGGGCGACAAATGTTCATCAGCAGAACGATGAGACAGAAACACAGAAGAGCCGTTTGGAAAGGCAGGAGGTACAGTGCTAACAGGCTGCAAGAAATATAAATACAGACTCACGTCTGTCTCTGTCAGCACTTATCATTCAAAAGATACGACACACGTGTGCAAAGAAGTGTCCAGGTTCATCCTGACCATCAACCTTTCTGACTGAAGGGCATTTCTGCCAGCAGGACTTCAGATATAAGCAGTGACAATAACACTATCAGTCATGGTCTGGCATTCCCAGAGCACAAAGCTCAGCAGGACATAAACAGTGTGGAGTCATCAACATCATCAACAGAAGGCAGAAGAGCTTTGAATGTCCTTCAAGAAGTCTGGAGAAGTGTTCCTGCAGGTCCTCACAGAGACGCCAGAGAGCTGCTCAGCGAGTTCAGAGTGAGCTGAAGGATGATGGTCAGACCATAACATTCCTCCAAAAGTGCCTTCATGGACCTGCAGCCGAGAAACCGATGCAAAGTGTTTATGCAGGTGAGAGAAGTTCACCTGAGGGCTCTTATTCAGCGTGCATGCCGAGCGCTGAGAGACGGAGGTTGTGCTGCAGGCAGACGTTTGGACGGCGACTCAGACTTCTCTTCTAGACGTCGTCAAATATTTGTCTACGAGATGACGACGAGACAGGTACCGTCCTCCTGAGTGCACAAAAACACACAAGTGAACACAGCAGCACACAAATCCACACGTCTGTGGACACGTCAGGACAATCTATGATCTTCTAACACAAAAACAAACAGTGTTCACTAAAGTAAACACACAGAGCAGTAGCAGATTTTTTTAATGTGTTTTATTTATTTTCATTTGCTGCTAACTGCCTTGTTTTCATTTGTAGTTTTTGTAGTAGGAAGAACTACAAAATCCACAAATAAACAAAGTGCAGTTAACAAATGTAGTGCTCTCCACTATGTGAACCCCTCAGCTGAATTTTTAGGTTTTTCAGTTCAAGCCAATGAAATGAAATCCAAAAATTCAACCCAACAATCAAATGATCCCCTATGAGCAAGCACTCTGGCAACGGTGGAGAGGAAAAACTCCCTTTTAACAGGAAGAAACCTCTGGCAGAACCAGGCTCAGGGAGGGGCGGTCTTCTGCCATGACTGGTTGGGAGGTGAGGGGCAAAATAAAATCAAACATAAAGGAGAGCACAGGTCGGTGGACTGTGGCTCGAGTTTAAAAGATGCTCGAATCCCGCCTGAGGTGGTATGGACACGTGATTCGAAGCGATGAGAACTCAGCAAAAACGACTATTAAGGATCGACCCAGACGGCGCCGGCCTCGAGGCAGACCGAAAAAACGGTGGATGGACAAAATCAAGGAAGACATTAAGACCATCAACGCGTCACCTGAGGACGCCTTGGACAGAACCAAACGGAGAAACCTTTGCTGAGGAGCGGACCCTGCACCAGCGGGAACAACGCCAGGATGAAGGTGGACTGTGGCTGGAAAAGATCATTACTGTTTTTAAAGGGTAACTGGTCCACATCCACAATTACAGCTGTAATTGTGGATGTGGACCACAGTCCACAATTGTCGATGGGACGTGTGCATGCAAGCACACGCAAGCCATCCCCGCTCTGTGGGGTCATGACAATAATCATGACCCCACAGAGCGGGACATTCGCTTCAGCCGAAAATCTTAGAGGCGACCCAGAAAGCAGCTGCAGAAAGAACAATGAACCATCCGACATTTGTGAGTTCTTCGTTCCTTTCCCTGAGTTGTCTGATCTCTTCACAGAGTCGTCTTCTCTCTTGCCTGAGTTCTTCGTTCTGTTGCCTGAGTCGTGTGATCACTTGCCCAAGTTCCATGTATTCTCGATTGACTTGTGCGTTGTCTCGATTGCCTGTGATGTCTGTTTTCTTCCCTGAGGCGTGTGTTAAATGCAGCGATGTCTAAGTTTTGACTAACAACAATATGTAGAATTTCAACTGCCGTACGCTGCACTGGGTCTGACTGAGTGAGTTCTCTTGATGTAGTTTTAATGATTTCTTGCCTGAGTTGTATGATTTCTTCACTGGGTTGTATGGGCTCTTGCCTGGGTTGTGTATTCTCTCGCTGGAGTTGTGTGTTTTCATGCATGAGTTTTTTGTTTTCTTTCCTGAGTTTTGCGTTATATTCAAGGAGTTCTCTGTGTAGTCTCCTAAGTACTATGTAGAGATTCAACTGTTGGCTGCACTGGGTCTGACTGATCTCTGCTTCCAGATGGATTATTCGACGTTCCCTGTGACATTTCTTTGGAGGTTTAAAGCTCAAAAAAGTTAAATTTCTGAATGATTTAAATGCAAAGGTCAGCTTTGTCTTTCATAGTGTGTACCTTGAAGGCCCTGAGTACTTTCTCCCACACTGGAAACACTGGGATGATAACATTATTTGAACATTACCTAATAAGACTGATTCAGGACATAAATAACTACAACTTGAATCTCTGACCCAGAGTTCAAGCTCACTGCTGTAATATATCCTGTAATATATATATATATATCATAATAATCTGACAATACATATAATATTGGCCATATTATATTTACATTGCCACAGTGAGATGACTTTAGTCTCATAAACAACATCAGCTAATTGTTATTTACTAACTAATCTTAAATGACTGTTCAGCACAGAAATGAAGCCCAACAATCATGTTTACAGTCCTTTGGTCTCAGATGAACAAAATATGTTCTCCTTCATTTCTGTCACACAAAGCCGTATGACACGTTTCTCACGGTTAGTATCATGGTTGCTAGGCAACCTGAACAGCGCGACGAAGGCTAGACCGTCCCATTTCACAAGCCTCTCACTTTCGCACTTCTCGTACTTATAGTACGCGCCGTACATAGTACGCGTGCGGTCGCTGGATTGGGACACAGCCTGGGCCTGCCAGAGTCAGAAATGAGGATAAAACAGGAAGTTTGACAGCAGTGAGTTCCTGCAGCGACCTCTCGTTTCTCTCCTCAGTGCTGCATGTTCATGAGCTTTAAATATGTCATGTCCAAAATGAGCAAATTTTTGGACATGACCATAATATGTGTGAATGGGTTCCTAAGTGAGGACCACAATTTCGCCAACAAGTGTCAGGAGTTGTTGGGTTCGATTTAGCAATTATCTCGGGGGTTCTAAAATATCCTCCTGAGACCCAGGGAAAAAAAAGTATTTTGATTTTGATTTTTTTAATATAAATCAAGTATTGGCTTGGTAAAAAACACATTGCAAAAACAATTTTGTTTTTAACAGATTTTATTTAAATTTTACAACATGTGCACTGCAGTGCACAAGGGGAGTTCATTGATCACGAATGTGAAACTAACAAAATTCAAGAGCTGATTAAAAAAATTAAATGCTGCACTGAAATCTTTGTAAGCAGGATTTTAAAACATATTTACATAAAAACTAGAGATGGACCGATCCGATATTACGTATCGGTATCAGTCCGATACTGACCTAAATTACTGGATCGGATATCGGAGAAAAATAAAAAATGTAATCCGATCCATTAAATATCACGAAAGCACCTCACAAAACTTGCAACATGCCGTAACTCACCTCAGAACGTTAGCAGTCGGAGCAGTATGCATCACGTGATAGAGCGGCTGTGGCATGGGGACCTGTCGGTGGTCTGGATAGCATGTGGAGCTTCGCTAGCAACCTGGCATTTCATCACCGACAAAGTTATCCCCGAGAGAAGTAAAGCAAGTGTGTAAGTCCATCTCTGAATGTTTGTAAAGCATTCCTGCGTTAAGCTTAACAACTGATATATGGAGTGACTGCCTCTTCTTGCTGCTTCTTCAATCATGAAACTGATCAATGATCAGCTGATCGGCTTTTCTGTCGCGAGTCCGTCTCTCTTGTTTGTTTTTGGCCCACTTTGCACCAGAAAGAGGAAACCAGCGGCTGAACAACAGCAGCACGTTTAAGCTTGATCAGCTGTTGTTAGAATTTATTTAATGTTACTTTCTACTGGAGGATCTTTTTCTACTGCTGATGTAACTGTGCAGGGGCGGATCTAGCAAAGTTTAGCCAGGGGGGCCGATAGGGCATGAACAGGGAAAAGGGGGCACAAAGACATACTTTTCTTTCTTATTCTCATTTAAAATGTCGAGCTTTTAATAAATAATTATCTGACACCCAAAGTTTTAATTTGATGTAAAATGAATAGAAGTCCATTACTGTATATAGTGACTATTAAGTCTAATATACCCTAGTAAGCTATAGTACTTTTTCCTTTGGGAAGGTACCATCTGTGCAGTCTGCAATTTTGTTGAAGAAAGATGTTGAATCTATTTAATATTTTAATATATTGAAAAATAATTTATTTCTGTGCATTTTTTTTCACACTGCATCAAATTAAGGTTGATTACGTCGATTAAGCATCATGAGGTGGAGCGTGAGGGGTGGTTCCCTATTTTTTATTTATTTATTTTTGTTGTTGCTAGGAGTTGGAACCCTATTAGTTAGGTTGCTTAATATTTACGCTAAGTACTCTTTAAAATACCAGAATAGGGAGGATGGTGCAGGTTTAAGTTTATTAGATTGATCAGTATTGCTGAACTATGAAATTTTTTTTTGCAAACAGGTATAACAGAATAGCTTTAGTGTAGTTGTTGTTTTAAACTTGAGTATGAACTTATACAAAATGCAGCAAGATATTTAAAAAAACAGTTTTGTTGATTAAAACACACTATATCGGATTCATATCGGTATCGGCAGATATCCAAATTTATGATATCAGTATCGGACATAAAAAAGTGGTATCGTGCCATCTCTAATAAAAACATCACAAAACAGTAGATCATGGGTCAACTTAGAAGTCACTGACATTTCACTGGCTGTAGGCCATTCGTCTAGGAAAAACTGATTGCACTGGGTTTTTTTTAAATTTATTTCACAAACTTCCATTCATTTATGATATCTAAGAAAGCACTATGATTTTTTGGATACACAGAGGAACATTTGGCACTTCACACATCTCACATATGTTTTACTGTTGCACCCAAGCATTCTGCACCGGAAAGGCCTTGGGCTGTTAACCATTTCAGGCAAGTGGAGTGCACCATATTTTCTTACACTCTCATCTGGTTGGGGCTTCCTTTTCTTGATTTCTGGAGAGAACTCTTCCTCACTGGTATTATTTAGGTCTTGTTCCCATTAGGGCTGCACGATAAATCGAAAATTTATTGTCATCGCGATATCAGCCTGCGCGATGGGCCCATCGCAAAAGACGGCGTAAACTGCGATAATTGGGTACCTTAAAATGTTTACACACGTGCTGTAAAGAATTTACCAATCAAAGAAATCCATTTACACATTTGACCAGTCGAATAGAGCCCTTCACGGCATTAACCAATCAAATGGATTAGAGGCCCGCCTCCTACGCAGGTCGGGCGCGAACAACGCTGCAGCAACGAGTCAGAGTTGTAATGGCTGAGAGCGAGACGCGTGACGAGAATGCTACTGAACTCGTGGCTAAAAAAAAAAATAGTACCTCACTTATTTGGAGGTACTTTGGATTTGATAAAGACGACGTTCTCCAAACACAGGTACTCTGCAAAACTTGCCGAACACTCGTGGCAACCACCAGAGGAAACACGACTAATCTCCACCATCATCTTCAATACAACCACAGAGAACTGTTTGAAGAGTTCCAGAAAGATAGGGCTAGCCAAACAAAGGTTGCTAATGTTAAGACAAAGAGCGCAGCAGTCCAACAGCCGTCTCTGTATCAGAGTTTTTCAAGTGGAATTCCTTATGAGAAAACGTCGAAGCGGTACAAAGAAATAACAGAGGCCATTACACATTTTTTGGCTAAAGACATGATGCCTATAAATACAGTTAGCAGAGAGGGCTTCACCAGTCTGATACATAAAGTGGACCAGAGATACCGCATCCCCTCACGAAACTACTTTTCACATGTCGCCATTCCACAAATGTATGAAACATGCCGCAAGACCGTCATGTTTGAACTGAGCCAAGCTGAAAACTACGCAAGCACTACAGACCTATGGTCAAGTCGTACAACGGAACCATATATGAGTTTCACAGTGCACTTCCTCACCGAAGACTTTGAACTGAAAACACGGTGTCTAGAGACTGTGTATTTTCCAGACTCCCACACTAGTGAAAATATAGCCCATGTATTACGTGAAGTGTTAGCCAGCTGGGATCTTAACCCTCCTGCCATCCTTTAAAAAACTCACACCCATCACCCTAGGGACCATTCTCAGCCACGCCATAAAAAGACCATATATCCATATTTTATTCCACTTTAAATTAGCCAACCTTGTAAAACTACTTCTCCCTGAAATATTCATGTAAAGTTTTAATTATATTTTCGTTGTTTTAACCCTTCAAATCCCAGTGTTATTACATGAGCGCCCTGTGTTATAAGCCCCAAAAACCAAAAAACGAAACTAAATATTTCCACAAAAAACCAGTTGAAGTAATATGTGATTGTCATTATAAGTAGGCCTTTAGATGGACCAAAGATTGGCACCAACATACATTTTGACCTGCCATTATTTTTTTTGCATTTTTTTTGCAATTTAAAAATTAAAACTTCAAGGCCCTGAGTCTTCATTGACATCCAAGAAAAGAAGAAAAAATAAAATCATATGATGATAATTTGGGGTTGAAAAATAGCGTTTATAATGGAAGTCAATGGGCAGAAAATGGTCCCCAGGGTGATGGGTGTGGGGATTTCTGCTGCTCAGCCATTTTAGGCTGATTTAAGGAATTCACACTGGAATATTAACATTGACAGGTAAAAACTATCCTGTGGCAAGTTTGGTTATATTCCACTGAACACAGTGGAAATGGCAGCCATTTAACACATAGCAGTGGCACAAAAAGGTCCCAAGAAGGCAGGAAGGTTAAAGAAGATCGACAAGTGTGCATCACCACAGACAACGGTGCCAATGTTGTGAGAGCCACGGAGCTAAACAACTGGGTCAGACTTCAGTGTTTTGGACACAGGCTGCACCTTGCAATCGGTAAGTTTTATTCAAGGCAGATCTTTTTAGCAATGAAAATGTGCTATACATTATTATCAAATTGATATTGATAAGGATAATGTTACCTTTTTAGACAACTTTAGTTATAAATTTCAATTAGTTTTTTTTTTTTTTAAAAAAGGTTTTAAACATGACAGTTTTTTTGTTTCCTCTTATTTCTCCAGAAAATTCTATCAAAGATGATGCCCGCATTGCCCGAGCCATTGGACTTTGCAAAAAGTTAGTTGGACATTTTTGCCACAGCTGGAAAGCAAAGATGGCTCTGAAAAAAGCACAGCAGAAGCTCAACCTCCCAGAGCACACACTGATCACAGAATGCCCAACCAGGTGGGGTTCCAGGCAGAAGATGATTGAGAGAGTCCTGGAGCAGCAGCGGGCCATTTCTGATGTCATCTCAGCAGACAAGAAATCAAGACACTTGATTCCTACTTGGCAGGATCTTGAGGTACTGGAGTCTGTCAACCAGGCATTACACCCCCTGCAAGACTTTACAGATGCCCTGTCTGGTGAGAGCTACGTTAGTGTTTCATATGTAAAACCAGTCCTTCATCTGATGAAGACGTCGGTGCTTGCAGAGAAGGAAGAAGACAGTGATTTGACAAAATCAATTAAGAAGAAAATCCTCGAGTACCTGATTACTAAATATGAAAATCCAGCTACCCAGGAACTTATGGACATGGCGTGCTTCATGGATCCCAGATTTAAAGTCAGCTACACCAGCACTGATCGAGTCTCAGACATCAAGACCAGAGTGATGTCAGAAATGGAAGCAGTGGCACAGAAGGTATTCATGCATGCTTATATATAAAACCTTTCAATTCATATTTAGTCCAAAATGTTTACTTTTCTTATAATCTGCTTTCTGTTCCAGGAGAGAAGCTCCGCTGAACCAGAGGCCCAGACAGATGATCCACCCAGTCGTCCCCTGAAGAAGGCAAAAAAGTCCCTGGGCAGTTTCTTCAAGGCAGCTCCAATCCCTACCTCCTCTTTTATGCATCTCTCACAAGCTGTTGAAGCTGAGCTTAACAGCTACTTGCTATCCACGGCCATAGACAGTGAGGAAGACCCCTTGGCATGGTGGAAACTCCACAAAATGACATTCCCACAGCTAAGCAAGCTTGCAAGGAAGTATCTCTGCATACCTGCAAGTAGCTCACCTTCAGAGAGACTTTTTAGTACATCAGGAAACATAGTAACATGTCAGCGCACATGTTTAAAACCTTGGAGAGTAAACATGTTGGTTTTCCTTAACAAGAACTTGCCATAAAAAACATTCACTCAGGAAGGATGAATGCAAGATAGAGAAACCTTTTTTTTTTTTCAAAAAATTACAAAAATACACTACCTACATTGTTCTTAATTGTTGATAATATTAGTCTTGGCCAGTACGACCACAAAGGTAGACAATTGTTCTTTGGTGTGTTCCCACAGCAGACAAGTTCTTACCTATAGTTTAATCTAGTAAAGTTTCCACTCCAGTTTTGACTTGCATCATAACTACTTGGTGAGTGGTAAAATGATGAACAACTGCATAGAGATAATTTGCAGTATAATTTAAGTTATGTTTATTTAAAACTAATTATAGAGACCGGGAAGGATGTCTTTCAGAATTCAAGCCTCAGAAATTTTTTTATGGGGGCAATGTTTCAATGTTTGACTGCACTTTGTTGTTACACTGCTAATACAGCAGCTTTCATTAAATAAAACTGTGCAGTAAAACGGAAATTATGTATTTGTTTTTTGTTTTTTTTTTGCTATTTATTTTATCGCAAGTCATATCGTTATCGCAGTATTGATCACAGTTATCGCACATCGCAGGTTTTCCTAATATCGTGCAGCCCTAGTTCCCATGTTTGTCCCTTGTTTATCAGTTCTTCAGCCAAGAGGAGCTTGAACTCCAGGTACTGTGTATTCTTTTCAGCTTGTTGCATGGCCTCGCTGTCTTGTCGATAATGAAACCATCAGTTGGTGATGGCTAGATCAATGAAATGAAGTATGGTGCGAACAGTCCACTTCTTGGTCCGGCTAGATATTCTGGAGAAGCTGAGCATGCCATCACATAGGTCATCCCCTCCCATGTTGATATTATATTCTGCAACCACTGCAGGTCTTGGGACTTGGATTTGTCTCTGTTCTTTCTTTGACCATCTGGAACAGGTATCCTGGGGCTCAATTCCATGAGCAGTTGATGCCATGACAACAGGCTTGTTGTCCATCCACTTGGTGACTGCTATTTCATCAGGTCTCCGTACAATCATTTCTGACGAACCTCTTGGTTTTGAGCTCAGGATGTTGTCAGCCGTGAAGTGGCACTCTTTTGGGATTCGATTCTTTTGAATTGTTCCTGTACCTAGAAGGCCCCTTTCTTTAAGAGCATCCAGAAGACTGATGGTGGTAAAATACCGGTCAAAGTAGACTAGTGATTCTCTAGGAAGTGTCTCTGTTAAACGCAGGACTGCATTTCCACTTATTCCCATCTGTTGGACTTGAGTGAAGGTGTTCTTTCCCATGTAGGTTTCAAAATCAAGCACTAAACCACCTGGACTTGCAAGAACAAACACTTTTAATCCTGTTGGATTTGGCTTCCCAGGTACAAACTGACGAACTGGACAACGGCCAGTGAATGGAACGATCTGTTCATCAATACAGACCTTGGTTGGCCTGGGCAGATTGAGGCAACCTTGGAGGACCCTCTTTAGAACTGGTCTGACTTTCCACAGGGGATCCTTTTTCTTTTCGCTTTCTGGCACACTGAGATCGTCAACCACTTTCAGCGAGGACCTGATCTTGTAGAAACGATCACGTGTCATGGAATCAGCTATAATTGCGACTCTTGTTTTGGCAGCCCAGTACATTCTAATTCTCGGATATCCAAGGCATGCCATGTACACAGAGATTCCTAAAAAGGTATTGATCTCCTCTGGTGTTGTGTTTAAATTACACCCTGAATCCCGTACCATACGCTGGTTGGTGAAGAAGGACAAGTCCTGAATTAGTTTTTTTATCAACATACTGCTGGAAATACCGCTGTGGGCTCCAATCATTACGTGTCATTAGTGTGCCATCATCTCGAATTCTGCATTCTTTCAACACAGGCATGAACCTAAGATAAAGAAAATTACTTAGCAAAACAAAAGTCAGAAAAATTATTTATACTCAAATATCCGATATAGTTCACTTAAAACACTTTTACACTATCTTTACAAGTTAAATTAATTTACTGTAAAACATTTCTGTATGTTACTGGTACTTTTGTACTCAAAATCAAAAATTCCAGATTCTCCTACATGTTGGTTTTGGACCAGATAGGACGACGGCAGATTTCAGCTGGCCCTGTGTCTTTCTCCATTACATCTGGCCCTGCATCTTGGTCATCTTCGTCTGGTCCCTCATCTGGGTTCTCACCCTCTCCTGTCTGGCTCACATGACTCTCATCTTCTGAAAGATCTATGTCTGAATCTCCCTCAATGATTCTGTTAAGAATTCTCTCTGCCTCTGTCAAAGAGCTGTCTACTAGAAAAATGTGAAATAAAAATAAGTACAAAGTCCTGACGTGCACTGGAGTACACATTAATAAATTAGTCATTTGCTCTGTGAAATTAAATAAGCTTAGTTCTGAAAACTTCCTCAAATTACTTACTAGATGTTTATTTTTGAAAATTTATCAAAATATGAGGTGCAAAAACACTTTAAATGTAAATATCATGCTTACCTTTCCTTCTTCCATAAAATGTGCTTGTAGGGATGCCAGCGATTTTGAAAAGGAGGGAAAAGGATAGTTGGCAAGGCCACACCCCCACACATGTGACATCATTTTAAAGGTACACTTGTCCTCTCTAAGAAACAACAGGACTTAGCAGAGTGGCATGTAGAGTATGAGAGATACAAGCAAAAACTAAATGTGTACTACAGTGCACAAAAATGAACTGCTGGGTCTCAGGAGGATATCTTATGACCACCTTCCATTTAAATTCTCTCCACAGCCCAGAATCAGCCAGAATAAGTCATCTTAAATTGCCCTCAATTTTCTTCGTTAATTAAACTATTAATCTCACTATGATCGGAAAGCAAATTGGCTGTTTGTGCTTTTTTGTGTTGTTGCTCTAGGTGCCTTATTTTGGCCTCCAATTCACACCGCCTGGCCTCCCTTTTTTTCCTGGCACTTGCAAATGATATTATGCAACCTCTCATATGCTACAATGACTGTAGCATATGTTTATGTTTTATGCCTTAGCGCAATCCCAGAGAGTTAAGGGCGATATGTTGAGTTATATTCAATTCTAAGTATTTAATTTGGTGTGTATGAACTCACAAAACTGGCTATCATTTAGGAATGAGGCATTTAATCGCCAAAGTTTTCATTTTGGTGTCAATCCTAAGTTCCATGAGAGTGACTTGGTTAAATTTCAATATTGTTAATTCTATGTTCTTCTGTTTTGGAGGTAAAAAAGAAATCTATCCTATAGATCCATCCTATAGGAACCGTGCTTCTGTAAGAACCTGTGCATTTGCTAGTTTTTAGTGTCGTTTTAAATATTTTGTATATGTTTGCATGTTACTTGTTTGTTTGTTTTTTGTTGGTATATTTATGTTAATTTGAATTTCTTTTATCTGTAAGCCAATTTCCCCACAGGGAGAAATAAATCTGTCTTTCTAAAAGACATTTTGTGAAAGTTTTACCATTGATAGTCTCCTTCTAGACAAATAAACCAGTCTCGAGACTTAAATATTGTCTTGAGCACTGTTAGTGACAACATATATAAATGGCAAAATAAAATAAAAATGCTTCATGAATATCTCATAATTGTATATATTTGTGCATTTGAGCTGAGCATTGAGCGGGGACTTTTCACCATCGATCGATTATGATCAATGACAGTGAACCTGAGCACCTCCCCTACCTTTGGTGTGCGCTCACGCAGCTTGTAGAA
Organism: Diplotaxodon limnothrissa; assembly: GCF_057381915.1. Lineage (NCBI taxonomy): Eukaryota > Metazoa > Chordata > Actinopteri > Cichliformes > Cichlidae > Diplotaxodon > Diplotaxodon limnothrissa. The sequence goes on along the minus strand of NC_140612.1, from coordinate 1,047,013 downwards.
AAAGTTTAGTGTGGAAGAAGTTGTAGAATAAAAAGGGGATGTTTTTTCCTCTTCTAGTTTCATTATTTTAATGTGGCACTATTAGTTCATTAGAATCATATAACCAGCTTTGCATTAAATATATACTGAAGTTTTTGATCTTACATTAGCTTTTGTATTACAGTGATTGTTATAACTCTAGTTTGATTTTTTACTTACAGGTACCAGAATAATATGATCTTTCATTGCAGATGTGACCATGATCAACTTATAAATATTGCAGTTTGTTGCTTATTATAGAGTTGTGCTCAAGTTAATTAAGGGTTAAAAGCTACAATCAGCGTGAATGTCTGACTGATCTATGGAGGGGAAAGGCTTCGAGCATAGAGGGCCGCACGCGCCTACATACCACTGATATCATATTATTCTTTGTGGTCTTTTATTCAATTATGTTTTTTGCTAAGTTTAAAGTGGTAGTTAATTAAACAACATTGATTAAAATATTAAATACCTGAGTCAGTTTCCGGGTTTTTTAGAGAATCAGTGAAAAGCATAAATCATCACTTTCATGTTTAATAATTAATGATTGAAATGAACTGAATAGCGTTTAGAAGATTTGTTAATTTGTTTGTCTTTTGTTAAAAAGAGTGGTTTCAATAATTTCAGACACACCTTGCAATTGTGCTTATGATGAGTTGGCACTTGGTCTTTTGAAGGTCATAAGCTTCGTTTGCCGTGATGGTCCGGACTGCTCAGTTATTTTTTGTTATGTTTTAAGTAGTGGTAGCTGACCAAGCATTATTCATTTAGTATTATACACTTGTTTTAGAGCAATCTCTATCCCTGGTGATTGCTGCAACCAGCAGCACAGCAGTGAAAAAAAAAGCAGTGATCATTTGTATGTAAACAACACATGAGTTATTGGATGTGATCGCTACAGGTTATCACATCCAATATGGCAACAGCTCTTGAGCAATGTGTGCATGACATGACAAAGGTTAATAAGAGGCCTAACATTGTAGAGGGAAGCCAAAGTGTTTGAGGAGAACTCGGAAAGACACAGGCCATCGCCATGGACTCAACCAAAAAGGATGAATGCATGTTGTGTGCATGCTGCATACCTATGTGTTCAAAGTAAAACGTGTGTACTGAACAGAGCATTTGCCATCCAGAAGCATTTATTGTGTTTGTAATCATGCTTTTGTATCATATTTTATGAAGTCTTGTAATATGTCTGCTAACACTGACAGGTTTGAAACACCAACATCATTGTTTATGTTAATATAAAAATGTCACCAACCAGTCATTTACAGCTGATTACACTGTGAGACTGACACAAAAACCTCTGAATCAGTAAGAATTCCCTTAAAATCTGAGCTCTTTGTTATTCCTATTGAAACAGCTTAATCCATGAGTCCATTTTAGTATAGTTTAAGTCCACGATCAAGAGTTGGCAGTAATAAATGGTTGCCCCAGTGTTAAACCCACATAAAACATGTCTGATTTTGAGCACTGAGAAATCAAAGGACGGGGTGATCTGTAAATGTAAATCTATAAACAAATGAAGACACCACTTCATTAGGCTACTTTCACAAATATTAAGTCTTTGATGACTCATTGGATTTGAGACATCAGTCTGAGGGTCATAGCTCAGACAGCTCACTTGCATGCTGTGTGCTTTGGACGAGCAGTGAATATCCATGTAAAAAGAATCACAATGTTAATAATAATGGGAGAAGCACAAACCTCACATTGCATGTGAAAGTGATAAAGGATGAATGGATCTTAGTGATGGATTTTAAGTGACCTCTAGCTATGACTAGCTATGACGTACAATGACTGTAGCATATGTTTAAATGTTCCATATATTCCTCAAGACGGTCAAACAAATCTTGATAAAACGTAACAGCTGCATAAATGCATGTTTATAGAGGGCTGCTTCAAGGTGGGAACTGTGCTTCTACAACAAAGGCCATAAAACTAGTTAGGAACAAGCAATGGATATTATAGATAATATTGTAGCTATTATACCAACAAGAAGGACTCTCTTTGGGCAGCATTTACTTGTAAGGCAGTAGTGAAGGCTACTCTCGGACTCCCGGACCATCAGCACCGGCTCCCCTCAGGGCTGTGTTCTTTCTCCTCTGCTCTTCTCCCTGTACACCAACTGCTGCACCTCCACCCACCAGTCTGTCAAGCTAATCAAGTTTGCAGATGACACCACCGTTATTGGGCTCATCTTGCACGGGGACGAGTCTGCCTACAGGAGGGAGGTTGAACGTCTGGTGTCCTGGTGCAGCCACAACAACCTGGTGCTGAATGCCCAGAAGACAGTGGAGATTATTGTGGACTTCAGGAAGCACACAGCCCCACTCCCCCCCATCATCCTGACTGACACCCCCATCACCTCTGTGGACTCATTCCGCTTCCTGGGTACCACCATCACCCAGGACCTGAAGTGGGAGCCCACCATCACCTCCGTCATCAAGAAAGCCCAGCAGAGGATGTACTTCCTGAGGCAGCTGAAGAAATTCAACCTGCCAACACGGACGATGATGCAGTTCTACACCGCAATCATCGAGTCCATCCTCACCTCCTCCATCACCGTGTGGTACGCTGGAGCCACTATCAGGGACAAACAGAGACTGCAGCGTGTTGTGCGCTCTGCTGAGAAGGTGATTGGCTGCAGACTCCCATCTCTGCAGGACCTGTACACCTCCAGGACATTGCGGCGTGCAGCTCGGATCTCAGCTGACCCTTCTCACCCTGGACACAGTCTGTTTGACCTGCTCCCCTCAGGCAGGAGGCTCCGGTCCATTCGCACCAGAACCTCTCGCCATAAGAACAGTTTCTTCCCCTCTGCTGTTGGACACATGAACAATAACCATATGACTGTCCCCGCCACTAACACATGACCCTACGCTGTGTTCACTGCATCATTCCATGTTTGGCACTGATCACCACCTGCACTCATGTATATATCTTTCTACGTAGCACTTTTAATTCTTATTCTCATGCATATATCTCATGTATAGCTCATGCATATATCTTTCCACGTAGCACTTTTAATTCTTATTCTTACTTTTATTTTTTCATGTCTATTTAAGCGCAATTTATGACAGCATGTTTGCACTGAAGCACCGCAGCAATTTCCTAATGTTGTAAACCTGCTCAACATTTGGCAATAAAACCCTTTCTGATTCTGATTCTGATTCTAATGGATAGCTTTGCAGGCTAAAAGCTAGCAGCACAGGTTAAGTCAAAATTCACTTGATTTCAGTTTTATTTACAGCACCAAATCACAAAAACAGTTGCCTAAAGGTGCTGAAATGTGTTGACTGATCTATAAATCGTATCTGTGAGCATTATTGTGACTAGTTACTCACTAAATGTATGAGCAGTATTGGATGTAATGCATAATAAAATTATGCGTTACTGTGATGAGGTTATATTTTTCAAGGTTCAAAGGCTATAGAAAGAAAGCACGTGTAGCCCAGTGAATTTGAACTTCCACAGTTATTCTTTTTCCTTTCCTGCCTAATGTATTTTCTTATAATTTCTCAATAATTTATTTGCTCTGTTTTACCTAACCTCCGACTGTCTTGGTGAGTGTTGTGGAAGTTAGTATTGTTAGCTGATGTAACAAGCATGGTACCTGCTTCCCAACTCTATCGGTGTGGGGTTTTTTTCTTTTTTTCTTTAACCGCTGGTTGTTCATATTTATGTTCCACTTGTATACCTCATCTGTTTGTATGTTGTATACTCACTGATTGTTCAATAAAGTTTTGTTAAAAATACATACATATATATACATTGGTGTGTGGGTGTCGGGCAGGCACCAATGACATTTTTAAAACAGCATTTTTTAGCATTCAGTTGTTTTTATTAATATTGTTTGTTTTATGTTCAAGTTAACCGTGTGATAGACCTGCTTCAGCCAATGCTCTTCATTCGACTTTTATTCCTCTTTATGCACCTGCAAAGGTACAGTAACTGCTGCAGCAGCAGTGTGTAATATGTGATTAGAGTCCAGTAGCAGAATAAAGAGTGTTATGCAAATTGTTACCATTGTTTCAGAGGTTGACTAAAAAGAGATAAAAATATAGTTTTATACATGAAAAACATTATTCTAATGATAATTGCTGATTAACACTTATTGTAAGGTGAGTTCAAGTTGTTTCAGAAAAACTTGATCATTATCTGGTCAAAGATGATCAGACTTCATAAGCAATGGTTAAAACTTAATGAATTCTTTCATTTTCATTTTGGAAAAGAAAATTCCAACAACAACATTCCTCTGTTATGTGTTTTTCAATGCAGACTTGCACTGTTTTATTAGTTCAATAGTGTGTTTGCATTTTGCATAAGGATTGAAATAATGCCGTGTTCATATGTTAGGGTTAGGGTTGCCCTGGTTAAATGAGCCGAGCAGTCAGGCGTCAGTGTAGGAGAGCAGAGTGGAAGTGGAAGAAAGACAAATTGCAGGTTTCTTTGTTGGAAATTTGATCAGAATACAGTGAAAATGAGAGAAACAGATATTTTTCTCAGATCATTGTGTTAGATTGTCATAATCTCCGTGTTCTCTTTAAGACTATCAGCTCTACTCTAAACAACCCTGAAAGCCTCTGCTGACACATGTAATCAGTTCCTTTCTTTCTTTGTGAACAAGGTCGAGTCTGTCAGGTCAGCAATAGTTCTTCCTGTATGGAATCAGAACGATGCCACCTTGAAACGAAACCGAAAAAAATATTGAAACCGAAAAAAAATATTGTAACTGAAATAAATGTACTGAAAAATCTTGTATTGAAACTGGAAAAAAAAATTGATAGTGAAAAACAATTAATTGAAACTGTAATTTTTTTGTTTTCGGTTTCAAACCATTTTTCAGTTTCACTCTGCTGGCACTGTTTTGGCGTACGGGGGCGCGCTGGGGGGCGGGGATTCCGACCCGCATGTATTTGCATATATTATAATGCTGACCAATGACTGGAGAAAACACTGACGACGCGGCTGCGGTCACGGACAAACTCGCACGTGTCTGTTCGGGAATGGCAGATGCCGAGAGGTCCAGCGTTTACATTACCGACTATTTCAAAGTGACAGCCTGAGGTGTTCTTCAGTAAACTGGACTACCGGACAGGAGGACCTGAGGCCCCACCGCATTATTTTTGGTAAGTTAAATGTGTTTGTAAGCTAATCCGTAATTTAGGTCCTTAGCTAGCTTCCTAAGGACCTAGCTAGCTAAAATGAGCACTCGGCTGTCGGGGAAACTTGTTTTGTAAAGTTTGTTTAGCTAACCCGTGCAGGTGAATGAATTTACCCTGACTAAAGAAATCAAGAGAAACGCACCGGGCTGCTCAGTGACTAACCACGGTTACTGTACTTTTATTATGAGTATTATACTGTAAGAGCAACAGGCTGGACTCTGCTTCTGCTCCTGTGCAGAGCTGATTATTAAATATGTGCAAACAGCAGCATGTTTTCTGTCGCTTTCCACATGTGGAAGGACATTAAAGTCTAAATATGAAGTCCATTCCTTTTAAAAATATTTAATAAAGTCTTCATCTTTAAGCAGTGATGTATTAAATCTCCAGTTTTTACTTGGCGTAGTATTATTCTTGTGCATTAGTGTTAAAGATACAGGAGCATGATCGCTGACAGCTATAGGATGAATCTCAGTGTCTGAAATGTCGTTCAGCAGTGAGCTGCTGACCAGAAAATAATCCAGACGAGAGTAGGAGTGATGGACATGTGAGAAAAAAGTATATTCCTTACTGGTGGGGTGAAGGGAGCGCCATGCATCGCAAAGACCAAAGTCGCTCATATACTGTTTGATTATATTTGTGGACTGCCAATTACGCCGAGTTCCCGCTGTATTGAGCCTATCCATGTCTTCATTTAGTCCAAGGTTGAGGTCGCCTCCAAGAACAAGTGTGCCATCTAAGTGTTCAGAGAGTGCACTGAAAAAACCGTGAAAGAATGAGGGATCATCAACATTTGGACCATATACACTTGCAATACATAGCTTTTTATCAAGTATAGATTTTGTCACAACCCGGCTCATAGGAAGTGACAAACAAATGGGAGACCACACACAGGCTTTTAAAGACTGTAAGACACATTTAATGAAAATAAGGTAAAGCAACTTAAACACAAGTTAAAGGACATAACAGCCATAACTGAAACTTCCAAATAAACATAACACGTGCCAGAGGGAGCCAAAAGCCAGCCACCCTGGTTCAGTCAAGGTGTCTTTATATACACTGGGACTGGCCTCTCAGGTGTGCTGCATCAATAATTGGGTCAGCTCCACCTACCTGCAAGAAACAGGAAAAGGAAAAAGAAACACACAAGGCCAGCCCACTGGCCGTCACACTTCCCCCCAAAGAACAGGGTCTCACCCTGAATTGGCAAACACATTTACATTATGAATTTGCAGCTAGAAGAACTAACATATTTTAAATTCATAACATATACACACACACACACATGCACCCTCACTTTCAACACCTTTTGTATGCTCAAAAATCATCTTCAGCTCAACTCCAACCTCAGCAACCTTGGTACCTAGGAGCAATTTAAGAGGAAGGAAAACGATACTGGAGAGGACATACTTCAAGCATATGAGGAGTGAAGCTGCTGGTTACAAAGGGGCACGGGACAAAGCATCTGCCAAGACATTATCTTTGCCCTTAATGTGCTGGATATCCAAATTGTAAGGCTGCAGAAAGAGAGCCCACCGCATGAGCCTTTGATTTGGGTTCTGCAAGGTGTTCAAGAAAGTGAGAGGGTTATGGTCAGAAAATACCTCAATTGGCCGAGCAGAATCTAAATATACCCTAAAATGCTGCAAGGCCAAGACTAATGCCAAAGCTTCCTTCTCAATGACCGAATAATTCAGCTGATGGGAGTTGAACTTCTCGGAATAGAAACTAACTGGATGTTCCGTACCTTGCTTGTCAGCTTGGACTAGAACAGCACCTGCACCAATGTGGCTTGCATCCACATACAGCTTGAAGAGCTGATCCAGACGAGGGGCTAAAAGCACAGGTTCAGAGCACAGTAAAGCTTTTACATCCCAAAAAGCTTGCTGGCATGCTGCAGACCAAATAAACTTTACCTTGGCCCTCAACAAATCAGTCAGAGGAGCAACCACTGTTGAGAAGTTTCGACAAAAACAGCGATAATACCCGACCAGACCCAAAAATCTCATGAGTTCTTTTTTTGTTACCGGAACAGGGAACTCTTTGATGGCCAACACCTTTGCATCAACTGGCCTCACATAACCTTGGCCCACAACCTTACCAAGATAGGTCACAGTTGCTTTTGCAAATTCACATTTTGCCAGGTTGATAGTCAGATTTCCCAGAACTAATCGTTCAAACAGAGTGCGAATGCGATCCAGATGATCCTCCCAGGTGTTACTATATACCACCACGTCATCTAGGTAAACAGCACAGCCTTCCAGCCCATTAACAACCATATTCATGAGTCGCTGAAATGTAGCTGGAGCATTGCGTAAACCAAAACCCATGACTGTATATGAATAAAGACCAGATGGCGTGATGAAAGCAGATATTTCCTGAGCTCTGGGAGTCAGCGGCACCTGCCAGTATCCCTTCAACAGATCAAACTTGCTCACATATTCTGCTGCACCAACTTGGTCAATACAGTCGTCAATATGAGGCAAGGGGTAGGAATCGGGTTTGGTCACTGCATTTACCTTACGAAAGTCTGTGCAACAACGTGGTGATTTATCAGCTTTTTCAACCAACAAGCATGGGGAAGCCCAGCTTGATGACGACGGCACTGCAATGTTGTTTTCCAACATGTAATGAACTTCCTTATCGATTATTTTCCTCTTTTCCTCAGAGACCCTGTAGAACCTCTGCCGAATTGGTTTTGTATCACCCACATCAATATCATGCTCTATCAAAGTTGTTTTAGAAGGTGTGTCTCCAAACAAGGTTGGATACCTTGTAATTAATGCAGACAATTCTGCACATTTGTCAGCAGGCAAATGGCCCAATAGCACATCCAAGTTCTGAAGAGATTCTGAATTCTTCAGACGGCCAAGCAATAAGGGATCATCAGGTGCTGCCACATCCTCCCCCCCACAAACTGACTTCGCCACTGTACAAGCCGACAACCCTGGACTCGATGTAGAAGGAGAAACGAAAGAGCCCGACAGACCGACGGATAAGGGACGAACATGATAGGGTTTCAACAAATTAATATGGCAAAGTTGATTTCTTTTCCGGCGATCCGGAGTAGCAATCAAATAATTCTGTTCAGACAGTTTCTGTACCACAGTGTAAGGCCCAGCAAACCGTGCCTGGAACGGTGACCCTGCAATCGGCAGTAAAGCCAAAACCTGGTCACCTGTACTAAACTGCTGCTCTTCAGAACGCCGGTCATAAAAATATTTCATCTTGACCTGAGCCTTTTCAAGGTTTTGTTTGGCCAACTGACCTGCCACATACAGTCTGTGCCGAAAACCATTAACATAATCTATCAAGTTCACTGGTGGTTCACCTGACAACCACTTATTGCACAGCGCTGTCAACGGTCCCCGAACTTTGTGGCCAAAGACCAAGTCATTTGGGCTAAACCCAGTACTCTCCTGGCACACTTCACGCGCTGCCAACAGAAGCCACGGTAAACCTTCCTCCCAGTCACTCCTCATTTCGGTGCAATAGGCACGTAACAAGGACTTCAGTGTTTGGTGGAAGCGCTCTAAAGCACCTTGGCTCTGTGGATGATAAGGAGAGGCTTTATTATGCACAATATTCAACAGCTTAAGAACTTGTGCAAAAAGATGTGATGAAAAGTTTGATCCCTGGTCACTCTGAATAATCTTCGGTATGCCAAATGCAGAAATAAACTGTGTCAAAGCCTTCACCACAGACTTAGCTGTGATGGTACGCAACGGATATGCAGCAGGATAACGCGTAACTTGGCACATTACAGTTAACAGATACTCCGAACCAGATTTTGATCGAGGAAGAGGGCCCACACAGTCAATGATCAAATGTTCAAATGGGTTACTCACAGCAGGGATGGGACAAAGTGGAACAGGTTTAATAGACTGATTTGGCTTACCTACAATTTGGCAAGTATGGCAGGTCTTAATGTAAGCTGAAACATCACGCTTAAGACGTGGCCAAAAGAAGTAGCGCAAGATGTAATTATAAGTCTTCGTCACACCCAAATGCCCAGATTTGTCATGAGAACACTTCAACACCTCGTCACGGTATTTAGTTGGAACCACAATCTGGACAACTGGACTCCCAACACAGTCCAACCCTTGCGGAATCCACCTACGGACTAGTACCTCCTTCTGCAGAAAATAACCAGAGGCCGCACTTCTAGCGTCATCACTAGGTTGCACTTTGTGAAACAGCTCAGTCAGTGAAGCATCAGCACGCTGTGCCTGAATTAACTCTTGCTGGGAAACTGACAAATGTTCAGGAACAATCAAATCTGGTTCAACCTGACACTCTTCTGCTTGAGTTACAGGCTCTGCATCCCTTTTAGCTGCAGCCCTCGTAACAGCACAAGCTGCAAAGTCAGAAAAACCCTGTTCACACTCATGGGACTCATTCCGAACTCTAGATTTAACAGGTAAAGAATTGTCAGCCCAGACTCGATTTCCAGCCAAATCATTCCCCAAAATCACATGTACGCCCTCAAGTGGCAAAGCAGGACGAACACCAAGGCAGATATAATCATCCACAAAACTGCATGACAGCCTGACCTTATGCAATGGGGCACAGATAGTGGTTAAACCCATGCCTTGAACAAGCACACACTCACCAGTATCAGTAACCTGTGAAAATGGCAACACGGAGGCTAAGATAAAAGAATCCTTCGCGCCTGTGTCACGCAAAATCTTTACAGGAACTTTATGATCATCACCCGGGAGTGATACAAACCCATCTGACACAAAATCCTCAAACCCCGAATAGCTCTCTGAGTCAGACTTAGTCGAAACTGGCGTCTCCCGAGAGACTAGTGAAATTTCCCGAGCAGGAATGGTAAGAGCCGCAGGCTTAACCTGTTTACCTGTACGTGCCAACTTGCTTTTCAACAAGGGACATTCTGCTTTCCAGTGTCCATCGCCATGGCAGTAGTTGCATGCTTGACCAAACTTACTGGGCTTCACACCACCAATGGCCTTCGCAGGGTCCGATGCCATAAACTTAGTTTGACAAAAAGCTCTAGCGGGAGCACCAACTGGAAAACAGTTTCTACCAACCTGCCCCTTATGTGCCAAGATATATTCATCTGCCAATTTAGCAGCGTCAGAAACGGTTGTCACTTCCCGTTCGGCAATGTAAGTGGCAACCACAGGAGGAACACACTCTTTAAACTGCTCCAATACCATCAACTCACATAAATCCTGGAAAGTTGTCACTCCCAGTGCCGAACACCATCTGTTGAAGTGTTTAGTTAAATCCCTCGCAAACTCTATATGCGACTGCTTATCAGACTTCCTCCATGATCTGAAACGTTGACGGTAAGCTTCTGGTACCAACTCATATGCCTTCAGAACTGCATCTTTAACAGTAGCAAAACTCTGACAATCAACTGCACTGAGTGCTGAATAAGCTTCCTGAGCCTTTCCAGTCAACACAGACTGTAACATAATCACACAGTCAGCTGCTGGCCATCCTCTCAATTCAGCAATGCGTTCAAAAAGGGAGAAAAAGGCATCTGGCTCTCTTTCATCAAATTTCGGCACCAAGCGCAAATTACCACGACATCAAAAGTTTCAACTCCTTGTGGAGAAGACTCTTTAGCCTCAACACCACCTGATAACTTGCCCGCTTTGATTAGGTCTAACCGATACTGCTCTAACTCCAACTTTTCCTTTTCTAAAGAATACCTTACACGGTCTTTCTCCATTTGTAAGAGTAACAACTCCTTTTGCTGCTCAAAAGACAAAGCAACGGCAGTTGAGACCACAGACTGATCAACCTCAGCCACTAAGGTCTGCATTTTACGTGACAACACGCCTTTCTTTACTAATGCAGCCTTCAACACTCCTTTAATCTCATCTTTCAACCGTTTATCTCCAATGTCGACATCGTAATGTTCAGCAAGTTTCAGGAGTTGTTCTTTAGTACAACTATTCAAGAGTTCCTCCGATGGAGACTGAACAAAAGCATCAACAGTAGCCATAACAGCAAAGTATTGATTCTCGACATGCAATTTAAAACAGCACTTTCCCACTAACTGCCTAACCAAAATCTACTTAACTAAAGCCTAGTCTTCATGCAGTTACTTACGGTGGGTACTTATGCACTAAAAACCGCCAGGAAGAGAAAGGCAACTGCACAAACAGCGACCCCCTCAATCCTGGGGACGTGCTCCCGAGACAACTGCTCTAACCGTGTTCACCGCAACAGAAATTTCAATGAATGTTTCTCGAGGGAGAAACACTCCTTCAACCTAACAGGGAAAGCACTGATTTTAACTTTGCATATTCAATAATCAACACAGCTCATACGCTCCAAAGTTGACACAAGACAGCACATCAACACTAGCTCAAGTCTACAGTAAACAGTATTAACATGACTGCCTCCACTCAATCTGCCTAACCCAAATGGCCTCCCAAACACAATACACAGCAGACCCAAAATATCAAAGCACCACAAATAACCAAACTGATCAGCAATCAACTCAACAATTGCCTACAAGGCAAGACCTAGCCAAGACAAGCAGCTGCAAACAGACCAGCTCTCAATCAAATGTTAGAAAGCTTACCAAACCAGGACGATCCCAAACGAGCCCCCATTTGTCACAACCCGGCTCATAGGAAGTGACAAACAAATGGGAGACCACACACAGGCTTTTAAAGACTGTAAGACACATTTAATGAAAATAAGGTAAAGCAACTTAAACACAAGTTAAAGGACATAACAGCCATAACTGAAACTTCCAAATAAACATAACACGTGCCAGAGGGAGCCAAAAGCCAGCCACCCTGGTTCAGTCAAGGTGTCTTTATATACACTGGGACTGGCCTCTCAGGTGTGCTGCATCAATAATTGGGTCAGCTCCACCTACCTGCAAGAAACAGGAAAAGGAAAAAGAAAAACACAAGGCCAGCCCACTGGCCGTCACAATAGTAAATATTAAAATTATGCGTTACTGCGAATTCTGCCCATCTGACCTCAGGAAATCGCATGATAAGGTGGGGCCAGGTTTCACAATGAACACACCCGAAACTCTGGCTGATTGGGACCCACACCCAGTTACACACCTTGGCTCAGGCAATTAGAGGATCATCAGGGGGTCCTTTTGTCCCTCTGTGGGGGGATTCTCCCACTAGGTTTATATCTGGGACTCTCCACCATTTGACCTTAGAACTGAGGAAGCTTCTCGGATGAGAGGTGAAACGTCTTCAAGCAACTTAAAGAAGTCCAGACGCTTTTCTTTGCAAGCTCCTTTGACCACCATGTAATCCATTTATTTCAACAAAGTAACTGTATTCTCAATATCACCTATTGAACGGTAACTGTAACGGATACATTTACTCATATTTTGTATTTTAAATACGTAACGCCGGTGCATGTATTATGTTACTGCCCAACACTGCCTGTTGAGATCCTGAGATCCGCTCCTAGAACACCGGCCTCCAACTCTTGAAGAGACATGGGTGTCCCTAAATTTAGCAAATATTAGCTTCAGGCTAGCTTGCTACGACGAATAGGCTAATACCAGCATTTTACCACAACTTCACCAGATGTAGCTAAAAAAACTAAACTAATGTCCAGTCCAGTGGGACAGCAAGAAAAGATGACAAAAAATGATTACTTACTTGCGGTTTGGAGGTTCAAGCTGAAATTGAAGCAGCCATTGAGTGTACAACTTACATTTATTTCAGTTACAATATTTTTTTTCAGTTTCATTTCAAGGTGGCATCGTTCTGATTCCATATTCCTGCAGACGACCCATCGGTGTTTATTCCATGACTGTAAACATGTTTCCATTTGTCACTTCAGTCTTTACTCTGAAATACAGGAAATGACATCATGGCTCAAAATCTTTGTCGTTCAAACAATTCTTTATTTAACATTTTTTTTAACTTTATTTAAGAACTTTAATAAAATACATTCAATAAAAACTTGAACAACAGGAAACTGATTTTTCATCCAACCACTGAAAAAAAAGGTAACCACTGAACACAAGCACTGCAGAAGAACAATTTATAAAGATTAACATGGAACTACAGGAACATTTTGATTCATTGCCTCATTAGATCTTTAAGGAGAGCCCATCTCTGTGGAGCCTGATCTCCAGGGTTTTAAGTTGGACTCTGACGCCAGAAGAGGATGTTTCTCTCTCTTCAGATTCGCTGTCGTCCTGTGATGGGAACGATTTCAGCGCTGCGTGATCGCGCTGATGTTTGCACAGAGCAGATAATGAAGTGAATGTTTTGGCACATTGGTAACAGTGAAACAGTTTATTAGTAACGTGGGATCGTTTGTGTGCAGAGTATGAACTGAGATTCCTGAAGCTCTTGTCACACTGCTCACAGCTGTAGTTTCCTTCCATGTGTGCACGTTCATGCTCGTTACGATTACTTGAACATGAGAAGCTTCTCTCACAGTGTCTGCACTTATGTGGTTTCTCTCCTGTGTGGACTCGTTTGTGTGTTTTAAGGTCACCTGCAGTGGTGAAGGATGACCCACACTGATCACAGAGGTGCTTTTTGACCCCACTGTGAAAGAGTTTGTGTCGTTTTAAGTCACCTGATGTGGGGAAGCTTCTCCCACATTCTTTGCAGTATTTCAGTTTGTCGCCAGTGTGTTTACGTTGATGTGTTTTTAGGCCGGCTTGCTGACTGAAAGTCTAAAATACTTAGTCATTTGTTTAATTGTAATTTAGCATTATATAACTCACATATAAAACTATCAATTGTAATTTTAAATGGTTTACAAGCATGTAGAAGAGCATATTTAGGCAAGTACATTTCTCCTTTTGTTATCAAGAAGCACAGACAAAAAGGGAAAAAAACTGAATCATTGGTCACTGGTCCCCACCAATGCCAGAACGAAATCTACGCCCACTGTCTCTTCCATTGCCGTTTCACTCCAAACGTAACAAATGTCCAGTTCTCAGTTTGCATTCACACACAGTGAAGTTGCAGCTTGTTGGAAACGCATCTCCATCCATCCAGTCATGATGATGGTGTTTTCTCCTTGCTGATGCCTTTTGCACATACTGCTGTTGCTGCTGGACCCCTCGCTGCTCAGGACACTGCTGTTGTCTCTTGACCTGCCATGTTGTTGCTTTTGGATCTGCATTTCGCGACAGTCAAGTGGAGCGTGCGTCTGTCCTCTCAGTAAGTGAGTGAGACAGTAGACAGTGGTGAGGAGGGCTGCGCGAAAGCAAAAACACATAAATATGCCTGACACCCGTAAACGAAGCAGCATCTGGCTGCAGTTTAAAGACTTTTTTGTCTGTCTTGGTCTCGTCCTCGTCTCGACTTTGTCTCGTCTCGACTTGGTCTCGTCTTGGTCTCGTCTCGACTTGGTCTCGACTTGTTCTTAGTCTCGTCCTGGTCTCGATACCCTCTGGTCTTGGTTTAGGCGGTCTTGACTGCAAGTCTAGTTGCACCAGTGGTGCCATGAGCAGTATCTATCTGCTGCTCATCAGCTGCTATGCCGTGGTTATTGTCACAATGTGGTGTATTTGGATCACTCAATTCTAAGTGGATATGATCCAGGATTGGATGTTTTGTATAAAATTTGAAAGGAAGAAAGTGTGGTACTGTTTTACATCCACAGACACACACTGTAAAAAAAAAAAAAACGTTGCGAAAACTTAAAAACTCAAGGCAACCCACTGCATTTATGTTTTTAGGTTCTGAGGGATAGCTTATAATTTCAAGTTTAGGAGAAAAGTTGCTTTAGCTAATGTTTTTGTGTTTACAAAATTAATAATTGTCCTTTTTCTTAACTCATATTTTATTGTTTCTGCAACGTATTTCCTAAAGTTTACACAACATATTTTTTTTTTTTGCCAATCAATTTCCTAAAGTTTAGAAAAAGTATCTTTCATAGTTTTCATGAGGTGCTCCCTGTTGTACCAATGAATGTTTACACAGTTGATTTTCAAATAACTTTGTGTTCAAACACAACCGCACCACTGACAATGTTGACTTTTGAGATCTTTAAATTTTAAAGGTGGTGTTGTCAGACAGAATATCAAACCTATCTTGATAGATAGTGACTAACAAACAGATTCAAAACATCAGATGGCAGGATGTGAACAACTTCTATCTTGTTTCCATACAGCAAACAACTTTCAAACAAATTTTTCCACCACTTGTCTTTTAATAGTAATGGTATCAACACTCCAATTTCCTGTGAAGTTCAGTATCGCGCCACATTTGTTATAAAACTAGTACAAATGTACCTAAAACCAGATTATAAAAATTGTTTAAAACAGCTCAAGTTAGAATAAAACCTTTCAACATTTTATAAAAACTTGTTATACATGAAATCTGCAATCAGCCATTAAAGCTACATTAAGTAAAGTTAGAACAGAAGAGATTGATTCAGAACTTTCTGCACCTTACCGTTTTCTTAAAGCCAGAAATTAACTTTTTTCAGAACAACTTGCCACGAAACCCAAAAACTGTAAATCAAAACAAATTGCTGCATTCTGTTTTACACAAGTTGCATTTGAGTTGAACATGTTGTCAAATAGGTTAGACTTTGGTTAAGAGCTTGGTTTTGAAGCTTCTTATCCTCTGGGAACAGGTAGATGTCAACTCCATAAAAATGTGTTGCACAGCTTCAAATGTGTACTTGAGTTCTTTGGGAAACTCCATGTTGAGCCCATAAAGTAGGCCAAACAGGTAGGCAAAGGCAGTGGGAAGGTCTGGCAGATCATCAAGAATAATGTCCTCTTCCAAAACAATGGCAGTGTTGACCACTGTGGACTGCGAGTTGGGTCCCACGTAGTCCTCCAGAACAGTGAGGATGCCCACCGTAACACCTCGGGTTGCCCTCTCAACTGGATCTGTATCCTATGCAAAATAAAAAACAACAGTACATATAAGTCTCTGAAAACCAAAACTGAAGATTGAGTAGATTTGCATACTCACCAGACATGTTAAGAAGAGTTTGGTCTCGTCGTCGCGAACAAATATCGGTAACCCTTCCAAACTGATGGTTCGTCGATGCTGGACTATGTTTGAGACCTAAAACAAGGAAATCAAATAAGACTCAGTCTCATTTATAAACCTACCATTTTGTTTTTAAAACACATTAAGTGTTGTTGCTCAAAATACAGCCTTAAGAAATAAGATGTTGAAATGAGTTATTACAGATAATTGGTCATGTTTTTGTCAGCTTTTTTTATTTATTTATTTTTTAAGTAATTTTGATGTGCAACAAATGTAGCACACTTATTACAGCATTTATAACAAAAAGTGCCATGAGTGGGATGAGAGTTGAACTGTCTGTCATTACCTGCAATCTGCCAAACACAGCGCTGCTTGTTAGCTTATAATCCCATTCAGGACACACTTTTTGAAAACTAACAATTTTTACATCAATTTAGTAAATATTTAATAAAGTATCTTTCGTTACAGTGAGAACTTCAGGTTCCTCATAAACCACACACAAATACATTTTTATATATTACCTGTTCATCAAACTTCTGCAACAGGGAATCCATGTCATTGCGGAAAGCAGCTTTTCTAATTCGATACAGCTTAATCAGCCGAAGTGAGTAAGTGTCGAGGGCAGTCATGAAGGTCCCCATGAGATCCTTGGTGGTAATGCGTGAGAATTCCGCACAAATCTACAAAGCAACAAAAAAAATATAGAAGAAAACTTTTAAAGGTACATTATATAAAAATCACATTGTTTTCAAATTTGGTTAAAAGAGCTTAATTTCAAAACATTTAGTTAGTCTCGGTTGATCTATTGGTCAGGCCTTGATTGGATTTTTTTTTCTTTTAGTGGTAGTGGTGGTACAAATTATAACTGACGTATTAAAAAAAAAAACCCAAGAAAAATCTGATCGGCAGATTTTACAGTAAGTCTATAGAATACCTAATCAAATGTTGATAAGACAAAATAATGGTTTCAATTGTTACAGGATGCATTGCAGAAAAGAAATAAATCAATAAATTGTATTTTAAATTCATTGAAAAAATTCCATTAATTTTATAGTTATGTAAGAATGAAGTAAGAATAACATCCTGTGGTCAAATTTGTATACTTTCATAACACGTAAGTGACTTTCTCAATCCTGTTCTGTGAGTTTCATGGCTGTTGCCTGCTAAGGGTCAGCACCAAAAGATTCTAGATGCCCAGTGAAGACAAGTCATTGCGGCGACTGTGGTTCAGGGGGTTGGGAAGCTCATCTGTAACCGGAAGGATGCTGGTTCTATCCCCAGCTCTCTCTGTCCTGGTCGTTGTGTCCTTGGGCAAGACACTTTACCCTACCGCTTACTGGTGCTGGCCAGAGGGGCCAGTGGCGCGATATGGCAGCGTCACTTCTGTCAGTCTACCCCAGGGCAGCTGTGGCTACAACTGTGGTTTCCCTGCACCGATGTGTGAATGTGAGAGTGAGTGAGTAGTGGAATTGTAAAGCGCTTTGGGTGCCCAGAGAAGAGCGAAATAAAAGCAATCCGTTATTATACACAGTAAGTTGACAAATAAATAGATTTCACTTCAATAGAGTTGTTGGTAATACCAAAATTAGCTTCATATTTTTAGAGCCAAGTATTTTTTTATATTTTACCACTAGCATTGTTAGCTCAACGGTAGCCTTCAACCTTTTCTACAAGATATTGGAGTGATACAAACAGATGCTTCTCAAGGGCACAAGAAATGGAGCTCACGTTAATTTACTCACCCAGACAAGTTTCGAGGCATTTGGAGTTGTTCAGAAGGAATTGTAAAGGTCCTATATCATGTAAAATCAACTTTTTGGAGCTTTTAAACACATTTTAATGTTATTTCCTTAGATTAAAAACCCTCCAGAGTGGTTTTTGGCTTAATTCAGGCATTTCTTAGTTGTCTCAGTGAATCCTTTCCCCATAACCGTGGCTCAGCTCTCTCTTGCAAAACGACTGACTCGTAACATTGGGATTAAAA
This sequence comes from Diplotaxodon limnothrissa, assembly GCF_057381915.1. Lineage (NCBI taxonomy): Eukaryota > Metazoa > Chordata > Actinopteri > Cichliformes > Cichlidae > Diplotaxodon > Diplotaxodon limnothrissa. Next base: position 1,028,906 of record NC_140612.1, on the reverse strand, counting down.
TTTCTTTCTAACAACTCCAAATGCCTTGAAATTTTTCTGGGTGAATAAATGAACGTTTTCCATTCTAGAAATAAGACCACACTGGGGAAAAAGGGAAGAAAAAAACCCAGAAGTTTTCCTTTAAATATTTAAGAGATTATCTTACCTGTTCTTTCAAGAAGAGAGCTGGCCATCTGAGCTGCATTTCCTTGACCAAGGGCTGCATCTCCACAACTTCTTTCCTCCTGAGAGAGAATGTGATGTCCATCTTTTGGGTGATGAGTGCCATGTTCTTATCCCTCTTCTTCATTTCATCTTCCAAAATGCATCTTTCATTTTCAAGAGACTCATCATTGTAGTTTTCTGGGCCATCAGGGATAAAGTTGACTTCACCTCGCTTTGGTTTCTTTAAGGAAAATCTATTTGAGCCACTGTCATCTTCTTCCCCTCTTCTTTTTCGATTGACTGCAACTTCACTACATCCAGCTTGACTTAGCTTGGAACGGTAGTTACCAAGCTTGAACTTAATGCTTGTTGCCCAACCATCATATCCTGTGCCATTGCCAGGCTCTTTGAGGCAGGGATGTTTGGAAACTAGCTCCTGTGCAACAGATGTTATTTCATTCTTGTCAGGGTACGCTTTGATTGCAAACATTTCTTGTGCCAGCTTGTCTAGAATTTCCATCTTGATGTCTCTTGTTACACTTAAATTTGCCCCTGCTTTCTCATATACCTCATTGCCCTTGCGAAGTTTTAACGCTACATCATAGGAAAAGGTTGGGATAGGAAATGGATTTGGCCACTGTGAAGTGCTACGCATGTAGGTCTTTGTGGATGAGGATGGGCTGAAAGAAGATGCTGAACTCACACTGGCTGTATCAATAGATGAGATAGCGCTATGATCAGATGGAGTCTGTGGTGGCGAGGCTGATGCATTTTCCTCCCAAATGAGGTGCAACACTGCCCGCCCAACAGGTAGCTCCTTAATATCCATCAGGTTGCAAAGTGCGTTCCCAAAATCTGGGTCTTCATATTGTATTGCAAAGTCACCTTCAAGTCCAAGCTTTGCTTGTAGTTCATCTTGAAGCTGCTTCACAGATTCTGGAACAGTGGACAGTTGGATTTTTCTGATAAGTTTTGGACTGACGTGGACTCGCAGTAACAGGGCCTGTGAAGACAAACCAAAAAAGGGCGCAATTCTAAATAATTGACAAATTCAAAGTAATCAACTGAAAACTATTTAAAAATAATACATACCATCACTTTCAATGCAGGAGGCACGTAACAGGTGTCACCATCAGTTGTCCATCTACGCAGTATTCAGCTAAAGGGTGGTAATCATTCAAATCTTCTGGGTCAAGTATTTCCAGATCTTTGTAGCTGCTGTCAAGCCGATATGATCTGTAGTGTTCCATAAACCAAGAGGAGAGCTTTGTAGCAACAAATGACACTTTCCCAGAGTCTACCAAAATGTTCAGTATCTTGTAGAATTCAGGTAGTCCACTCAGTTGTCCTGATGAAATGATCATGCCTTTAACATACTGGGTCCCATACAGATAAACACATTTAGCAAATGACACAGCTTTTACCTGTGGATATTTCAGTTTCAAGCACTTCTGAAGATTTTCATTCAAGAAACAGATGTCAATTGTGTCAATATTATCAACATGCAGACTTGGTTTAAAAAGACTGTGACCATCTAAGAAGTATGCCATCATTTGTTGATGCTTTGAAGAAAGTGTTAGTAGTATATTCTTAAAGCATTGGACATCATGCACAGTTTTCTTGAAAAAGTTGTGCTTAGATTCAAATCGAATAGTCCACAAATCAACTAAGGGACCAAAACAACGCACAAGATGACTATAATGTTCAATATAGTGGTGTTTTGGCTTCAAATTAAAACCAGGAAAAGTCTCTATCAGTAATCGTCGATGATCCAATATTTTGGTGTCCAAGTATGACAATATTTCTTCTGATAGAGTTGTCGAGACAACAATCTCAACAAGCTCCTTAAGGTCCATCAATACTTCCCATAATTCAAATTCAAATTTTATTTGTCACACACACACAACCATACACAGTATGACATGGGGGTGAAATGCTTGTAGCTGTACAATGCCCGACCATTAAATGACAGAAGAAAAGTTTTACAATATTTACAATTTACAGTTTACTACAAAAATTTACAAATTAACTTAGGAATTGGCTCATGTTCTGGTATACGGGTCCCAATGATAAAAGGCAGCAAACGCAAAAGTGTCCAGTTTTCATGTCCATTGCCACTCACTCTTCCTGTTCCAAAACTGGCTTTTGTAATTTGTTGTGGCTTGTTGAGCTTATCAGAGAATTTATATGGAAATGATTTTATACGTTTGTTTAGTCCTTCAAATGTAATAAAACCCTTTCTGATTAAATCTTGAAGACACAAACACAATTCCACAGGGACAACACCTTCAAAGAAATCATGTAATATATCTGGAGGAAATCCAGTGACTGGATGAAAATAGGACAACGCACTTAAGGCACAGGAACCTTTGACACCACACACACTTTGTCTTTGACCATCCTCAAGCTCTTCTAGAAAAATGTTATGCTGTTCCACAGTTCTTAATGGAAATTGTTATGAGGTGGCTGTGTGCAGACAGGAATAGGACCCAAGGTGCAGACTCCAGAGACAAACTTAAACCGAAACAGCTTTAATGCTGAACTCAAACATAACATAACTGGAAAAACTCAAAATAAACTAACACCGGTGGACTGACAAAACACACAGCAAAATAAACGACACGGACACAGAGAAACACAGGGCTTAAATACACAGTGGGAGCAATCAGGGAATGAATAACAGGAGGGAAACACAGCTGGGGCAAATCAGGCCTAACGAGACCAGGGGAAGCAAAACCAGACACATTAACATCAGACATGGACTTTCAAAGTAAAACAGGAAACATAACACAGACTCACAGGCAGGCACTATAACAAAGGGAACAGAGACGTGGGACCAGGGCAGACAAACACTGACTGGATGTGGGGATACAGCAGACAGGGGAGACAGCAACTACGGAACACAGACAGAAAACCAGAACACTAAAACTCTAACCAAACCCCACCCAGAGGACCCAAACTAAGAATGATCCTAAAACCCGTCAAGAAAAGCTAGAAAATAATGAAATAACAAAATCAAAGAACCAAAACACAAAACACTGGGTCAACGACCCAGGGACCCTAACAGAAATTCTCTAGGATCAAGAGCTGCAATCTGATGTTTATCAATACTACAAAATCGACAAAATTTGTCAACATTAAAGGACTCCAAAAAGCCTGCAAGGCTGTGAGCCCCAAGGTTATCTGCACAGACACAAAATACAGTTCCCTTTAAAAAACTATTTAAAGATTCAACATACACCCCTGTGCTTTCAAGACATTTTAAATCCTCAATGAGTGGATAAAGAAAAGCATCATACCCAAACTGTTTAACGTCTACACTTTTACCAAGAAGAGCAAGCTGTATTGAGTGTAATGTAGAACGAAACCTTGCAGATAAGTTGAGTACAATAGACAGCAGTTATTTTATGAATTTTTAGAGATGTTCCTAAAGGGTTGCATATTTCAAAGTCGTCAATATACAAAGCTAAACTAATGCAAGTATCTTGCAATCCTAAAAGCTTGTTGTTTTTGAAATACTGCCCATCTCTAAATGATCTGTAACCTTCACTAATTTCTTTATCAAATGCTAACTTTTCAAAGAAACTTTTCCCTTTCAATAAGTTCTCCAAGACCTGGTTTACTGAGACATAAACAAATGTATTTCTAGTTCTCGCTTTGTAGATGTACTCTGTAGGCTCAATTACATGAAAATTATTCTTGAAATAAATATTTCTCTTGTAATCAGTAGACAATGCACCTTTTGGTTCTGTTGAGATAATTAATGGGTTGGTTTTGAAAAGTGCATCATTTATATTTTTAATTACATCATCATCTGCCTCAATGTTCTGTTCAGCAAGCACCTCTTTGATTCTTTGAAATGAATGAACCTGAGAAAATTTTAAAATGTCACTAATTTCCTCAATAATTCTCTGCAAAGCACTTTTAGAAACATGTAACAAAGTTTGCATGCATAGAAAAAGTCTAGCTATTTTATGTTCAAGACATTGGTAATCTACAAACTCATTGTCCTCTTTATCACTTGATGCTACACCTGAACCACTTGATAATGTCTCTGGCTCCTGAGAGGTATTTAAGGATTTATCAGGGGAGCTACTTTCACTAGGACATGCATTTGCATGAGAAATCAGTCTAATACAGTTTTTTATATCTTTTGAGTTTTTGTGCTTTCTGCTTGTGTGTGACGTAAAGGTTGATAAATTGTTGGTAGCATAGTCACATTTTTGGAAAGGACAGGATACAGTCTGATTTTTTTTTAAGTGCCTTAAAATATGTGAAATAAATGTATGCTGTGAGCAGTTTTCCTTAAATTCACAAAAAAATGTTGAGATCTCCTGCCTTTTCTTAGCCCTGTTGTGTGATCTGCTGAGGTGAGACTTCAATGCCCCTCGTGTCCTAAACGAACAGACGCAGTCACTGTAAACACAGGGCAAATGAAATCCTCTTCTATGTCGTAGCTGGTGATGTCTTAAGAGTACTTCTTGGCTTGAACAGACAAAAGAGCAGAACTGGCACTGCATACAAAAGCTATAATGAGAAGAGAGGAGAGGACAGTGTCAACAATTCAAAAGAAACCTGAATTAATCTCAAATTACCAAAGTTACATTACCTGATAATGTGTTTGGGGCGGGGGGCAGGCACTCCTGTTCTGATTCCTCTCCTTACCAACTCCTCATCAGTCCCTCATAAATCAGGACAAGCAGTGGTCTGGAGTTGGCTTTTAATTCTCTAAATAAATAAAAATAGCAATTAGTTTTAAAATAAAATACCAGCTTCCTGACATTACTTAAGAATTGTTTTGGCTCACTAAAGTGAGCTGATTCTGCCTTGTAAAATGCCATGTGAAACACAGTAAAACAAATAATTTACAAAACATACATTACATCAAATGTTTAATTTATTATTAACAAATTGTATTCTACATGGAATGCACCAACAGTATACTGGGATGTATTATGTAAGCCAAGGATAATTTTGTGTGATTGGTTTTACAACTTAGAATGACAAACATTGGATTGAGAGTATGAGTGGGATAAAACTCCTGAAGCATCTGTTTAAATTATCAGTGCATTTATTAATGGTGCTCCATAAATAAACCAAAACAATGTTGTTTTTGTGCATAACAAAAAGCTCACAATTGTGCAGTCAAAATGTAAAATAAAAGATGCTGAGCATAATAACAAAGACAGATTTTGCAGCTGCTCTGCGTGACTGACAGCCTGGAGTTTGAAATCCTCTTTGTAACTGTTGTAACTTTATGCAGTGTTGCTCCAACTGCCCGTGTAGCGTGGGTTGTGGTCAACAATAACTTTAGACCAAGCACAGAGGACTGAGACGAGGCTATGGTGGAGGTCCAGACTTTTACTCCATAAGCTCAGAACACATACAATAACACAGTACCACCTACTGGTGGGAGGTAGTAATAGCTGCTGCTTATTACAATATACCACATCCCTCTTTTCCGAGATAAAGATACTACCTCTTAACTCCAATATTTTGTAACATAAATGCACCTTTTAAATCGTAGGAACATTAACAATATTATATTCTTGAGACATTAAGTAGAGCACACCTCAGATTGCTTGTCACTTGAGCAATGCAAATACACATCAGTGTAGTGTTTTGAAACAGATGAACACATGACAGATTAGATAAGACATGTCAAAATGAACATATGAAACATGACATATTTTCTCTCTTTTCCAACAAGACAGTTATCTAGCTTGTACAGAACAACGCAGGTACAGGATAGAGTGACTTTAAGTTTCCCAATCACTTAGTCTCTATACCTGGCAGGGCGTATTATTGCTCGGCCACTGCGTGTGTAACATGTGGGTGTGTTGTCCATACTTGCAGGACTAGAGTTTTGTGGGGTGTCATTTGCTGGTGGCTCCACTGGCTCTTGGGTGTGAACGGACAGTTCATCTGGGTCCATGGGTGTGTCCTTGAACAGACTTGGGTGTATTTTCCTCAGATGTCTCCTGTTCCTCCTGAGCACTTTACCATCTGGTGTTTGCACAGTGTAGGAGCGTGGTTCCTCTCGCCGATGAGTTACAACAGCTGGCTCCCAACCGCGCCTTGTTTGCATGTGCACAGTCTCGCCTGGGGTCAGAACAGGCAATGGTCTTGCGTGCTGATCATAGTGGCGTTTCCGCTTTGATTGCAACCTGCGCACTTTGTCGTGAATGTTCTGTGGGGTTGACTGCCTCAACACAGCACTGGTGCATGGCAGGGTGCTGCGGAGAACCCGTCCCATCAACATTTGTGCAGGTGACACACTAAGTCCTGTGACTGGAGTGTTCCTCAAAGACAACAGCACTAGATGTGGGTCTGTTCCAGTCCGTGCGGCTTTCTTAAGTGCATGTTTGACAGTCTTTATGGCTCGCTCCGCCATGCCATTCGAAGAAGGAAAGCCGGGACTGGAGAAAGTTAGCTTTATCTCCCAGGATGCTGCAAACGATCTCATCTCGTGGCTGGCGAATGGAACATGATCGCTCACTATCTCTTTGGGAATTCCGTGTCTTGCGAAGACTGATTTCATCTTCTGAATCACAGAGTGTGCCGTTTTGTCAGGTAAGTTAAGAACTTCTGGATATTTTGATAAATAATCCACTAACAAAAGATATGGATGATCGTTCAGTTCGAAGATGTCTGCTCCGATTTTCATCCATGGCAGCTCTGGAATCTGATGTGGAATAAGCGGTTCAGCCTGGTTCTTTGGCTGCATTTGCTGGCATTGTTCACACTTTTCAAGCATGGTCTCTATGTCGCGTGACATGCCAGGCCAGTACAGCACTCTTCTTGCTTTGGCTTTTGTGCGCTGCACGCCTTGGTGGGCAAGGTGCAGCTTCTCCAGGATCACACGCCTGAAGCTTTGGGGTATTACGATCTTGTCCCCGATCATAATAATGTCATCGTGGAAACTGATATCGTGTCTCATAGGCCAGTAGCTGTGGAGTGTTTTGTCTAAACTCTTCCTTCTGGGCGGCCATCCGTTGAAGTGTCTTTCGCGCACGGCTTGTAGTACGCTGTCTGCTGCCACTGCTTTTTTCAGGTCACACAATGTTTTCTCGCTCAATGCTGCTGTGGCCTCCAGAGCATACACAACTCTTTCATCATTTGCGTTTTCACTCACGTTTCCGTCGTCACTGGTAGTTGTGGCACGTGAGAGTGCGTCGGCTATGAACATGTCTTTGCCGGGGGTGTATGTGACGGTGAGATTATATCTCTGTAGTTGCAGCAGCATTCCTTGTAGCCAAGGCTGGTGCCTTGCATAGCGGTTTGCGCACTATCGCCTCCAGGGGTTTATGATCAGATTGCACTGTCACTGTCACTGGTCTTCCATAGACATACTGGTGGAATCGTTTAGCGGCAAACACAATGGCTAGCAACTCTTTTTCTATTTGTGCATACCTTTTTTCTGTGTCTGTGAGTGCTCGTGACACGTAACACACAGGTTGTCCGTCTTGTAATAGGCATGCGCCCAGCCCATCTTTTGAAGAATCGGCCTGCAGTGTTAGTGGTTTCTTGTGGTCATAAAATCTCAACACTGGATCTTGTGTGAGCGTCGACTTGAGCGTCTGTAACGCTACTGTGTGATGTGGCTGCCACTGCCACACTGTGTCCTTCTTGAGTAGCTGTCTCAAAGGTGCTGTGAGCGATGCTTCATTTTGGATGTACTGTGCCAAAAACTTCGTCATTCCCAGCAGACGCTGAAGGCTTTGTTTGTCTTCTGGAGTCGGCATGTCGACAATAGCTTTGATCTTTGAAACATCTGCTTTCTGCCCTGCTGCTGTGATGATATGGCCCATGTATTTCACTGTGTCAACTTTGAACTGAATTTTGTCCTTGTTAAACTTCACGTTAGCTGCTCTTGCTTTCTCCATGACCTTCTGCAGGATTTCATCGTGTTCGTGCTCTGATGTAGCTGCAATTATCATATCATCTGCAATGATAAATACACCAGGAATGTTGCCGAAAGTCTCACAATTCTTTTGTTGAAAGACCTCGCTGGCTGATTTGATCCCGAATGGGAGTCGGAGGAAGCGATATCGGCCCCAAGGTGTATTGAAGGTACAGAGCTTTGATGACGGCTCGTCCAGCTTGATCTGCCAGTATCCATCTTTTTCATCCAATATGGTGAAGATGGATTTTCCTGCTAGCTTGCTGCGAACGTCCTCGTGTGTGGGAATGGAGTAGTGCTGGCGTTTAACTGCTTGGTTCAGATCACAAGGGTCCAAGCACACCCTTAGTGTTCCGTTCTTCTTCTGTGTGGCGACAAGACTGTTGACCCAATCTGTAGGCTCATTGACAGGCATTATGACATCTCTGTTTTGTAAGTCCTGTAGCGTCTTCTTCAGCGCATCCATTATGGAGAGTGGCACGTTCCTGCATGCGTGAATCACAGGTGTTGCATTTGGGTCAATATGTATGTGGTGAAGTCCAGGGAACTCACCTAAGCCTGTGAACACATCAGCGTACATCTCCACAAGTTCTTCTGAGGTAGAAGGTGGTTTAGCTGATTTCGGTACAGAGGATGTCATGGCAAGGGTCTCAACTCGTTGCACCAGATGGAGCTCTTCACAAGCTTGTCCACCTAGGATCGGTTTATCTGCATGGCTTGATACAAGAAAGTCAAACACAGCCTTGTGCTTCCGTGCTTCACACTCAAGAGACACCACACCATCTGCACGTATGCGGGCTCCACCAAAAGCTATGAGTACAGTCTTTGTGGGCTGTAACCGAGGCATATCTGGTAACTCGTCATAAACTGATCTGGGGAGCACATTTGCGTCCGCACCTGTGTCTAGCTTGAAGGTGAGTGGTACGTCTCCGATTGTCACACTTTCATGCCATTTGCCAGTCTTGTGCTTGTCGCTGGATACCATGCCGATGTATAGTGAATCGCCATCAGTTTCAATGTTGTTAATAGTTTTTGTTTTCTTGAAGTGTCTACTCTTCTCTGCGCTAGCTCTGCACACTTTTGAGAAGTGGTTATTTTTCCCACACTTGTGACATGTTGCCCCATAGGCTGGACACTGTCGGAATGCGTGTTTGTTGCCGCATTTGTGACAAACTGTTTGTTTGTCGTTGCTCAGTTTGTTTTTACTGTGTCCTGATTTAATGTATCCTGGCATTTTTCTTAATGCGTCCACTGACGTGTCTTGGGCTGCAGTTATTGACTGCATGGCCTGAATCTGTGACTTGGCCACTTCTGCTGATCTGCATATTTCTATCGTCTTGCGCAGTGTGAGGTCGTTGTCACGAAGCAATCTCTCTTTTAGTCTTGCATCACTTATGCTGAACACCAATTTATCCCTGATCATGTCGTCCTCATTGATCCCAAATTCACAACTTTTACTTCTCTGACGGAGTTCCGTGACATATCTGTCCACTGTTATATCCGCCGACATTGGGTATGACCAGAACTTGTGGCGTTCAAAAACAACGTTCTTTCGTGGACTACAGTATTCCTTAAACGTTTTCAAAATGTCCGCCATTGTCAGTGCGTCTCCGGTCGGGGTCACTGTGAGCGTGTTGTACACTTCAAGCGCTTCTTCGCCGATAGTGTGGAGAAGAATGGCTATTTTAACCTTTTCATCCTTCTCCAACGCACCCGTAGCAGTCATATACAGTCCGAATCTTTGTTCCCATCTGCGCCAGGTCTCAGATAAATTGCCTGTGAGCAGTAGCGGTGATGGTGGCTTGAATTGCTCCATGCCGTTAGCAATGGCTACTGTTAGCTAATCTACGGCTAGCTTACTCACGTCGCGGTCCCTGTTCACACGGTCTTGCCGACTTCTGACACCATGTTGTAACTTTATGCAGTGTTGCTCCAACTGCCCGTGTAGCGTGGGTTGTGGTCAACAATAACTTTAGACCAAGCACAGAGGACTGAGACGAGGCTATGGTGGAGGTCCAGACTTTTACTCCATAAGCTCAGAACACATACAATAACACAGTACCACCTACTGGTGGGAGGTAGTAATAGCTGCTGCTTATTACAATATACCACAGTAACCGTGTCTCTTACAGGTGCCATTTATGGTCCTTACACGCATAATATGGTAATATTACGTTGAAGCAGAGTACGTATCACTCTGCGAGGCTCCTCGGTAGCCGTAATGCTCCAACAATCCATCAAGCAGTGCTGCTTCATAGCTTACCAAAGTCGTACCAAAACATTTTTTGACATATTTTTTAAGCTGTGTACCACATAAAATTGGTTCGAGGTCAGTAAGCACAACCAGAATTCATACATAAGGCAGACTGTCGATTTTTGAGATGAAAGGATTTTAGGCCGTGCGTCAACGGTTAGCCCGGTTAGCTCGTTAGAGCCGCCCAGCTCCACGCACTGGGTGATCCGCGGTAACTAGTTAACGGAGATTTGCCCCATTAATGCAGTTATGGCATTAACTTTACGCTGACAGCACTAAAATAGTAATCTTCAAATGTTTTCTTTTTACCGACCAGCTCCTCTTTGATAGCTGCCGTGTCCATCTTGTCGTTGCCTGCAGGTGAAGCGATGGGGGAGGTGGAGTTGTGTTCAGTGAAGGAGAGAGGCGGAGAATAGGCTCCTCTGATTATTTACGAGCACGTGCAGAGGATGCCCAGCATTGTCCATAATGTCCATCAGTTTCTTTAATGTCCTTTTCTCTGCCACTGTCACCAGAGTGTCCAGCTTCATGCTGACCACAGAGCCAGCCTTCCTGATTCGTTTCTCCAGCCTGCATGAGTCCTTTGCTGTGCTGCTCCCCCAGCACACCACAGCATAGAACAGTACTCCTGCAACCACCGACTGATAAAACATCCTCAGGAGCTTCCTGCAGATGTTGAAGGACCTCAGCCTTCTGAGGAAGTACAGTCGGCTTTGGCCTTTTATGTACAGGTGCTGCGTGTTGCATGACCAAACAAAATTTTCAGTGCACTGTGAAAGTAAAAAAACAAACAGACAGGAAGGCCTAGTTAGGACATATCTAAGCATGCTCTTCACCTTGGAAGGGTAATTCAAACCAAAACTAATTGGCAGGTTCAACTTGGTAACAAAAGAAAATGCCTCAGCCAGATAAATCCCCAAAACATTCATCCATCAGCCACACACACCACATAACACTGCTGTTCTATTAGATAATGAGTTTCTTCCCATGTAGCCAGGTGTGTGTCGAGGTAAAGCCTCCCCCACACATCAGAACCCAGAATCTATTAGTGCCACCCATTTTAAACCCTCTCTACAGCATTCTGTTTGCACCTGCTATCATTCAATCATCTTTCCTAACATAATACTAGTCCACTAGTTTACATATCACCTCTCATCCCACTAAGTGAACTGGACAAGATGATAAAACAGAAACGCATGCTTAAGATGTTATCTGGTCTTCATTGCATGTGTATATGTCTTAATAGGATTAATGCATTTTCTGTTTGTGTGTGTGATTTTTGTGTGTCTCTCCTCCTTGCAGTGTTTCAGACACTTTTCAATTCTCCACTCAAAGGCAGTCGGTTTTCCTCCCCAGGTTCCTTAGCCCAATTTGATCTCCCACACTAAACAACAGCGTTCTTCCATGTCTCCTCCCCCTCCTTCCACTGTACTCTCGTCTCCCCCCTTGCAGCAGTCCATTGCATCTCCATCCATCCAGTCATGATGATGGTGTTTTCTCCTTGCTGATGCCTTTTGCACATACTGCTGTTGCTGCTGGACCCCTCGCTGCTCAGGATACTGCTGTTGTCTCTTGACCTGCCATGTTGTTGCTTTTGGATCTGCATTTCTTGTTTTCAGGGAGACGTTAACATCCTTGGAGCTTGCTTTTCGGGATGAGGAACACATGGAAGTGAAGCTGTAAAACAATTCAGCCAAAACTCGTCCTGGGTGTTTCTAATGATGTTAACCTATTATTTTACTCCGACCGCCGCCTGTGGAGATTGATCCAGGTCTGCTTCCCACCTGCAACTGACACACTTAGACATTTTGATCATTCTCATCACTACTTAAATCACACATCTCCCCTCGCTTTTGTTTTTGAGCCAACAGAACCACGTCATCTGCAACAAGCAGAGATCAGATTCTGAGGCCCCGGGGCAGACCCAGGACACACTGGAGAGATTATATCTCTTAGCTGGCCTGGGAACGCCTTGGTGTTCCCCCAGACAAGCTGGAGGAGGTGGCAGGGGAGAGGGAAGTCTGGGCTTCTCTGCTTGAGCTGCTGCCCCCATGGTCCTGGACAAGCGGGAGAAGTTGGGTGGATGTTATATTTGAAGTGCTTACAACTCATAAACAATGATGTCTGGAGACCAGAGCTCCCTCACAGGTAGAGAAGTCTTAGTGACACCATCACACTCCTTGGGGTCCCAGACCAGGAACTAATTGTGCCAGTACTGCCACAAAAGTAAATCTCCAGTGTAACATTTAAATATGTGAGCAGCTTTTTACAGTGTCCATGGTTATTCCTGTTATAAATGTTACATTTAGTGAGTACTTACCAGTCTCAGCCACAAGAAAGTAGTGAGTATCTGTGTTTTGTCATTCTGAAATACAGTGAATATTAGTAATCCTGTTACAGACTGAATTGAAAACTCCAGAACACGTAAAAAAACCCTCTGAATCACGTACAAACTCCAAAATACGTAAAAACACAACAGAAGTGCTTCAGGATGCTCGGGGCAGTGTTGAGCTTTTGTTACCTTGTGGCTACACAAGCTAGGAAGTACCAACGACCGGATTTAGTGTGTGGTCGTAACAGGTAAATGAACATTCTTACAACATTATTTGTAATAATAATGCTTGTGTATAAATACACAAACACACATGCTTTCAATTGTGTAATTTAAGTGATCTAGGCAGCTCCGTTTTGGAAGTTCAGTTAACGCTAGAAATGTATTTTGGAATTTGTACGTGTTTTGTCTCTAGGGGCCACCGCATATATTTATATAAACATACATAAATAAAACCACAGGTTTTTGTTTTTTTTACATTACTAATTTTGTGCATAATTTTATATTGTTGTTAATAATAAATTAATTAAAGCAACGAAACAACCTGAAGAGCCGGTTGGGAGTTGAAAGAGCCGGCTCTCTAAAAAGAGCTGGAAATCCCATCACTAGAATGCAACACACAAAAATCAGTGATTCTTGAGATAAGGAACAAAACATGTCCGGCAGATAAAACCCAATTTTGTGGTTAAAAATATGCATACAAGTGTTACCCAACTGCCTAAAAGACAAACCAAGGCAATGTTTATACAACAAAAGTATGATTTAGCATTTTTTATACATATATATTTATTTTAAATGGTACAATACATTACCAGTACCTTAAAAATCCGCTGTCCACAAGCAGGTGTGATAATATTAAAATACAGAAAAAAAATTAAATGTAAAATTAAACAACATGGCTCTCGTCACTAAGTATTTAAGTCAATACCTTATATAATATCAAAATATGCAATTGAAAATTTATTAATTTAAGTGATTAAAATCGTGTCCAGAGTTTTTGTGAACACCATCAGATTTTTTTAAAAGTACAAAAAAAATCAGGAATTATTGTGGGCAGCTTACACTCTGAGGACCCCTTTACCACTTCCTGTTTGCTACACATGCCATGAGGTCACTGCTGTGATAATTTTTTATTTTTTAAAGATGCAACAATTTCAAAAGCATTTTTATTTATTTAACTTCAGGTCTGCCAATAAGTGACAACATAGTGAAACAATAATCAGTGTGTATATGTATACTTTTTAATTCATTAGCTCAAATCAAACCCCACAAATTATTCATGCACCACAGTCACAAGACCCTTCTCAGATACAAATTAGCTAGTTCAGTGAATGGGAAAAAACTTCACTTTGGTTTTCCAAGCAATCTGCAATGTAAAAACAAAACAAGAAAGTGTGCACGGTATTTTCAAACAAGGAATTACAAAATTTTGCAAAATGAAGAAACAAATTGAAGGCTGGCAGTCAACTGTAATAACCAGCTAGATGGACAGTACTAGAGTTATGTTGATTGCTCACAGCCTGGGAAAGACTGACTGATGTAATTAGTCGACCTGCTCAAATATAATTACATAAAATCAAACTTAGAGACAGCATAATTTGTCAGGTGCTTCCTCTCTTAGGAAGACATTGGAATATGTCAGCTTTGCATCCCCCCCCTCATGTTTCAAATGAATTATTGTTGTCATAACAAAAAAGTTATTAAGATTATGTGCCACCATAGTCTGCTCCTATGAATTTGAAGCATACATATTATAGATAAGATGTGTCTGCATAGGCTGCTGAAACACATCTATCCAACCTTTTGAGGACATATGTAGGATAAAAGAACATTAATCATGTTCTTGATAATTGGAGGTTGTGGGTGCATGTTGTGTGGCAGGTGGTGGGCCAGAACCATCTCCCAGGCATCGACCAGATGGACATTGAAGCCTTTGAACACAGCCCTGAGTGCCTTTAGCCGCTGAAAAGTGTACCAGTCGCTGTTGACAAATGCACCAGAGGGTGTAAAAGATTTGGGATTTCCAGTCCGAATGACAACCACAGTGCCTGGAGCCCTGGACAGTAGCCTTACCACTGCCCTGCGAATGGACATCAGTCGACGGATGTAGAACTCAATAGGGAAATTGTCAAAGTGTGCCCAGATGCCAAAAACTACTACAGTGTTACTACCTCCAACCACATTGTCCAGCTCATTGGCAATATAATGCAGCTCCATGGATGGGACATTGACAGTACGCAGAGGAGGACCGTGGGCGCGGTGCGTCACAAAGATATTGTTTGCATAGTCCAGCGCCATTAAAGGTCCGATAGACTTGGGGCTATGCAGGTTAAACTCCTTTAGATCTAAAAGAATTCCAAAGGGAATAAGTTAAGCTACATGAATAAAATGGGGTGAACATCATAATGTTGGTTTACAGAAGGGTTTGCAGAGAAGCTACCTGGTAGTGATGCATTAAGGTACTCAAACCACTGCCTCATTGTGGAGTCTCCATACATATGGACCACCTTTCCTTTCAGACACTGAGTGATGGCTGAGGAAGTGTTGAACTGTTGAACTGTGGAACCATCTAGTGCTCGCCACACACCCTGGTAGTAATAGCCAGAGGGTTTAGACCCCCCACTGCTGCTGCTCACCTCTGACTGACCTGGTAAGCAGGAAAACAAATAATTGTGTGTGTTTTTAACTTAAAATGAAAAGACCAAAACAAAGCCTTTCTTTAACCTGTCTGTAGCATTCAAACCCAAGTCAAATTCTTACAAATGTATTGCTGTATTTTTCTAATTTTGATTTCATGAAACATCTGGTCGATGGCGTGTTCTAGAATGATGTTAAAGCTGACCCCAGCCCAGCAGCCAGAACCTGAACTTCAACTTGTAAGAAACTAATGAGCAGTCAGGTTGCCACCTCTGTTTCTCCCTGTCCATGTTTCTATAGCAGAATCACTGTGCTATTTTCAATTCCCATTACTAGTCATTGATTGGCTTCCAACGATCTGCCCTTCTACATGAGAGATCAATCTAATTTTAATGAGGTAAACCTCACTGCACTGCCCAATTCCCAGAAGTTTCTTTGTAATTTTATAAGAGACCCCTACGGTAAGTTAATTTCATCCACATCTTGAACTATGCTTTCATAAGAACACCCCCAGCTGTTAGTGTTATCAATAACGCATCAATAAAGTTCTCCAGATCTCCTGATCACTTACTCTTAAAATAACCTTGACACATCCTATAGGTGTCCAATATCAAGAAGATGCTAGTAAATGTTGTGGGAGTTTTAATTTATTTATTTATTAATGTTTGACCTGCCAACTGCTTATAATATATATCACAACCTTTTTTAAATATTTCATTATGGAGATATAGATGTTAGCGTACCTTTCTGTTTTGGCAAAATGGTGACGCTGGCTGGTCCTGAAGCCGGAATGGAGACTTTCATATTTACACCTCTGAAGGAAAGCATACACAATTAACATCTTCACAAAATTTGGAAAGAACATCTTTTTGAACTAGAAAATTAAATGTATTATGCACAGTATATACATTTTTAGTCACTCCAGAAATTTAACACCACAGATAATGCTCACCTCTGAAAAAGCTTCTCCATAGTTGTCAGGTTTTTTTTATATCCTCCATTGTAGTTGCTGATCCTGGCATTACAACTCAGATTTGTTGGCTTGTAGCAGAACCATGGCTCACCTGTATGGAGGTCAGTGTAGTTACACACAGGCTGCTCAGTTGGACGTAAACATACGTTACACGTGGTCGTTCTAGTGAACAAGCTTGAGCGGAACTGGCTCTTGAAGAAGATCCTGTCAGGTTCCTCTTTGTTCATCCTGCGCAGCTCTGTGACTGCCTCACTGGGATGAACCAATATCACCTGGTAGGACAAAGAATCAGAGTGTTGAAACAGTATCACATAAATATGTATAATGACGACAACCTTTTAGAACAGACTTTCTTTTTGATGGTAAGTAATTCATTCAGATTACATGCATGCAAGCATGAAGACAATGACAAAGTCAAATGTATTTATATATCACAATTATATCACAATTGCTGTACAATTAAGATAATTAAAAAATAAAAACATAGGGAGACATGATAAGAGTTAAGAAAAAGAATCATGAAATTGTACCAATTTAAGCGATCAGAAAGCTATGAGGGTGCTAATCTGTGCAAAGCCTTAAAAACAAATAATAAAATCTGAAAATTAATTCTAAAACTAACTGGCAGCCTGTGCAATGATGCCAGTGTGGTGTGAATAAGGCACGGCGGGTCCAGTGATCAGTGTTTTGAGCCATTTTATTTACATCACAACACACCACACTCCAAACCCCTGAGTTCCCGTGTTTATAACTGGGCGGGAGTGATTAAGGATGCCGTGCAGCTGCGTCCGCCCTCCCTGCACGGCACCGCAGGCCACGCCCCACCACATACCCCCATCGCTCGACTGAGGCCGGGGAGCCATCCGGCCAAACCTACTCCACCCACCGCGAGCGGGAGAGGGGATCAGCCTGGACCGGCGGCGCCCCCGGGCCCTGGCCAAGCGACAGGGAGGTGTCTGTTCTGGTGGCCGCCCATGCATCCAGCGGCGCCGGTGATGAAGTGGGTCCAAGGGTCGCCCACGGAGCTGGACCGGAGGCCACCCATGTGGTTGTCACAGATTATTAGGCAGAGCACTCACTTGCAGGACTCTGAAGTTTAGAGAGAAGGTGAGGGTTTATTTTCAGTGCGGCACCAAGTGAGGATATCTACATATATACAGTGAGACAGATAACACCGGGCTCCGGGGGGTGGAGGGGGGTCCGAGGGGAAGGTCCAAGGCGGGGTACATATGCTCCTCTTCAACTTAATCCACAACTCACTCTGAATGACCACTCCAAAACGCTCACTCACACACATCCACAGAAATCCAGACAGCAGGGAAGACGGGCAGGGAATCTAGAAGGCCTGTACACAGAGAAAAACAACGTGAGGAGGAACCTCTAGGTGATCACAAGAAATACTTCCAAAGGCTAGGCCACACTGACGCTAGGTAGTGTTACGCTCCAGCGAGGAAGCAGCCTCTCTTGCCATCTTAAGTAGTCTGCCAGGATCAGTGTGAATGAGCCACAGGTGTGTGTTCAGGGCAGGTTCAGAGGCGGGGACTCAAGGTCCAGTTCCGCCCTGGTGGGAGAGGCGAAGACAAAAAACACACACACCACGACCTCTCCAGATCTTGAGAACCATGACAGTGGCAAGCAGCGACACAGCCGGCGTGGCATTGAGCCGGGGCTCATGGACAGCTGGGCAGGCGTCCAGCACGCCGGACCACACCACACACCGGCCTCTCCGCCGCTGCCTCTCCCAGCTGGCGCAGCTCACGCACCGCCGCTGCTGCTGCTGCTGCTGCTGCCTCGAGAAGCCCCTCGCGCGGCTCCTTCGTCGCCGCCACTCCCGGCACGAGCAGCCTCTCGCGCGGTTCCTCCGCCACTCCTGGCTCGAGCAGCCTCTCCCGCGTCCTGGG
The DNA here is from genome assembly GCF_057381915.1 of Diplotaxodon limnothrissa. Taxonomy (NCBI): domain Eukaryota; kingdom Metazoa; phylum Chordata; class Actinopteri; order Cichliformes; family Cichlidae; genus Diplotaxodon; species Diplotaxodon limnothrissa. The sequence continues at coordinate 1,010,762 of NC_140612.1, read as the reverse complement.
TTTGGGCACCAGTGTGGTGGGAATGAGACATGGCGGGTCCAGGGATCATAGGTTTTGAGCCATTTTATTTAACATCACAACACACCACACTCCAAACCCCTGACTCCCCGTGTTTTTAACTGGGCGGGCGTGAATAGGGATGCCGTGCAGGTGCGTCCGCCCTCCCTGCACAGCACCACAGGACACGCCCCACCACAGCCAGTATGGGAGATATGTGGTCTCGCTTGCGTGTGCCAGTTAGTAACCGTGCTGCAGCATTTTGGGCCAGCTGCAGATGGCTAACTGATGACAGACTAACACCAGAGTAAAGACTATTACAGTAGTCGAGGCAAGATGAAATGAAGGCATGGATAGCTCTCTCAAAGTCTCCAAAACAGAAAAATGGCCTCACTTTGGCAAGTAGTCAAAGATGAAAGAAACTGGACTTGATTACAACATTAATCTGTTTGTCAAACATTAGAGTCGAAAAACACTCATAGGTTCCTAGCAAAGGTTTTTTTTATATTTAAAGGGCCAAAGTCGCAGTGGACCAAACACAATCACCTCTGTTTTCTGTTGGGTTGGCTTTAGGAAGTTTAAAGCCATCCATGCCTTAACATCCTCCAAACAATCTAGCAAAACCTTCAGAGCACTCACAGATTTACATTTCAGTGGTAAATCTGTGAGTCGTCTGCATAACAATGGAATTGTTTTTTAAAAATTGAACCCATAGGGAGCATATAAATAGAAAAGAGAACTGGACCAAGAATGGACCCCTGGGGGACTTTTGTATGATATGTATAACTATGTAACTGTATACACTATTTATCATTGTGCACTGAGCATATATATATTTTAACTTTCACGTAGAGTCTTAAGCACAAGACATTTTGCACACACACACACACACACACACACACACACACACACATTGCCTTGTCTTTGTAACCAAGGGGGGTTATGAGGGGAGGTACTATTGTTTTGTGTGAACTGTGTTCCCAATAAAAGGCAGCAATCGGAGGCCGGATTTGGGGTCATTTTCGTGGCGGACACAGACGAGGCCTCCCTTGCAAGTAATCGATCGATCGCTGACTGTCTTGTTTTCTTTCATGATGAATAAGTCAAGTCAAGTCAAGTCAAGTCAACTTTATTTGTCAATTCTGCCACATGTACAGGACATACACAGAATAGAAATTGCGTTACTCTCAAACCCTAGTGATTAGAAAAATGCAAATAAAATAATTAAAAAGTAAAAATTTAAATAAATACAATACAATTTTACGTATAACAAAAAAAAGCTATGCAATATACAATATACAATATTCAAGTAAGAAGGCATAGTGGTGCAAAATAGGCAAATAGTGCAAATGGAGATTTAGTAGTGTACGGTAAGAGATAGTGTAACAGCAAAGTCTTATGAGGTAATGGCAGTCCAATGCTCCACAAAGTGACTGGAGCAGGCCAGTGAGTGCGTCAGAGAGTGAGTGTGTGTGTGTGTGTGACAGAGTTCAGTGAGACCGTGGAGGAGAGAGGGGAGAGGGGGGCAGAATCGGGAGGGAGTTAAGCTTCCTGACAGCCTGATGGATGAAGCTGTCCTTCAGCCTGCTGGTCCTGGCCTGGAGACTCCGCAGTCTCCTCCCTGACGGCAGCAGCTTGAAGAAGCTTTGCATTGGGTGCGTGGGATCAGCCGCTATGCAAAGGGCTTTTTTAGTGAGACGGGTGCTGTAAATGTCCTGGAGGGAGGGGAGAGAGACACCAATGATCCTCTCTGCAGCTCTCACTATGCGTTGGAGGGTTCTATGGCAGGACGCATTGCAGGCTCCAAACCACACAGTGATGCAGCTCGACAGGATGCTCTCGATGGTGCCTCTGTAGAAAGTGTACATGATGGGGGCTGGAGCTCCTGCTCTTCTTAGTTTGCGGAGAAAGAAGAGACGCTGCTGTGATTTCTTGGCCAGTGCTGTGGTGTTGTACGTCCAGGAGAGATCCTCTGTGATGTGCACACCCAAGAACTTGGTGCTGCTCACTCTCTCCACAGACGCTCCGTCAATGGTCAGAGGAGCATGTTGGGTGTGCATTCTCCTGAAGTCCACAACAATCTCCTTCGTCTTCTCCACATTCAGAGAGAGATTGTTGTCAGCACACCACGTGGCCAGGCGTCTCACCTCACTTCTGTAGTCGGTCTCATCCCTGTTGCTAATGAGACCCACCACCGTTGTGTCGTCCGCAAACTTGATGAAGAGGTTGGAGCTGTGTGATGGAGTGCAGTCATGGGTCAGCAGAGTGAAGAGGAGGGGGCTCAGCACACATCCCTGCGGGGCCCCCGTGTTTAAAATGATGGTGCTGGATGTATTACTGCCGACCCGTACTGCTTGAGGTCTTCCGGTGAGGAAATCCAACAGCCAGTTGCACAGTGAGGTGTTGAGCCCCAGCTGGACCAGTTTTTGAGTGAGCTGTTGGGGGATTATAGTGTTGAATGCTGAACTGAAATCTATGAACAGCATTCGAACATATGAGTCTTTTTTGTCCAGGTGTGTGAGTGCTGAGTGGAGTGCAGTGGAGATGGCATCATTGGTTGAGCGATTGGGCCGATACGCAAACTGGAAGGGGTCCAGGGAGGGGGGCAGGACAGTCTTGATGTGTTGCATGACTAGTCGTTCGAAGCACTTCATCAGGATGGGAGTAAGTGCAACAGGACGGTAGTCATTAAAGCAGGAGGGAGATGACTTTTTTGGGACCGGAATGATTGTGGTGGCTTTAAAACATGTGGGGACGACAGCCTGGATGAGTGATATGTTGAAGATGTCTGTGAAGACATCAGTGAGTTCCACTGCACAGTCTCTCAGTGCACGACCAGGAATGTTGTCAGGACCCGGAGCTTTACGTGCATTGATCCTGCTGAGGGATCTCCTCACGCTGTCCGGGGACAGAGTCATCACCTGGTCACCAGGAGGGGGTGGGGAATAAGTCTCTAAAACCAGCGGGGCTTGTGGAAACACAGACCCAACACCATTTTTATCTTGAAAGGTCTGGAGCTGAAGAAAGACAAGTTTCTCTAGGACTTTAGAAAGAAAAGGCAATTTAGAAATTGGTCTGTAGTTGGATAAAACTGCTGGATCCAGGTTAGGTCTTTTAATAGGTTCCACCACTGCATGTTTAAAGTCGGTAGGGACACACTCAGACTGAAGACTGCTATTGACAGTAGACAGTAAACTCATACCCACAGTGTCAAAAACATCTTTCAGTAAACGAGATGGGACCATATTCAGAATACATCTTGTGGGTTTCAAGTCGCACCGAACTGCAACAAGGGTTTTCCCTGTCACCCTGTCTCTTCAACCAAAGATCTGAAGAAGCTCTGGCCACACGTGTGTTACCAAAAGTCACAACCTTCAAGATTCAAGAGCTTTATTGTCAATACAGCAGTATACACAGTATACAGTGTGCCAAAATTCTGTTTCATCCTGTTCCCCCCACAGCGCCTTTGTAAGTATATGAAAGATATGTCTCCAAGAGATATAAAACTAGAAACAACAAATAAATAACGTGCTAAATCTTGGTAAAATTAAGGGATACAAAGGTACTAATTACTAACTATACAATACTAACTGTACGACAAACAAAGACAGGACAGAGACAATACAAAGTGGATTGTGCAGTGATATTGAATACCAGGTTGAGTCATTGTCAGGATATTACAGACGAGACACGACAAAGACATGTGCAAGATGTGCAAATGTAGTTTAGTTTAGATATGTGTTTAGTCCCTACGTGACTGAGTGTGCAAATAAGCATATCGTTCCCAGGTGGACTGTGTAAGTTTTTGTTGTTTTTGAGTTTTTTCACGAGTATTGTAAGGTGTTTGTAAAGGTGTATGTGTTTATCAGTCCTTTGGTGGTATCAAGTTGAGGGCTCTGACTGCTTGGGGGAAGAAGCTCTTGCAGTGTCTCCTGTTACAGTTTTGATCCTTCAAAACCGTCTGCTAGATGGAAAGAAGGAGAACGGTGCATGTGAGGGGTGGAAAGTGTCCTTCACTATGCTGTTCGCACGTCGGATGATGTGTCTGTCATAGAGTTGGGAGATGGGTGGGAGAGGGCCTCCAATGACCCTCTCTGCTGTCCTCACCATCCGCTACAGAGACTTCTTTTCAGCGAGGGTGCAGTTTCCTTACTAGATAGTATGTAGCAGCAGAGGACTGATGTGAGGATGGGAGGAGGGAGACTGGCCTTCTTCAGTTTCCTAAGAAAGACACTGTTGGGCTTTCTTCATGATGCTGGTGGTGTTCAGGTTCCAAGAGAGGTCATCTGATATGTGCACACCCAGGAACTTCACACTGTTGACCATCTTAACAGCAGATGATGTGCAGTGGGTGTTGGTCATTGAGCTCTTCCTGACGTTAACAACCATCTCTTTAGTCGTCTGAACATTTAGAGACAGGTTGTTATTCTGACACCAGTCCACCAGGTGTTGTACCTCCTCTATGTATTCAGACTCATCGTTGTTGGTGATGAGACCCACCACTGTTGTGTCATCTGCAAACTTGATGATGTGATTTGAGCTGTACTGTGTAGTATTCTCATGTGTTAGCAGGGTGAACAGCAGTGGATCAAGCACACAGCCCTGCGGCGATCCTGTACTCAGTCTGAGGTTTTATCTCCTAGTTAGAAAGTCCAAGATCCAATTGCAGAGGGGGGTGTTTATCCTTGTCAGTCCAACTTCTTTACCAGCTCCTGGGGAACGACTGTGTTGAATGCTGAGCTGAAGTCAGAAAACGGTATTCTGACATAAGTGTCCTTTTTGTCAAGATGGGAGAGAGAAAGGTGAAGAGCAGACAAAATGGCACCGTCTGTGGAGGGGTTTGGGCTGTATGCAAACTGTAGTGGGTCCAGATTTGGTGGAAGTTGTGTATTAATGTGCCTCAATACCAGCCTCTCAAAGCACTTTGTGAAGATGGGCGTAAGTGGCACCGGCCGGTAGTCATTGAGTGCACTTCTTTGGCACCGGGATGATTTTCGTGGTTTTGAGGCATGCAGGTACCACAGCTGAGCTCAGTGATGTATTTAACACAAAGTGAAGTGCAGAGGGGGGGATAGAGGGGCTTGAGCACCCGTCCCTTTCCTGATGGGTGCCCACAGTGCCCTTTTGGTGAGACAACTTTTTAAAAAAAAAAAATTATTTTTTTTTATGTGTGTGTGCGTGCGGAGTCCTGTCTGTGCCCCTCAACAATAATATTTAACTATTAATCACAGTTTTGCTAAATAAAAGGATCTGGCTTGCATCAGTCACATGATCACATTTAACCAATGATCGCCCTTGACGGCAGAACGCGCTGGTTACGAGCCGGGAACGAGCTCACAAAGAGCACGCGCATTTTTTGCGGTTATAAGCTTGACCTTGAATTTAACCTTGATAAATTTTCCAGTGATTGAAAAAAGGACAGACAGTGAAAGAAAGAGGTCCCTACTCTAAGGAGCTTGGAAAGAAAAGCGTCTGGACTTCTTTAAGTTGCTTGAAGACGTTTCACCTCTCATCCAAGAAGCTTCTTCTGTTCCAGGGTCAAATGGTGGAGAGTCCCAGATTTAAACCCTGTGGGAGTATCCGCCCAAAGCGGGACAAAAGGATGGATGACCAATATGTCAATATTATGACCAATAAACAGGCAATATGTCTGTGACTGAGAACCTTCAGATGGTTTGAAAGAGGAGTGAAAGAAGCATCTATGTCCACTGTGAGCGACCATCTTTGAACAGAGGCGGGGTTTACGACACCAACTCTCTGCCATCTATAATCCAGTTTTGAGATCCTTCCCAGACGCCTTAACGCCCACTCACATCCTGGGCCATCTGACCTCAGGAAATCACATGATAGGGTTGGGCCAGGTTTCACAATGGGCTCACCCGAAACTCTGGCTGATTGTTACCCACACCCATTTTCACACCTTGGCTCATGTGATTAGATAGAGGATCATCAGGGGTCCTTTTGTCCCTCTTTGGGCGGATACTCCCTCAAGGTTTAAATCTGGGACTCTCCACCATTTGACCCTGGAACTGAAGAAGCTTCTCGGATGAGAGGTGAAACGTCTTCAAGCAACTTAAAGAAGTCCAGACGCTTGTCTTTCCAAGCTCCTTAGACTACGATGACCTGGATGACTGAGAACCTTCACAGACATATTTGGTCCCTACAATCACATTCAAGATGAGTGTTAGCATTACCTGAACCTGTGCACTTCCTTCCCAGAGTAGAGAGAATACAGCAGAGTAGGTGCCATTGAGATAATCTGTTATATGCCCTGCAGCACCTGCACCAAGAGTCAAGTTGTGCAGCCGGGCTAGTAAGACATCTCCGCCGGACTTCTTTGGATAGCCTTGAAAGTCATACATTTTTATCATAACCTCCAGTTTATCACCTATGTACCACTGTTCTCCCCTCTTCCTTGGGAGAATGGTGAAGGTGCTATGGGCTGGATCACTGGTGTTGTTCAGAGAAAGAGGAGATGGTAATGGTGGAGTTTTAGGCCAAGCGATGGACTCTAGTACAAGGTGTTCTTCAAGAGCTTCCTCAGGGGACAGTGGTTTTAACTTGCAGAAGTTAGAATACATGTCAGCAGGTTGGGTGACAGTGGCAGCTCCTGGGATGATGATGGTGATGTCCAGTTTATCCCAAAACTGAAAAATTTGTGTGGCAAATACAAAAAATAGCAAATATACTCATTCATAATTCAGCTTTAGTTTTTAACATAATATGATGAAAGATTATTTTTGTGCAGGTATCCCTTCTTTCATTGTTTTTCATAGGTTAATGCAGTTTGTCTGCCACCTTGTTTTTCAATAGAATAATCATGGAATGAATACATATAATACTGTTCTGTGTATTTTTAGCCTTGCTTGATCCATTGTCCAGTTTCAAAAAGAGTAAAGACTGCTGCCTTAATCTATCACTTTGAGTTTTCCTCTTAACCAGCTGCCTAAAACCAAACAACAGCACAGCTAATGCCGAGCTACAGAAGAGAGAATTTATATCCTGTTCATAGCTTGTACTCACTACAGCCTGTTATAGTTATAGAATATTCACAACATACTTCATACCGTGTACATTATAACATACCATAATAGACCCATTTCTGTAATATATTCACATATCTATATTATTGCTAATATATATTGTAATATATCTATATCACTAAAGCACTTCTGGATGGATGCAAACTGCATTTCGTTGCCCTGTACCTGTGCATGTGCAATGACAATAAAGTTGAATTCTATTCTATTCTATTCAATTCTATTCTATATATTTGATTAATAACTTTTTTCAGCAGATATTTTTTATCAGTAAGGCAAGCATGCTGTACACTTACAAAGTAGTTATCAATTAAAAGTAAACAATCTAATTGTCACGGTTCTGGGTCAAAAGCATTTTCTGTTTCTGTTTTGGGTTTTTTCTAAATTATGATTTGATCGGATTTTTGAGTTGTGCTGGTCTGATTTTGTATTAAGGGTTATTCATGGTTGTGTTCTTTTGACGTTATTTGTTGTTCTGGCCTCTAGTTTAAGTCACTGTCTTCTCTGTTTCATGTGTTATATTCTTTCAGTCTGTCTCTCGGTGTCAAGTTTGCGTTTTTGTGATTTGTTTCGTATTTCCTGTTTTATTTTGCTAGTCCAAGTCCTATGTCTGTGTATTCAGTTTTACCTGCCCCTGTCTTGTTAGCCCTAATCTCTCCCAGCTGTACTCCTGTTTCCCATTCTCTGATAGTAATCAGAGAATGGGAAACAGGAGTACAGTGCATATAAGCCCTGTGTTTTCCTTTGTTCTCTGTCGTGTCATACCCTCAACATGCTGTGTGTTTGTTATGTCGAGGCTTCCAGCGCCTCTGTTCTGAGTTTTGTTTTGTGTTGCTTTTGTGAGTTTATTTTACGAGGACGTTTTGCCAGCAATAAAGCTGCATTTTGAGTTCCAGTCCCGTTTTGAGAGTCCTGCATTTTGGGTCCTTTCTCCTGCCTGCCTGCCACACAGCACAGCCATAACAGTAATGTTTAAGTATATAGAATTATAGGTGGCTGCTCACTACAAATATACTTCAAAAAGTGATCAACAGATGTGTTTCAACCTCCCTTGATTTGATATGAATCATAGTATGGCTGCACATACAGTACATCATTACTTACAGTGCATTATTACAGAAACTTGAATCAACCTCAGAATTTGAACCTTGGGCAGAAGGTTAAAGCTTATAACAAACACATTATTTGCTTGTAAGTCTGTGGAAAAATTTGGGTGCTGTGCTTTAAATTGTTTACAAGTATTTTTTCAAGTCTCGGACCACAAATCCTGTGTCAGAGTCTGTGTTTGCAGACTGTGTGGAGGTTGGATTGTGGACCAAAAACAGACACATGGAAACAAAACATGAGCCATTTATTAAAAAAATTGGTGAGCAATAGAAACGGAAGGTACAGTAATTCTCTTCTCTATGGTCTACCTGATAAATCGCTCCATAAATTGCAGCCAGTTCAAAACACAGCTGCACTTGTTGTTTCCAGAATGAGATCCACTGAACGTATAACACCTGTTCATAAACAGCTCTACTGGCTTCCAGTTCACCTCCGTGTCAATTTCTCTCCTCCATATTTATCTGATCTTCTCCACACATACTCGCCTCCTCGTACACTCCGCTCTGCTTCAGCTTCCCTTCTGTCTGTTCCACCTGGTTGCCTGACTGCCATGGGACTCAGAGCCTTTAGCCGTTCTGCCCCGAGACTTTGGATGCACTTCCACCAGATCTCCGGACCACAAACTCTCTCATCACTTTTAAATCACATCTTAAAACCCACTGTTCATCTTTGTGAGCAGTTTTTAAATCACTTCACTGATAAAATTTCTACCTTAAAAGCTCCGGTGATGTGCCAAGCCCCTGATTTACGCTGCTCTATGACACTTGCTCAGTTCGAACCAGTGTCACTTCCTACCCTTAAGGGAATTATTGGCCGTTCACGACATTCTCCCATCTCACATTATTAAGGAGGGATTTAATGTAATTGGGCCTTGTATATTATCACTAATCAATCTTTCTTTGTCACTGGGTTGTGTTCCGGCTGCCTTTAAACATGCCGTAGTGAAACCTGGTCTTAAAAATCGTTCCCTAGATCACTCAAACCTCGCTAACTACAGACCTATCTCGCAACTTCCGTTCCTGTCAAAAATCCTCAAGAAGATAGTCCTATCACAACTTCAGACCTATCTGAATGTGAATAACATCTGGGATAAATTCCAGTCTGGGTTTAAACTACGGAAACGGCACTCTTGAGGGTCTTCAATGATCTTGTAATTACTGACTCTGGGTGCCCCGCGGTCTTCATTTTGTTGGACCTGTCCTCTGGTTTTGATGTGGTGGACCATAATATCCACTTAATGAGGCTTGAACATCTGGTTGGCATTACGGGTATGGCCCTTAGTTGGCTTAAATTCTACTTATCGGAGAGGTCCTTCTCTGTCACGATGGGTACCTACTCCTCTTCCACTGCCCCCGTTACCTGTGGTGTCCCTCAGGGGTCTGTGCTGTTTTCTCTATATATGTTACCCGTTGGTCGTATTATTGACAAGTACAAACTCTCTGATCATTGCTACGTGGATGACATTCATATTTATTTTGAATTGACTGAGGATGATACTTCATCGATGCTTCGCTTCTTCGATTGTATAAATGAAGTTAAAGACTGGCTGCTGAGCAATTCCCTTATCCTTAATAACAAGAAAGCGGAAATTGTAATCTTTGACAGTCACACCCCTGGAGCCCATCTAACTGGTGTCCTCGGGCCCTTTGCTGATTTCCGATTCCGCAAGTAATTTGGGTGTTTACCTGGACGGCTCCTTTAAGTTTGAGAAACATGTGTCCTCTGTTATTAAATCTTCTTTCTATCAACTTCGTTTAATTTCTAAGGCCAAGACATACTTACCACATGAGGATGTAGAAAAGCTTATCAATGCCTGTCACATCCAGGTTAGACTACTGCAACTCCCTATACACTGGGCTTCATTCTGCCCTTCTTCATAGATTGCAACTCGTCCAAAACGCCGCGGCTCGCCTTCTAACTGGTACTCGTAAGGTTTGAGTCTATCACCCCAATTCTCACTGGCCTCCACTGGCTTCCAATTAAATACCGCATTGATTTCAAAATCCTACTGCTTAATTATAAAATCATAAATAACATCACACCTAGCTACCTTATTGATCTCCTTAGCGTGTATACCCCCAGTAGAACGCTGAGATCGTCTGACCAATTGCTCTTGGTGCAACCTAGGTCACGGCTGAAAACCAGAGGTGACTGTGCCTTTGCTTCATTTGCACCTAACCTCTGGAATAACCTCCCTCATACCATTCACGTGTCTGGCTCGAGCAGGCCTTTTAAGTGTCCCTTCTTGCCCTCCCCTTTCCTCTCTTTTGCTTATATTGTTTTATTGTTTTAATCATTAAGTCTTGCTTGCTTATCTACGTACTTAATCGTTAATCAATGCCTCCCACCTGCTAGCTTATCTACCTTTGTACTTTACTACTATTTTATTGGATTATGTGAAGCACTTTGGCTACCTCTGGTTTTAAATGTGCTATACAAATAAAGTTGTATTGTATTGTATTGTATTGTATTGTATTGTATTGTATCTATTCAAAATTTCATACAGCTGATTCTGTCTTAGTCCATTTTTACCTTGCTCAGCTTTTATACTTTCATGCTTTTTAGTTTTTTGTTATTCACATTATGGCTAAATTTTATTTTGCCACGTTTTATTGTATTGTATTGCTGCTACTGTTCTGTACTATTGTAAGGTAACCTTGAGGGTCTTAAAGGTGCCTATAAATAAAATGTATTATTATTATTATTATTATTGAATTTTAAGTACTTTTTGTATTAACATCTAATGAATAATTTGTATATTTATTTAATTAACACAAATATTTAATTATGTATTAAGTTCATTTTGGTACTCGAGGTCCTCCATAACTTCAGGGTTGAAGTCTTTAAAGCTTAAAGTTTCTACTTCAGTTATATTAACTAATGAAGCAAAGCTACAAAAGGAGTCTTTGTAAAATAAATTATGCACCCAACCCCCCCCCCCCCCCTTTTTTTTAAATTGTGCTAGTTGCTCTTTCTTTTCTCATTTCTGATTTTGAGAAAGTAAATAAAATTAAGAAAATTAACTAGTAAATTAATTACAAAAACAAATAATTAAAAAAAAACTCACATCCAGAATGTCCACGATGTATATAATCAGAATCAGGACAAACACAATGAGGAATACGAAGATGTAACCAGGCTTCGGAAGGCAGGTGGAGTGTTTATAAAGTAGGAACGTCATGATTGGAAAACAGTCCTCATGTCTTGTTGCAGCGTTGTGCCGTGTGACCAGTTCACCTGGTAGTGAATGTAGAAGTGCTCTGCATTATGTATGTGGAAACTGTCTTACTTTCACAGTTAAACATAGCAATGGTTAAGTGGAGAGTTATGTGGATCCTTCCAGGTTTTAATAATGGATCGGATTTTTATATCAGTTTCAGCAGACTCCTAGATGTTTTCTTTGCTTAATGAGTGACCATTCTCTGAAACAGAGTAAGACTTTTTCCAGTATTTTCACATTTCTTCTGACATCACCATTAAACAAATGAGAAGATATTCATTATCATTTTTTTTTCCAATGTTTGTTGATAAGTAGGAAGATCCTGACATAAGTTACAGTTAATTTATAAAGATTCCTGAGAGGTAAAGAGACAAACAAATACATAGAGTCTAGTGATTAGTTGTTTCCAACTATACAGTGGGGCAAAAAAGTATTTAGTCAGCCACCGATTGTGCAAGTTCCCCCACCTAAAATGATGACAGAGGTCAGTAATTTGCACCAGAGGTACACTTCAACTGTGAGAGACAGAATGTGAAAAAAAAATCCATGAATCCACATGGTAGGATTTGTAAAGAATTTATTGGTAAATCAGGGTGGAAAATAAGTATTTGGTCAATAACAAAAATACAACTCAATACTTTGTAACATAACCTTTGTTGGCAATAACAGAGGTCAAACGTTTACTATAGGTCTTTACCAGGTTTGCACACACAGTAGCTGGTATTTTGGCCCATTCCTCCATGCAGATCTTCTCGAGAGCAGTGATGTTTTGGGGCTGTCGCCGAGCAACACGGACTTTCAACTCCCGCCACAGATTTTCTATGGGGTTGAGGTCTGGAGACTGGCTAGGCCACTCCAGGACTTTCAAATGCTTCTTACGGAGCCACTCCTTTGTTGCCCGGGCGGTGTGTTTTTGATCATTGTCATTTTGGAAGACCCAGCCTCGTTTCATCTTCAAAGTTCTCACTGATGGAAGGAGGTTTTGGCTCAAAATCTCACGATACATGGCCCCATTCATTCTGTCCTTAACACGGATCAGTCGTCCTGTCCCCTTGGCAGAAAAACAGCTCCATAGCATGATGTTTCCACCCCCATGCTTCACAGTAGGTATGGTGTTCTTGGGATGCAACTCAGTATTCTTCTTCCTCCAAACACGACGAGTTGAGTTTATACCAAAAAGTTCTACTTTGGTTTCATCTGACCACATGACATTCTCCCAATCCTCTGCTGTATCATCCATGTGCTCTCTGGCAAACTTCAGACGGGCCTGGACATGCACTGGCTTCAGCAGCGGAACACGTCTGGCACTGCGGGATTTGATTCCCTGCCGTTGTAGTGTGTTACTGATGGTGACCTTTGTTACTTTGGTCCCAGCTCTCTGCAGGTCATTCACCAGGTCCCCCCGTGTGGTTCTGGGATCTTTGCTCACCGTTCTCATGATCATTTTGACCCCACGGGATGAGATCTTGCGTGGAGCCCCAGATCGAGGGAGATTATCAGTGGTCTTGTATGTCTTCCATTTTCTGATGATTGCTCCCACAGTTGATTTTTTCACACCAAGCTGCTTGCCTATTGTAGATTCACTCTTCCCAGTCTGGTGCAGGTCTACAATACTTTTCCTGGTGTCCTTCGAAAGCTCTTTGGTCTTGGCCATGGCGGAGTTTGGAGTCTGACTGTTTGAGGCTGTGGACAGGTGTCTTTTATACAGATGATGAGTTCAAACAGGTGCCATTCATACAGGTAACGAGTGGGGGACAGAAAAGCTTCTTACAGAAGACGTTACAGGTCTCTGAGAGCCAGAGATTTTCCTTGTTTGAGGTGACCAAATACTTATTTTCCACCCTGATTTACGAATAAATTCTTTACAAATCCTACCATGTGAATTCATGGATTTTTTTTTCACATTCTGTCTCTCACAGTTGAAGTGTACCTCTGGTGCAAATTACTGACCTCTGTCATCATTTTAAGTGGGGGAACTTGCACAATCGGTGGCTCACTAAATACTTTTTTGCCCCACTATAAATGTTTGGACGAATCTCTAAGAAATATTTGTAGTGAAAGAAAAGTTATGTGAATTGAAATAGCAAATGCTGTAGTGTACAGGGAGTGCACATGTGGACAAAACAGAATTTCCAATGCTTTCATCATTCTAACAACTTACTTTCTTTATAAGATATCAGGAAAACTGTCTAATGTCATGTGCTACATAATCTAATAAACATAAAATACTTTGTAAATAAATTTAAAATTTCAATCAGGAAAGAGGAACGTCAAAGGTATAGAAATATACAGTTCAATAAACAAGTAAGAGCAAAGTATGAGACACAGAAGTAATGAATATGTAATAACTGGAATATTTTCTGCAGGAAAATGTGGATAAACAGTGTAAAGTTACCCACAGAGTTTATCCAAGGAATTTGTGTTAAATAGTCTTCTTAATGTTTGAACAATGTCAGTAATACTCAGTAAATCAGAATCTGACATTTCTTACTTTAGTGGAGGAAATGATTTTACCGAGGATCCAGTTCTGATGCTGACTTGCAGTTCAGTCCTTTTTTCCTGTCTTTGCTTCAATCTTGTTGGCTTCCAGGTAATTATTGCCTTTGAGTGAAACCAACATATCTTGCTCATTTAATTTTTGGCATCATTGTCAGGAAGTGGGTGGAGAGAAAGGTCTTTGGATACTAATCTTTGCACAGAGGGTGTTCTTTTATTATGTCAACAAACCAGGCAGATGACTGAGAGAGATATCGTTCAGGTTAGTTGTGAAATTATTATCAGACTGCTGTAGTTCAGTTTACCTCTCCTCCAGGCACCTGCAAGAACTGACAATCCATCACGTTTTGGTTCATCATGATATCTACAGACTTCCAAACTTCATGTGGGCTTCAGATAAGCTCTAGAACAGTGCATAGCAAACTAGATGAAATAGGTTTCCATGGCTGCGCAGCTCGATCCAAATCCTACAGCATCAACTACAATGCAAAGCCTTAGATGAAATGGTGTAAGACACACTGCCACAAGACTCGTGAGCAGTGGAAACGTGCTCTTTGGAGTGGCGATTCAAACTTCTGAATCTGACAATCCAATGGATGAGCTAGGAGAACAGTACTCGTCTGACTAGGTTGTACCAAATGTCAAGTTGGGTGCAGGGGAGTGTTTGGGGATGGCCCCTTTCTGTTCCAACATGACTGTAAACCACTGCACAAAGCCAGGCCCATCGATGAGTGAGTCTGGTACAGAAGAACCTGACTGGCCCACATAGAGTCCTGACATCAACCCGACAGACCACCTTTGGGATGAATTAGAGCAGCGGCTGTGAGCCAGGACTTCTTATCCAACTTCAGTTTCTGACCTCACAAATGCGCTTCTGTAGGAATGGTCAAAATTTCCCATAAACACTGTCCTAAACTTTGTGGAAAGCCTTCCCAGAAGACTTGAAATTGTTACAGCTGCAGAGCCGACATCAAAAGAATGGGATGTCACTTAAGTTCATATATGTGTGAAGGCAGGCGAGCAAATACTTTCGGCAGCATCACGTGAGTGTGAGTGTTATTTTGTTTCAAACTACTTCTGGGTGCTTTTTGGTTTCTTTGAGAACCAGCTCCTCTATGTGTCAAAGTTGTTTTAGCTAAGATTATAAAAAAGACACTGAGTGCATATAAAAGACAGACTTGGCCATTGGTTTGTGAACTAGACATCGCAAGTGTGAAACCAAGGGACACTCATATTTATGTGGTACCTAACTGTCAATCACAAGGTAGGTTCACTGCTAAGCACATCCTGTTTCAGCATCCTTAGAGATACTAAGGGAAACTCAAGTCTACGGGATAAAAATCTGAACTAATAGGATTTGAAACTAGAATTTAGAGAAATGTATTTCATACCATAATCATATATACAGAAATTTAACATTGCAGCATGGACAACAGGTGACATGAATTTCTCCATGAACTTATACATTTATAATGACAGCAGTATCCCATAGAGACAATCTAAGTTTAAGGCACATTCTTATTTCTTCATTTTTCAACTCAGAAGGTGCGGCCAGTTGTTTTATGCAGTCTATCGTCTAAACACATCTCTTTATAGACATACACTCTATAACTGTCTGGGAAATGATCTGCAAATATTTCCTTTCTGCCAGCTCTCTGTTTAGTTTAGTTATGGATATTGGCATTAAGGCTTTGTTTTTGTTATTTTGGTACCACAGATCCTGAAGCCAGAATGGAGACCTTTATGTTCATGTAATAAAATGCCTTAATAAAACAATTTAAGAGCTGATAACTGAGAAACAGCTGAGCATTGCAGTATTATCTTGGTTTGGTTTTATGACTTTACAGCTTCAGTTCAGTCACTCCTTGACAGATTGTACCTGACACAGCAGGTAGCTGTTTTAGCAAAATGGCCCTAATAACCACTGAAGAAACATCTATTAGACAAGGTGGTGAGCATAGTGGATCATTTTCAGCTTAAGAGGAATATATTTCTTTGTTTCATAGCTGGAGAGCAGAACACAGAGTGAAAAGTGGAGTTGGTGGGTGGTAACTAACGCAAGTACAAATGAAGAGCTGCTCTGAGTCTGCTAACTTTGAAAAGCACCTTAAAAACCTGAAGCCCTATTTTTACTTTAAGTCATTTATTGTGATTCAGACCAGTGTCAGGGTTTTACTTTTCAGATATTTTTCATCAATGTGGCTGTGATGATTTGTTGAAATCCTCACATCGAGTATTTAATCCAAGTATCTCAATTAGGTTCTTGTGGCTCGTAGAATCACATAAAAACACCTCTGTGGAGGTCAGTGTAGCTGCTTACAGGCTGCTGAGTCAGTTCCAAACAGACGGGTCATAAAGTGAATCCTCTTCTCTGGTTAGTCTCTGCAGCTGTTCACTGGGGTGAACTAGTGTCACCCGGTAGGAAAGAGAAGAGTTTTGCAACATGTTCTCACTGAAATGCATATAATTACCACAACCTTTTAATACATAAAATGAACAATACACAGGTGTAGACGATCAGGCAGAGACAAGAAGCAATAAAGAGAAAAACACACTGCAGTGGCATTCTGTCAGGGCAGGCAGAGCAGCACTGAAATCTAGAAAAAGGCGTCAATTCAAATGTACAAAAGGGAAAGTGCCTTGAGGCAACTGTTGTTGGATTTTGGCGATACATATACACACATATAAATATACAAACACACACACAAACACCTATACGGGTTTCTATGTATTGTAAGGACACTTTTTCCAAACCAGTCCAGGTGGTGGACTATGGGGACACCACTTTCCGCTTGCCCCTGAGAGATGCTGAATACCACAGAGCACAGATCTCACTTCAAAGTTCCCATACACGCAACACAACTAGAGATATAAGAACCGTTTTTTTTGCAACCTTATTAGGACATATACTATTGTTAAATCCTCCCAATTCTTTTAATCTCTGGGCTGAAGGAAGGACAATACTCGGTGTATAAATGCTCAATCAACAATCTTTTATTCCATACAATTCAACACTTTATGAGCACAAACCATCCGGATGGGGAGACATGCACGAAGAGGGTCACAGCAAATCTCAAAATGGTGGAGGGTTACTCAAGCTCTTATAGCCTCTAGTGGCCCCCACCTAGTCGTAAAAACCTAAACATCACATACTTTCTAACTCTCAGTGAGCCTGAGTTATGACCTTGGCTCCCTGTTTGCTTCCAACAAAGGTGGGGGTGAAGCTGAATGTGCTCTGTGCTCTCTGCACACAATATTCTCTTCTTACCTCAGCAGTATGAAATGTCATGAAACAGTAAATCAGCAGTATAGGATAATACAAACCTATCTAATAAATCTAATGATTTTCACACTTTAATTCAGAAGTATAATGCAAACTAAAACTACATACTGATTATACTCCTTATAATAAGTAGTATGATGTGGCTTACAGCAGTATCATGTTCCCTTTAAGTACGATCTTTAGAGGCAAAAAAAATATCACAGCCAGCCTGCTGGTGAAAGGTCAAGTTTATTTCAAACACGTACTGCAAACTGGAGCAGGGCGATATGACTTAAAAATATTTATCACGATATACATTTGAACATTTGCGATAACGATATAACTGACAATATAATTGACACCAGACAAAATACTTTACAACACCTCAACTTTATTAGTGCAAAGATCCCCATCAATGTATTTTCACTTAAACAAGCAGCTGTTTCTTATGTGCATTAAAGTTATATAAAAATGTAACAGTGCAAATGCAAACTCCTCGCTGACAGTTTAACCAAAAGGCGTTTCCAGTGGAAACTGGCCGACACATCCTCAGCATAACCATGTATAATATCCACTAAACTTAAAATACGGTAATATTATGTTGAAGCACAGTACGTATCACTCCGCGAGGCTCCGCCTACGATAGCCGTAATGCTCCAACAATCCATCAAGCGGTGCGGCTTCGTAGCTCAGCAAAGTCGTACTGAAACATCTGACAGATTTTCGTGTACCACATAAAATCATTTCCAGGTCAGTAAACACAACCAGAGTTCGTACATAAGGCACACGGGATTATAAGGGGCACTGTCGATTTTCAGAAAAATCAAAGGATTGATTTTAAGTGCGCCGTATTTTCCAAACAACACGGTAACAACGACGGCCCGCTAGCATGTGCTACCAAAAATAGTGCTTTGTTGTGTATCTGACGGACAAAAGCCAAACCAGTTCCACACCACTGAAGCTGCAGCATTTTTACAAACCAGTTCTGGTTCATCTATTTCATTCAACGATCCACTATCGCCGCCATGCTTTATCCGCCATGTGCTTCTGTAAACAAAGGCACCGCACATGGGCGTTTTACCCATATTCTATCGCCATATTTCATTTTCCTATTGTTGCCCAAAATTATACCAGTATTACCGTGAACGGTATGATATGGCGCAGCCCTAGTTTCATGTGTGTTTTCTTAATAATCTGTACTGTCATTTGGGGGCTGAGGGCGAAATTCCTTGTACATGTCATTAATACCATCTGGGGAACATGCATCATGCTTCCTACACATGTGAGAAGTAAATGATGACTTTTTTGTAAACACATGCGTACAACCACTTAGTGAACATGACACAGCCCGGCCCTCTGCAATATGATCAGTTAAGTGAGACACTAGCTCTTTCACTGTGTGAAAATGGCAGGCACATAATGAAACCGCACATTTTAAATCTGCAATAAGAGCTTTAGGAGCAGCTTGAAGTGCAGGTGCATTGGACACATGATAAAAAAATGCCCCTTGAAAGCAAAGTGGTGAATGTTTGACTACAATTACAACGCATTTGAAAAGACAACAAGGCTCATTCGTATGCACTCTGCAGTCTAGTACACAGCCTCTTAATGTGACCAATATCTTTTTACAAAAGATGCAGGTGATCATTTTTAGTATTTCAAAAGTTTGCCCGTGCTTTTCAGCTGAACTAGCTGCTAGCACCTAGTTATCAAGTATTAGTCTAAATATCAACTGGTGCTGGTGATGTTTTGGTTTAGAAAAAAAAGTAGCATAGATGTTAAACTTACCATGCAAACCTTCAGATGAACAACCACAAATCGTCAAAGATACACTTAAAATTGTATATTTGTGATTTGACCTAAACACGTCGTTGGTAAAAGTTCGTCTTCTGCTCCGTGTTCTCTCCACTCTGCAGATAGTGTGTGCTGCTGCTGGGTCGTTCACTGTACTGAACTAGGAGCTCATCTCCTAAATTTGATTATAATCACTAGTGATGTGTGATACCACTGATTTCCTTTCCGATCCGATACCAAGTAATATTCAGGCTTGGTATCGATGATACTGATCCGATACCGATACTTTGTACAAAAGCTTGTTTTATTTATTGTATCTCAAATTATAGCGTCATAATGATTACAGGACATCAGATTACTTGTTCTTATCACTTAATAATGCAGAGTTCATCATATAGAAATAAAAAAAACTGAAGTTGTGCTATTTGAACAGCTTGCCTGCCTGCAGCAGTAAAGGACTCCGTGAGAGACGTCTGTCTCGCCCTAGCAGCACCTGTCCCTGTCCTCCTCTTCAGTTCGCCTCAACATACGCTCGTCATATTCTGTGATATGATTTACTCTGAGGTGTTTGACAAGGTTAGTGATGTTGCCACAACCATACATGCCAACCCCTCCCGAAACTCTCCTGATTTTCCACCCGGGCAACAAAAATGAAAACCATATCGCAGAATTCATAGCGCGGCCCAGCCAGTTCCAGTTTCCAACAATGGCGGCAGCTACTTAGTCTTAATATTACTCTTATTTCTCTTTCTGGGTCACAAAAAAACTTTTGACATATTTTCAGGTGAGAATGTAGCTGTGTAAACTTCAAACATCTGAGCCGACACATCGTTTTCAAACCCCCGCGGTCTTTCACTACTTGGGTTAAACATGATATATAAGTCACTTGTTATTGTTTGGCTCTTTCAGTGTTTTATTTGTTCTTGAGTAAATCGGTTTGGCTGAGATTAAAGTTATTAGATTAAATTAAATTAAATTTAACTTTATTAATCCCTCGGGAGGATTCCTCCGGGGTTTTCACACAGCTGAATAAACGTTAAACAGAAAACTAATTAAACAAAGTGTGAGACGGTGGAGAGTTTACGTCAGCGCCCGGTTATATTTTAGATAGCAAGGAGCAGACGGCAGAGTTTCACTCCACTGAGGGAGCTCATGATGTACTATCCAGCTTTCTTTAGACTGCGAAGGCCGCGTCCTCAGGTGGAAGCAGCCTCTGAATTTGGACACCACCGCTATTTCCGGACATTTAACGTATTTTATCTGATAAATCAACACTGTAAAATGTATTTAACACCGCCCCCAACAGCCTTTTTGAATGTCTCCCTAGTATGGCCACAACACCTCACCTTTTTTCCACATGTATTGCAAACCACGTCTCAGCTGTTTGTGGAGGTAAAATACGTCCACACATGACTCCAATTACGCTCAGCCATTGTTGTGAGTGCGCACGCCAAAGGGCCGCGAGACATTTATACAGCCGTATTTCGCACATGACTATGAAAGGCGGAAGAGGAAGTAGTTCCTTTGAATGTAGACAATCCGAATGTTATAGTTTCTTTCCACTGTGTTCCTGTTAATGATAAACTACAAATTTACTCTAAATTACTAAAATATCGATATTTTAATGTGAGAATCGATTCTAGAACATAAATGATTGTTATCGGAGGAATCGATATTTCAGGATCGATCCGCACATCACTAGCTTAAATTAAACAATTAAGCTTAAAGTTAAATTCATTAGTTCAAAAATCTGTCATTATTATTTATAGATAAACAAATATACTGTATGTTTATTTCTCAAATAAATGTTTGGGACTGAAAACAGGTTTTGATCTTTGGTTTCAAAACAAGAGAGAAAAGTGTGAAACTGTTCATGCCTGTCTGAGAAAAGTGCATAAAGTGTGTAGTGACGGGTTTTACAGCCTTAAAACATCTAAAAGTATTGTAAAAAATAAAGCTGGCTACTTCGCAGATTTCACCTCTCGCTGGTTATTTTTAGAACATAACATCCGCGATAAACGAGGGAACGCTATATACAAATACTGAGAATTTTCAATCCCTTTTCTCTTTTGCTCTGAGGGGCAAGGGAAAAATATCGACAAGTCGATGAACATCATCTACAGATATATTTGGTAAATGCCCAAGACATCTTGAGAAATGTAACTCGCTGCTTGATTTGTCCATTTGGTGGCCTTTTTTTTGGAAAACCCGACCGTAAACAAGACGCGAATATCACACCGGAAACGAAGCGCCTACAGGAGTTTCCCCACCGGAAGTAGCATATGGTAAGGTGCATAGTCTATCGGCTTGTTTCTTCCCGTCTCCTGTATCCGGCCGTTCCTCTCGCTGTCGGAATTCGCGCCTCAGAGACGAAGTTATTTTTCAAAAAAAAAAAGAAAGAAAGAAACAGCAACAACTAATAAACAGAGTTTTTGCACGTTCATTGCACATTTGTGGGAATATTTAAATCTGTACTTTTTATTAATTACTTTTCATTTTATCTTTATTTTTAAAATCACCATGGTAATGCGCATGCGCATATCCTCCTGCACGCAAAGGGCTTTGGAGTTGACGTAACGGCGCAATGCATTGTGGGAGCGCAGCACCATCTTGGCAGGCCACGAATCAAAACAAGATTGTTACGAACCATTCTGAAAAGTAGCTCAAAAGAAAAAGGACGGTATAGGGCTTTGGAGTTGACGTCACGCCGCAGTGCATTGTGGGATCGCGGCGCCATGACAGAAGGCCACAAATCAAAACACAGTAAGTGTTGGAAGCAGGACTGCCAGAACCATGCTTAAAATCAGCACAAAAGACAAAGGGCTGTATCGCGACCGATTGCGCCCAGACGCCAAGAGATGGTAGCGTGCATTGGTAATGTGGACCCGTCTGAAATAAGGCAGCGGAGCGGAAACCCAGACAGCCTACCGCCGTTGTCCTATCCCGATATTTTCGCGTACCTTGTCTGTGGAGTCAGCCCATTCGCACACGGTGAATCATTTTCGGAATTATAAATCCCTGGAGGCGCACACCTAATACCCAAACAGTTGGGTACAAGATTTGGCCGTTTTTAAGCCTCCACGTTGTGAGTACGTTCACCATATGACCAAGATACAGACACAGGTTGCACATAACATTGACTTCTCCTCAGCAGCTGCCCCAAAAATTGCTCTAGATGAACGATTCACCATTGGTGCCAGCTGTGCGTTGCCATGTAAATAGTTTGCATTTCATGTGTAACCGCCAGAGATGGGCAGTAACGTGTTACTGTAATCTGATTACTTTTTTCAAGTAACGAGTAAAGTAAGGGATTACTATTGCAAAATCGGTAATTAGATTACCGTTACTTTCCCGTAGGAACGCTGCGTTACTGCGTTACTAAAACCGTGATTTTTTTGCAAGAATGTCTCATGACAGTGACGTAAGCGAGTGCGCCGTTAGTGACAACAGCTGTGTGCAGATCAACAGTGGATCATATATCGAGTGCAGAGAGAGTATGAGCGTGCAGCGTTTAAAGCGTGGAAGTACTGACCTTACTTTGAGTTTGATTCCATAAAAAGTGACAAAAACATTAGTGTCCGCTGTGCGTGGGAAGAAAACTTCTTTTTACAGTGAAAAAAACCCCTAAACTTCCAACAAGCACCGAGTAGCTACGACGTAATGGGAAACTCACAGAGAAACTCGCGGATTCTTCCACTGACCGCGGCACACCTGCACCAGGGTAAACCTCCGCCTACCCCACTCCTGCTTTACAGGTGAAAATAGAGCAACAGGACCGCTGAGTCTTTGATTTTATTTATTTTCTGCTGTGTTTTACTTGCATCTATTTGAAAGAGTGAGTGTAAACACACAAAATATTTTATTTTATGTGCTGGAATGTGCAGAAAATAGGTTTAAATGTTAAACTAATTTCTTCCAGTCAGTGAATGTTGCAGATAATTAAATTTTTGCTTGATGCATAAAGTTAAAAGATTAAAACTAATAAAACAAGTTAAAAAAAGAGACTTTTCCATCTGATTACATTTTGTATGATGGATTATGTAGAAAAAGTAGAATTGGGCTGAAAGATCTATCGCTTTATCACCTCTTCAGGTTGTAAATCGTGTTTTTAAAAAGTAACTAAGTAATTAATTACTTTTGAAAATAAGTAATCAGTAAAGTAACGGGATTACTTTTTGGGGAAGTAATCAGTAATTAGTTACTGATTACTTTTTTCAAGTAACTTGACCAACACTGGTTATTATTGGGCGATAACATGTCAAAATGCTCCCTGACAGCTGATATTTTTTGGGGGTGGCTTCCTAATGTGCTTGTGGTGATCCTCAGAACCTCAGATCCAGTTCAAAATTTGAATTCCCGCGTTTTTTCTACAGCTTGAGTAACATAACAAGGCAGTTATGTCATTTATCTGTGGCCATGTGATATTCTTAAACCGATAAGGGTCTCGACACAGGATTCGTTTGGGCACGCCCCCTTTCCTGGGCACAGGCCTTTGGGCATCACTACTGCATCTCTCATCTCCCAGTCCTGCATCTGGGTCCTACGCTGCTTGGCACACAGCTGGACTTGATGTAAATTTGTTTTTCACAATGGTTACAGTTAAAAAACCGGGCATTTTCTTTGAATTACCAAACCTTTTTTCTGTAATTTAACATATTTATTTTTTACAGTTTAAATCATGCTGACACATTTGTTTTCATTTACGACAGCAAATACTGTTGAATTTCACCAGACTCACATTCGGTAAAAATGGGCTGTATTTGGTAAATGACTCTGACATCCCCGCTGTAAGGTAATCATTTTACTTTAAGTCATCTTAGCTAAAGTAAATATGGATGTCCTCCAGTGCTGTCCCTCAGCCTCCTTGTAGAAACACCCATGGTATCGAGTTCACAAGACGCTCAGTAAACCTGACCTCTGACCTTCAGGTTGAGGTCACTCCGATTCCTCTGAGGTTTTTAGTAGATGCACCTATGGTGGAGATCCAAATCCCAGATCTAACCCAGATTGAAGGCCGGGTCCTCAGGTGGAAGCAGCCTCTGAATTTGGACACCCCCGCTGTTTCCGGGCTGGCCAATAATAACTGTCAGGGCTCTGTGTGCGGGCAGGCAGAGATGAGGATCCAAATGCAGGACTCGGAAAACGGAATGCAACTCAAAAACCTCAGCTTTATTGCTGGCAAGGCAAGAAAACAAAACATGAAGTGAGGCCTGAACACTGAGACCAAAAAACACACAGGCATAATCTGATGGTACGACGCGACACAGAGCATGGGAAAACACAGGGCTTATATACACAGGGCAGTAATGAGGGAATGGGCAACAGGAGGGAGACACAGCTGGGGGAGATCAGGGCTAACGAGACCGGGGGAACAAAGCTGCACACACTGACCTAAGACAAAGACTTTCACAATAAAACAGGAAACTCTAATAATAAACATCACCACAACAAGAGAATGAGAAAACAATCCAAAACACCAAGATAACTGAAACACAAAGTACCAGAGAAACATAAAGGATAATCCATGATGCAAAAGTACCAAAACATAATAAACTCAATTGCTGGGTCCAACGGACCCAGAACCGTGACAATAACGGTGACATTTAACGGATTTTATCCGATAAATAAACCCTGTAAAATGTATTTATCACCCCAAAACAGCCCTTTTTGAACATCTCCCTAATTCTGAGGTCTCAAGGTTGGCAAGTATGGCCACAACACCTCACTCTTGGAGCACTTTTTTGCCACATGTATCGCAAACCATGTCTCAGCTGTTTGTGGAGGTAAAATACGTCTGCACAGTTACGCTCAGCCATTGTTGTGAGTGCGCACGCCAAGGGGCTGCGAGACATTTATACAGCCGTATTTCGCACATGACTATGAAAGGCGGAAGAGGAAGTAGTTCCTTTGAATGTAGACAATCAGAATGATATAGTTTCTTTCCACTGTGTTCCTGTTAATGATAAACTACAAATTTACCCTAAATTACTAAAATATCGATATTTTAATGTGAGAATCGATTCTAGAACATAAATGATTGGTATCGGAGGAATCGATATTTCAGGATCGATCCGCACATCACTAATAATTACACATTGATGTTGTAAATATAACAAAAACATTCTGTTTAATAGTTTACAAAAGTCCACTGTGATTGAAACAGAAAAACTGTGTTTTGGGGTTTACTATTCATTTCTGTAGGAATTTTACATGGTTTTTATGTCAATTTCACTGCCATTTTTTACAGTGTATCCAAAGCACAGTATGCATCTAAATGCATCCATCTATAGTACAGTATGGTTCTTTGCTGGGGTGACAGTCCAAATTTATTGTTTTCATACTATCAATATGTGAGACAATCATTTCATAATCCTCGATTCAAGATTAATCAGTGATTCCTCAAAAAATCAACAGTTTTACTGGTTTGTTCACATCAGGTTTTTTCCCCAGAGGTTCGAATGACAAATCCACAGTTGATGTAAACTTAATGAAAAGATTTGTTTCAGTTTTACAGCTTGACAGTTGTACTTAGCATGTTTAACAAACAAAGCCAAAATGAATAATTTAATCACGTTTGCATTCATGTTCATTTCACAATAATAATGATAAGGTCAAATATATGAGAGACTCATTTCATCCATCGAAGTAGATACAGTTTACACTAGTTTTTTTTGATTATTTTTTTACAGATTAAAACAAAATATTTGATTGGCGTTATTTTTGTTCCACTATTCTGAGCGCATGCAAAAAAAAATATTGCAGGTGCAAGCAGGGCTCTAGAGTGCGACCAATTTGGTCTATGCGACCATATTTTTCAGTGGTGCGACTAAAAAAAATATTTGGTAACAAAAAAAAAAAAAAAAAATCTCTGCAACTCTGTGTGGTCAACAACAGACACACATTTTGCCCCTATCGTGGACTAAACCAATCAGAGATAGTCAGGGGCGGGACCTCTCTGATTGGCCGTGGTCCAGTTGAAAGTGCAGGTGGAAGTGGGAGGTGAGCAGCTTGAATAAAGCGATATTATTCATTAGATCCTGACTTTTAAATATAACCGTGTTTTGCCAGAAACGCCAGATTCTCAGATTAAAGCTCACAAAACCATTTCAACAACAACCAAACAGCAGATGAGAGCAGGTACACGGACTCCACACAAAGACGTAAACACAGACCCGACGCATCAGAATCAGCTTTGTCTTTCTCGGCTTTCTCACCCGACGGCCCGCAGACGGACACGCTGTCGGAGCTCAGCGATCCTGATGCGTCCGGTCCGCGCTGTGTTTACGTCTTTTTGCGCTGATTCTGAGCTGCAGGTTTTGTCTCTCCAACCAAAATTCACCGAGCCAGCAGCAAAAGAAGCAGCAAACTGCGCTTCACATTTGATCAATGTCTCATGAATTCCCTCTGGGTTTCGCTGTTTTGCTTCCACCACGATAAAAATCACACTTCATGCACAGCTCTATCTCTCTCGGTACTTCAAGAACAGTTTCCCGTCTCAAATCTGTTTTCTGCATTATTCATTTGCTTATTACCCACCAGTCTACTGTTGTTCACAGCGCTGTCGGCTTTTTTTCATTTAAATGACCTCGGACAAGAAAGCATATTTTTTTCTGTTGTTCAATACTGAAGAAATTTAAACGTTTTAAAATTGCAGAATATCATATGGTTATCTGCTACAAAAAGGCAGGACAGGAAAATCTCCTTCATGTTTTTCTGCTGTGATGTTCACAATTCTGATGAAGTCTCATGTGTATCAGTGCTGATAAATGATCAGAATTATAACATTTCTGACTGTCTGAGGCGAAATTGAATCGAATCAGGACTTTGAGAACCGGAATCGAATGGATTATAGAAATCAGTGATTATACTCAGCCTTAGTGAGCAGCCTAGGCCTGACAGAAGTGGATGTAGCTGTGGGTAATAAGAAAAGATGAAAAGAATGATTGATAACTTTTTTGTAAAGTTAAGGCCTGATCTGTCTGAAATTCATAGCCAGCTCTGGCACGGTGCCATCAATCTCTGAACGCTGAAAAAGCAGCAGTGTATCCAGAAACACATTATATGCAGCGATAAATGCCCAAGTGTCCCCTCTCCCCACGGCCTTTCAGCGGCAGGA
This sequence comes from Diplotaxodon limnothrissa, assembly GCF_057381915.1. Taxonomy (NCBI): domain Eukaryota; kingdom Metazoa; phylum Chordata; class Actinopteri; order Cichliformes; family Cichlidae; genus Diplotaxodon; species Diplotaxodon limnothrissa. Next base: position 983,730 of record NC_140612.1, on the reverse strand, counting down.
AGCAGCAAACAGGTCGTCAGAGGAGCCGATGTGATGATTAAGTTTAACATTTTCTACAATATTGACAAAGCACTTTAAGCACAAGATTGTTACTTAATAATTTAGAAATGAATATTGTCTGTATGGACTGCAACTTCCCCCCAAAAAAGTGCACATGTAAAACTGCGATGTTAAGCGATGCGGTTGAAAAATGTGAGTGCGCCTAACTTTTGTACCGGTATGCCTAACTGGCAAAAAGTTAGTCTAGAGCCCTGGCAAAAATCAGATTTTTTTTGCATCCAAGTCTGTGATTGGCTGGTTTTGTGGCACAAATATAATGGTGTAGAGAAAGAGTTGAGCGCGCACGGGCAGAAATGTTGAGAGCACGAGCAACACATTGCAAGTGAGCGCAAATGCAAAAACTGAGCGAGAGGAGCTGCTGGTGTGTGTGTGTGTGGATAATAGCAAACACTGAAATACATTTTTGCATGCAGCAGTGAAGTTTGTTCACTCAAATTTGAAGCGAAGGACACTGTCTCAGCTGAACTATGGACACGCATACACATACTGATACTGATAAGCACTCACTGACGCATCACCCGCCCTACCCCGGATCCAACGCCACCTCCAACGCTTACCTCCCCTCTGATGTGGACATCGGGTCAGCTGGAGGCGCAGTCGAAGATTGCAGCGGTCCCAGATCAGATGTACACACTGGAACGCTTTCCCATGTTGCTGTCTGTGTTTATTGTGCTGTGGTGATTGATATCTGTGCATTCCTGTATTATCCTTCTGTGTTACACATTTCAATGTTTTTTTTTTCCTCGCTACCTGGCCTGACCTGTCTCCCCAATGTGATGTTTGTATTGTATGTACGGTTGGTAAGGTCTGTCATCTCGGTTGTGGGCAAAAGACCTGCAACTGACAAATAAAGACTCATCTCATCATCTCAAATTTAGCTTTTCTTCGCTCAAAATAAATTTCTCCTCAAAATGCAACACTTGCACCTGCAAACTTTTTTTTACGTGCGCTCAGAATAGTGGCACAAAAATAACGCCATAGCATAGTGGTCGGGAGATTTGGAGTCAACAGCATCCATGACACACAACATAACGTGTGATAATGTGTCGTGCGCAAAAGCATCAGCTCTATTATATTTTCCTTTTTCCTTCGGGATTAATAAAGTATTCTGATTCTGATTCTAAGAGCCGTGCTTACAGAGCGCTTTGTAGTGAGTGAGAGCCGCTCCTCACTTAATTTCCTTTTGCTGCTCAGCTCTCACACAGTGGCTCAGCTATGCTCCAATCCCTCCGTATTGTGGCCAATCACATGCGAGGATATAGGATAATATCATTATCAATATCATACGAAGCAGCATCTGGCTGCAGTTTAAAGACTTTTTTGTCTTGGTCTCAGTATCCTCTGGTCTTGGTCTTGGTTTAGGCGGTGTTGACTACAAGTCTACTGGTCAGCCAGGGCCGGACTGGGACAAAAAATTGGCCCGGGCATTGAGACCGGCCCGCCAGGTATTATAGGAAAAACCATAAAGCCTTTGAATGAAAACAAACACTGCTGTGACAGTGATGTACGCTGTCTTGTTGGTATATGTATGATCTGTATCACCTTCATGTTTCCCTCTCACCACATATCCAAACCGATATCATGACCAGCAGCTTTACAGCTGTGGCTCCAGCAAACATCAGCTGATACTAGAAATTAATATTAAATAAATTCCACCAACAGATGATCAAGCTTAATAAATTTCTCCTCAAAATGCAACACTTGCACTTGCAATTTTTTTTTACGTGCGCTCAGAATAGTGGCACAAAAATAACACCATAGCTTAGTAGCCATCCTTGTTTCTTGTATTCATGCAACTGATGTGCTTCCTATTTTTCAGAAGTTATTGAATCAGCATGTTCTGTGGTTCGGGTGAGTACGCACATTAATAGCAAAATAGATGTCATTTTTATTACCATCAATTACATAGCATTGTTAAGGTAAAAACATAGATTTATACTTCACAGAAATTGATTGTAAACAGTTTTCCTGATCTGAAAGATGATTAAATGTGCAAAATCAGTGTTTTGTCTATTAAAGACTGATGACCCTGAGCTGAGTTCCTTACCTGACAGCCACCTGATTGATTACTTTGCTATCTCATTAATGTAAAGCGGTGACCTAGGCCCAATTGGAACTGCATAGTTAATATGCATTACATCAAATCAGGAAATCAGTAACTGGATCTTTACAAATCCAGAATCAAACCAGAATCAATTCACGACAGGGCACAGTTATTTCCCATCGTTGTATCACTGAGAGGTATGGTCGACTCATCGATGGTGAAGACCTGTTTTCGGAACTGTTCCCAGTCTGGCCTGCAAAGTGGCAGCTCTGCTTGGAAGTGCTTCCAGAACCTAGAGGCCAAGACGAGGTGATTAAAGTTCATACATTCACAGTAGCACAGTGTCCCTGTGGATGCAGCCTAAGTTACTGTTCTTTAGCTGTAACTGACACGGACCCTAAATACATCACATGCTGGTAATTATGAAGTTAGTCAAAAAAGAGCAGAATCAAGGATTTCCCATTTACAACATTACATGGTTGTGATAGCTAAGCTAAGAGTTATTAGGCTTGAAAATGGCAATGAATATTCTTAACAAAATAAACATGCTGTAACAACATGTGTCTGAGTGCTCCTCCTACATAAAGTAAAATACATCAAAATTATATTTTACTAAATAGTATTGTGTATTTTGATCTGTGTGTATAATCAGATATGTGTATGTATGTGTGTAAATAAATCTGTGTGTATAGATATTTATCAATTCTTCATGTTTAGCTCAAAAACACTGAAAGTGCAGCATAGTTATTCGAACAATTTACAGCATGACAAAGAATCCGTGAGATTAAATGTCTGTACTTGTGGTGGTAGATGTCTGGGTCTCGGCTGACGCGGTTCTGAAAGCCGATGTACAGGTCGTCCCACAGACAGCCGTGCAGCACCACGTACCTCATCACTCCAATCCTGTTTTTAATCTTAGATGAAACGAAGCAGCATGAGCATAACAGCATGTAAATAAAGTATCCAGGCAGAACAGGAGTTTTTCAGATGTTAGATGACAGACGTGATCATTTCCTCACGATTCGCTGGGAGTCAGGAGGAAATCACTATTATTCACATCCTGTTATCTGTTTGTTTAGGGACTCACCTCCAAGTAGGCGTGCTCTCTGTCAGGTCTCTTTGTGGGGAACGATAGATCCAGAAAGTCCACCAGATAGTCATAACCGTCAGTGATGCATTCAAACTCGTCGTCTGTTTCAATGACCTACACGGAGACACACTCTGAGTGAGACAGCAATGCAAAAGAAAAACGAGTGAGAGAAGGAGATCGTTAACAGCTAGAAGGAAGCGAGGTGGTGATGAGGGATCAGAGCAGAGAGCTAGTTGTTTGTTTTTAGATTTCATCATTGCAGGATGTTACCTGCACGCGTATTATCAGCTTCTGCTCAGGTACTACAGAGGCTGCTGTAGCATGAGGGAAAGGGATTATCAAAAAACATAAAATAAAATTTCTGCTCAGGTGTAAAAAAAACACGTATTTATTGCTTTAAAACACTGGAAGCCCGTCTCTATCATAGCATAGTTACAAGGAAGCTTAGCCGGAAAACGTCTCAGTTCTTTTGATTTTTGTTGAACTTCTACATTTTTCATTGGATTTTATGGTTTACAAGGTTAACGGAAAGTAAAACGATGCACACATCACTACTATGTGCATGAAAAAAAAAGATTTCATTCATAATCACACTGCTCACTGCTTGGTGGACAAGTTCAGTACGGAAGATCTTTAGTCATACATCTGTCTGCTTCCCAGGTTTTTGGGGCTAATCTCAGCTTCACGTCACTGTCACAGCCTGATTGTGACATCACTGGTCTAGTCCAATCGTCTTTTTTAAGGCCAATCATCCTCCAATCCGCGTACTTTAAATCTCATCTGTTATTTCCCTTGCAGTCGCCTTCATGCAACCCACCTCCTCCCCATCTCAGCCTCTCCCATATTACTCAAGCTCCATCCAAACCTCCACCCAGACTCCCGGGGTGGTCCTGCCCTAATCCCCGTCACTGCTGGGATTACGTTCTGCTGCGATGGGCCCTCAGACTATGATGGCAAAATATCTTAATTGAATTCTGTACATTGATGAATCATGCTCAGTTCTTTCTAATGATCTCTCCTTATTGAACATCCATCTTATTGTCCAGCTCTTGTTGGCTTTCACGGGCCAGGAGGCAGGGCACATTCTGAGCGGGTTGTCGGTCCAATCTCAAGACGCACAATAGTTTTTATTTTGTTTTTTCTTAATGCTTTCCCCCAACCATATTAAAAATGGACAAAGTAAATATTTTTACAGTCCTTTTTTGCAGGCTCGTGTGTTTTATTTGGTTTCTGGAAGCAGTAAGCAGAGAAATGCTTTTAGGTAGGAAAAGTCATGAGAACACAGTAAATGCAGACAAAGGTCAGATGTTGAGTGCAGAACAGTTCTTGACAAAAAAAAGAGTCAAACAGCTCTGCAGGAGAACATTTACCCGCACAACAAGGTTGTAGTTTTGAAAGCCAGCCCACGTGTAATAAAACTGGATCCAGCTCTGATGTTTAAATATGTCCGACTTGATGGCACCGTTCAGCTCGTTCACATACAAGTCGAACTCCCAGCTGTCCTTGTAGAGTTTTGCACTGGCTGGTGGATTGATGATGGCCTCACTATGGGTGGTCATAGCAAACACAGTTGTAAAGAGTATTTCATTTAGCACCTGGGTGTTATTTACATGATCATTTTAGTTTTTTACAAGTTGTCTTGTGCTGTTTGTAGTGATAACAGTTGAAACAAAGTAATAACATGATGTCAGCAGATAACATGGACATGCAGTCAGATCAGATGTTCTGATTGACATGAGCTAATTGAGCAGCTGTAGCTTGTTGTAACTCAGTAAGAATAAAAGTCATTTTATACAGTTACTGCACACATACAAACTATATAAAGATGAAAAAGACAGGCTGAAGCTACTGTCCAAAGCTTTTGAATTTTACATTGGCAGTGCAGACGGTGAGGATTTTTTCCCATCAGACTAATCTGTTTATTCACTGGCCTTTCAGCTACTGACATTACTGTTTAAGTGTCTGTGGTTTATGTAGTTGTATTACACAGATGGAATAAGAGTCTCTTTCTTTCCCACAGTGGCAAAGAATGGAAAACACAGACAAACATGTGAGCTGTTCCAACCTGCTGGTGGGGTCTCTCAGAGCGAGGCCCAGGTCCAGCACAGCACCTGGCTGCGGTGTCCAAGTCTTGATTGCTGGTGCCAGCTTATTAATGACTGCATTGAGGTCCTCTGCACTGTTTTTGATATTAGTATCCTTTATGTATCTACACCCAACACACAGTACAAACAGACAGAGAAGTAAAAGGACACATAAAGAATAAATTAGGTCTCATGTTTGTTTAAATGCTACATCTGTAACAGTCATTAGCAGTCCCGTCACTGTCCAAAGTTTGGGCCACGACTGTGTCGTACAACCCTGTTTGCAGAAGAGTTGGGATGCTGTGTATGATGTAAATAATACTACAATCTCAAAATCATGTTAATCTTATCCTTATTTATTAACATCACAAATGTATTGTGTAGAATAAGGAGGGGATGTTTTTCTCATTATCATTTAATATTTTAATATGGCATTATTAGTTCATTAGAAGTATATAACCAGCTTTGCATTAAGCATAAATTGAAGTTTTTGACCTTACATTATTCTTTGCATTACAGTGATGGTGATAACTTTAGTTTGATCTTTCCTTACAGGTACCAGAATAATAACATGATTTTCCATTGCAGATGTAACCCTGATCATTCCATACACATTGCAGTTTGTTGCTTTTTCTAGAGTTGTGCTCAAGGTAATTAAAGGTTAAAAGCTACAGCCAGCGCGAGTCTGACTGATCTATGGAGGGCAAAGGCTTTGAGCTTGGAAGGCCGCACGCGCTTACACAGCACTTATAAGATGTTATTCTTGGTGATTTTGTGCTTAGTCATGTTTTAATATGTTTTAAGTAGAAGTAGCTGATCCAGCAATATTCATTTAATATTATAGACTTGATTTAGAGCAATACACACTGATGGTCTTAACAAATGAAAGAGTCCTTGTAGCTGCCATGTTGTGTCTTAGCAGGGTACAGACGGTTCCAGGAGACGGGGGCAGTCAGCGTCTGCCCTCGGGAAGGAGACAATGTTATTCTTTGTGTTAAATAAAATTGTCAACATTGATTGTATTACACCTGTCACTACGCATGAGGGGGCGTTCTAATACCCTGATTTCATAAAACTATGGTGATGTGTTTTTTGAGATGAGATCTGAGACTGTCTGCATACAGTGTCCATCTCCCACGTGTGTGATCATTAAATCATCGTTTGACTCAACCCGACCGGACCAGTGTTGTTATTGTGGGTTTTTCCTCTGCTGTCCATCCCCAATATTTTGAACCTTAACATTTTGGGGGCTCGTCCTGTGGTATTGGGGTGGACGTGTGAGGTGTGGACGGTCTGAGGTGGTCGAGCGGACAGGCACGGACCAGGGATCTGATGTGAGTGAGCTCCGCGGGTGCTTCTAAAGGTAAGGCACTGCCTGTTGAGTTGATTCCCAAATTGTGCCAAATTGGGCTGCATTAAATTAAAAGCCTACTCACTGACGTTGCTGGTGAGTGTCTGTTTTGATTTTGATGAGAATCACCGTGTGTTATGCAGTTAAAGTTGTTTAAGAGTATTTAATGAAGTTGAAGAAATATGAAAGTAATAATGTTGGGTTTGAGTCCCTGGATATTGAGCTGAAGGCTCAGGTAGTTTGGTAGGGAAATTAGGACAGAAACTGTTCCCAGAAGTAACAGATACTGTTTGATTGATTACAAAAAAGTGAGACTTTCTTCGGTGAGACCCGTTATTTTAAATTTGTCGAAATTTGTTAGGTGCTGAATCTGTCAGGCCTGTCAGTGGTTGTAAATATAAGACGTCTTTGTAATATAAAATAGAGTTTTGTCTGAGCTTTGTGTGAGACTCTGTGTGACGCGCAGCTGCTGCGCTGCGAGCTATTTTTAGACGGTGTGAACATGCAAATGAGCTGCATTTGCAAGGGAGGGGAACGGAGCTTTTCACTTCCAGAGTGTGTGTGAGCCTTATAAGCAGAAGGCTTTTTATTGCTGAAAGTTTGTAAATATGCTGCTGGTTTTGATGTTATAACAATGTAAATAGTTTTTGATTTAAAAAGAGTGGTTTAAATAATTTTCAGACACACCTTGCAAATGTGCTTATAATGAGTTGGCACTCGGCCTTTGAAGGTCAGAAGCTTCATTCGGCGTGACTGTCCGGACTGATAAAGTGTAGTAAATGCCTTGAGTGCAGAGGGTTAAATGCAAACAAGCTTACACACACATAGGTTATGATCAGAATAGGTCCCTAGAAGGCAAGGGAAAATTGGGACAGTGTAAAACTGTGACCAAAGCAGAAAAAGCTGCAGGCACTCATTATAATTTGCAAGGTGGTTGCGTGAATTAGGCAGACTAACAGAAGGAGAGGAGCTTGCGATTGGTGATTTTCGCGCCATTTCTGCGCGGTGTATGCTCGGTGGTGGGCTAGCAGATGTAGAGGCCATAGCTCGCACAACTCGCTATGCAAATGATTTGCCTTATCATGAAGTGCAATGTGCTTTGTCTGACGCAGTCCGTGAAAAGTACCCAACCCCTAACACAGGAGCCATACCTAAAATAATTTGGGACCCCCAAAACACACCTAGAGAGTTTTTAGAAAAAGCCAGAGATCAGTGGTTGTTAGAAACAGGTACCCATCCGGGTAGAGAAGGTGAGCATCGGGCGTGGTTTCGCTCAGCGGTGCTGGCAGGGCTGCCAAACCAGGTCATGGAAGATCTACAGAAAAACCCAGATTTTGCCGTAGCAGATTCGGTGCAGTGGGAAAGACATGTCTCGCATCGTTTACAGCTGGAGCAGGACAGGGCGAACAAGCAGAAAAAAGAGTTGGAGGAGGCACAAGCGTCTCTACTCAAACTACAGTTGGCGGAGGCCAGAAACAAAGCCTGCGAAAAGAAAAAAGAGGAAAAAGAAAAAACAGAAAAAATGATGATAGTTGCGACCCAGCCTGGTCCTGGGCCTGAATGGCCAGACAGTGGCCCGGGTCCCTGCACTAATGACGGATGGCCCGCCAATGCACCAAGGCAGAACCAACCCACAGGGAATTGGGGAACCGGTGGATCGTACAGAGGGCGTGGTGGCTCAGCGGAGGGAGTACTAAGAGCTCGTGACACGAGGAATCTCAGCGGTGTGCCTTGGAATGTCTGTTAGAGGTGTGGAGCAGAGGGTCATTGGAACAGAAATTGCCCAGAACGTCGTCAGAACTATCAAAGACGAAACGACCAATCCCAGGCACGTGGAGCTCCGAGAGCAAGAGATGGCTATAGGGGAGCATATCAGGCCCCAAACCCGAGTGCAGCACCAGCCGCGCAGTATCCAGTGGCTGACTGGAGGGAGGACCAGTACTGAAGGGACCCGGAGGGACCAAACAGCATGGGGATGGCAGATCCCATGCTGTCAATGACTGTAGAAGGGACAGAATTGCCCTTCTTAGTAGACACTGGAGCAACATATTCAACCTTGAGAGCAGCACCAGACAGTGCAAAGTTGTCCTGCCACACAGCGAACGTGGTGTGTATTTCCGGGATCCCAACAACTCTGCCAGTGACTGACCCAGCTTTGACAAAGCTGGGCAAGCAGACTTTGAAACACAACTATGTGGTGTCATCGCAAGCGCCAGTAAATCTCATGGGCAGGGACCTGCTCGTGAAGTTGGGCGCCACAATCACATGTTCAGCAGATGGATTATCTGTGACTCTGCCAGGGGGCCAGCATTTTCCGTGCCTGGGAACAAATTCAAAGACTCAATATCTGCTTCAAGACTGTGAAAGAGCAAAAGCCGATATCTACTGGGGGAGACTAGTGAAAGAGGATGTTCTGAGGCAATTTCAGCTGTGGAGACCCTGGATAATGAGCTTGGCAGTTTACTCCCCTCCGCGCGACCCTTACCACGTTACCCTGTTTTATGAGAATGACGACACTTATTGTGAATTATTTCAATCTGATCTTGAGGGTCAGACGTGGAATGTGCAAACACATGACATCTACATTGGACCAGAAGGTGTAGCCGCGGCTGTGAAATTAACTGATGAACAACTGCCTTGGTACAATGTGGAAGAAAATTCAACCCCTCACATTACATTGGCGGTCCACCAAGGTCATGGTGCAGGTGATCTAGGTCCAATGGTCAGGCGAGCACTGGACGACACAGGGTGGCAAAGAACCCAAATTCCTAACTTATCTTATGCTCCAAATTGTAAAACCTATCGCATAACTTGTGCCTGTGAGGGTACGGTGATTTTGGAACATAAAGAAATTTCAAAAACACATGGTGAGGAGTGTGTAGATCATCCTCACGCAGTTGCTGGACTGTCGAATCTGCCTGACAGTCTATGGTCAAAAGGGCCCACGGATGTTGGCGCCGAGTATGGCAGTATGGCAGCCTCGTCGCGAGCTCCCCCAAGCAACGGCTTTCTTCTGTGTTTAATTTTACTTTTCCTTTATTTTTTCACGAGCAGCACTTGTCTCCTTGTGTACGACCGACAAACCTTACTGGACATAAAAGACGGTCTTTCTTATAACTTTCCGGAGTTCAAGTTTTGCAACACGGACGCTCCGTTTGCAGACCCCCCATTCATCTCACCTGAGACGCCTTTGTTCTCTGGCCCTGGAGGCCGCAAACGCCGACGCAGAGGGAGAAGATCTGGCGTTCTGGTTCGACTGAGACGGCGCACTTACAGACCACCGTTACCCAGTTTATTACTGGCTAATATGCAGTCTCTGGAGAACAAGCTGTGCGAGCTTCGGGCACGGATCTCATTCCAGCGAGAGATGCGGGACTGCTGCGTGATCTGCCTCACAGAAACCTGGCTATCGGACAAAGTACCGGACTCCGCAATACAACTACCGGGGTTCTCTGTGCACCGCGCGGACAGGTCACAGGATCTTACTGGGAAAAGCAGAGGCGGTGGTGTGTGTTTCATGATCAACAACAGCTGGTGTGATTATGCGAACGTGCACCCGGTCAAATCCTTCTGCTCACCGGACCTGGAGTACCTGATGATTAAGTGCCGGCCATTCTGGCTACCGAGGGAATTTACAGCAGTGATTATTACGGCTGTTTACATTCCCCCACAAGCCGACACTGACCGTGCACTCAGGGAACTGTACAGCGCGATCAGCAGCGAGGAAACCGCACACCCAGAGGCAGCGTTTATCACAGCCGGAGACTTTAATGAGGGAAACCTGAAGAAAGTCTCACCAAAACTCCATCAACACATCCTTTTCAACACACGTGGAAACCGGCTACTCGACCACTGCTACACCTCTTTCCGGGATGCGTACAAAGCCCTCCCCCGCGCCCCATTCGGCCAATCAGATCACTGCTCCATCCTGCTCCTGCCCGCCTACAGGCAGAAGCTGAAACAGGAAGCTCCAACCCGGAGGGCGGTGCACTGTTGGACGGACCAATCGGAGTCTGCGCTGCGGGACTGTTTTGATCACGCGGACTGGGAAATGTTTCACGTGGCCGCCAGAGACATTGATGAATACACAGACTCAGTCTGTGGATTTATCAGGAAATGCGTGGAAGATGTCGTCCCATCCAGAACAGTCAAATCCTTCCCAAATCAAAAACCCTGGATTAACGGAGATGTTCGCGCGGCACTGGCGGCACGGAACACCGCCTTTGCCTCCGCGAACACATCGGACTACAAACACACACATTACCAACTCCGGAAGACGATCAAAGCAGCCAAACGTGAGTACAGGGACAGGGTGGAACAACAGTTTGACAACCCTCGGAGTATGTGGCAGGGACTAAACACGATCACAGACTTTAGAGGGAAAACCAGCACACCGCAGACCACGGCCTCTCTGTGTGAGGATCTAAACGTATTCTACGCTAGATTCGACACAGCGAACACCATGAGACCGGACAGTGTGCGCACCGCGGATGACGTCAGTGCGCACACTGTGTCTGAGGAGGATGTGCGGAAGTGCTTCAGGAAGGTGAACGCACGCAAAGCTACTGGTCCGGACGGGATTCCCGGCCGCGTCCTCAGGTCATGCGCGGCTCAGCTGGCTGGAGTGTTCACGCACATCTTCAACCTTTCCCTCTCTCTGTCTGTAGTCCCAGCCTGCTTCAAAATGGCCACCATCATCCCTGCACCCAAATCCTCCAGCATCTCCTCATTGAACGACTGGCGACCTGTAGCCCTGACCCCCATCGTGAGCAAATGCTTCGAGAAGCTGGTCAGGGACTTCATCTGCTCTGCACTACCCGACTCACTGGACCCTCTACAGTTTGCATACCGCCACAACAGGTCCACTGATGATGCCATAGCCCTGACACTACACACTGCCCTGTCACACCTGGAGAAGAGAGACACGTATGTGAGAATGCTGTTTGTAGATTACAGCTCAGCATTCAATACCATCGTTCCCTCGAAGCTGGACAGGAAACTGCAGGATCTAGGACTGAGCAGCTCCCTCTGCAGCTGGATCCTTAGCTTCCTGTCTGACAGACGCCAGGTGGTCAGACTGGGCAGCATCACCTCATCCCCCATCACACTGAACACTGGTGCTCCACAGGGGTGTGTACTGAGCCCTCTCCTGTAGTCACTCTACACCTACGACTGCACAGCCACTAACAGCTCCAACATCATTGTGAAGTTTGCGGACGACACTACAGTGGTGGGTCTTATCACCAACGGTGATGAGACGGCTTACAGGGAGGAGGTCAGCGCCCTGACCCACTGGTGTCAAGACAACCATCTCACCCTCAACGTCGCAAAGACAAAGGAGTTGATAGTGGACTTCCGGAGGTGCAGAGAAGTACACACCCCCATCACCATCAACGGCGCTGCTGTGGAGAGAGTGAGCAGCTTCCGGTTCCTTGGAGTACATCTGGCTGAGGATCTTACGTGGTCAGTACACACAAACAAAACAGTGAAGAAGGCGCAGCAGCGCCTCTTCTTTCTCAGGAGACTGAAAAGATTCGGCATGAGCCCCCGCATCCTCAGGACCTTCTATCACTGTGCCATTGAGAGCATCCTCACTGGATGCATCACCACCTGGTATGGCAACAGCACCGCCTACAACTGCAAAGCTCTCCAGCGAGTAGTGCGGTGCTCTGAACGGATAATTGGAGGTGAGCTTCCCTCCCTCCAAGACATCTACAGGAAGCGCTGCCTGAGGAAAGCGGGGAGGATCATCAAGGACTCCAGTCACCCCAGCCATAAACTGTTCAGACTACTTCCATCAGGAAGGAGGTTCTGCAGCATCCGGTCCCGTACCAGCAGACTGAGAGACAGCTTCTTCCATCAGGCCATCAGACTGCTGAACACTTCATAGACACCTCAGCTTCACTTAACAGAACTTCAACATTATGCACTCCATACTGTACAGTAATGCCACTGTTTTGCACATATTCAACTCTGTATATTTTATATATTTTATTATTATTATTATTATTATTATTATTATTATTATTATTATTATTATTATTATTATTATTATTTTATTTTTTTACTATTTAATTTGTAAAAATGTGTGTATACACACACACACACACACACACACACACACACACACACAGGAAAATATTTAGTATACACATCCAGAAATGCATACACTATTATATATTGTACATATATTTATTAGTTTCAGGTTGGCCATTCTTGTATTTTGCTCGTTTGTGTTGTTGTGTTTGCACATCTCTGTTGCTTGTGGGGCTCGCACACAAGAATTTCACTCGCATGTGCTGTGCCAGTGTGCCTGCACATGTGATGTGACAATAAAAGTGATTTGATTTGATTTGATGTTGGCCTAGCTAAGTGTCCTCCTGTCGTGTTCCAGCTGAAATCAAACACACCAATCAATATGGTAAATGGTAAATGGCCTGTATTTATATAGCGCTTTTCTAGTCCCTAAGGACCCCAAAGCGCTTTACATATCCAGTCATCCACCCATTCACACACATTCACACACTGGTGATGGCAGCTACAATGTAGCCACAGCCACCCTGGGGCGCACTGACAGAGGCGAGGCTGCCGGACACTGGCGCCACCGGGCCCTCTGACCACCACCAGTAGGCAACGGGTGAAGTGTCTTGCCCAAGGACACAACGACCGAGACTGTCCAAGCCGGGGCTCGAACCGGCAACCTTCCGATTACAAGGCGAACGCTCAACTCTTGAGCCACGATCGCACAATAGACCACAGTATAAACACAAACCTGAAGCAGAGGAAGGAATTACAGAAACAATAGAAGGCCTGCTAAGGGCCGGGGTGTTAGAGCCCTCTCACTCACTGTGGAACACACCAATTCTACCAGTGGAGAAACATGGAACAGGAAAATACAGCATGACACATGACTTGAGAGCCATTAATGAAATATTACTCTCTACTACTGCACCGGTACCAAATCCGTACAAAGGTTTATCAGCTATCACATGTGACCAAAAGTGGTTCACGTGTATTGACCTGGCAAATGCATTCTTTTGTCTTCCTCTGCATGAGTCATTCAGAGATATTTTTTTCATTCACATACAGAGGCCAACAACTCAGATACACACGGTTGCCACAAGGCTTTGCACTTTCTCCAGGTATTTTCAATCAGGTGCTTAAAGAAGCCCTGTCGTCATGTAATTTGCCTGATGATTATACATTAATACAATATGTTGATGATCTTCTCATTGCAGCCCCGTCAGCAGCGGATTGTACAGCGGCGTCGTTCGTTGTGTTGAATAGGTTGGCGGAATGTGGCTTTAAAGTAAGTAAAGACAAGCTGCAGTTAGTTCGCCCTGAAATGACCTTTTTGGGCCGGGTAATCGCACACAAATTAGTGGGTTTGATGAACACACACAGAGACCAAATTTTGACACACCCAAAACCGCGAACTGTGAGAGAAATGCTTTTTTTTTCTTGGTTTAACAGGTTACAGCAGGCAGTTCATTCTGGATTACGCAGGCAAAACGGCCCCTTTAAGGGGCCTAATGAAGCAAGTTGGTGTTCGAAACTTTAAGGCTGAGTTGCCTTGGACGCCTGAAGCTGAAGCCGCATTTATTAGGGTGAAACAGGATTTGTCAAGGGCCTCAGATTTAGCCACACCCAATTATGATGAGCCATTCTATTTGGATGTTTCTGAAACATACTCAGTTGTAAATGGAGTGTTGTTTCAGAAAAAAGGGGGGGGGTAGAGATGTGCTCATGTATGTAAGTGTAAAACTACATCCAACAGAAGCAAAGCACCCTACATGCACACAACATGCAGCAGGGGTCGCTAGAATTATCCAAAGAACAGCACATGTAGTGAGAGAACACCCACTAAAAATACTCACTACACATAGCATAGTGGCATATGTGAATTCACAAGCATTTTGTATGTCACTAGGGCACAAAAGAGACTGAGCAAAGTCTTAGAGGCCCCAAATTTGACATTTACACATGAAGGAATTAACATGGCAGATTTAATGGGTGTAGGGGAACCACAGGACAACCACAGGCCAAAAGAGCACAGATTGAGGAAAAGATTAGAGAGGACCTGAAGGCCGAACCCATACCGGGAGCTGAGGACTGGTTCACCGATGGATGTTGCCACCGAGACGAAGGAGGACTGAAAGCAGGGTATGCGGTGGTTTGCAGAGTAGAAGGAGATTATCAGGTCAGAGAGTCAGGAAGGATTGAGGGAAAGCAGTCGGCCCAGAGAGCTGAAGTGATAGCCTTAGCTCGAGCTTTGAGACTAGCCAAGAACAGGAGAGTGAACATCTACACCGATTCGGCATATGCGTTTGGAGCAGCGCATGTGGAGCTGCCTCAGTGGAAAAGAGCAGGATTCAGAACAGCAACCAATGCACCTATTTCCCACAAACATGAAATGGAGGAACTGGAAAAGCCCTTGGCTGACCCAGAGGAGGTGAGCATTATAAAATGCAAAGCTCACTCCCAAGGAACCAGCATGGTGGAAAAAGGAAACCAGAGAGCAGACGAAGCCGCAAAGGAGGCCGCAGGCTACAAAGGACGGAGACAAATGATACAGGTAACTCCAGAAGAGGAGATATCTGTTGATCTGATTGAGGAAGTCAAACAGGCCCAGGAGGAGGCATCCCCAGAGGAAAAGGGGGTGTGGAAAAACAAAGGAGCCTGGCAGGATGGACATTTGTGGAGGGGGCCAGACGGGCGCCCCGTGCTGACAGCCAAAATGGCAGAACAGAAGGTGGATGAAGCCCACGGACTCGCCCACGTGGGGAGAGCCCAGATGGAAAGAAATTTGTGTCATTGGTGGCATCCTGAGCTGCGAGGAATGATAAGAGAGAAGGCCAGGATGAGCTTAATCTGTGGGGCACACAATCCTAAGCCAGCAGTAAAACCGGAAGTGGGTTTTACACGATATGAGCTGCAAACCGGGAGACAGTTTCCGGCACCTTGGACGGTGGGCTCGGTTGAACGGGACAAAAAGGGGAACCGGTCCCACGCAGACTACTGGAACGAGTTAAAGGCGCTTGTGTCCAGTTTCACAAAACAGGCGGCTGGTGAAGGGCCCACAGGAGAAGGAGAGGTCCCGGACGCGAAAACAGTGTGGCTGAGAGTCATCAAACGAAAGTGGAAGGAGCCCCGCTGGACTGGTCCATATGAGGTATCGGCTCGGACGGCGACAGCGGTCCAACTGAAGGGGAAAGGCGACACCTGGTATCACTGGACGCAGTGCGCAGCCGCGCACGAGGGCTTGGTGGGGAAGGATCAATCTCCACCCAACACAGGTGAAATTGAGCGGCAGAATAAACCCTCACACCTGTGCAACGGGCCGACCGGTGGTCTACCCGGAAGGTCGAAGAAAGAAGAGCAGTCAAGGAGGAGATCGCCGCGCCAACGAAAAGGAGCGGTACCACACTGAACACCTAAAACAAGAGAGAGGCTCTGATAAAGGGCTTTGAACTTTTTACTACACCATAACATTCACATACCACCATGCCATCACAACAATTAGACACTGGTGATGAAAGAAGAGTTTCAAAAGCCATCACAATGTTCAAAATTATTATGAGTTTGATGTTAACTATGTTGCTAATCATGGCTATTTGTTTTTTGATTTGTTTGTTGCAGACTGACCCGGGAAACCAGTCTGAGCACGGAGGCCATGCCAGTCCGGCGTTGTGTGATACACCAATTACATCTCGCGTGATCTATAGTGATTTAAAGCTGCGGGCAAGAGTGAAGCGCGAGGTCTCTGGTAAAAAGGATGAGTGTCTCAGCACATATGGTGGTTTAGAATTAGATTATGTTATTGGCCCCACAATTTCTTTTATGTTTGATCTGTGTGATGTTGTTAATTGTAGGGACGTCGGCAGTGCCTGGAGGGGATATAATGTGTGGCTCTGTTGGGATTATTCAGTGAGTACGCACTGCGAGAGGGGAAATCGTCCATATGACAGCTGGTGCCGTAATTGGGACCAGGTAAGGGGTTACACTGGGCAAAATTGGGAACCGTTAGAACTAGGATCAGAAAACGGGCTTAAACTACAGAGGGATTTTAGCCCCTCTGGAAACGCGTTAACCTTATCATTGGGGAATTGGCATCGCAAACAATCTATGTATTTGGTTCTGGGGGTGGAAATAGCGGGGGTTGATCCAAAAGGGTTAAGAACGCAACGTAGATAGGATCAATTATGTTCACTATAATGTACTGAGGCTCTCTAACCTCACCAGAGACGGCATGGAGGGGTTGGCGGAGCAGGTGGGTCCGACCTCGTTAATGGGAGTGCAGAATAGAATGGCCCTTGGTATGTCGTTAGCGGACAAAAAGGGGGCGTTTGTCCTATATTGGCCGATCAGTGTTGTAATTTTATTCCAAACAAGACTGCTCCAAATGTGTCGGTAACCAAGGCTCTGAAGGGCCTAAAGAGCCTTTCTGAAACTATGCATGATCACTCCGGTGTTGATAGTCCGTTGGAAGGCTGGCTGACCTGAGTGTTCGGACGGTGGAAGGGGGTTATCGCTTCGGTCATGTTTTCTTTGTCTGTTGTGGTGGGTATTATGGTTATTTGTTGTTGTCTCATCCCTTGTGCCAGAAGAATGTTCAAAAGTATGTCTGTGAGGGCAGTGGACCCTGGAGTCCTTACTCCAATGTCCATGATGCCAATGATGCATGTAGAACTGAATGTGTAGGCCAAGGAGGGACACAACTGTTTGTGACCTCTGGATTCTCCAGAGGTCAACAGAGGGAATTGTAGAATAAGGAGGGGATGTTTTTCTCATTATCATTTAATATTTTAATATGGCATTATTAGTTCATTAGAAGTATATAACCAGCTTTGCATTAAACATAAATTGAAGTTTTTGACCTTACATTATCTTTTGCATTTACAGTGATGGCTATAATTTCAGTTTGATCTTTTTCCTTGCAGGTACCAGAATAATAACATGATTTTCCATTGCAGATGTAACCCTGATCATTCCATACACATTGCAGTTTGTTGCTTTTTCTAGAGTTGTGCTCAAGGTAATTAAAGGTTAAAAGCTACAGCCAGCGCGAGTCTGACTGATCTATGGAGGGCAAAGGCTTTGAGCTTGGAAGGCCGCACGCGCTTACACAGCACTTATAAGATGTTATTCTTGGTGATTTTGTGCTTAGTCATGTTTTAATATGTTTTAAGTAGAAGTAGCTGATCCAGCAATATTCATTTAATATTATAGACTTGATTTAGAGCAATACACACTGATGGTCTTAACAAATGAAAGTCCTTGTAGCTGCCATGTTGTGTCTTAGCAGGGTACAGACGGTTCCAGGAGACGGGGGCAGTCAGCGTCTGCCCTCGGGAAGGAGACAATGTTATTCTTTGTGTTAAATAAAATTGTCAACATTGATTGTATTACACCTGTCACTACGCATGAGGGGGCGTTCTAATACCCTGATTTCATAAAACTATGGTGATGTGTTTTTTGAGATGAGATCTGAGACTGTCTGCATACAGTGTCCATCTCCCACGTGTGTGACCATTAAATCATCGTTTGACTCAACCCGACCGGACCAGTGTTGTTATTGTGGGTTTTTTCCTCTGGTGTCCATCCCCAATATTTTGAACCTTAACAATTGCATCAAACAGAGAATAAAACTTTAGTTTAAATGTTTTATGCTAACAACACGTTTCAAAAATGTTGGCGCAGTGGCAACAGGAGACTGGAAGAATGCTAAAACAATAAAACACCTGCTAAAACATTTTAAACGAATGATAAACTGAACTACTGTCAGTTAGAAACACAATTCAGTACAATAGGAGCAGCTCATGAAGGTGGAGTCGTGGTTGCAGAGATAGACTGTAGCTCATACAGATAAATAGGCACTAAATACAAAGAGGATCCCAGATATAGACTCTGTTTGATCAGTTATTGGATGGAGTTGCCCAGATGAACTACACATCAGCTTTGACCTTGGGATCTATCTGCATCAGATCAGCTACCTTTGTTGTGAGGATTGTTCCTGTCAGGGAACATAAAAGTCATTCCAACCCTTGTGTGCTTTATCGATGCATCTCTGGTGCTGTGCAAACCTCGTTACTAACTCTACCTGTCTGACGGATGAGCCTCCACAAAGTATCCAGCGAATGGGCAGTAGATCCTGGGCTGCAGGGACTTCGCCAGTGTAGCTTTGTAATTCAGCAGCTTCTTCCTCTCATTCTTGATAAACTCTGCCTTCCAGGAATCTGGAAACAAATCAACATTTGCTTCATCTCAGCAGTTTGGTGCACATGTGAGTTAAACAAGTCAGTTCCTACGTGGCTAAAAGAGCTACATGTGTCTGTCAAAAGACTGTAACTGAGACACTGCTGTGTGCGTGTGGAGCTAAACGCTAACTAAGCTAACCTAGCTCAGGCTCACCGCTGTATTTCCCTCCATAGAAGGTCATCGGGAATCCAGAAGCTCCTCCAGCGAAGTCGGTCATCATCACATCCACATGCTGTGGCAGCCTGCCGCCGTTTGGTCTGGTGCAGTCCACAGTGTTGAGGATCATGTGACCTGCAATCAAAACTGCGTTTTATATCCTAATCAGACTGATTTTCACAGCATCAGTAATAATATTATTTGAAATGACACCTTTGTAGTCAACAATGATGCAGGTATCCATTTCAGGATGTACACCATCCATCAGGATCATGAACCTCAGGTGTTCATCAATCTGAGTGAGACAGGAAGAGCCATTTTACTTCATAATCATATTTCCCCCAAAATGAATTGAATCATTTTACAATTCAACATTTTCCAAACATGCTTATTGTAAATACTCTTGACCACATGATGGAGGTGTGACTTACATTTTGCCAAACACCAAAGGGAATGACTTTAATGTTGGTCAGCTTCACTTGGCTTTGCTTCAAATACCTGTCACAGCAGAAGAACAAACTCACTTTGTACCGGATTTATTTCCTCTGTAATTTATGGGGAAGATTGAGCTCCACGTCATTACTGACCAAAACACAGGCCTGGATGTGTCACCAACATATATGGGGACATCGGGCCTTCTTTCTGCCAAGACCTTCAGTGTGGGATAGCTACAAAGCAAACAACACGTCAGCACGCCACCGTGTCAACATGAACAGTATCCAAGGCTAAA
The DNA here is from genome assembly GCF_057381915.1 of Diplotaxodon limnothrissa. Lineage (NCBI taxonomy): Eukaryota > Metazoa > Chordata > Actinopteri > Cichliformes > Cichlidae > Diplotaxodon > Diplotaxodon limnothrissa. The sequence continues at coordinate 963,957 of NC_140612.1, read as the reverse complement.
AGTTAAACTCTTTGTAGATTCTGAAGTTTCTAACCAGAAAGAAACTTTTATTTAATATTCCAAAAACTGCTTTTGTTTCTTTTCTAGTCAGAAGTGACATTTACAGTGACTGTGTGGAGTCGTGAGCCACTCCTCTTTCTTCATATGGCTCTTCACAGAATGAGCTTGTTGTTAATTACAAACAATTACAGGAATACAAATCCTGTAATGTTAAAGGTTTGTTATCCTACAAAGTGGAACAAACTGGAAATGTATTTTTGAATCTCAGTGACAGTTGTAATTATATTCTATACTTTTCAATAGAACTATTTGCATGATTTTATTTGTCTTTGCTAATAATATTCTGTTACGTGCACAGTCACTTCTAAGGTTTTACATATCACAACATCATAAAGGAAGTAATCTGGTCTTGGTTTTATTATATATTTCTCCATCCTGAGTCGTTATTACAGTCCTGTATATGTGGAGTCCTTTTACAGCCTTTACTCTAAGAACATTTCCCCTCCCTTTGCCATGATGGTATACAGTGTGTGCTCCTGTCCAGATGAACCGAACAGCTGGAGCAGTTTGTAGATACCATACTGTGTTTTCTCTGAATTGTTTAGTTGCTTCAAATAAAATCAGCAGCAATATTTATTTGTATGTATATTTAGCAGCATTGGCAGAGCTTGCCTGAGGTGGTCTGAGTGCATATGGCTGATGTAGATGAGATCTGCACCACAAAGCCTGTCCAGAGCATCTGCTGGAGGCTCATGGAGAAGCCACCACCCTCTGGCAAACGCGGGACCCTTTAACCAGGGGTCGAACATGAACCTTCTCTCACCAAGCTGTAGCTCCATGCAGGCGTGGGTTAGGTAAGTCACCTGAGAGGAAGGTCAAAGAAAATGTCATCTTTGGAGACAGCTGATGCACTTTTCACTCTTCGTTCATTCACGATTGACAACATTTGAGATGATGATTATTATTACTACTTAGATCATTCAAGTTTTAGATCATTTTGCCAAACAGTTTCATAAGAGTAGCACAGTAGTATGCACAGTGTTGTCTGAAAAACTGGGGTTAAATATTTGTTATCTAAAGCGTAACATCAACGTACTTTGACTTCTCCCTCCTGGAGCTCCAGAGGCTCTCGAGGATCAGCCATCCAGGGGTCAACAGGGCTCAGCTCCACCAACTGCAGCCCCCCATCATCCAACACTTCGACCTCTGCGAGTGCAACAACAAGCTCAGGTGTTGACCTCACATGGCATTTATATTATTATCATTCTGTTATTCTCGATGCTTTAAATAGAGCTATTCACACTACTACCCATAGTAGTAGTATTTAATACAAGCTTCACTGTAGCACCTTTTCCATGTTTCTTATTACAGAGTTACATCATTTATGTAAGTTACTATTTTATATGATTCAATTAAACAACACGAGGTTTTACTATTAATCCATCCATCCATTCGCTTCCGCTCATCCTTTTCAGGGTCGCGGGGGGCGCTGGAGCCTATCCCAGCTGTCATAGGGCAAGAGGCGGAGGTACACCCTGGACAGGTCGCCAGTCTGTCGCAGGGCCAACACACAGGGACAGACAACCATTCACACTCACATTCACACCTAATGGCAATTTGGATTAATCAATTAACCTATCCCCACAAGCTGCATGTCTTTGGACGGTGGGAGGAAGCCGGAGTACCCGGAGAGAACCCACGCAAACACGGGGAGAACATGCAAACTCCACACAGAAAGACCCCGGCCTGATGGTGGAATTGAACTCAGGAATTTCTTGCTGTGCGGCAACAGTGCTAACCACCGTGCCACCGTGCTGCCCTTTTACTATTAATATTATTATTAATTATATTCTGCTTTATCTTCAAACTGGATCGTTTGTCTTGACAGTGTGTTCACTGCACCACTGTGCTACAAATAAGTGAAGCAGACAAATCTGTGCTGTACCGTGTGCACATGACGTTAGGAGCTGTTTAAGAACAGGTCCTCTGTGAGAGATTTATGAGATCGACTGCAGAGAAGAGAGCTGCACTGCAGGTGGTTAACACTGTGATGATGACGATGGGCAGATTGGATGATAGTGTATGTGCTGTGAGGAAGAGAGCACTGCTGACTCAGAGACTCCAAACCTGAGAGGAAGATTTCTGTTATCAATAAATGATGAAACTGAACTGTTTGATTCATTTTTTACCAAGTTTGAGAAAGGTGAGAGCAAACCAAACTTTGATTATATTAAACATTCATAAGCAGGTTTGTGTGAGAGAGCAGGAGTGTGGGTGAACCCATGGTCGTGTCCAAATTCATGGGCTGCTTCCTCCTGAGGCCGCATTTGTAGACCGATTACGTCACAGCGACGCGCCGAAGGCTGTCCAAATTCGTAGACTCCTCCGAATGCAGCCGACAAATGCGTCCTCCTTTTCCCCGAATTTGAAGGATGGGTCGGGTGTGTCCTTCGTGGCCCACCATATCCCAGAATTCATAGCGCGGCCCAGCCAAACTCCAGTTTCCAACAATGGCGGCCGCTACTAAGTTTTAAAATTACTCTTACTAATCTTTCTGGGTCACAAAATAAACTTTTAGCATATTTTCAGGTGAGAAAGTAGCTGTGTAAACATCAAATATCTGCTCGGTTTATCAAGATATCGCATATTTGCAAAAGTGCTTTGACGTTTTCGGTGACGTCTGTCACCCACCAGCTCGATAGCTGACCGGCCCAGAATTCATTGCACAGAACTTCATTCACGTAATGATGGCGGCACAAAAAGAAAAACCGGGAGACGAATACACTTTTAAAAGTAAGTATATGAAAATCTGGTGGTACAAAAGTTACATTTTTATAGCGGTTATGTTGTTAGGGTTGTGAATTTGCATAGACTTGTAATATTTATTTAAACAATCTTCATAAAAGTGTCCGTAAACTAGCTTGTATGGTGGGTCCCGCGGTTTTTCATTGCCGCTTACATTTTTCCCAATCCACTTTTTTGTGATATGTTTATAGGCACCAAAGAGCAAACGGCAGACTTCATTAAAACTAGAGGAGAAAACGATCACCTCTTCACTGGGGTAAAAAATTCAGCGACTGTGGGATGGAGGCACACGAATAAATCAATTTACACATCATATTCATCTGAGTACGGTTTCAACAACCCTCATTCTGTACAGAACCTGTGATGTCCAGACGATATTCCTCTTGTGTTCTGCTGTGAAAACTTTTGGATTTAGGGATTATCAGTTGTCATGGTTTTCTCTCTTCTCTTATTTTTTTGTGTGCGATCAGGACTATTCTCGAGAAGATGGGGCTGCAAGGGAAAGTCACCCCCTTGCAGGCCAAAAAGAAGTGGGACAACTTAAAGAAAAGATACAAAGAATGTGTGCTGTCAAGAAGATAATTTAAGAATGAAATTTAATAAATGCACATTTACTAAAAGTTGTATTGTTTATATTTGTCTGTCATTTCTGATTTCCTCTGCCTTTAGGATTGCAAGTGTCCAGGGTCAGGTGAGGGAGTCAGTGCGAAGCCCACTGCTGCTGCTTGGCCCTGGTTTGGCCTCATGGATGAGGTGATGGGACAGAGGCCTTCCATTAGGCCGCCTGTCCTTATTTCCTCTCTCCCTGAGGACACTCCAGGGCCAAGTACAGCAGTGGGTGACCAAAGCACACCATTGTTTTTCTTGTGACATTACCAATAAGTGTGATGTGTCACATGGCCCTCTTCCTATTGGAAAAACAAAAGTTGTATCCAAGATGGCCGACTTCTAAATGGCCACCATGGTCACCGCCCATCTGGGGGAGTTTGCCCCCTCACATATACTAATGTGCCACAAACAGGACTTTAATATCACCAACCATTCCCATTTTATTACGGTGTATCCATATAAATGGCCCACCCTGTACTTTACAGCAATTTATGCCGACTGTTGAATTCCTGGAAACCTGCACAGAAACGATAACTGCGCTGCTGGCTAATGTTTAACTGGGATTTAAAAGATATATATATATATATTGTTTACTCAACCGCCACACTCTTAGATAATGCAAGTAAATGGAAGAGAGATACCTTTTTACACAGATTAATCAGAACAAGTGCAGTCACACAGCGATGTTGCTGAGTGCTGAGATGCATAGTGCTGGGCTAAGAGAGCTGTCCCTTTTAACAACTGGTTATATTTACTATTCTTTGAGGGGAAAAATGACCCTGCAGAGAAGAAAATTAGATTATCAAGTTTACACTCCACTCATGTGAAGCATGGAAAAATGTCTGTTGGAAAGAATTAGTTTGACATTGCTTCACAGTTATTGGCACAAATTGTCAAATTATTCATTAGAAGGGGCCCTCTGCCAATTTAGCATTAAAATTAAAAAAAGCACAGAAAGTAGTTGCTATTCTGACTGTTAGCGCCGACTGTGGCAAGAGCTATAGTTACAAGCTAACCACACATCCCATAATGCAGCTTTGTAGTTTGCATATTTAGATTTCAGATCCACATTGCAGGAAGTGGCATATCAATATACAGGAAAAGGCACTGTGCAGACAGAACTTACCGAGCTCATCCTGCAAGAAGCTGTCGGGCGGGTTCACATATTTCATTGTTGACACGTTTAATTTCCAGTTGTGTTTGGTGCATTTTACAGTCCTGAGGGAACAGAGAGTTCTGTCAGCTATAATCAAACGTCGACCACAGATAATCTCTGAAATCTGTTCCTGTTCTTACATTGCATCCAGGTCTTCAACGTCTTTGACGAACAGCCCACCTTGATGCTTGCACTGGTTTTTGCATGCTTTCAAGTCATTGTTGCTCTTAAATATGATGTAACATTTGCCGTCCTCTGGGCTTTTCTTGAAATTGACTCCTTCTTTGAGCGAGCCGACTGCTTCAGCATCCAATGACAACAACACCTTTGCTATTTGAGAGGCCATTGCACCTAAATGTTAAAAATCAAAAAGAAGAGTTTTAACTCACAGTATTTGATGCAAGCACAAAGGATCTTACAATAGCTTTGATTCAAATGACAGACTTCAGACACTGAAAAGGACGTTGCATTAATCCTTACATGCTGTTGGGGTCAAACTTGATAATTAAGTACAAGTAAAAAAGCCCAAATGTCATTATTCAGCCCAGATTTGATTACTTTTCCTAAAGTGACTCAAAAGCTGTACTCATGTGTAGCAGTAGTGTGGAGTAGTCTGCAAGTTTTGTACAGTGAGGCTGTTGGAGGACCAAGTTAACCTACATTTCTATTGAGATGGATTTTTAATCCACCCGTGAGGGTCAAATCAATGAAAATGGGTTGCTCGTATTACTCTGGTTGCTCGTATTACTCTGGTTGCTCGTATTACTCTGGTTGCTCGTATTACTCTGGTTGCTCGTATTACTCTGGTTGCTCGTATTAACTGACTAGTTATTTGTTTGTGAGTTTTCACAGTTTCAAAGGTGTCGTCCAAACTGACCTGGTTTCTGGCAATGTTAACCTTTACCTAACCTTCAGCTGCTTCTTTATGGCAACTACATCTTTATGACACACTCCCATAAACTATATGAGATAGCTAATGGCACTGGCATAACTTCAGGAGGTAAAGAACAATGTACACATGGAGGACAAAAGTCTGGTTTACAATATGAGCTCAGGGCCCTATTTCAGGAAGCCGGTTTAGTGGAAAAACTGAGTAAGTATACCCTGAGTTAACGAAAACTCTGGGTTTTCGGTTTCACAAAGCGAGTTCAGCTGCAGCCTGAGTGAGTCACTATGACGACACACGCCGTGAAGCTAACCTGCCCCCTAGCAGGTTTACTACAACTAACCCTGACTGTCTCCGCCCCTTTGTCGGAAACCTGACAGTAGGAAGTGTCGGACATGGCGTGCCCCTTCCTTGAAGAGCCAGTAGATCGTGAAGCCCAAATTCTCCGCAGAGCTCTCCGCCGGGAGAGAGTGATCAGAGCGCGTTTGGACATTTTATCATTTCCTGATGATTTCCTGTGTGAACGTTACCGTTGTTCAGCACAATCTATAATTTATTTGGATAACATCCTCAGGCCATATATTACGCATGTGACACATCGTGGACATGCTCTCAGTTCTGTACATATTATTTGTATTGCACTTCGGTTTCTTGCAAACGGGAGCTTTCTGTATAATATTGGTGACGCTGAGCACGTTTCCAAGGCTACCGTCTGTCGGGCAGTCAGGAATGTTACAGTTGCACTGAAACGTCTCCTGTACTCGTCTGTGGTGTTCCCCGGTCATAGACCCACAAGATTTATCAAAGAGGGATGCCACAAAATTGCAGGTATCAGGATGACCAAAACTTAATGTATGATGTGGTGATACTTGAACTACTACTTAAATTGCACATTTATTTTCAGGGTTCCCAGGCGTGATTGGCTGTACAGATGGCACTCACATTCCAATCATTGCTCCTTCAGTAAATGAAGGAGACTATGTGAACAGGAAGTCTTTCCACAGCATTAATGTACAGGTACATAGTTCCCTGTAGCATGTCAAACTAACAAATTATTTCATTATAGTAATGGATGCTAATTTGTGTTCTCTGCACTGTGAAGATCATATGTGATGCTGCCAACATTATCACAAATGTGGAAGCCAAGTGGCCAGGCTCTGTCCATGACTCACAAATATTCCGTGAATGTACACTGAGCACAAAATTTGGACATGGTGAGTTGAGAATACTGTAAAATATATAAAGACCAATTGCTTCAGGGACATTTGAACTGAAGTGTATCCTTCTGTCTTAGGAGAGTTCACTGGCTACTTGCTTGGTGATAGGGGGTATCCATGTTTACCCTATTTGCTTACCCCTTACCCTGACCCTGAACCGGGCCCACAGCAGCGATATAATCTGGCTAATTGCAGGACAAGAGCCAGAGTTGAAATGACTATCGGAATGCTTAAGGCCCGGTTCCAGTGCCTGCAAAGACTCAGGGTCACCCCAGAAAGGGCATGTGACATTATTGTGGCATGTGTGATTCTTCACAACATTGCCACAATTAGAGGAGAACACTGTCCTTCTGAACCAAACATCAGCAGTGATCCAAACCATGAACATCCTGACCCTCCCACGGACATACAAGATGGAAGCGCAGTCAGAGACACCATATGCCACAATCATTTCTTTTGACCCATCACCTCAACATGTTGAAAGAAGAATAAACAGATTTTTTGTTCAACTGGCTTTATTGGTCGCCTGTATTTCCTGTACACAAAGTATTAAAAGATGTAAACCTCATAAAGTGTCTCTGTTGCTTCCTCCTCTGTAACAGCTGTCAATGTTTCTTCATTATTTTCCTGTAGTAAAGAAATAAACAACATTGCTGTTCTACTGTAAACTCATATAATCTGTGGAGTATTACTCACAACTGCATGTTGGTCTGGCTCAACAGGAGGCTGCACCAGATGCAGTACACCACCACCATCAACTGATAGAATATGAGGTTCATACAGGTCACTTATAACTTACAAGGGACCAAATGGCAATTAACAAACATACCAATCAGCTTACACTTCATTGTCATTATGCTCTCAAAGACAACCAAGCCTGAGGGAAGGCAAAATCAGTCGGAAAATAACTTCACTACAAAATAATCCATTATGGTAAAGAGTTTATCAAATGAATGAGCAGCACTGCAAAGGTGACTGTGAAGAAAGGATGTATGCACATCATGTATTATTTTGAATTTACCCCTTATGTAGGCACTTGTGTCTTGCGGGGTTATTGACTCAGAGGATGTCCCCGCAGAGATGCCTTCGGCCACAGGGCGCCCACTGTTTTGGCTGAGGGCCAACTGCTCAGCCTCTGTGAGTGGTGGTGGTGGAGGACCCCCACCTGTTTTTCGGGCCTCCGCTTTTTTTCTGTTGGCTATAACGGGTCACATTTGAGCATACAGAGTAAGCAAATATGTACTTGTAATGTGCTCAGATAATTTCAATAAGTGCTTACAGAAAGAAAATTAATGTAGCCTCTAACTGCAATTGATTTACATGGGACAAACAGACCAAGCACTATGGCTCATAATACAATTACACCTTACCTGTTTGGACTATATTTTTATATTTCATTTTTACTTGCTGCCAGGCACGTTTGGGGCCTGTTGGGTTGCACCTGCGCTCACATCACATCACAAAATAAAATGTATAAAATAACAAATAAAATAACATATGATAAAATAACGTGTTAAATGGGTGGAAATCCCTCGATCAATGTTTAAATTAACACTCACGCATTGACTCTGTCGGCTATGTTTTGCCATGCATGCTCTCTTTCTTTTGCAGCTGTGGCTGTGTTACTTTTTTCCGCGGAATTTGCATGTTATCGGCATATGCTGCCATCAGAATTTCGGCCTCAAGCGCTGTAAAATACATTGACCGCGCCTTCTTTCCCTCCGTCTCCATGGTGACTCGCTTAATCTGTGCTCCACTGATCAGGGCTTTATGTATCCTCGTCCGCGCGCTTCACTTGGGGTTAAAGCAACTCCGCGTTGACTGAACTAATTGTTATCAGCCTTTCTGAAACCGAATATTCCGAGTTGGACAGTTCGGGGTTACTCAACCCTGAGTATCGTTTTTCACTCTGAGTTTTCTAAACCGGCTTCCTGAAACAGGGCCCAGGTCGAAATTCTTCAAATGAATGTAAACATTTATAAATCCCTTTATGCACATTGCTCAACAAATACATCTCATACTCTACTTCAGTTCAGTTATCTGCATTGAGAATTTTCTCTATCACCAACATTAGTCCCTTTGTTTTTCTACGGACACTCAAATTTCTCCTTATCAATAGGAATAAAACTTTAACACAGTTAAAAAGAAAGAAAGAATGAACCCATATTTCAACCAATTTGGGAGCGAAGCTGAAAAACACTTTAATATATGATTCATTTGGTTTTGTATACAGTATGGTTGTTCAAGGAATGTCAACAGAAATAATTCGGTTCAATTTATACAGCAAATCACAACAACAGTCAGTTCAGGGCGCTTTATATTGTAAGGCAGACCCTACAATAATACATACAGAGAAAAACCCAGCAATCATATTCAGGGTCACCTGGTCCAGCCCTAACTATATGCTTTAGCAAAAAGGAAAGTTTGAAGACCTGCAGAGCGAGAGCGAAGTGCTCTAATAGGGTGATATGGTACTACAAGGTCATTAAGATAAGATGGGGCCTGATTATTTAAGAGCTTGGGGGAGTTTTTCCTTCCTACTGTTGCCAAACTGCTTGCTCATAGGGGGTCATATGATTGTCGAGTTTTCTCTGTATGTGTTATTTTAGGGTCTACTTTACAATATAAAGCACCTTGAGGCAACTTTTGTTGTGATTAAATAAAATTTAAAAACATTTAAAAGCCTGCATATTCGGGGGACAGTCCCTTGATCTCTTACATTTATACTTTTTATAATTTCTAATTCAGTGCCTACTTTTCCTGTTATTTGGTACTCTGTGTTCCTGTACCCTTCATACACACTTTTGATCAAAACATCTCTGTCTATCTTTAACAATCAATCCTTCCTTTATGGTGCTACACTTTGATTCTGTCTCGTTTGCTACACTTGTCTTTATCCCTGTATGGCGTGAGTGGTTATATACAGAGTCGTGACGTACAACAAGTTCATCACCTAGTTCTGCTTTTTGTCTATAATTACCAAAATGTGTTGGACGGCAGACAGTGCTACGTTTTGCACTCTACCATAATGCTGCTGCACCTTTTCCTGTAATGCTGTTTTGTGAAAACTATTTGCTCCTGCAGTTACACCGAGGCCTGCTAGCAGTACAGTACCATCTACAGTTCCACAGGCAACCTAGAGATGAAGAACGATATAAGAATGGTAAATAGCCTGTATTTGTATAGTGCTTTACTCAGTCCCTATGGACCCCAAAGCGCTTTACACTACATCCAGTCATCCACCCATTCACACACACATTCACACACACATTCACACACACATTCACACACTGGTGACGGCAGCTACGTTGTAGCCACAGCCGCCCTGGGGCGCACTGACAGAGGCTGAAAGAAATAAAGGACAGAAGAGGAAGATATTATTTTCAAAGATAAGACTGCTCAGCAAGTCACACTTTGTGAACATTAAATCTTATTTGTCACATCCTAATAATCTGTTTTTAAATCAGATATTTCATATACACATGATCTGTTGCTGGATTAAGCTTTTGTGGAGCAAAACTACAAAACTGAAGTATACTTCAGCTGGTTTTGTGCTATTATTTATTTATTTTTAATTGACATTAGGAATCACTGTACAATACCACCAACTTCAACAATTTGTCACTACATGTATTTTTCTTTTTTCTGTATTTAACCAACTAAAATATCCATACAAAAAGATGAAAGAAGAAAAAAAAAAGGAAAGAAAATAGAAATAAGCAAAGCAGAAAAATAAAAAAAATACAAAGGAAAAAAAGGCGTGTAGGGAGTGTGTTTTTGTTTCCATTAATATAACTAATATTTCCTCTAGTCTTCTCGTAGTTAACACCGTCAAAATCATGCTATTAAAAGGTTGCATGAAAATGTGTGCTAAGCAGTTTAGTGCTAAACCAGCTAGTTTGCAGTATTGCTGTTTAGTTTACAGTGATGCACAGTGTTGGACTGTTGCAGGGCAGGCTGAAAGTGACGATGCTGATTCACTCATCTTTATCAGTTTTTAGTTCAGTTTAGAGCTGGGCGATAGAACGATAACGATATGTATCGCGATATAACTTTTACTCGATAGAGAAATTAAGCTATCGCGATAGACCTCGCAGCTCTTGTCCTCAAAAAAAAAAAAAAAAAAAAAAGGTCAGCCAATCCAAATTAAGTAGCGCAGAGCCGAGCCAATCACAGCCGCAGCGTCACGTCGCGTGACTTGTTACGTACAGCACAAGTGCCAAGCCGCACGTGTGTTTGTTTGGGAAGCAGCCAGCAGGTAATGGAGGAAATGAGTGTGCCGACTAGAAAAATCAACCGAGCGTGACCGAAGAGAAAACAGATGATGGTTCCAACGCCGGAGAGATTGTCGAACGGAAGAGCCATAGAAGTTCCGTAGTGTGAAGGTATTTCGGCTATTTCAAGTCTGACAAAAAACAGAGTAGCGTGCACTGTAATTGTGCCGAAAACAAGTCTGGAAATACAATAAACTGGTGCATGCGTCACACTGTGCGCCACGTTATTGTTTCGGTGAAATGAATTTCTACAATACTGTTAATTCTACTCTCTGCAGTGTTTAAATGCTTACATATACACACAGTTACTGTCCCTCCACACATACGACTCGGTTCTGCTTCTGTGCCCCAGCTTTGTTTACTTTTTCCCACCGAGGCTTCTAGACTTCTGATTGGCCAACATTTCTGCACGGTTAGGAATCTAGCGCCACCTGCTGCTTTGGCATGTTCATAGCAGCGTTTTCCTTCATTTCTGCCTTTATGTGTGGACGGGATTATTTTTTAAAACGAAAACGGAAAATCTCCGTTTTCAAAAATACCCGTGTACGTGTGGACGTAGCCTCAGTCTCTGACTGGAAGCGCTAATTCGTCATTCGGCTTTTGTCAGACTAAAGTAACTGTTAAAACTGTTTGAAAAGCTCAGCTATACAACAAGGAGAGATTGAGAATTTCCTTTTAGTTCTCAGTTTATTTGATATTGACAAAAGTTAGTCAGTTTTGTCTGTTCTTCTGTAAAACAAACTAAGATTTATTTTTAGAATTAATATTTTGTTTCTAAGTGGAATTGACAGTTTAGTCTGTTTCGTTTGTTCTATTTTGAAACTTAAACGCTTTAGCGGCTGCCTTTTGTGTAGTTTGCAATATTTGCCTTTATTTATCTGAAAAAGTCTCATGTTCCTTAAGCACATCTACCCTGTTGAACTTATTATGGGAAATAAATATTTAAATCAAAACAAGCTGCTGATTATTTCACATTTTACTTGTGAGCAACGGCACATTTAAATCTTACAAATATAGTTATTTGGCTGATATCGTGATAGATATCGTTATCGCCTGAAATGAAAAAAACATATCGTGATATGAAAAAATCTCATATCGCCCAGCTCTAATTCAGTTTCATTTATGTACCACCAAGTCACAGAAACAGAGGCCTCGAGGAACTTTATATTGCAAGGTTAGACCCCAGCTTTGTTTTACTAGCTTCATATTCTGTAGTAGATCTAAATCTGTTATACAGCTCTGAATTCATTTTGGCTAGATCCACAAATAACAGTGAATATTGAAAAAGCAGCGTGCATCAGCTGATCGTTGGCTTAACAAACAAACGATTATGTTCCTTAACTCTAAGCCCTGCTTTTCCCCACACTGCACAACGACATCCATAAGGTTACCTCACCTGAACTCTGGTATAGTTTTAATCCTGAACTGCACCGTGTGATGGAAAGTTTCAGGATTCTGACCTTCTCTGTTGAGTTGATATGACTGAACATAAGGATCGTGTTTTGTCAGTTATACTGATGTGCTTCAGCTGCACAGTGTACTAAGGCAAAGCTACACAGAAACCCTGCGTGAAGATGACGCTGAGTGCCTTTCCGCCTGGAACCACTGTGGTGATAACGTTGAAATGTCTTTGTGCTGCTTGTTATCTTTGCGACATGTTGTCAGCTTTATGTTCATACATAAAAACTAGCAAAAAGACTGTTTGTGTTTCTTTATTAGGATAGAGATTTGTGTTGGAACTACATCTGTGTTATTTCAGATATCCATAACATTCTTCCCCCAAATTACTGGATATTAATAAATTATGCTTAAGGTATTAAAATGTGGTATCAACGGTTCCTGAACAAGTGTCAATATGGAGCGGATGTCAAAGGTCACTTGTGGTAAACAGTTTATTGATACAGTGTGAGCTCTGTCTCTCATACATGTGTGGATGACTGCATTAATGTGCAGACAAACACTGGGTCTTATTACACCGTTATCTTAATGACACACTCCCATAAAATATATGACAATCTCATGTTTGTAAAAGCTAAAGAAATATGTACCCATAGACAGACAGAGTGATTAACATGAACGTCGAGACCAAAAGGAATCCGTGCAAAACACAAGCTAACCAAAACTTATGAATGCAACTGAAAAGAGGCTCTAAAATTATTAAACAAAAAAATGACCAAAACTCAAATAAATTTCAAAACCCAACGGCACAATCAACAAATAACTCAAATAGCACACTGTTACTAAATGAAGACCAATGATACCATCCATCCATTCGCTTCTGCTTCTCCTTTTCAGGGTCGCGGGGGGCGCTGGAGCCTATCCCAGCTGTCATAGGAGGGGGGGGTACACCCTGGACAGGTCGCCAGTCTGTCGCAGGCCCACACAGGGACAGACAACCATTCGCACTCACATTCAATCGCACATTTACACCTAGTGGCAATTTGGATTATCCGATTAACCTATCCCCACCAATGATGCCAAGCACATAAGAACATCTACATAACATGGCTGCAGAGAAGAGAAGTGTTGCAGAGGGCCGATCAAAGTTCTGCACTATAAACTATCCGTGTTCACCACAGTCAGGAGAGCCAGAGCCACAAATTCAAGCCGCCAATCAAGCTAAAGCTAAATTATAATTAACAGCAGAATATTCTCGGCTCTTAATGAATCACTTTTTTTGATGAATCTGTTTATTCACACCTTAAGGATGTTTCAAAACATTTGTAAAACTGCACAAATAACACTTTGTGGAGTGTAGATGTTAACACTAGCAGCAGACTGAATACCTGAGTTTTTTTCTGCTACTTAATTTTAGAGTAAGTGGTAGAAATAAATGCTGTACATACATCCCCCTGCATGACGGCACATGAACACATCAGCTCCATGAGGTGCTGCAGCTTGTTAAAGTCCCTCTCAGAGCATTTTAACATCAGTCAGACTTTTATTCAACTCACCGTCAAAGACGCTGTTTTCAAAGAGATGCTTCTCACGAACCTTAGAACGAAGTTGCTTCGGTCAAACTCCACCACACACGGTGGTGAGGAAATGAGTAAACTGTTTCTGTTTTAGTTCTGTGACCATGGCAGGTGCATAAGGCTCTGGGTTATCCATGCATTAAAAAAATGCATCATCGCTCTGTTGCTTTAATCAGTCACATCTTTCCATGACAGGGACAGGGTTGATGCACATACACAATCTATAAATGACTCTGTGCTTGTTTCTGTTCTCTGTTAGAAGCCGTGCAGACTGCTGCACTGGATTGTTGTTTCTTTGATGCAATCAAACTGAAACCTGACAAAGGTACTGTCACAGCTGGAGCCAGCTAAGAAGAGGAGGATGTCCTCCCCTGTGAACATTTTGATCTTATTGCTCCCAACAAGGTATGCAAATTTCTACAGAAGATGTATTTCCATAATACTGATGCTGCAATAAAACCTATGTTAAGCTGTCTGTACTTTTGTACAAGGTGAAGTGTTTGCTATGTGCCAGGGAGCTGGGCTATAACAACAACACCTCATCCATGCTTAGGCACTACAGAGCTTTGCATGAGAATAAGAGGAACACCGATTGTGGAGCAAGACCAGGTGAGCCATCAAATGCAATGATAATATAGCATGCTGTAATGTTACTAAATGATATAACAATATTATACAACTGTTATAAGTTACGTGTGTGATATTTATATTTGTGCTTTATCTTTATTGTCTTTCCTCAGGAGAACAATCTCAAATAGATGAAGACCTGGTCAGCATGGTGATTGAGGACTCCCAGCCATTTAGCATTGTGGAGGACAAAGGATTCAAAAGATTTGTTAAATCATTAAATCCTAGCTATGTTCTCCCCACTAAAAAGGTCATAAAAGCAGTGAAAATTTAGTTTTTACAGAATAAAATGTGAACAGGCAGGACTGAGGCTCAAAGCCTCAGTGTGTAGCTGTCCATACCTCAACGTTACAAAAGCACAACTACTGTCCACACCCAGGGCCGGCCCGTGGCATAGGCCGTATAGGCAAATGCTAAGGGCGCCGTCCATCAGGGGGCGCCACGCCAGTGCCACAAATGTTGAAAAAAAAAAAAAAAGTTGGTACTATTATTTCTAAATACAAAAAATAATCCCACGTTAATTAAAATGCAAAGTAAAGCTTATTTAATAGAAATATTATTTGTTACAACATTACGCCCCCCCTCCCCGCACGGTGCGCCCCCTCCCTTCCCGTATCATGGTTGCTTTTGGACGTCACCACATCAAAAAATCAACACAAGATGTCAAAACGGCCAAAACTGTCAGGTGCCCAGGGAAGAAAAAAGAGAAAAGAAGAGGAGGAGAAACGAGAAAAAGACAGAGGTAGGTAACGTTAGCCTACATGAAATTATTTGAATGTGATAGTAACCTAAATTTTTAGCATTAAGCTAATGTTACATGATTCGCTAATTGCTAATCAATAAATAGCTAGTTAACTGTTTTAACGTCAGTTAATATTGTGGAGGGGGCTAAATTGTTATGGAAAATAATAATGTAACGTTAGGTAAGTACAGCACCTTTCCCACCATTCCTCATTTGTATTCATCTTTTAAGCAGGTGTTTTTTGTTTACATTGTTATTGCCTTCTGGTTAGCTAACGTTTACCCTGCAGGTAATAGTCACTTTTCCACCCCTGTATATATTATAGTTGTAAGCCTAGTTGTTAAAGTGCACATCATTAATGTTAATTAAGCAATATCACATGAGAGGGAATGCTGTTTTTTAATAGGAGCACTGCTGTGATTCGGTCAAAGATAATCATAACATAACATTCTCATATGATATTATACTGTTACTTTGCATTCTGCTATTCAGCATTTCACTGTAATGATGACAATAAATTGAATCTAATCTAATTTGCATATCAGTTAAGATCATACATATATCTCTTTGGTTTTTCATTTATATTATATCATTTCATTTTATTCCTGGAATCATATGCTTTTATTATTAGACTTTAATACTCAGTGGTGTCACATACTCCTCTCTTCAGATGCACTGTTGAAGTTTCTAAATCCCACCCCTGGGCCATCTACCACATCTACCGCTGCTGCCTCCACTTCAGCAGCACAACCCAGCCATGATGCAGCAGCATCAAGCGGTCTTCCTGTTGCCTCCACCTCAGCAGCACAACCCACCAGTTTTGCAGCAGCATCAAGCAGTGTTATTGTATTTCATATATTCATTTTTTTTATTTTTTGTATTCATTTATTTATTCATATATTTTTTTATCTTGTTAATTATTCTGATTGTGAATTTGCTTTCTTTAAGTAAAAAAAAAAAGGTCAAAGACAAAGCTATTCGGTTTCTTGTGAGTACATACACTACACTGCCGATGTAGGGGGGCGCCACCTAAAATTTTGCCTAGGGCGCCAGATTGGTTAGGGCCGGGCCTGTCCACACCCCAACCACACCTCACCTCACAGTAAATGATCATTTCCATTTTAAGCATTTCCAAATAATCATTTTCGATACTGCCACTATAAATATACACAGTATACTGCATCACTACAATATACATGTTTTACACACTCCTTTTGTTGTTGACATTTACAGGCTGTGTGCGAAAGGCCACACTCTTCAAATTCATGCCAACTAATATTTTTACGTCCAGTAGGTGTCCTACTAGAGCAAATGAAGCTTCAAGATGCTTTGCACTGGGCGGAACCAATTGGATGAAAAGCTTCAGTGCTTCATGAAGCTTCATCTGCCCATCACTAGGAGAAAGGACCCAAAACGCAGGCAGTAGATGATAATGCTAGTGATGTTTTATTTACACAGTGGTGAGATGGCAAAACAGGTAAAGAGGGAAGACAAAACTAAATGACAAACCTGAGAGGGTACCAGAATGGGGGCGAGGCAGCGCGCCACGGACGAGGGACTGGACACCGTGGAACACAGACAAACCAACAACAGGCAGGCGAACACACAGGGCTTAAATACACACAGCAGCAATCAGGGGATGAGCAACAGGAGGGCAACACACCTGGGAGAAATCAAAGCTGACGGGACAGAGGAAGCGTAATCTGAACACACTCACATGAGACAGAGACCTTCAGAATAAAACAGGAAACTCACAGACACAGAACTGGACAAGACGCTGAACTGAACAGACAGATTCACACACAGTGTGACACCATAGACAGAAGTGGCACCAGGACAGGCACAGAACAGAAACCTAACAAATGGCAAATCATAACAGAATACATGCTCAGGATAAACAAAAGCGTGAAGAAACACAAACCACTGAGTCGGCAGACTCAGGACCATGACAGGTAGCTGTTTGTGTCATCGATCTGCTTCAGATTTCCATAACAATGCACACGTTTGATTATCACAGCACAAATGATGTTGTGTCCCAACCCACAGAGTCCATCTGTGCATTCTGTTACAATAATACTAGCCTATTATTGTTATAGTATCAAACAGTATTATTATGAGGTTATTACCACTTTGAAATCTATACATTAAAATTCTAATGTACACATGTTACTACTTTTTTTTTTTTTTTTTTTTTTTAAATGACATCAGAAACAGCAGTATGCGACATTACGTGATGGCAGAGCTTCAGTTCATCCTTTGTCATTTTTTTTTTTTTTTTTTTTTTTTTAATAAATAGGACAGGGGGAATGAATGAGAGAGAGAGGGGGAGAGAAAGAAAGAAAACCAAAGAGGAGAAGAGACGGTGAGAAGGGGGGGGAAGAGAGAGGAAAAAAAAAAGAACTCCTGGGTCACCTGTATGGAGAAAAAAAAAACAAAAAAAACAAAAAAAAAAAAACAAACAGAGGAGACAGCAAACAACAAAGAGCAACATAATAATAGAGAAAACAAAGCACCATCACAATAAACTAGCTAGTCATAGATATCAATATTTACTAAATAATAAACGATATTGTGCAGCACGCAAGATAGACAGCGCACAGTGTGCTTTGAGGCAGCAGCCAAGAAAGCTTTAGTCCGCGTCTGTGAATACCCATGTGTGCATACCTGTGTGGATCAGCATGCTTGCATTCCAAAGGTTTCTCCATGTAATGATCTGCTAGGGAGTGTGGGGGGGCCACAGCCCCGTCCTCCAGGGTGTGAAGCGGGTATGGAGGAGATCAAAACTCCAGACATCCAGAGGCCCCCAGAACACAAGAGACCAAGGAAGACCAACAGAGGGGCAGCCGCGCCACTGTTCCAGTAAGAGCTGAGGAGAGTCCCAGATGAGGGCTCGCCCAGCAGCCGCGGAGCAGAAGCCAGGGGGAGTTGCAGTGACGCGCCCGTGAGCTCCGCCGGCCCCCAGCTGCGCCTGAGTGACCGAGCCCCAGGCCGAGAGGCCGGGGGCACCCCACCTCCAAAGGGGCCCGAGCGAGCCCCAGGCCCCAGGCCCCGACAAGCGGCCGCCAAGGAGTGAGCCGGTGTGTACCCGGACGCCCACCCCCAGACACAAAGAACCACCAACACACCGACACCTGAGGGAGTCCGCCACCGGCAGGGGAAGTGGTGGTGGGTGGAGATAGGCCTCCAAACCTTGGAGGGCCTGAGGTGTCCCCAGAGAGGTGGCGTCTGATACCCAACCTGACACATGTTACTACTTTAACATTAGCAGCTTATCATATTGTTAGCAGTTGCATACATTTCAGTGTAATATTACAGAGCTTATATTGTGTTTGCAGGTTATTACTTGGTTATTTTCATATTATTACCTTCTTGTTTCAATCTTTATAAGCAAGTTACAAGACAAAGTGCTGCTGAGATCTGGTTCCGGGTCGCTGCCCGTCAGCTACTCTATTATACTGCCGACACTTTATTCACTTTTAGTTACTTACAGTTATTTATTCACCTATTCGGTCACTTTAATGTTAAAACTGTGTATATACTGTATATTCTGTGTATTTATTATCTCACTCTTACTGCCTGTTATGCCCTGTCCTTATCTTCAACGTCTTGCTGCTCTGTTGAAAGAGAGTTAATCCCATACAGCTTATGACAAAATTTGAAAGTGATTGATGGCCCTAATCACGACCTTTTGACCTCCCGCCCCTCCCCCCCGGAAGCGTGTAATGAGCGTGACGAATCGCATCCGGAGAAGGGGGGGTGGGAAACCCCCCGCGTGACGAATTATATCCTGAGAAAGGGGGGTGAACCCCCGGAAGAGCGCCATCTGTTGTTGGGGAAAAAAGTTTTTAGTGGGAGGGACTGCAGCGAGGGAGGAGAATAAAAACCAGAGAGGAGGAGTCCGTCACAATTTCTAAGGCACAGACACAAGATGGATTCTTTCCTTCTGCAGCGTTCCTGTGTCCGATGAGATCTGCTCTCCCAAAGAAGAAGGTTTTGAATATGACATATTCAATCTCGATCCGGACCTTATGACCCTACCGGAAATACTCCGGAAGTGTCTAGTCATTTTCAGACCTGTTGCGTCATGTTCCCTAAGCACAGCGGTGATGCAGCAGCTGATTCTGTGATGTATAGAGAGACAGAGCGGATGTAATTTTACTTTCTTAAGCTGCACCGGCGTTTGTAATGGAAATAAAGAGTGACTTCCTGTAGAGATTTCAATAGTATTTTATTTTCCTATAATACAGACGCTGTAAAAAACCTTTAAGATACACCATAGCTTGTGATGAAAAGAAGAACTTTCTATCCGCTTGTAACCTACAGGCTGCCTATGTGTAAAAAA
The DNA here is from genome assembly GCF_057381915.1 of Diplotaxodon limnothrissa. Classification (NCBI taxonomy): domain Eukaryota; kingdom Metazoa; phylum Chordata; class Actinopteri; order Cichliformes; family Cichlidae; genus Diplotaxodon; species Diplotaxodon limnothrissa. The sequence continues at coordinate 944,324 of NC_140612.1, read as the reverse complement.
TTGAATACTACTTTTCCTTTTGAGAGTCCTTTTTACAAGAGACTGAAAAAACAAACCATAATCGCCGCGACAGGCGATCTTGTTTCACACACACACACACACACACACACACACACACACACACACACACACACACACACACACACACACACCCCCCGCGGGCCAAGGAGGAGTTTTTTTCTTCAATACTTTAACAATAAGTTTTCTCAATAGATAGAAAATGATGACGCTGAGGAGTCAACATCCGATATTATCATTGCTTGTAACCCGGTTTCGTACATCTCCCCATAAAACAAGTCTTAGCGGGGAAAAAAGCTCATATTCGAATAAGTTTATTAAAGCACCCCCCTCTGTGGGAAAGAGTCAACCATGAGGCGAGTTTTGTCAACAGCAATTGTCCGTTTGGTAAAACAAATACCCGTCTCAAAGTCATATTTTACCGTTGCAGAATGTGGAAAACAGACGGCGTTCGCAAGAAGGCAATCAAAAAAAAACAAAAAAAACAACCCTCTCTAACTATTGGTATTGTCAAGAGAAAGATGCGAAAAACAGATGCTTCGCTAGACTAGGATAAAATGAGAGAAGAAACGGGAGGGGAGTCGATATCTGCTCAGCCCCCTACTGTGACAGTTCTACCAATCGCGAGGAAGAATCCGTGAATATTATGTCAGCATTCCGTTCAAACAACGCCGCCGATCACACACACACACACACACACACACACACCCCGCGGGTCAAGGAGGAGTGAGACGGCAGAATAGTTTTTTTCTTCATTACTTTTACAATGGGATTTCTCAATAGATAGAAAATGATGACGCTGAGGAGTCAACATCCGATATTATCGTTGCTTGTAACCCGGTAAATAATTTCGTACATCTCCCCATAAAACAAGTCTTAGTGGAAAAAAGCTCATATTCGAATAAGTTTATTCCCCTCTGTGGGAAAGAGTTTTTTTTTTCTCAGAGTCAAGTTTTGTCAACAGCAATTGTCCATTTGGTAAAACAAATATCCGCCTCTAAGTCGTATTTTACCGTTGCAGAATGTGGAAAACAGACAGCCCTCACAGGAGGCACCATAGTTAAAATATTTAAATTTCAACTAAATTTGTAGTAATGATCGGATTTCCTCACTTATCTACACCACACTCCTTGTCCTTGATTTCTTATCGTTCCTCTGTCCCTTATTAGAAACCACATATATAGGTAATGACTTGAGTTCTAATGCTTTTTGTCTCTTGAGTTAGCTGTCAATGTGGGATTTTTTTCCCCTTTTGTCCAGTTAAAGCTGCCTTTCATTCTTCAACACAGCTTAAACTCTAATAGGTAAGCTTTCTTGTAATTTCTTAGTTCTGCAGGCTTCTTGAAAGACATCCGAGACTCTTCTTTGGATGCTGGCTGCCTTTTGTTTTGTTTTCTGTCAAGATGTTCCCACACTGCTTCGATTTTCTTGAGGTTCGAACCCTGGAGAGATCAATCCATGACTGATGCGTTGTTTCATCCAGGCATACTTTGACTACATTGGCAGTATGTTTGCGATCATTGTCGTACTGAAAAATGAAGTTGAAGCCAATCAGACACTACGTGGTATTACATGGTCGATCAAAATCTGGTGGAACTTTTCTACATTCATAATTTGATTAATTTGGATAAGAGCTCCAACAACACTGGCTGAAATCCAGCCTCAAAGCACGGTAGAGTATCCACGCTGTGTTAAAGACGGCTATAGACATTCACTGTTGTATCTCTCTTCGGACCTCTTCCGTGCATATTTCAAATTTGGATTCATTACTCCATAAGACATATTACAGCTGATTTCTTTTTCCAGTCAATTTCTTGTGTAATTTGGCACACCTCAGCCTTATTTTTCTCTGTTCTCCTTCCTTAAGAATGGCTTATTAACAGCCACCCTTCCAACTCAGATAACTTTTGATGAAATGTTTACAGCACTCGAGTTACTCGCCACGGCCATCCTAAATGCTAAAAACACTAAACTTTAATTCTAAATTACGTAATTAACGTTAACCAGAAAAAACAAGCCAAAGTCGAAATGTTGCTGAGCTGACCTGTGGTATGCTATGTCTTCTAAAGCACGTATAATGTAAACAGAACTGGTCTTTGCACAGAAGCCTGTGGAGCTTCATAATTAACCTCAGTGTGTGAAGAGGACTCTCCATTTAATAATAGCTGTAATAAAATGTTATGGCCGACGGTGTTAAACGCTGCACTTGGGTCTAGCAGGGAAGATTTCAACTTTTCAATACGAATGAAGGCTGCAAACTGATTAGATTAATGTCTGATGATCTTTTCCGTGCTTCTTCAAGTTTGTAACACCGAACATATTAAAGGATGATGTAAGGCTCACAGGAAGAGTTTAATTAGACACACACATTTACTATTTTTCTTTATACTCTTTCTTTCTTGACATGTTTAATATGATTACTATCAGAGGAAAAAATGAACCTTGTGTAGTCTAAAAACTTTTTTATTGAATCAAACTGTAATGTTGTTGAACTCTGACGGACGTGTCTTTTAATCTTGTCAACAAATCCTTAATCACCTAAATCTGCCATTTATCATCTTGTAAAATGTTCCCTCTGCTTCTGTTGCACATCTCCCCCGACACTCTCTGCTTCACCTGTCCTGTGCAGGTGGTCCAACCCCTGCCTGCCTCCTTAAACTGGGGTGTTTAAATCTCTTTACCTCTGTTGTGAACTTCACACAAAGTTTGTGGTAACAAAATCAAACTGACGAGGATCTCGTTTGAAAAAAAAAAAACACACAGTCACGAGACAAAATAAAAACAGACTGCTCAAAGCAAAAGCAGAGCCCTCACAGCTGGTAGTACAAAAACACAGTGACAACATGCGTATTAGATACCCTCAGTGCCAAAAGCATAAATATGAAAAAATGTGATCACCAAGAATATCCTAAAAATGGCATTGAGGTGCGTGTTACAGTAAAGAAAAAAAAGTAGCCAAATTTTCATCTGAAAATGTTGAATTTTAGTAAAAACAATGCTCTGTAGTTTGATACTGTCGTTACAGACAAAGCAGATGTTTAAAGCCTTTGGACGCTCATTTGAAATGCACTCATTCTCCTTATCAGCTGGAAACATTAAAGCCGTAAAATGACTTTTTCAAACGGATAAAAACTATTGAACAGCAGCAATGTTGAGCCTGTTCCAAAATTTGAATGTACATGTGTTGAAGGTGCGGGTCTTGTTGAATTATTAAACATACATTCTTTAATTTTTCGAGCCACAAAAACAACAACTTTTAATTTTCTTCTGCTTGAGTATCGGCCTCGGGTAGCTCTACTTATCATTGCTCAATCAGTCGTCTGTTTGTGCTACTTTTTTTCAAGGAGCAGTGGATTATTGGTAAGGGTGACTTTATGTGTTTAGCTACTTAAGTGGAAGTACTGTGGATAGTTTTACCTTACATACATAGATCTACCAGTACAGCTTCTGAGGTAACTGTTTACAAAATGTTATAATCTATCCACAAGTTCTTTGCAATTTTACATTGATAAACATTATCCTTAACACATTTGGCCCACATAAAGTACTATGGCCATCACACTGTCATTTAGAATTGTTTAAATAACTCGTGTCTTAAGTCCTTCCATCAAACAGAAAATAAAAAAAGTCGCATGGTTCACTTTATATCACAAAATGTTAGAAATATAAGCCGTTCATAACAAACTGAAAGGCCGGGAGTTTAAAATGCAAACCGATGGAAGCAGAAGTAGAAGACTATAATGTCTCAGAGCACACGGTGTCTATTATTGTGTAGACTTTTATAAATAAGAGCTTAATAAAGATGCTTAATTTCTTAAGAAATAAACAGGTGGAGTGATCTTTATCAAAAGTGGATGTTGCATCTGTGGCTAAACCCCTGTACCCAAAAACTTTAAAAATCTACTGTGTGTGAGGCTGTGTAAGTAAAGCTTGCCCTTCACACCCACGTGTAACAAACCATTTGTTGGGGGTTGTGGATTTGACACCTCAGCATTGTGAAAGTGGGGAAACATGTTTCTGGCTGTGCATAAGATTCCTCCTTACAACTTAGAATCTCAGTTCTAAATGAAATTCAGATGTTTTTTTAAGTATGGCTAATGTATTATTTGACTTCTAAGGCACACACACACACACACACACACACACACACACACACACACACACACACACACACACACACACACACACACATCATAAAAACGCAATCATTCATCTTCCAACTGTATCTTTCTGTTCTGTCTTTAGAATCATAGGTTGTTTACTGAGCCGTACTTTGGGAGTCATACTGTTGTGATACTGAGGAGAAAAGGGTAAGGTTTGATAGACTAAACCATTACACACACCAAACTTGAATAACCTAAAGAGTGTGTGAGACTGCTAGCTGTGTTGTTCAGCATTAAACTCATCTACAAATGTGTTAGTAAAGAGCGACTTGTACTTCTGTCCCATTAAGCAACGGTTTAACAAATTTCACTGCAAACTATAAAAGGAATCTGGATTTATATAGAACATAGTAGTGATGGATTAAGTGCAGGAAACACTAGTATAAGGTGTCTATTGAACAAATCTCCTTCAGCGTTCAAAATGACCAAAGTGAGGCCTACAGGCGTTTCTCTCGGTTGGTTGTGTTCAGGGAAAAAGCAGCTAAATACACTGAGACTGCTCCACATTGTTAGTGAGTTAACTCTGGATATCTGTAGGTTTTGTCAAACTTGGAGTGAACAAAAGCAGAAAAACAGTAAAAGATGCAGACAGTGAAAGTCTGGTTTATTTCATGAACACAATGAAACATTTTACAGTCCACAGAGCAAAGTAGCATACATGATAAATAGATACACATAACACATACAGTGAGAAGTAAAACTCGTCGTCTTACCACATGTTATATTCTGTAAACTTAAAATAACCACAGAAATTAGAGTTTAGTGTTTTAAAGTCATTATTAAAAACATGAGTCAACATTACTGAAGTGACACTTTAACGATGCGTCTTATCACCGTGTTTATGATGATAAAACATGTTCTCTCGTTAGTAGATGTCTGCGCTGTCACTTGTCATGAAAATGTCCAGAGCCAGGGTTCCTCTTTAATCACCATTGATCATTAATAGGGTCACAAAAGATTTGTCACATTATCCCCATAAACAAAATGCTTTTATAGAAATCATTGTGATACAAATATTTAGATTCTTGATTCACAATGTGCACGAACTCAAAATCTTTAGAGGTTCATATTTATAAAGTATCGCAAATAATACATTTATACCATTGTATGAGCTACACTTCTTGTAAAAAACTGATTGAAAAAAGCTCCTGTCGTGACCTTCCTTCTGTGAGGACACACACACACAGAGAGAGAGAGAGAGAGAGAGAGGAGGAGATCATTAGGATTGGAGGCGTTTTTGGATTTTCACTTATTGTTGGCTTTACAGTCACATAAAATTCATTCCAATTTTTTTGCCTTTGCTTCAATTAAGATGTTTCTTTAAATCTACAGCAGCTTCCTTTTCAAAAAAGTTTACTGACATAGTAAGGAAGTAGCTAGGGAACTCAGTAAGTATGAGCAACAACAGCTTAGGGACTGTTTCTACAATAAAGAGGAATTCATCATCATCCGCAGTTCATCAAAAAAAAAAAAAGTGCCATTAAAAACAATTCAGCAGATCCTCAAAGTATGGATACAATCTGTTTTCAGCTGTAGAGGTACGCTTCATGTACTTATCAACATGCAGTTTAGAGGCTTGCATTAGAGTGCTTTGGTACTTGGGCCTCTTTTATTTAGCACGGTTATACCATTGTGTATTTAGCTATATAAATATGCTCAAGAGTCTATTGTATGTTTGTCATGCAATTAAAAATTCAAAAATATAATTTTTAAATCAGTAACTTTGCAAATTTAGCGCGGACCCTCACCCCTCCCTCCGGCTCCCACGGCCCCGCTGTCACCGTAAGACTCATACTCTTCCCCCACGTATGCTGCTATTTCCCCGCGCCCCAATAATTCTTGTCCTTTTTCTGTTGCAGCCTCCCACAGTCCCGTTTTCGGCGTTCCTGCGCGACTCATCTCCCGGTCCCTTGGTTTCCCGAGTTTCACGCGTGTTTTCCTTCTACCCTCCCGGGACACCTTCAGTTAAAATAAAGTTTATTTTCTCGTACTCCTGTGTGTGTTGGCTCTGCTTCTGGGTCCAGCTTGTGCGCTGAACTTCGGTTCATGACACTAATAGTTTTAAATAGAGCACCACAAACAACAGGTATTCCTTTAGAAATAAACTTTTCTTGTGTTACTTCTAAAAACTACAGATTCTTAACTCTGCAACAGTTAGACAGAGTTGGTTACAGTTAGGCCCTCAACAGTCAGCAAAACAAGTCATAAAACAATAAAAGAGGCTGCCTTATCAAGAGCATCCCAGCACTGTAGTTCCATTACAATCAGTTTCCTTTATTTTATCTTATCATGTCAGAGGCCAACTGAAACCAAGTCCATCTATATAAAAACACCCCATCAGACACACAGTAGTTTCCTCAGCACTTCACAACTGCCGCAAGGTATAGCGTTTTAACTTTTTATTTTTTCGGATCCCAGACACAGCGGTGTGAGGTAGTTAGCACACAGTTTGGACGTGTAGAAAACATTGCTTGTTTGGAACACATCAGCAGAGAGGTAGAGTTCATAGCTGTTCATAAGAGTTTAATTTAATCAAACCTCATTTTACGGATCTAAGTGGCTCCTCATCACTAGCCAATTCACCATTTTATTTAAATATCTGAATTTTCGGAATGAGGATCCAAGCGGGACACAGAGGCTGCTTTAACGCACCAGAATGCAAATATAAATAAAAGCCTGACTATCCTGAGAGCCTAGCTGCAGCGAGACCTTTCTTTCACACGGATTCCTGGATGTGCGTTGGATCCGACTTTGCTACCCACACAGAGCGTTTCTGACAGTCGGGCGCTGCTATACAATAGAGAAAAGCAACAATACACCATGTTTCTCTGCTCCAAGGTAAGGACGTCTGTTATACCCAGCGCATAAATGTCTCTGTGTTAACGCTGATTATTCAAACCCTGTTGAAAATGTGACACATTTGTTATCCAAAAACATTTCCTCTAAATTTGCAAAGTTACTGATTTAAAAATTATATTTTTGAATTTTTAATTGCATGACAAACATACAATAGACTCTTGAGCATATTTATATAGCTAAATACACAATGGTATAACCGTGCTAAATAAAAGAGGCCCAAGTACCAAAGCACTCTAATGCAAGCCTCTAAACTGCATGTTGATAAGTACGTGAAGCGTACCTCTACAGCTGAAAACAGATTGTATCCATACTTTGAGGATCTGCTGAATTGTTTTTAATGGCACTTTTTTTTTTTTTGATGAACTGCGGATGATGATGAATTCCTCTTTATTGTAGAAACAGTCCCTAAGCTGTTGTTGCTCATACTTACTGAGTTCCCTAGCTACTTCCTTACTATGTCAGTAAACTTTTTTGAAAAGGAAGCTGCTGTAGATTTAAAGAAACACCTTAATTGAAGCAAAGGCAAAAAAATTGGAATGAATTTTATGTGACTGTAAAGCCAACAATAAGTGAAAATCCAAAAACGCCTCCAATCCTAATGATCTTCCCCCTCTCTCTCTCTCTCTCTGTGTGTGTGTGTCCTCACAGAAGGAAGGTCACGACAGGAGCTTTTTTCAATCAGTTTTTTACAAGAAGTGTAGCTCATACAATGGTATAAATGTATTATTTGCGATACTTTATAAATATGAACCTCTAAAGATTTTGAGTTCGTGCACATTGTGAATCAAGAATCTAAATATTTGTATCACAATGATTTCTATAAAAGCAATTTTGTTTATGGGGATAATGTGACAAATCTTTTGTGACCCTATTAATGATCAATGGTGATTAAAGAGGAACCCTGGCTCTGGACATTTTCATGACAAGTGACAGCGCAGACATCTACTAACGAGAGAACATGTTTTATCATCATAAACACGGTGATAAGACGCATCGTTAAAGTGTCACTTCAGTAATGTTGACTCATGTTTTTAATAATGACTTTAAAACACTAAACTCTAATTTCTGTGGTTATTTTAAGTTTACAGAATATAACATGTGGTAAGACGACGAGTTTTACTTCTCACTGTATGTGTTATGTGTATCTATTTATCATGTATGCTACTTTGCTCTGTGGACTGTAAAATGTTTCATTGTGTTCATGAAATAAACCAGACTTTCACTGTCTGCATCTTTTACTGTTTTTCTGCTTTTGTTCACTCCAAGTTTGACAAAACCTACAGATATCCAGAGTTAACTCACTAACAATGTGGAGCAGTCTCAGTGTATTTAGCTGCTTTTTCCCTGAACACAACCAACCGAGAGAAACGCCTGTAGGCCTCACTTTGGTCATTTTGAACGCTGAAGGAGATTTGTTCAATAGACACCTTATACTAGTGTTTCCTGCACTTAATCCATCACTACTATGTTCTATATAAATCCAGATTCCTTTTATAGTTTGCAGTGAAATTTGTTAAACCGTTGCTTAATGGGACAGAAGTACAAGTCGCTCTTTACTAACACATTTGTAGATGAGTTTAATGCTGAACAACACAGCTAGCAGTCTCACACACTCTTTAGGTTATTCAAGTTTGGTGTGTGTAATGGTTTAGTCTATCAAACCTTACCCTTTTCTCCTCAGTATCACAACAGTATGACTCCCAAAGTACGGCTCAGTAAACAACCTATGATTCTAAAGACAGAACAGAAAGATACAGTTGGAAGATGAATGATTGCGTTTTTATGATGTGTGTGTGTGTGTGTGTGTGTGTGTGTGTGTGTGTGTGTGTGTGTGTGTGTGTGTGTGTGCCTTAGAAGTCAAATAATACATTAGCCATACTTAAAAAAACATCTGAATTTCATTTAGAACTGAGATTCTAAGTTGTAAGGAGGAATCTTATGCACAGCCAGAAACATGTTTCCCCACTTTCACAATGCTGAGGTGTCAAATCCACAACCCCCAACAAATGGTTTGTTACACGTGGGTGTGAAGGGCAAGCTTTACTTACACAGCCTCACACACAGTAGATTTTTAAAGTTTTTGGGTACAGGGGTTTAGCCACAGATGCAACATCCACTTTTGATAAAGATCACTCCACCTGTTTATTTCTTAAGAAATTAAGCATCTTTATTAAGCTCTTATTTATAAAAGTCTACACAATAATAGACACCGTGTGCTCTGAGACATTATAGTCTTCTACTTCTGCTTCCATCAGTTTGCATTTTAAACTCCCGGCCTTTCAGTTTGTTATGAACGACTTATATTTCTAACATTTTGTGATATAAAAGTGAACCATGCGACTTTTTTAATTTTCTGTTTGATGGAAGGACTTAAGACACGAGTTATTTAAACAATTCTAAATGACAGTGTGATGGCCATAGTACTTTATGTGGGCCAAATGTGTTAAGGATAATGTTTATCAATGTAAAATTGCAAAGAACTTGTGGATAGATTATAACATTTTGTAAACAGTTACCTCAGAAGCTGTACTGGTAGATCTATGTATGTAAGGTAAAACTATCCACAGTACTTCCACTTAAGTAGCTAAACACATAAAGTCACCCTTACCAATAATCCACTGCTCCTTGAAAAAAAGTAGCACAAACAGACGACTGATTGAGCAATGATAAGTAGAGCTACCCGAGGCCGATACTCAAGCAGAAGAAAATTAAAAGTTGTTGTTTTTGTGGCTCGAAAAATTAAAGAATGTATGTTTAATAATTCAACAAGACCCGCACCTTCAACACATGTACATTCAAATTTTGGAACAGGCTCAACATTGCTGCTGTTCAATAGTTTTTATCCGTTTGAAAAAGTCATTTTACGGCTTTAATGTTTCCAGCTGATAAGGAGAATGAGTGCATTTCAAATGAGCGTCCAAAGGCTTTAAACATCTGCTTTGTCTGTAACGACAGTATCAAACTACAGAGCATTGTTTTTACTAAAATTCAACATTTTCAGATGAAAATTTGGCTACTTTTTTTTTCTTTACTGTAACACGCACCTCAATGCCATTTTTAGGATATTCTTGGTGATCACATTTTTTCATATTTATGCTTTTGGCACTGAGGGTATCTAATACGCATGTTGTCACTGTGTTTTTGTACTACCAGCTGTGAGGGCTCTGCTTTTGCTTTGAGCAGTCTGTTTTTATTTTGTCTCGTGACTGTGTGTTTTTTTTTTTCAAACGAGATCCTCGTCAGTTTGATTTTGTTACCACAAACTTTGTGTGAAGTTCACAACAGAGGTAAAGAGATTTAAACACACCAGTTTAAGGAGGCAGGCAGGGGTTGGACCACCTGCACAGGACAGGTGAAGCAGAGAGTGTCGGGGGAGATGTGCAACAGAAGCAGAGGGAACATTTTACAAGATGATAAATGGCAGATTTAGGTGATTAAGGATTTGTTGACAAGATTAAAAGACACGTCCGTCAGAGTTCAACAACATTACAGTTTGATTCAATAAAAAAGTTTTTAGACTACACAAGGTTCATTTTTTCCTCTGATAGTAATCATATTAAACATGTCAAGAAAGAAAGAGTATAAAGAAAAATAGTAAATGTGTGTGTCTAATTAAACTCTTCCTGTGAGCCTTACATCATCCTTTAATATGTTCGGTGTTACAAACTTGAAGAAGCACGGAAAAGATCATCAGACATTAATCTAATCAGTTTGCAGCCTTCATTCGTATTGAAAAGTTGAAATCTTCCCTGCTAGACCCAAGTGCAGCGTTTAACACCGTCGGCCATAACATTTTATTACAGCTATTATTAAATGGAGAGTCCTCTTCACACACTGAGGTTAATTATGAAGCTCCACAGGCTTCTGTGCAAAGACCAGTTCTGTTTACATTATACGTGCTTTAGAAGACATAGCATACCACAGGTCAGCTCAGCAACATTTCGACTTTGGCTTGTTTTTTCTGGTTAACGTTAATTACGTAATTTAGAATTAAAGTTTAGTGTTTTTAGCATTTAGGATGGCCGTGGCGAGTAACTCGAGTGCTGTAAACATTTCATCAAAAGTTATCTGAGTTGGAAGGGTGGCTGTTAATAAGCCATTCTTAAGGAAGGAGAACAGAGAAAAATAAGGCTGAGGTGTGCCAAATTACACAAGAAATTGACTGGAAAAAGAAATCAGCTGTAATATGTCTTATGGAGTAATGAATCCAAATTTGAAATATGCACGGAAGAGGTCCGAAGAGAGATACAACAGTGAATGTCTATAGCCGTCTTTAACACAGCGTGGATACTCTACCGTGCTTTGAGGCTGGATTTCAGCCAGTGTTGTTGGAGCTCTTATCCAAATTAATCAAATTATGAATGTAGAAAAGTTCCACCAGATTTTGATCGACCATGTAATACCACGTAGTGTCTGATTGGCTTCAACTTCATTTTTCAGTACGACAATGATCGCAAACATACTGCCAATGTAGTCAAAGTATGCCTGGATGAAACAACGCATCAGTCATGGATTGATCTCTCCAGGGTTCGAACCTCAAGAAAATCGAAGCAGTGTGGGAACATCTTGACAGAAAACAAAACAAAAGGCAGCCAGCATCCAAAGAAGAGTCTCGGATGTCTTTCAAGAAGCCTGCAGAACTAAGAAATTACAAGAAAGCTTACCTATTAGAGTTTAAGCTGTGTTGAAGAATGAAAGGCAGCTTTAACTGGACAAAAGGGGAAAAAAATCCCACATTGACAGCTAACTCAAGAGACAAAAAGCATTAGAACTCAAGTCATTACCTATATATGTGGTTTCTAATAAGGGACAGAGGAACGATAAGAAATCAAGGACAAGGAGTGTGGTGTAGATAAGTGAGGAAATCCGATCATTACTACAAATTTAGTTGAAATTTAAATATTTTAACTATGGTGCCTCCTGTGAGGGCTGTCTGTTTTCCACATTCTGCAACGGTAAAATACGACTTAGAGGCGGATATTTGTTTTACCAAATGGACAATTGCTGTTGACAAAACTTGACTCTGAGAAAAAAAAAACTCTTTCCCACAGAGGGGAATAAACTTATTCGAATATGAGCTTTTTTCCACTAAGACTTGTTTTATGGGGAGATGTACGAAATTATTTACCGGGTTACAAGCAACGATAATATCGGATGTTGACTCCTCAGCGTCATCATTTTCTATCTATTGAGAAATCCCATTGTAAAAGTAATGAAGAAAAAAACTATTCTGCCGTCTCACTCCTCCTTGACCCGCGGGGTGTGTGTGTGTGTGTGTGTGTGTGTGTGATCGGCGGCGTTGTTTGAACGGAATGCTGACATAATATTCACGGATTCTTCCTCGCGATTGGTAGAACTGTCACAGTAGGGGGCTGAGCAGATATCGACTCCCCTCCCGTTTCTTCTCTCATTTTATCCTAGTCTAGCGAAGCATCTGTTTTTCGCATCTTTCTCTTGACAATACCAATAGTTAGAGAGGGTTGTTTTTTTTGTTTTTTTTTGATTGCCTTCTTGCGAACGCCGTCTGTTTTCCACATTCTGCAACGGTAAAATATGACTTTGAGACGGGTATTTGTTTTACCAAACGGACAATTGCTGTTGACAAAACTCGCCTCATGGTTGACTCTTTCCCACAGAGGGGGGTGCTTTAATAAACTTATTCGAATATGAGCTTTTTTCCCCGCTAAGACTTGTTTTATGGGGAGATGTACGAAACCGGGTTACAAGCAATGATAATATCGGATGTTGACTCCTCAGCGTCATCATTTTCTATCTATTGAGAAAACTTATTGTTAAAGTATTGAAGAAAAAAACTCCTCCTTGGCCCGCGGGGGGTGTGTGTGTGTGTGTGTGTGTGTGTGTGTGTGTGTGTGTGTGTGTGTGTGTGTGTGTGTGTGTGAAACAAGATCGCCTGTCGCGGCGATTATGGTTTGTTTTTTCAGTCTCTTGTAAAAAGGACTCTCAAAAGGAAAAGTAGTATTCAATTTTTTACACATAGGCAGCCTGTAGGTTACAAGCGGATAGAAAGTTCTTCTTTTCATCACAAGCTATGGTGTATCTTAAAGGTTTTTTACAGCGTCTGTATTATAGGAAAATAAAATACTATTGAAATCTCTACAGGAAGTCACTCTTTATTTCCATTACAAACGCCGGTGCAGCTTAAGAAAGTAAAATTACACCCGCTCTGTCTCTCTATACATCACAGAATCAGCTGCTGCATCACCGCTGTGCTTAGGGAACATGACGCAACAGGTCTGAAAATGACTAGACACTTCCGGAGTATTTCCGGTAGGGTTATAAGGTCCGGATCGAGATTGAATATGTCATATTCAAAACCTTCTTCTTTGGGAGAGCAGATCTCATCGGACACAGGAACGCTGCAGAAGGAAAGAATCCATCTTGTGTCTGTGCCTTAGAAATTGTGACGGACTCCTCTCTCTGATTTTTATTCCCCTCCAACAGATGGCGCGCTTCCGGAGGTTTTCCCCCTCCCTCTAAAAACTTTTTTTTTTCCCCAACAACAGATGACGCGCTTCCGGGGGTTCACCCCTCCTTTTTCAGGGTGCAATTCGACACGGTTAGCAACAGATGGCGCGCTTCCGGGGTTCACCCCCCTTTCTCAGGATATAATTCGTCACACGGGGGGTTTCCCACCCCCCCTTCTCCGGATACGATTCGTCACGCTCATTACACGCTTCCGGGGGGGAGGGGCGGGAGGTCAAAAGGTCGTGATTAGGGCCATCAATCACTTCGGATCAAATTTTGTCATAAGCTGTATGGGATTAACTCTCTGTTGAATCTTAATTGCCCCTCGAGGATAAATAAAGTCTTTCTGATTCTGACAAACAAACAAACAAACAAATGAGTGGCCTTAAATAATCTTATGCATAAACATAAACTTGCCTCACACTTCATGACAAGAAACATGCATTATATCATGATGTGTTTATCTGCCCTTACACTGGTTTTTAAGTCGAGTGTGTTCAAAGACACGAGTATAGCTGAAATGTGTTTCACTGGTTGAAAACAACATAAAAATGTAAGGTAGAGACGACTGATCCTTTGTTGTTACAGGTCAGAAACCACAAGAATGTGAGACGTGCGCTTTATCAGAGGCTACTTTCAGTGATGTAACAGCTTAGTTGTGATTTGTGCAACATCTCTAAAGTTAGAAATATCCTGTCTCAGAGTGACGCTGAAAAACTAGTTCATGCATTTATTACTTCCAGGCTGGACGACTGTGATTCATTATTATCAGGAAGTCCTAAAAACTCCCTGAAGAGGCTTCAGTGTAAAGAGTTTCAGTAAGTTTAAGAGTACTTTATGAGGATTTGTATCATAAGATGCTGTCAAATGTTTTTACAGTATTTTACTGTACAAAGTAAAAGGTTGTGGGAAAATGTATCGTCTCTTTTGTCACTGTTGTAAAGAATTTTGCAGCAGTGATGGGACCCAGGAAAAACTGACCAATAGCAACAGAAACTTCTTTCAAACTGCTTTTTTCCAACCCTTTGGTGGAACGAGCCGTAAAAAGAAAACTCAGCAGAAGGTCAGCATGTTCTTATTATGTTGGACAAAACAAAATGATTTCCCAGATATGTTTCCTTCTAAGCTGATTCTTTTTCGTCATTGGAATGTCATTCAGACTGGAGAAGTGCAGTCGGATAATAACAAAGAGAGGGAAGGTAGTCAGAACTGAGGGGATCGAGCTACCAGAAGGCAACATTGCAGACATAGAGGACAGTTACAAGTACCTGCAGAGGGTCAGGCAAGTCCTGAGAAGTCAGCTGAACGTTGAGAACAAGATCCAGGCTACGCCCTGCCCGTGATCAGGTACCCTGCTGGGATAATAAGCTGGCCAAAGGAGGAGATAGAAGCCACTGACATCAAGACAAGGAAGCTCCTGACCATACATGAAGGGTTTCACCCCAATTCCAGCACCTGTACGCTAAGCGGAAGGAAGCCATAACCATAACATAAACTGTATATAAGCCTGCATAGTATACAGAAACATCTGTGCTGAATATGACCAGGAAGTCCCGAGGTCTAAATGATGTCCCCAAGGGTGGTGGAGAATGACCGAGCTAAGATCCTGTGGGACTTCCAGATACAGACGGACAAAATGGTGGTGGCTAACCAACATAGTGGTGGTAGACAAACAGAAGAAGACGGCCGTAGTGATCGATGTAGCGAATGACAGCAACATCAGGATAAAAACAAGTCTACTACAAAAATAAAATACAACACCTCGGCCAAGTATTACTCTGTGACTATCATGGCTGTTAATATCGCTTCATTTCATGTCTGAATTAAGACAAGAGCCATTGTTCACGTTTGCTGCTCATCTGTCTTCCTGTAGGGGGCAGTAATGCACTACGGTGCATTCTTCAGCCTCCACCCAAACCAGGAAAAAGAAGAAGAAAACGTCCGCTTCCGGGAGGCTTGTTTTGCAGAGCAGCGGGCTGAGTTTTGGACTCATGCAAGTTACCGAGAGTTTTCTCGTTGGCCTGACTGTGTGAGGTTACTGTTTCGCGTCTCTCTTAGCACTTAGCAGCGTTAGTTGCCTGCTACGCTGCTCCTTCCTTCCGCGGCTTTACGGAAAGATGGTTTTGTCAACATCACAACAAGTCGCTCTGGCTTTCACGGGCGTGCTCTTCATGTTTGTCGTGCTGCCGCGGTTGTACGGCTTTGGCAGCGGGACCGCGGCGAAGGACGCCAAACTGGACGCTCGTCACAGCAGAAAAGGTAGCAATATACAACTGGTTCTTGGGCACTCTGAGGTTCACTTTGCTCTAGTTATCGCGAGATTTGGCTTGATTTCCACATTTGCTTTGAGGTTCACGTTGTACTAGTTATCGTGAG
This sequence comes from Diplotaxodon limnothrissa, assembly GCF_057381915.1. Classification (NCBI taxonomy): domain Eukaryota; kingdom Metazoa; phylum Chordata; class Actinopteri; order Cichliformes; family Cichlidae; genus Diplotaxodon; species Diplotaxodon limnothrissa. The sequence goes on along the minus strand of NC_140612.1, from coordinate 928,422 downwards.
GGGAAAAAGCGAGTATATTAAATTTTCCAGAGAAACTTAGTTATTACACATTCTCTGTGTGTTTCTACCTTATTTATGTTTAAGTGCGATCAGATCCACCCTCGGTCGGTTCAGCTTACACACATTATTCCTAATGAAATGACAGATTGGTGGAGATCTGTACACACATGTGAGTTTGTGTATTTATGTCTGTGACATCCTTCATCCGTGACGCCGTGGAGGCCATTAATGAATTATGTCCTTCCATCCCAAAATACACGTGCCTTTATTAGCCGCACACCTGCGTATTCATGCAGTTATTCATCATCATTGATGTGTTTCTACAGGACTGCAGAACTTTAGTTAACGTTCACTTGAAACATCAGAATGGGGCAAAAAGTGTGTCCTGAGAAATCCAGCTGAAAAATGGCTGAAGCCCTCATTTGTAGGAGGAGGACAAAAGAGTTACAGGGTTTGCAGTCCTGTAACTGCTAATGATGTCAGTGCATTGTGTGGACGTGTCATGCTGGAGGGTCAGGTGAAGAAGGCCTGTCACCTAGACCCAGAGCCCACCAGTCAGTGGGTAAAAATGTGCATTCCTCCACCAGCTGGTGAATGTTTGGTGGCAGTGAGAAAGTGACATTGGTTGCAAAGAAGCATGTGGAGCGGTCTCAGAAACCCAGTTAGGATTGCTTTGATCGCTGGCAGGTTGGTGAAGGGGGAACATGGCGACTGCAAAGTTGGCTAGCAGCGGTGAGACCATTTACCTTCAGAGTAAAAGTTACACCTTTTAAAATGTATTGGCCTCAGCTTTTACTTTGAAATCCAAGATTCCCCATTTCTGGTTTGTGCCGCTCTTTTTCTAATTTTACATCTGCTCGTTGGTCGTTAGCAAAAGTTTGCAGACAAGTTGGCATCTTCCATGTAAACTGTGGGCAACTGCAACAGTCTCCTAGCTACTAAAGCGAGGTCTTTGATGCAGGGCTGTCTTCGTAACTGATAACATTTGCTTACATACAAGTGATAGCGTGTAACATAAAGTGTCAACTCCCAGCTACCACACGGAGAGAGGCAGGGTACGGCCTGGACGGGTCGCCAGTCCGTCGCAGGGCTAACACACAGGCACATACAACCATTCCCACTCACATTCATTTAGAATTACCAGTTCACCCTCTATCAATTAAGGGTAATAAAGCCCGAACAACAAGACACCCTGGCAGGTCAAAGCCTCCAAAAAGGCAGCTACTTTATACACTAGAACTACCACAACAGCAGTAATGGCACATACATCGTCTTCTTGATGAAGCTCAGTTGTTCATTTTCATTGAATCCTTGTCATTACAGATTTTAAAGTTAAAATATGACAGAAGCCTAATAAACAAAGGGTATAACAAGTAACACAACAGCTAACAGATGCAAAACATGTCTTTGTTAAAGAAGACGACCATGATGAAGAGTTAAAAGTAGAGCTGGGCGATATAAGACTTTTTCATATCACGATATGTTTTTTTCATTTCAGGCGATAACGATATCTATCACGATATAAGCCAAATAACTATATTTGTAAGATTTAAATGTGCCGTTGCTCACAAGTAAAATGTGAAATAATCAGCAGCTTGTTTTGATTTAAATATTTATTTCCCATAATAAGTTCAACAGGGTAGATGTACTTAAGGAACATGAGACTTTTTCAGATAAATAAAGGCAAATATTGCAAACTACACAAAAGGCAGCCGCTAAAGCGTTTAAGTTTCAAAATAGAACAAACGAAACAGACTAAACTGTCAATTCCACTTAGAAACAAAATATTAATTCTAAAAATAAATCTTAGTTTGTTTTACAGAAGAACAGACAAAACTGACTAACTTTTGTCAATATCAAATAAACTGAGAACTAAAAGGAAATTCTCAATCTCTCCTTGTTGTATAGCTGAGCTTTTCAAACAGTTTTAACAGTTACTTTAGTCTGACAAAAGCCGAATGACGAATCAGGTTGGGGACCGCTGGTCTAACCGATGCATGAAACGATACATTTTTAGACATAAGTTGTAACGGCGCCGTTTTCTTTGTGAGTATTTATTACACGGCGTGCTGCGGGGAGAAGCCTGTTCTAACGTTTGAGTCTAAGGTTTATTTTTTAGCACTTGGCGGCTCTTTTTTACTTCTCATCCGTAAATAATCTGCTCTTTCATGTGATTCCATTTATTTTGAAAAGTCTCAACAGGATCTTGAGCTTTATTGTGAAAGGTTTATGTGGAACATAAACAAGCGGACACACGATGGTTTTACCGTCGTTGTTGCTAACGACAACTCATAAAAACAGGCGCTTGTCCGTCTGTAGTGTGGTTATATTAAATATAAGAGAAAGAGAGAACTTTAAGAAATGAATATAACCACTACAGTGACATCAGAACCATGAAAAAATATAGCTGTAAACTAGAGCTGGGCGATATAACGATATGTATCGCGATATAACTTTTTCTCGATAGAAAAATTAAACTATCGCGATAGACCTCACCGCTCTTGTCCTCTTAAAAAAAAAAAAAAAAAAAGAACAGCCAATCCAAATTACGTAGCGCAGAGCCGAACCAATCACAGCCGCAGCGTCACGTGACTTGTTACGTACAGCACAAGTGCCAAGCCGCACATGTGTATTTGTTTGGGAAGCAGCCAGCGCGTAATGGAGGAAATGAGTGCGCCGACTAGAAAAATCAACCGAGCGTGACCGAAGGTTACAGAGGAGAAAACAGATGATGGTTCCAATGCCGGAGAGATTGTCGAACGGAAGAGCCACAGAAGCTCCGTAGTGTGGAGGTATTTCGGCTATTTCAAGTAGGGCTGCTCGATTATGTCAAAAATGATAATCACGATTATTTTCACTGAAATTGAGATCTCGATTATTTGACGATATTTATTTAACCCTTTAAGACCTACTATAGAACCAAGTCCGCCAGAGCTTATATTATATTTTTACATGTTGTAGTGCCGTTTGTGGGAGCATTTCAATTTGCTATGCAACTGTTATAGCCCATATTTTAATAATATGTATGCATTAAGTCCATAGTAATGACATTAATTGCAAAAAAGTGCAATAAACTACAAAAAAATTGAAAATCGTTTTTGTTTTTTTTACATATATTTCTACTTGGAGAAATTTAAGAGGTTTATCCCTCAAAACTTTAAATACAAAAAAGTTGCAAAAAATAGTTTACAACAACAGGAAATTTATTTTGAGTGTCTTCATAGTTTTATTTTGGAGATACACCAATTTTTATATACTGCAGGAAAAACGAAAAAACAATCCTATGATGCAAATTTGCAAAGAAAACAGCAGGTGCATCAAAATAAACTATTTACAGCAGTGCAATATGAGTCCTAAGCATCACAGAAACTATTCAGAAAAGTCAAACATGACCAGTATAGGCTTTTAAGGCCTACAAGTACAAAAAACTACATTTCCGCGAAAATGACGTCACTTCCGGTTTCGGGCAGGAAATGGCGGACATGCGACAGTTCGCGCTGACGTCTGTTTCACTGTGGGAAGTGTTACGAACAGCTGATCAGATCGGCAAAGCGTGTTTCTGGAATATTATGTTTTTGTTCCTGCAAGAGCTTTTTATGCAGTTTTTGCAAAGCTATATGTGGAAGGAAACCGTGACCGAGGACAAGCTGATGGCATCAGATGTAAGTACAACTCCTCCGGTTTCATATGCAAAAAAAAAAAAAAATCATTGCGCTAGCTTACAAGGTTCAGGTTCTACAGGGATTTAAAAATAGTTACACAACACGGAGCGTGCTGCTCTGACCGGCTTTAAAGGGTTAACAATGACTTTAAAAAATAATATAAAATAGTGTGCAACACCACTGAAGTTTTTTTTTTTAAACTCTCTTTTCAACCAACAGCAGTCACTCTCCTCTCCAAATAACTCCTGCTTAGCTTTCTGAGCTTCCCTCGGGTCCTCTTAATCAGCGGTCTCCACCCTTTTTTGCGCCACGGACGGTTTATGCCTGACAATATTTTCACGGACCGGCCTTTAAGGTGTCGCGGATAAATGAGGGAGGGGCTAATAATCGGCTCAGTCATTTTTAATGATCGTTGAAAGCCCAGATCGTAATCGTGATTAAAATTCGATTAATTGAGCAGCCCTAATTTCAAGTCTGACAAAAAACAGAGTAGCGTTCACTGTAAATTGTGCCGAAAGCAAGTCTGGAAATACAATAAACTGGTGCATGCGCTACGTCCACACGTCCACGGGTATTTTTGAAAACGCAGATTTTTCTATGCGTTTACACGTAAACGGCGTCTTTGGTCACTGAAAACGAAGATTTTTGAAAACTCAGTTTTTGCATTTACGCGTGGACTAGAAAAATGGAGAAAACGCAGCGTCAAAGGTGTGCGCATTTTTTGACGTCACACTGTGCGCCACGTTATTGTTTCGGTGAAATGAATTTCTACAATACTGTTAATTCTACTCTCTGCAGTGTTTAAATGCTTACATATACACACAGTTACTGTCCCTCCACACATACGACTCGGTTCTGCTTCTATGCCCCAGCTTTGTTTACTTTTTCCCACCGAGGCTTCTAGACTTCTGATTGGCCAACATTTCTGCACGGTTAGGAATCTAGCGCCACCTGCTGCTTTGGCATGTTCATAGCAGCGTTTTCCTTCATTTCTGCCTTTAAGTGTGGACGGGATTATTTTTTTAAAACGAAAACGGAAAATCTCCGTTTTCAAAAATACCCGTGTACGTGTGGACGTAGCCTCAGTCTCTGACTGGAAGCGCTAATTCGTCATTCGGCTTTTGTCAGACTAAAGTAACTGTTAAAACTGTTTGAAAAGCTCAGCTATACAACAAGGAGAGATTGAGAATTTCCTTTTAGTTCTCAGTTTATTTGATATTGACAAAAGTTAGTCAGTTTTGTCTGTTCTTCTGTAAAACAAACTAAGATTTATTTTTAGAATTAATATTTTGTTTCTAAGTGGAATTGACAGTTTAGTCTGTTTCGTTTGTTCTATTTTGAAACTTAAACGCTTTAGCGGCTGCCTTTTGTGTAGTTTGCAATATTTGCCTTTATTTATCTGAAAAAGTCTCATGTTCCTTAAGTACATCTACCCTGTTGAACTTATTATGGGAAATAAATATTTAAAAACAAGCTGCTGATTATTTCACATTTTACTTGTGAGCAACGGCACATTTAAATCTTACAAATATAGTTATTTGGCATATATCGTGATAGATATCGTTATCGCCTGAAATGAAAAAAACATATCGTGATATGAAAAAATCTTATATCGCCCAGCTCTACTGCAAACAGTTTATTTTACGACACCACGAAACAAACGATAGCGTAAAATGAAACGATAGATGTTTTTATATCATCATCCGATATATATCGTTATATCGAGCAGCTCTAGTGTGTGGGATTAAAGATAAAAACCAGAGCACTGCCTACATTTTAATACTGACTTCACAGCTAGCTACAAAAATGTAAGAAACACGTTTGAAATAATGATTGTAAAAGTAGAGTTCATCATCTCAGCCACGTCTGACCAGAACCTGCAGTCTCTCATCCAGCGCTCCGCCTCAGTCTGCAGCTTCACCTGCTCACAGCCCTCAAACCTTTGGCTGCTCTGCCCACTCTTTATTTGCCTGGATGGTGAGTTCTCCACACTCCTGTGCTCAGGGTCAGCAGGCAGGTTTGTGGCTGCTCTGCACAGCCACAAACCTGCCTGCTTCTCCACTGTGCTCAAAACCCCAGCCTTCATCTGTCTGTGGTGGTTAGCACTGTTGCCTCACAGCATGAAGGTCCTGAGATCAACTCCACCATCAGGCTGTCTGTGTGGACTGGGTGTGTGTGGTGTCGTAGGGTTCATTGGTTAACCCTTTAACCCTTGTGGAAGAGTGGACATGTCCCAGTGGATACTGGACTACCTCACAGAACGTCCACAGTATGTGAGGACACAGGGCTGTGTCTCTGACAGGCTGGTCTGCAGTACGGGGGCCCCACACTGTGCTGGCACCGTTCCTCTTCACCCTCTACACCGCAGACGTCTCCATCAACTGCCCACGCTGCCACCTACAGAAGTTCTCTGACGACTCTGCCATAGTCGCCTCATCACAGGTGAGGACGACTCAGAGTACAGACAGTGGACTCTGGACTTTGTGGACTGGTGTCAGCAGAACCACCTGCTGATCAACGCCGGGAAAACCAAGGAGTTGGTGGTGGACTTCCGGAGACGCAGACCCACCACACTGACAGCGGTGAACATCCAGGGAGTGGACATTGAGATAGTGGACTCCTATAGGTACCTGGGTGTTCACCTGAATAATAAACTGGACTGGAGCCACAACACTGATGCTCTGTACAGGAAGGGTCAGAGCAGACTCTACCTGCTGAGGTCATTTGGAGTCCAGGGAGCGCTTTTAAAGACCTTCTATGACTCTGTGGTGGCATCTGTCATTTTTTAGTGTTGTATGTTGGAGCAGCGGTTTATCTGCAGCTGAGAGGAAGAGGCTGGATAAACTCATGAGGAAGGCCAGCTCTGTTCTGTAATGCACCCTGGACCCAGTGCAGGTGGTGGAGACAGAAGGACTCTGGCCAAAATAACATCTCTGATGGACAGAGTCTCCCCCTCCCATGCATGCAGATGTTGCTGCAGAGAGAGTGACAGACTGCTGCATCCTCGATGCATGAAGGAGCGTTTCCACAGGTCCTTCCTCCCTGCAGCTGTCAGACTGCACAATCAGAACTGCTCCTAACAAACATAGATGTTTACATCTGTAACTGCACTATTTTATTTTATTAACCGATTCGCACTACAACCTGCTTTGCCTCTTATCTGTAGTTAATTTTATTTAATTTAATAACTGTACAGTACTCACTGTTTATAGTAACCATTGTCCTTGATGTAAATATGTAAAAATTGTGTATGTTTCTGTTCTGTGTCCTGTGTACTGTTTGTTTGTATTTGTCTTTATTGCTGCTGTTACATCCAAATTTCCCCTTGTGGGACAATTAAAGGATTATTCTATTCTATTCTATTCTATTCTATTCTATTCTATTCTATTCAAGTCCACCAGAGCTTTGCATTTTTACATTTTTACATGCTGTAGTGCCATTTTGGACTTTTCAAGTTGCTATACATCAATACAAGCAGTATATCCCAAATTGTAATGATGTGTAATTAGTCTACAGGAAATTGCAAAAACAATAAACTCCAAAAATAGTTTTTGTTTGTTTACACATATTTCTAGAAATTTCAGAGTTTGATCTCCCAGATCTGTAAATACAAAACAAGCTGCATAAAATAGTTTCAAAGCATAGAAAATTTATTCTGAGCATCTTCATAGTTTCATTTTTGAGATGCACTCATTTTGATAAACTGCAAGAAAAATGAAAATAAACATTATTGTGCACAATTTGCAACAAAACAGCATCAAAACTGTTTCCAACAGTGCAGTGTAAGTTCTCAGCCTCCCAGAAACTGTCAAAAACAGCAGTAAACCTTTGAAAGGCCCTGCAGGGCAAAGCTTCCCGTGTGAAATGACGTCCTCCCGGGTTTCATACAGCTTTGTGCAAACGGAGCAACCTGCTCTGAAAAGCCTTCCACATGCTAGAGGAAGAGGTGACGGATGTGGTGATGTAGCAGCACATTAGATGTGGCTTAAACGATGATGATGATGATTATATGTGTTGCCCCCATTAAGTGGCATTAGGACTGAGGTCAGTTCAAATCTGTGGCCAAATGGAGCGTCAAGATTCCCAGCACCGGTGTCTAGTTGCAGAGTACTGCCGCACACAGTGTTTGACACTGATCGTCTACACATCGTCGTCTACGTGTTCCTTATGTGTATGTTTGTGCACTTGTTGTGTACTGTGTAGAGAAAACATATGAGAGGGTGCCAAGAAAGGACCTGTGGAAGCAGAGTGTGAGGATGCTGCACGACGTGTGACGGGTCGGCTGGTGATGACATTAGGGCTGCTCAATTAATCGAATTTTAATCACGATTACGATCTGGGCTTTCAACGATCATTAAAAATGACTGAGCCGATTATTAGCCCCTCCCTCATTTATCCGCGACACCTTAAAGGCCGGTCGTGAAAATATTGTCGGGCATAAACCGGTCGTGGCGCAAAAAAGGTTGGAGACCGCTGATTAAGAGGACCCGAGGGAAGCTCGGAAAGCTAAGCAGAAGTTATTTGGAGAGGAGAGTGACTGCTGTTGGTTGAAAAGAGAGGTAAAAAAAACTTCAGTGGTGTTGCACACTATGTTATATTATTTTTTTAAAGTCATTGTTAACCCTTTAAAGCCGGTCAGAGCAGCACGCTCCGTGTTGTGTAACTATTTTTAAATCCCTGTAGAACCTGAACCGTGTAAGCTAGCGCAATAATTTGTTTTGCATATGAAACCGGAGGAGTTGTACTTACATCTGATGCCATCAGCTTGTCCTCGGTCACGGTTTCCTTCCACATAAAGCTTTGCAAAAACTGCATAAAAAGCTCTTGCAGGAACAAAAACATAATATTCCAGAAACACGCTTTGCCGATCCGATCAGCTGTTCGTAACACTTCCCACAGTGAAACAGACGTCAGCGCGAACTGTCGCATGTCCGCCATTTCCTGCCCGAAACCGGAAGTGACGTCATTTTCGCGGAAATTGTAGTTTTTGTACTTGTAGGCCTTAAAAGCCTATACTGGTCATGTTTGACTTTTCTGAATAGTTTCTGTGATGCTTAGGACTCATATTGCACTGCTGGAAATATTTTATTTTGATGCACCTGCTGTTTTCTTTGCAAATTTGCATCATAGGATTGTTTTTTTTCGTTTTTCCTGCAGTATATAAAAATTGGTGTATCTCCAAAATAAAACTATGAAGACACTCAAAATAAATTTCCTGTTGTTGTAAACTATTTTTTGCAACTTTTTTGTATTTAAAGTTTTGAGGGATAAACCTCTTAAATTTCTCCAAGTAGAAATATATGTAAAAAAAACAAAAACGATTTTCTAATTTTTTGTAGTTTATTGCACTTTTTTGCAATTAATGTAATTACTATGCACTTAATGCATACATATTATTAAAATATGGGCTATAACAGTTGCATAGCAAATTGAAATGCTCCCACAAACGGCACTACAACATGTAAAAATATAATATAAGCTCTGGTGGACTTGGTTCTATGGTAGGTCGTAAGGGTTAAATAAATATCGTCAAATAATCGCGATCTCAATTTCAGTGAAAATAATCGTGATTATCATTTTTGCCATAATCGAGCAGCCCATCATGACTCGGAGACCTTTTCTGTTTGCAGGAGGTCTTTAGCAAATATGATTATTGAAGCTTGAATCTTACACACACACACGCACACACAGTCTCATTGGACTCCTTCACACAGTAATCACACTTCTTATGGTGATCATGGGTGCCTGTTCCAATCCAGTCCATAAAATGTGATGCTGACATTTGTCTGTCATCGTCACCTGTCAGGAAACAGCCTGAAAGTAGCTGTTTAGAGATGAACTATCACACTAAGTAAACTATGAAAGGCTGTAAAAGCAGGGTGGTGCATGAACGGCCTTTAACAGCAGATGATTGCACTATAAAACTCCTACTGTCATACAGCACTACGTAAACATGTGACTTAAACCCCTACCCTAGCTTGTTGGTAACACCCCTGACCCTCACCTCACTATCTGCTTTAAGACAAACGATTTGGAACGGTGCTCATGTGCCATGAATGCGATTTCTTAGCGTGTCTCTGACGTCCGTCACGATGTTGTGTCAGCAGGCCCAGCGCGAGGGCAGCCCATCAATATGAACGGCGCCGGCCAGTCCCCGGAGAACTTACAGCAGATGAAGAAACGGGTGGAGCAAGAGCTGAAGAGTGACAAATACAAATCGAGCAGCAATAAGGGCTACGTGTTCACGCTGATGCCGCTCTACGCCATTGGAGTGGGAGTGTTTGCAGCATACAAGTTTTTGAAGGTAACTACGTACACTGCAGCACCTCAGGTCTCGGATAGCATCTACAGTTTGAGCCGTCATGTTTGTTTTTGTTCCAGATCAGGTCTACAGACGACAAGGCCCAAAAGGACAAGTTTGCAAAAGGGGCCAAAAAATCCATGGAGGCAGGTGTGTGTCAGGATTTGTGTTTGCACGTTTTATTTGGTTTCAGTCGTGGTTTCCCCATCGTGTGTGTTTGCTTTCATGCAGAGAACCAGTTGAACGAGCTGGAACAAAGGCTTGCACAGACAGAGAGGATGCTCAATTCCATCCTCACCCAGCTGGACCCGCTGACCAACTGGTGAGTGACCTTCCCAGTCAGGTTTCTCCAGGTGTTCCCCACACAGCTCTCAAACATGACTCTAACCCGCCTGCAGGACGGCGTGGAGCTGATCACCTGACTTTAGTTTCATGTAATAAAACGGCCGTTATGACAAACACAGACCCTGTGAGAATCGTCTCTTCTCTTTTGTTCCTCCAGCGTGAAGTCGGTGGCCCAGGAACAGAAGAATGAGATCATGTCTCAGCTGCAGACCATTCGGTACCTGATGAAGAAGAGAGGAATGGACTGTCCACCCCTCCATGCCACCAGTGGGTTGTTTGTTTTTAACCGTGCAGCATAATTCAGTCACTTTGTGGTGATCAGAGTGAATTTGTCAGGTGTTGCAGACCTGACTCTAGACTGTGTGGTTGCTGTTTTCAGATTGTGTGCAAAATAGAAACACATCCCAGTTTCTATTGTTCTTACTGACGAATGAGGAGAACGCTCTCAGTGTTTGATTTACACTGTTACTGCACATCGTCGATGTTTGAAGGAGCGTGATATGTTTGATAGTTGAGAACAATGGTCCTCATTAACAAAGCCTGTTTTGTTCTTGCTGTCGTGTCATGTTAGTGAATTCGACCAGCCTGTGGAATCTGCATATTGTCTGCACGTGGCACGCCCACATGTCTCTGTATAAGCAGAGCTGACCCACCAGAGGAGAAAGAGTGAGTGGGGAAAGTGACCCAGACAGGCTTTGTAAAAGGGTCCACGCTGCAGCGAGGACATCTTTTAAAAGAGAGGCTGTGGCTGAAATACAGGATCACTCAAAGCTGATGTTACTGTAGTGATGGTGACATTTGTTCGTACGCATGGTGAGAGGCACTTCTAAGTTTGTTCACAAACTCAATAAATTCAGGTGCAAAAGTCTGAATAAATCACTGATTACTTAAAGAAATGTTTCTACATCAGCGCCTGCACAGATCAGTCCATGAGAGGAAATCTTGATGCAGTGCACCGTAGTGTATCAGTGTAGTGTACACTGATACACTACACTGATACACTACACTGTACAGTGTAGTGTATCAGTGTAGTGTACACTGATACACTACACTGTATCAGTGTAGTGTATCAGTGTACACTACACTGATACACTACACTGATACAGTGTAGTGTATCAGTGTAGTGTATCAGTGTACACTACACTGATACACTACACTGTACAGTGTAGTGTATCAGTGTAGTGTATCAGTGTAGTGTATCAGTGTACACTACACTGATACACTACACTGTACAGTGTAGTGTATCAGTGTAGTGTACACTGATACACTACACTGATACACTACACTGTACAGTGTAGTGTATCAGTGTAGTGTACACTGATACACTACACTGTATCAGTGTAGTGTATCAGTGTACACTACACTGATACACTACACTGATACACTACACTGTATCAGTGTAGTGTATCAGTGTAGTGTATCAGTGTAGTGTATCAGTGTAGTGTATCAGTGTAGTGTATCAGTGTAGTGTACACTGATACACTACACTGATACAGTGTAGTGTATCAGTGTAGTGTACACTGATACACTACACTGATACAGTGTAGTGTATCAGTGTAGTGTACACTGATACACTACACGATACACTACACGATACACTACACTGTACAGTGTAGTGTATCGTGTAGTGTATCAGTGTCTAACTCTAGGTCTCCTGTGAAAGGAGAGGCGTGTGTGGCTGATGCGAGGCAGGTCAGGACCGGGATGCCGACTCGTTTCTCTCTGTTTTGCATTTATGGTCAGCGTTGGGTTTGCAGTAACTCAGCATTCAGCACTGTTCGATATCCATCCTGCGTGTGGCGTGTAGACTGTGGGCTGTGTTTTAAAATCAGGTGGTTGAAGCTGACAACCACAGTCACACCTGACAGCAGAGCAGAGTGGGCTGCAGGGTTGGTTGGTGTCGCTCTCTCCTCAGGTTTCTCTTCCTAAAACTGAAGGTGTGACCCAAATATTCCACCACTCCACCCGTGAGAATCAAAAAGCACGTCTGATTCAGTTTGGCCTGTGTGCCTTTTCTTGCACCATTTTTAGCCACATCCTGGAGATCTCGCTGTAAGCCCTTATAGTGTGCACTCTGCTGTTTGACCACAAACCTCACGCTTTACATGCATCATCTCTGTGGATGGCAGCTGGGTGTCCAATTTCAGCCAAGCAGTTTCCAGTTGAAGGCTCCACAGTCTCACGTGTTGGTGGAGCGTACTCTCCCTTTTTAATTGACATTTGTTCCTCTGGATCCTGTCCATTGCTTCTACTTCCACAAAATCAAAACTGAGTTTATGTGATCTTCAAACCCACTTTGGTACATCGAGACACATAAAATGGAGTCAGTCTGCGATCATCTTTCAACAGCGATGAATAGTTATGCTGTGCCAGAGGCAGGCGTGTCTCATCTACAGAGTGGGGCCAGTCTCTCATTCACACATTTAGAAACAAACAAAGGTAACTCGTTTACTTCGTTAACGAACAGCAATCTGCCACGAGCAACCTGGGGAGCAAATGAGGGAGCGAGTAGAGTAAAAATGCACCTTTACTCTGAAATCAGTGTGTTTACACAAGTGTAGATACATGAAAGGAGGCTGAATAAAAGTCATTAATGTTATTCATATAGCACCTTCATAGATAAAAGATCACAAAGTGCTTCAGAGATGACACAGTATAAAACAAAAACAGACAAAAGTTAACGAAATGCAATTTTAAAAAGATGTTTTTAGTTGTTTTAAAACAAAGCAACTAAAAACCTGTGGCTGAGCTTTGGTAGAGACTCTGCTCACCACAGGATTCGTTATTAAAAACCATTTCTGCAGATAATCAGCTGACACGTGTGATGTGTCGAAGCAGAAATACTACGCTCAGTGTTGGCGTCAGAGCTGACGGAGAGGAGCAGCCGCACTAACCTGTCATTCCCTGCATCATCGCAGCATGGACATTTAGACTGTCGGAGCAACAAAACGCCATCACAGCAGATACTCTTTAAGGAATCTGATCTCGTCTCCTTTTCTTTCTTAGCCTGAAACTGAATTCTGTGCCGCGACGCTGTAACATTATTATTACTACAAATTAAAGAGTGAAACGGAGTGACAGCACTCGATTCACTTCTGGCTTATAAAATTGTTTGTCTTTGTCTTGTCAAATGCAAAGAGGACAGCTTGGTTTGAGAATGTTGTGCATATGAATTTAACCAGCAGCCACACAATCGAACGCACTAATACAGCCCTGCTATAGCTGCATTTTGACTGACACCACCTTTCACAGGAAGTTGCTCTGTGTGCACACTGCTGAGAAAAGGCACGGAGAGATGTAACACTGAAATCCACCGCTCGCTGTAAAAACAAGATATCTGCAGATTTTGGTCCTCCTGTCATCAAGTTCACTTCAGTTCTGCTGTGTTTCAATAATGTTAGTAATGAAAACATGTGGCTCTAAGCACGCGGAGTAGAGAGGGCAGAGATTTGAAACTCTAGGCGCTCCTCCTATCACACACATTAGGTGCAAAATAAGAAATACTGTTCAGTAAATTTGCTACAACTTTGCTGTAAATGTTTGGCAAACTTGAGTAAGTCGAGGTGTTGAACTGGTCACAAAAATATCTTTGAGTGGAACATGCAATGTCATGTGTAGTCCTGACTCATAAAGCTTATTGCTGGCTCTCCGGTACGTGCACAAGAAGAAATGTTGTTCTTTAATCAGCTTCTTTGTTCCAGGTGGCGAGCGTAATCTGGACGACCTGATTGAGTCCCTTGGGGCAAGTGATACTTCAGACAAGCAGCCGTCCAGCGAGAAAGCAGAGCCTACTGCAAGAGTTTCTGAAGAGCATTCAGACATTAAGCATGAAGCAGAAGGTGAAGAGACGAAGGAAGTGAGACCAGAGGAATATGATGGAGACGAAACAGTGGAAGAATGTGACAGAGAGGAAGAAGAGGAGGAAGGAGGGTGGGAACACTCGGAGCTCATACCCTCTTTAGAAGCCTCACGTGAGACGGAGGAGATTGGGGCGGAGCAGCTCGTGTCCGGCCTCAGGCGACGCAACAGGCCTGAATGAACCTGGACTGTGACATTATTACAAATATTTATTCTTTAAAAATGCTTCAGATGTTTCCCAAAAGCCTGTCTGCATATTCATCAAGACGTATGATAGAGTCTTTAGGAAAAGAAAGCCTGGTAACATGTTCCCGAAGATGGAGATGGCACTTTGGTCTGATCTTGTTTTCTCCTCAGCTCCACCATGAATTTAAAGAATCTTAGCAACAAAGACACTCAAGATTCAGCTTGTAGTCAGTTCGGCCTATAAAGTCAATGGTGCCAGTTTGCAGTTACACAAGGTAAAAGGTTCAACGAGGCTCAAAGATTCCCATTAAGGAGTTTCCATGTTCCTAAAATGTTTTTTTAAATTCATCCTGTTGCATCCTAACAGAGTCTGTCAGTGATGCTACGCAGTCTAACTTTGTCTGCGTCCTGTCGCCTGTACAGACTCAGCCACCGCACATTTGGCTTCTCTTCTTTGTGCTGTAGCGAAAATTAGAGACAACAGTTTGTTTAAGCTTTTTATACACTGATCGGATCTACTCCTGACATTCATTTTAATTTTGCTCTTACTTGAATATTTAAATGCAAACACGTTGTGTTTACCTACCAGTGGGGCAGCTTGTGCCGGCTGTTTGCTCAGCCTGCAGAGACAAAGCACCGTGTCTGCTTGTGCGCTTGTTGTTCTCACCATGAAGCAGGACGACCGGACTCTAGTGCAGGGCTGTGCTGCCACCCTCAGATTGCTTTCGGCCTAGTTGTGATTTGACAGCTGGGTTTAGCTGCGCTCGTGCGGAGTCTGATAGTTTCAGGATTTCTTCCCCATAAAGAACATGTTGATCTAAATCCCCTCTGTGCTAATGGAAATGACCAAGTGCTGCTGCTGGATCCTTTTGGAACTAAAAATATGTCCAACGTGTGGAAAGTTGTTTATACATGAAAACATTGCATGTGTGACTTCCTTGTGTGTACGCAGTGAATGCACGCCACAATGACCCTCACCTGGTATGATAGAAACATTTGACCTTATGTTTCATTTCTGTCAGCACGAGTCATCACTTTACCTCTTCTTGCTGTTATTTATTTAAATATTTATCTGATGACATTTTAACAGTCAGAGCTTACTGTGACGAGGCTCCTGTGCACCTCAGACTGCGTTTGGGTTCTCAGTAGTTTGAAGGCAGCTTCTCTTCTGTCTTTTTGCTGATATGAGCTAATGGCAAGTAGTACTTCCACAAATGAAGCTATGGTTATATTAAGCATGTGTGTGTGGTTTGCATCTAAATTTGCTCCATGTGGGACTAATGCCGATGTAGTAAAATGAATCGAATGACTTTAAAATAATAGAGGCTGCCCTGAGCGATGGTCTTTACTGTCTGTTGTCAGACCAAAGCACGACTTTGCCTTATATGTGAAGAAATAAAAAAACAAGACGTCACAGTTCTGACACCAACTACTCATCAACACGTTTTGGAAAGCACTAATGTCTGCCTTAACCTACTTACATGTTTCATATTGTTATGTTCCTATTATGCATATTAACATTTGTGTAATGAAGGTTGTGTGTTTTGTGTGTCTGCTGAGTCGTTAAACTTGGCTCGGCTTAGAATGAAATAAAAATAATTCAATGTCATTCTTTGGTTCTGCTTGTTTTCGGAGTTTCAGTGAATATGAAACGATGCTGGATCATTCGATATTTTCGCCTTCATGTCACTTATAAAGAAGTTTTCATCAATGGTGCGACACACACATATAAAACTGCCAAGACTCACAGCCTTGGCCAGCTGCTTGAAGAGATACGCCAGAGAGAGAGAAGGCAGGAGAATAAACCAGCTGTTCTCTACAGAACCATCCAAGGTGTACTCTCAGTGGCAGGGAACAATATGAGAACAGCAAGGCTCGAGACAGAGGCTGTGTCCCAATCCAGCGACCGCACGCTTCGGAGTACGCATTGAAAGACCTATTACGTCACAGCGACGCGACGACGGCTGTCCCAATCCGAAGTGTACTCCAAATGCGGTCTGTCACTGTCGCTACCCGATCCGTAACGGAAACTGTTAGTTTTTGTATTGTTGATTGTCATTTATGCTTAGAAATATCTACTTATATATGCTTAGAGTTTTATAATTAGTTGTAGATTGGTAGAGGTTTGATCCTTGATAGTCTGCAAACTTTGTGTGCATTAGAGAGCACTCTGGGAGTATAAGAGAGGTCCTATCTTCTCTTGTTATATGGTATAGCAAACACACGTATATCTCTTTGAGTATGAGAGCCTTTTGTTCAGATGGACCCGCTAGACTCCTGGCACCAGCTTTGGGGAGTCTTCACAGGGTCACATCTTGACCTCACACAAATCACACACACACACACACAAAGGCAAGGTACTCTTTGTGTGTATGTAGACATCATATGTTAATGAACTTATGCATATTCATGTAACCTCAATAAAAGAGCAGTGTTACGGGAGAACGGACGAGAGCAACTGGGGTCAAGCGAAGGAACGGCGTTTGTCCGGTTCTCTCCCGTGCACGAGAAACATGAAGAACTTTGCCTACTCGTGTCTTGCTTGCCGTGTAATTATATTGTCTTCAACGTTCCAGTGGATAGGTTCAAGCTACAAACCTATCAGAAACCCGATCCGTACCCCGCATGTCCAAAAGGCAGAGGTGTGGACTCGAGTCACATGACTTGGACTCGAGTCATTAATTTTATGACTTTAGACTTGACTTGAAAAAATGTTCTAAGACTTGTGACTTGACTTGGACTTTTACACCAATGACTTGGGACTTGAATTGGACTTGAACCGGTTTACTTGAAAAGACTTGATATTTTACCCCAAATATAAAATTTAACATACATATTATATAGAGATTGAAAATGTGACGTCATTCATGGGTAAAACCGCAAAGGATTCTGGGAACTCGTGGCAAGAGGTACTAGCG
This sequence comes from Diplotaxodon limnothrissa, assembly GCF_057381915.1. Taxonomy (NCBI): domain Eukaryota; kingdom Metazoa; phylum Chordata; class Actinopteri; order Cichliformes; family Cichlidae; genus Diplotaxodon; species Diplotaxodon limnothrissa. The sequence continues at coordinate 911,152 of NC_140612.1, read as the reverse complement.
CACGCAGGCTTTCAATTAAAATCAGTTACACAGCAATAAAAAGAAACACAAAAATGTCAAGAAGCTGTTGTATTATTAACTGCAATAGCCGGTCGCATGACAGCCACGGGAAGCCGACGGGTAAAGAGATCGGTTGTTATCGGATTACGTCGTTGAAGAGAAATTGTTCGAGCCATGTTTCCGAAGTAACAAAGAGGCGACTGGATTGCAGCCATTCAAAGATCAAATATAACGTCCCAGAACACTCCAGCTCACATGTTAGTCTGCTCCAAGCATTTCCACAAAGGTCAGTGTTTTTTAGTAGTTAATACGTCATTTTCATTACATAATTGGTGATATAGGTTACAAGCAAGTCTGGTGCTGAACAGAAATTGTCGCGCTATGCTCCTTTGTTTATTGTGCATAAATAGTGAATTGTCCTGACACAATATTGCGTTTCGCTTCTGTTATTATGGTACATTGACAAAAACATATACTTTTATTCACAGGATAAAACAGGTTTTTTGTATCACTAATTGCCCAGTACGATTACAGCATACAGTATTATTGTCACTGCTACATTTCTGTGATGCGAACCAGAAATTATTTCCACTACTAATTAATTACCGTTGAGCTCAAAGGTTATATTAATAAACGGTTAACGAATCTGTATTTATGACGACGATTTGTGAGACTGGTAAACTTATGATACGTACGATGGTCTTTACTTTCTACACGGTGCATTTCAAGGTCCTGCACCCATCCGGCGGTAAACTGTACCTGGGCTTGTTGCAGTGACCTGAAGTTACTAAACTTCATGAGTGTATGCACTCACTCCAAGAAGCGTATAATTATAAATATGCATATAAATATGCTAAGATGAGATAGCTGACTTCATCTAACTAGCAAATGTTGTCCAGGCTACGTTGGTGATGCAGTTTTTTTTAATGTGTATGATATTTTTGTCATGCGATTTTAAAGCCGGTCCTACAACCGCATCCAAGAATAACATGCAGCTTATCTCAGAACTGTCGGTGAAAATTATTCTTGGAGCTAGGTTTAATTGAGCTGCATTTTAAAGAGGTGCAATTTCACAATTTGTGTATATTTTCTAAGTTCACTATTTTGTCATGTGTTGAGAAAAACACAGATTTTAAAATTACATGGTCTAATATTTACATTTAGCATAACTGCAACATGCTTTTTTCGTTTTTTTTTTTTAAAGACTCGAAAGGACTTGAAATTCAAAATTTCAGACTTGTGACTTGACTTGGACTTTTACACCAGTGACTTGAGACTCGACTCTGACTTGCCTGACATTACTTGAGACTTACTTGAGACTTGCAAAACAATGACTTGGTCCCACCTCTGCCAAAAGGCCACTGCTTCCACTCGAAGCATTTTACAATAGTTACAGGTCAGAGTATCTGTTAAGATTTTAAGAATAATAAATATGTCTTAAAATGTTTCCAATAATGAAACATTTCAATATAATGTAGACAAAAACGAAAAATAAAAAGATAGTTACGGATCAGGACTCCCTGCGCATGTGCAAAGTCGGACCGTACAAATCGGGTCTACCCGATCCGTACCGTGCATGTGCAGGGGTTTTCTTCTTCTTCTGTTTTGTTTAATGGCAGTTTACTAGTGATAGAATTTCCGGCTCTTTCGGTTGTTAGGCCCTAAAAAAATGCACCCTTTAAAGGCTCTAAGGGACCAAAACGGCCACGCCCCAAAAAGTGCAATAAAAATATTATATATTCATATTTTTTTCCACTTTAAATTGGTCAGTCTTTTAAAACTACTTCTCCCTGAAATATTCATATAAATTTTTAATTATATTTTCGTTGTTTTAACCCTCTAAATCGCAGTTTTATTACATGAGCGCACTGTTTTTTTAGCCCCAAAAAACAAAGAAACTAAATATTTTCCATAAAAAACATTTGAAGTAATATTCGTTTGTTATTATAATTAGGCCTTTAGATGGACCAAAGATTGGCACCAACATTCATTCTGATCAATTACTATTTTTTCTAGGAGCACAGTAAATGTAATATAATGGTGATCATGTTTTCACTTTTTGATTATGTTAACTGCTTATTAGCACTTATTATTTACTTATTGCTTATTACCACTAAATACTATTACCTTGTTGTGTTCTAAAATAAAAAAAAAATATATGAAAATAAAAATACAAGATCACTTTGAACCACAAAACATTTATTTTTAGAACTTTAGAACAATGAACATATACTGTTTGGAATGGGGAAAGGTATGAGAGATATGAGAAAGAGATAAAGAGTGAGAGATGGGGGCTGGGGGGGGGGGCAGTCCTGCTCAGGTGGAGCAGTTGCTGCAGATGGTCAGGCTGTGGTCCTTGCATGTGGCCTTCCCACATTTGCAGCAGGTGGTAACGACCCTCCTTTTTCCTGTGCAAAGGTCACATTGCTTCCTCACCTTAGATTTGATGGCTGCAGAGGGGCCTGGAGAGGGACCTGCAGCAGCAGCAGCAGCACCCTGCGCATTTTTCACAAATGGGAAGAGCGGGGAAGTCGCTCTCTCTTGGCAATATGCGGTTGAACTAAGGTTTCTCCAACCTCCTCGATGTAGAGCCTCCTTCTGTAAGCTTTGCTTTGCTGCCAGGCTGGGTCAACCGCGGTCCACAGGACGTAACCATTATAGAGCGAAATGTCGATCAGGTGGTGGAAAAGGGCTAACGGCCACCGCCTCGTTCGCCTTCTACAGGTGTAGGTGGCAACAGCCTAATAAAAAAACAAAACACACACACACACAAAAAACATTAAACCTACGTATATTTTACACAAGAATATATGAGCAAGAATGAATAAATTCGTGCGCAACTGATGCGTAATGACACCTACCTGATCGAGTTTGTCCACACCTCCCTTAGATTTGTTATAATCCTTTATTATGTGGGGCTTTCTCTTCGGGTCGTCGCATACTCCTGGAGTGCGGTGTTTGGAGCTCAACAGGAGGACATTTCTGCCGCGGCGGGGGACGTATGACACGGCCGTGTGCGTTGTAGTGAAAGCAAAGACGGAAAACACTCCTCTCCCCCTTGTCTGCAGCAGTTGTGGCGGAAGCTCGGGCTTGTTCTTCCTAATGGTGCCAACCAGGGTATTTTTTCGCCTGAGCAGCTCCTCTGACAGAGGGAAGGAAGTAAAAAAATTGTCACACGTGACGCTGTGTCCCTGGAGCCCCTCTGTCAGCTCCAGAACCACTCGCATCCCCTGGTTGATCTCGCTCCCACCGACTGCTTTGCCCGTGTAGAGCTGCAGTCTCCAGGCATAAGACGTCTCTACGTCGCAGACCGCCCATACCTTCAGACCATACTTTGCTGGCTTTTTGGGCACATACTGCATGAAGGCGCACCTCCCTTTGAAAGGAATAAGTTGTTCATCCACACAAATTTCCCTGTTTGGGCAGAACATCATCTGGAGGCGATGGGTCCACATATCCCAGATTTTGCGAAATGGACCCAGTTTGTCATCACGGTGTCTTGGTCTCGGAAATTTGTCATCGAATCGGAGAGCGCTGCTGATGTAGCGAAACCTTTTCTCGGACATGGTAGCCCGAAACCCACCCGGCCGGATTTCTCACTCCAGAGACTGAGTGTTGATTCGTTTCGGGAACGGTAAACACCAGCCAGAATTAGTAGCCCCACATACGCACGCAGTTCATCGCTGTCCACATCTTTCCAGTCAGCGATAGTACGTCTCCCCTGGATATTGGTCATTGAGACGATATGCAGGATAATTTCATCGGTGACAAAAAGAGAAAAACTGGATTGTGGGTCACTGATCCCGGCGGTGGCATGAAAAGTAGGTCCGGTGTGTCCCGTGGCCGCTGGAACGTAGCGGAGCGTCTCAGCGTTTGTCGGAGAACACTTTGTTCCATTTTCGGAAATCCACCCTGCTGATTCTTCCTCCATCTCTCCGCTCTCATTTTCAGACTCTGATCCATATGAGTCGGAACCGGACTCCAGCTCCTCCGTTTCCTCCTCCGAAGAAATCTCCGCGTCATCCCCCGAATCCTCGGTGGATGATGAGGCGCTATCCTCGCACTCGGGGTCCAGGATCATTTGCAACGCTTCCTCCGTGTTGTACCGTCTTGCCATTGTGAAAAAGACTACTCCCGCGCTACTGCTCATTCTTATAACCACGGCTTTAGTGCAGCTGCATAAACAACCTGAGCTTGCAGACAAAACAAGTCTAATTTGGCTTTGGTATTAGTTTTATATTTGATTTGTTTGCATTGCAGTGTGGACTTCAAAAGGAGAAAAAACGTTTGAAATTAGACACACACTCTTTGATTCTGAGGTTAGACACACACTCCTTTATTTTATTTTAAGACACACCCACATTGATAGTGACCCAAACTCATCATTTGAGCATAAAGACACTGTGGTAAATGTGGGATTTTCCAGCTGTAAATGTTGTATTTTCCAGCAGGTGTCAAATGTGAAACAAGGGCGCCACCTGGTGGACAAATAAAAAAGAATTACAATTCTAAGACCCCTGCTTCAAAGTCTCAGTGAAAGTGAAAAGATGACATTTAACTTGATGGTAATGATTGGGCAGTGAAAAATAGCGTTTATAATGGGTTTCAATGGGGCACAAATGGGCCACTAGGGCCTTAAGAGGATGTGCATTATTAGCTTAGCCACTGAAGCTAATTTAAGGAAGTCAGACTTAAATTTTGAAATAAAATTATACCAAACTTTTTTTTGTAAAATTTGGCTATATTCCATTCAACACAGTGCAAATGGCTTGTAACCGGAAAAAGAAAGCCACAAAAAGTCCCCAGGGCCTTTTTATTTATATATGTTTATATATAATATATGCGGTGGCCCCTACAGACAAAGCACGTACAAACTCCAAAAAGGACGTAAAAATTCCAAAACACATTTCTAGCGTTAACTGAACTTCCAAAACAGAGCTACCTAGACACTTAAATTACACAATTGAAAGCATATGTGTTTGTGTATTTATACACAAGCACTCATATATATTCAAATAATTCAAAAACATTTTCATTTACCTGTTACTACCACACACTAAATCCGATCGTTGGTACTTGCTGGCTTGTGTAGCCACTAGGTAACAAAAGCTCAACACTGCGCCCTAGCATCCTGGAGCACTTCTGTTGTGTTTTGTACGTGTTTCGGGGTTTTTACGTGTTTTAGAGTTTTTACGTGTTTTGGAGTTTTTACGTGTTTTGGAGTTTGTACGTGCTTCTGGGTTTGTACATGCTTTGTCTCTAGGGGCTACCGTAAATATACTTTTATTTATTCACGCCACATAAAATGTAATAAATAAATCATATAATACAAAAACCAACTAGTCACAGTTCAACTTAAACAACACAAAACACTGCAAACCACAACACAATTAAAATATAAATTAAAATATGAAAACAAAAAGAAGATGCATATTTTGTCAGATGGGCCTGCATGAATAAACTTTCTGAATCCTTTATCATCTGCAACTGAAAATAGTTGTGGATGATTACTATACCTTTCTAATGTGACGTTGTTGTCCCTGGCTCTCTCTCCCTCCAGCAGAGTGAAGCTGACCCCCCACCCACTTGAAACGTAAAGGCAAATAGCAGTTAGTGCTACGTTTGTGCAGATTTGTGCAGGTAAAATTAGCGTTTGTGCTGCTACGGTTTTTGAGATATTAAACATTATTTTATAGGTCATTCAAAGGTCACCATCCCCCCAGACTGCTCCAAAACAAACCAAAATGGTCTACTTTTTTAGTGCTACGTTTGTGCTGATTTGTGCAGGTAAAATTAGCGTTTATGCTGCTATGATTTGAGATATCCTGTTATGGTTTACTGCTGAAAAATGTCTTTTTCATATGACCTTTCACTTTGTGTGTTCACTTGTTCAATAAAGTTCTGTTAAAAAAACCCTCTTGTTGTATTTAATCAGCTAAATTTGTAATGAGTGTATTTTTTTTAAACTTCAATTTCTTTACTTACTTTTTGTTCATAAAACCACGATGCAAATGCTTGAGTATTTATTTTTTTCAGAGTGGATTAAAAAAACTTTATTGAAAACTACATTTGAACATTTTACACTCCCATGAACACTTTTTGAGAAACGAACAAGCTAGCAGTCTTTTGCATCAAATACACATTTTCTGGCAGAAAAAATGTTATTTGGCATTACTGTGTCTGAAGGATTCTTAGAACAGCGTTCATCTGATTTCTGAACAAGGTAAGCTTACATTTAAAATACTGAGGTTTTAGTTACTGAGTTAATACATGATATAGCTAACTGGATCAAAAGGATTTTTTTTCAATGTTAAACATTTTCAAAAATGCCCAAGAAAAAAGTTTCTAAGGCTGCGTTCACACTGCAGGCGAAAGCGCATCAAATCCGACTTTTCTGACCCTATGCGACCCATATCCGATCATGGTATGACAGCGTGAACGGCACAAATCCGATATTTTCAAATCCGATCTGGGTCACTTTCGTATGTGGTACTGAATCCGATACATATCCGATGTTTTAGAAAGCGACTGCTGTTTGAACGGTCAGGTCGCATTAAATCCGTCTTTTACGTCACCGACACAAGACAGACACCAATTATCAGCGCCAGAGAAGACATCGCGAACGCTTCCCGTGTAGATATCAGTGAAACTGTTGGGAAGACAATGTTGGAGAAACGTGAACATTTTATTTGTACTGTATAATCTGCAGATTCTGACAGAAATCTGCAACTATCCTTTGAAGCACCGCTCCTCTGAAACAGCAATAAGGATCATTATTAGGTTAGTTACATTATTATGTAAATAACAAAATAACTTAAAGCAAAAATTGGGAAACGTAAAGTCTTTATATTAAGGGCCATCTATCAAACAATACTGTTTGGTCTGGGTCTAAACAGAGCGCGTTGTGTGTGACGTCTTCTTTTGCGCATGCGGCCGCTTTGAGCGTTCACACTAGAGCGCGTTTGCTGTCGCATTTTATTTGTAGTGTGAACGAGCAGACAAAAAAATCGGATTTGATCAAAAAATCGGAATTGAGCATTAAGACCTGCAGAGTGAACGTAGCCTAAAGCACTTTAAAACATGTAGCACACTGGACTAAAGTGCTGTACAGTACATGGGTTAAATACTCAGACTCAATTTAATAAACTCACAAATTCAATAGCTCCATCTTAAAAACAAAAATTCCACAAAATATGAAAGTGTAGATTGGTGGAGAACTTGGGGGAGGGGTTGCTCCTGGCTGTATACAGTGGGGCAAAAAAGTATTTAGTGAGCCACCAATTGTGCAAGTTCCCCCACTTAAAATGATGACAGAGGTCAGTAATTTGCACCAGAGGTACACTTCAACTGTGAGAGACAGAATGTGAAAAAAAAATCCATGAATCACATGGTAGGATTTGTAAAGAATTTATTGGTAAATCAGGGTGGAAAATAAGTATTTGGTCACCTCAAACAAGGAAAATCTCTGGCTCTCACAGACCTGTAACGTCTTCTGTAAGAAGCTTTTCTGTCCCCCACTCGTTACCTGTATGAATGGCACCTGTTTGAACTCATCATCTGTATAAAAGACACCTGTCCACAGCCTCAAACAGTCAGACTCCAAACTCCGCCATGGCCAAGACCAAAGAGCTTTCGAAGGACACCAGGAAAAGTATTGTAGACCTGCACCAGACTGGGAAGAGTGAATCTACAATAGGCAAGCAGCTTGGTGTGAAAAAATCAACTGTGGGAGCAATCATCAGAAAATGGAAGACATACAAGACCACTGATAATCTCCCTCGATCTGGGGCTCCACGCAAGATCTCATCCCGTGGGGTCAAAATGATCATGAGAACGGTGAGCAAAGATCCCAGAACCACACGGGGGGACCTGGTGAATGACCTGCAGAGAGCTGGGACCAAAGTAACAAAGGTCACCATCAGTAACACACTACAACGGCAGGGAATCAAATCCCGCAGTGCCAGACGTGTTCCGCTGCTGAAGCCAGTGCATGTCCAGGCCCGTCTGAAGTTTGCCAGAGAGCACATGGATGATACAGCAGAGGATTGGGAGAATGTCATGTGGTCAGATGAAACCAAAGTAGAACTTTTTGGTATAAACTCAACTCGTCGTGTTTGGAGGAAGAAGAATACTGAGTTGCATCCCAAGAACACCATACCTACTGTTAATGCTATCTTATTTTAATAACCAACACTGTCATATGCAAAACTGGGGTGGCACTTGGGGTGGCAAGGGATCATTTTAGGGTGGCACTTGCCACCCCATGCCACCCTTCTAGATCCGCCCCTGTCAGGAGTCCGCTGTTCTCGGCAGCTCTAGTGACCCTCGACCTCCCGGTCTGCTATGGAGCTGGCAGGTTTTGGATCATTGTCATGTTGGAAGACCCAGCCTCGTTTCATCTTCAAAGTTCTCACTGATGGGAGGTTTTGGCTCAAAATCTCACGATACATGGCCCCATTCATTCTGTCCTTAACACGGATCAGTCGTCCTGTCCCCTTGGCAGAAAAACAGCCCCATAGCATGATGTTTCCACCCCCATGCTTCACAGTAGGTATGGTGTTCTTGGGATGCAACTCAGTATTCTTCTTCCTCCAAACACGACGAGTTGAGTTTATACCAAAAAGTTCTACTTTGGTTTCATCTGACCACATGACATTCTCCCAATCCTCTGCTGTATCATCCATGTGCTCTCTGGCAAACTTCAGACGGGCCTGGACATGCACTGGCTTCAGCAGCGGAACACGTCTGGCACTGCGGGATTTGATTCCCTGCCGTTGTAGTGTGTTACTGATGGTGACCTTTGTTACTTTGGTCCCAGCTCTCTGCAGGTCATTCACCAGGTCCCCCCGTGTGGTTCTGGGATCTTTGCTCACCGTTCTCATGATCATTTTGACCCCACGGGATGAGATCTTGCGTGGAGCCCCAGATCGAGGGAGATTATCAGTGGTCTTGTATGTCTTCCATTTTCTGATGATTGCTCCCACAGTTGATTTTTTCACACCAAGCTGCTTGCCTATTGTAGATTCACTCTTCCCAGTCTGGTGCAGGTCTACAATACTTTTCCTGGTGTCCTTCGAAAGCTCTTTGGTCTTGGCCATGGCGGAGTTTGGAGTCTGACTGTTTGAGGCTGTGGACAGGTGTCTTTTATACAGATGATGAGTTCAAACAGGTGCCATTCATACAGGTAACGAGTGGGGGACAGAAAAGCTTCTTACAGAAGACGTTACAGGTCTGTGAGAGCCAGAGATTTTCCTTGTTTGAGGTGACCAAATACTTATTTTCCACCCTGATTTACGAATAAATTCTTTACAAATCCTACCATGTGGATTCATGGATTTTTTTTTCACATTCTGTCTCTCACAGTTGAAGTGTACCTCTGGTGCAAATTACTGACCTCTGTCATCATTTTAAGTGGGGGAACTTGCACAATCGGTGGCTGACTAAATACTTTTTTGCCCCACTGTATACCATTCACATCTGTGCCAAATTGAAACTCTACTCCCAAAACCTAAACTCTGCTATCAAAACCTGACATTCCTTTGTCAAAATGTAACTCTGTTGACAAAATGACACATACTTGCATCATATGCAAACACTGACAGATCAGGGGGAACACACTAGTCTCCTTTACATAAAACACTGCAGTCCTTGATTTCCATTGTTTATTCAGAAGGCACATTTACAGGAGACACATTTTCAAACAACCAAAAACGCAAATAGACCTACTCAATATTGTACATTGCAGTACCATGAATTCAGATAAAGCAAAAAACAACAACAACACAATAATACTGCAATAGAAAAAACACTATACTGTAAACACAAAAAACCATGACAATTGTGCATAAGTGGGCTCATGGATCCCGCCATCTGTTGGGGTCTGGCCACAGGACCTCATCAACATCGCAAGCAATGTCCTCTCCCGCTAGGCACCGGGGAAAATATCCTCTTGCATGTCGAAACCATCCATGGATTGCTGTCACCTGAATGTCGCCGCAGGCCTGTTCCATTGCCTGCAGAAGAGGCATGCGGGCATGTGGTTGGCGGTCATATACTCGCCATCTCCAAGCCGAAAAAAATTCCTCTATAGGGTTCAAAAATAGTGAGTAAGGGGGCAAGTATACCACTTCAAATTGATTGTGGTTGGAGAACCAGGCCTGGACCAGAGCAGCCCGATGGAAACTGACATTATCCCATATCACCACAAACCTGGGCTGATCTGGTCTGTTCTGTACAACTATATCATGGAGAGCATCTAGAAATGTGAGTATGTGTTGGCTATTGTATGGACCTAGTATTGCATGATGGTGCAGAAGCCCTCGAAGGCTTATGGCGGCACACAATGTGATATTTCCCCCGCGCTGCCCCAATTGCCCTTTGGCCAATTACATTACGACCCCGTCATCTTGTTTTGCTCAGGTCGAATCCAGCTTCATCAATGAAAATGTATTCATGAGGCTGTGCAGCTCCATCCATGGCCGAGATTCTCTGAAAAAAAGGGGAACATGTCACTGTACTACAGTGCTACACATGCAGCACCCTCACCCCATCACACAGGTACCTGTGTAGCTCTCAGAATAGATCCATGTGGTACTGATATGGTACATATTCAGCTGCTACTGGACTTCACCAATACTCTATTGTAAATGTAAGGGACAGTTACACGTACCCGTACATATTCAGCTCGAAGTCCTTTGACCCTGTCACTGTTCCTCTCGAATGGGACTCTGTAGAGCTGCTTCATGGTGATGCTGTGTTTACCCAAGATGCGTCTGATGGTGGTGATGCTCACATGGTCTATGTTGCTGAACACTCGCCTGTCTGCAAGTATTTTCCGTCGTAGCTGGTGGAGACGGATGGCATTGTCTGCCCTCACTAGGTCCACAACGGCAAGTTCCTGCTGTTGTGTGAACAGGCGTTGCCGTCCTCCCCCAGAAGGTCTTCGAGTCATTCTGGAGGAATACAACCACATATTGTCATCGGTTTGCTTTTTTTTCTTACAGTACTTTACTGTATGTACTGTGTCATCCACTGTACAACACTGTACTTCAATATAAGGAATCAGCCACTTTGGCTGCAAAAGGAGCATTAGCACCCCGTACACTTGATATGGTAATGTGATATACTGTAGAACAGTGCTATAAAACCATCTGAGTAGAGCAGAAGGTATGGAGGTGAAGACAGACCTGTTTTCTAGTCGGAATGTTCGTATTACAGATGCCACTGTGAAGCGGCTTAGATGTGGGTGGACTCTCTGCCCAGCTTCCCTCATAGTCAGGCCATGGTTGATGACATGGTCCACCAAAGTTGCTCTTATATCATCAGAAATATGGGTCCGTGCATGGCCTCTTTGGCCTCCTCCTCCTCCTCTTCCTCCTCCTCCTCTACCTCTTCCTCTTCCTCTTGCTCTCCCTCCATCCATGCTTGCAAAGTTCTTGAAATGGCTACGCTGAGGGCTTTTTGTGGTTGGCTAATTGGTGTTCGGTTTTGCAAGTAAGTGCCTTCAGGTGTGTATTTGAGTGGTTGCAATTACCCGATGTGTTTTGTATTTTGGATACATGTGTTTTCCGAATGGCACCCTGAAATTTCATTTTGTGAGCGAAGTGTCTTATGTATGAAATGGAGTGTAGCATGCAGGACCATGTGTGTTGCATAAAGGAGTAGGTGTGTTGCATAATTGGAACTGGGGTGCAAAGCAGCGCTTTTGTTTAAGGTATGGGTACATGTGTTTGAGGTATGGTAACAAAAGCTTCAACTTGTGTTACTTTAGTCTAGGCATGGGTTCATGGTGTTCAAGCAACGGGCAAAAACTGTATTACAGATGCCACTGTGAAGCGGCTTAGATGTGGGTGGACTCTCTGCCCAGCTTCCCTCATAGTCAGGCCATGGTTGATGACACCAAAGTTGCTCTTATATCATCAGAAATATGGGTCTGTGCATGGCCTCTTCGACCTCCTCCTCCTCCTCCTCCTCTTCCTCTTGCTCTCCCTCCATCCATGCTTGCAAAGTTCTTGAATTGGCTAAACTGAGGGCTTTTTGTAGTTGGCTAATTGGTGTTCGGTTTTGCAAGTAAGTGCCTTCAGGTGTGTATTTGAGTGGTTGCAATTACCCGATGTGTTTTGTATTTTGGATACATGTGTTTTCCAAATGGCACCCTGAAATTTCATTTTGTGAACAAAGTGTCTTATGTATGAAATAGAGTGTAGTATGCAGGACCATGTGTGTTGCATAAAGGAGTAGGAGTGTTGCATAATTGCAACTAGAGTGCAAAGCAGCACTTTTGTTTAAGGTATGGGTACATGTGTTTGAGGTATGGTAACAAAAGCTTCAAGTTGTGTTACTTTAGTCTAAGCATGGGTTTATAGTGTTCAAGCAACGGGCAAAAACTGTAATCAATAAAACTGTTTTTTAATATCTTGCTGCTTTTTGTACAAGTTAATACTCAAGTTAAAAAAACAACAACAACAACAATACTAAAGCTATTCTGTTATACCTGTATGCAAAAAATACACTGCACCCAAAATATTTCTAGTATTTTAAAGAGTACTTAGCAGAAATATTAAGCAACCTAACCAATAGGGTTGCAAACTCTCAGGAAAAAAAATAGGGAACCACCCCCACCCCATGATAAATGGTAAATGGCCTGTATTTATATAGCGCTTTACTAGTCCCTCAGGACCCCAAAGCGCTTTACATATCCAGTCATCCACCCATTCACACACTGGTGATGGCAGCTACGTTGTAGCGCACTGACACATGATGCTTAATCAACGTAATCAACTTTAATTTGATGCAATGTGGGAAAAAAATGCACAGAAATAAATTATTTTTCAAGAATAATTAAATAGATTCAACATCTTTCTTCAACAGAACTGCAGACTGCACAGATGGTACCTTTCAGCCACTGTTGAAGCTGAGTTCAAAAACAAAACACGGCCTTTTCAAACATGACAACTTGCCTCTTCGAGTCGATCGCTTCATTGCTCGTCATCTTTCCTTCATCGAGGGAAATATGCGTATTTGTTCTGCAAAAGAAAAGGTCAAAGATGAGGCAACAGTGGGATCACTGAAAGTCACAGATGCCAATTCTGGATCCATGTCGACTCACAATGCAGAAGACAAAATAAAAATGGATGCTCACCCGTTTGTGGGATCTGATGCTGCCACAAACATTCTTCCGGCTGATGGGGATGCAGTTGAGAACTGGAGGGCCTAGCTGTTCCACCCAAAAAAAGGAAGAGGACTTCCTACCTCTCTTCATGTACCGAATGGCTCCATGCAGATGTTCATATTGAGAGCAGGTACACGGATTCTGCACAGAGACGTGAACACAAAGCGGACCTGACGCATCAGAATTAGCTTTGTCTTTCTCAGCTGTCTCACCCGACCACCCGTACACGGACGCGCCATCGGGGCTGAAAGCCGACAGCTCACTGATTCTGATGCGTTGGGTCTGCGCTTTGTGTTTACATCTTTTTTGCGCTCGATTCTGAAGCTGCAGGTTTTGTCTCTCTCCGACCAAAATTCACTGAACCAGCAGCAAAAGAAGCAGCAAACTACGCTTCACATTTGATAAATACCGTCATGAATTCCCTCTGACTTTTACTATTTTGCTTCCACCACGATAAAAACCACACTTCCTGCACAGCTCTGTGTGTACTTCAAGAACAGTTTCCCATCTCAAATTTCTCTTTTCAGCATTATTCATTCGCTTATTACCCATCAGTCTACTGTTGTTCACAGCGCTGTCTGCTTTTTTTCATTTAAATGACCTCGGACAAGAAAGCCTCATTTCTGCTGTTCAATACTGAAGAAATTTAAACATTTTAAAATGATGCAAAACTGCAGAATATTTTTATGGTTATCTGCCACAAAGAGCCAGACCAGGAAAATCTCCTTCATGTTTTTCTGTGTTTTATTCTCAGTTACTTTCACACAAAGGTCTCTGCTGTGATGTTCACAATGCTGATGAAGTCTCACATGTATCAGTACTGATAAATGTTCAGAATTATAATATTTCTGACTGTCTGAGGCTAAGTTGAATTGAATCGAACCGGGACCTTGTGAACCGGAATCGAATAGATTGTAGAAATCAGTGATGATCAGTGAGCCCCAGTGAGCAGCCTGAAAAGAACTATTGATAACTTTTTTGTTAAGGCCTGATCCGTCTTAAATTCATAGCCAGCTCTGACACGGAGCCATCAATATTTGAATGCTGAAAAAGCAGCAGTGTATCCAGAAACACATTATATGCTGCTATAAATGCACTGCCCAAGTCTCCCCTCTCCCCACTGCCTTTCAGCAGCAGACAACAGCAAACAGGTTGTCAGAGGAGGCCAAGATGATGATTAAGTTTAACATTTTCTACAATATTACCAAAGAGTGCCAAAGAATTTGTGACTCTGCTCTGGTACCTCAGGGGGCAGAAACCCAAGAAAGAGGAGGAACCATCGTGGAAGAACAGACTCCTGTACGTCTCCCGTCTTCCCAAATAAGGGAAACTGTATCAGACTAAACGTGTTTGTGGGTAAGAGTGGAGTTACATCAGAACCACCCCATTGCCATTTTAGTCACTGGATCGTTTAAGCTCTCTGTGACAGAGGATTATGAACACACGGTAAGTGGATCAGAAGTGAGAGGACATGGCTGCAACCACAGACACACAGGTTTGAGGAATAACAGGTGAAAAGACCTTACATAGTGAAATATGAAACGTTATTGTTTCAGCCATTATAGTAAAAGATGCAGACGCACAGTCAGCAAGTATCAATGAGTTCATTCCAGACGAAATGTCAAAGCACTACCTGCAGATGGCGCCACAGGAACATAATTACAGCAAAAGCAAAAGGGCTCAGCACTGTTTACTGGGTGTGCATAGGTTTCTATTTATTTAATGCATTAAAAAAGGATCTATTTATTTATGGATAGTCAAACAGAAAACAGTTACATGGGGAACAATAAATGTTCCAGTACAACAGACCTCTTTAGGACCCTTCTCAGAAGCATCCTGGTGATACGAACCTGCTCTTCTAATCCAAACTTATAATTAAACATAACAAAGTTTATTAATAGCTTCCTCCCATGAAACACAGAAAAAAAGGTCTGGGATTCATTGCAAATTAGCCTGGCTCTCTCAATTAGGAAAGCAACATTTAATCAGCTCAGTTTTCTTCCACTGGGATTTCTGCCTAATTCCATCCAAGAGCCCATGGTTAGCAGGTGTGTGTGTGTGTGTGTGTGTGTGTGTGTGTGTGTGTGTGTGTGTGTGTGTGTGTTTTAATGACTGCATTCCACAGTTGTGAGACAGAAGCTGAAAGTACAGCACGACCTGTACACAGAACTAATTCCCTCACAGCTTCCTTCAGGGCTGGACTTCTAATCACACTGAAAGCATTCTCAAAGCAGTTAGAGCATTTATAAAGTGGATGTATGTGGAACTGAAATGTTTCAGTCAGGTCTTCTTATCTTCATTTGAAGATATAATCGACATCATTTGTTGAACTTTTGTTAAGTGTGTTTTTAACACAGTGGATTTTTGCTTTTGTGCTGTGTGAAGGAGTGTAATGAATAATTCTTGCTTAGCTGGCTGTTTAGGTCCCTGTGCAGAGATCAGCTAGTGGTTCTGATGTAATGCAAGCTTATATATTACATGTTAGCAAAAACATGAAAGAAAAAAAACTTTATACTCACCACAAATAAACCCATCTAAAAATGAAATTGATCTGTTTCTTGACAACGTAACTCTTCCAAAATTACTAGACAGTCAAGCAATGGAATTGGATTCGCCACTGACGCCAAGTGAACTCCAGGAAGCCCTGATAAGTATGCCCAATAATAAGGCTCCAGGTCCAGACGGCTTCCCTGCAGAATTCTACAAAGAATTCTGGACAATTTTGGCACCAGTATTCCACAGCATGTTGCAGGAAATCGAGGAAAAGGGCAGACTACCACCAAATATGAATTCTGCCAACATTAGTCTCCTGCTAAAACCAGGCAAAGACCCTTTATTTCCCTCAAGCTATCGTCCAATTTCTCTTTTAAATGTAGACCTTAAAATAATCTGCAAAGCTCTCTCAAAGAGATTAGAGAAAATGACCCCCCTCTTAATTCATCCTGACCAAACTGGTTTCATAAAAGGTCGGCACTCCTCAACAAACACTCGTAGATTACTTAATTTAATAGACTACTCATACGATAAAAACATCGAAGCCATAATATTATCTCTAGATGCAGAAAAAGCATTTGACAGAGTTAATTGGAAATTTTTATTCGCAACTTTACACAAATTTGGTTTTGGAAACTCTTTCATAAACTGGATAAGAATATTATACAATTCCCCAACGGCTCGTATCAGAACAAATGACCAGACATCCTCCAGCTTCTGTCTCCTGAGGGGCACCAGACAGGGATGCCCACTCTCCCCCTCACTTTTTGCAATTTTTATCGAACCTCTAGCAGCAGCATTTAGACAGGCTACAACAATTAAGGGCATAAAATGTAAGAACATAGAACATAAAATCAGTCTCTATGCGGATGATGTGTTGCTTTTTCTGCAAAACACACAAACCAACCTCTCTGAGGTAATTACTTTAATAAACTGGTTTTCAAGAGTTTCAGATTATTCAATTAACTGGCCAAAATCTACAGTTCTCCCCATTAACTGCTCCTTCCATAATTCTTCCTCTGCCCCACTGCAATCCGGAAATATTAAATATTTAGGTATTAATATCTCTCCTAAGCTTTCAGACTTAACTAAACTAAACCACATCCCACTTCTAAAGAAAGTAGAAGGCGATCTGACTAGATGGAAATCTTTACCCATATCACTCATGGGAAGGGTCGCCACTATAAAAATGATGATCTTGCCAAAAATAAATTACTTATTTTTGATGATCCCTAACAAACCATCACAAGATTGGTTCAGATCTCTGGATTCATATATTTCCAAATTCCTTTGGAAAGATAAACCCCCGCGTATTAGCTTAAAAACGCTACAAAGAACCAAGGATAGAGGAGGATTAGATCTGCCTAATTTTCACCAATACTTCTTAGCCAATAGGCTTCAGTTCATCTCAGAATGGTTAAAACATACCTTCTTAGTTGAGCCCTGGCTAGATGTTGAACAGGCACTATGCAAGGATCTAGAGATTTCAGACCTACCATTTATTAGCTCAAACATCAAAAGACATGAATGCTTTAAAAGTATCAACATCAGCTTTTCTCTAACAGCATGGTGGGAGTTTCTAAAAATAACGGAGTCTTCATTAATCCCATGCAAACGTACACCTATCTGGAATAACCCTGACATATTACAAAACAATAATATGATTAATTTCCCAGAATGGAGTTGCAAAGGAATTAAATACTTAGAACATATATTAGAGGGAACAGAATTTATTCCATTTGACAGACTAGTTGCACAATATGGGATCAACAAGACAAGGTTTTTAGAATATCAACAAATTAAATCCATAGTAAAAAAGAAATTTAACCTCAGTCAAGTTGAATTACAAACACCACTAAGTGCGGCACATTTTCTTACTCTTAAATCCCCCAAATTATTATCTAAAATATACAGAACACTTTCTAAATTAGATGAATCAATATCCCTTCCTACTGCAAAGTGGGAAGCAGATTTATCAGTCAACCTAGACCAAAACTTCTGGTCTCAGATTTGCTTAAAAACTTTTAAATTAATTAAAAATCCCAGTCTGCAATTAATACAATACAAAATACTTCATAGAGTGCACTATACAGGTCATCGGATGTTCAAGATGGGCTTTACATCTTCCAACAACTGCTCACACTGTCAAGGCAATACACCAGACAATTACATCCACGCTCTTTGGTTCTGTCCACCAGTGCAAAAGTTTTGGCGCGAGATATGTGAAGACTTATCAAAGTGTCTGAAATGTAACATTCCAACTTCCCCCTTAGTGTGTTTACTGGGCAGCTTAGATAATGTCACTTCAGAAAAGAATATAGCCCATATGGTTTTCACTGCCCTATGCATAGCCAAGAAAACAGTCCTCATGAACTGGAAAAATAAAAATAATCTTAATTCTAACCAATATAGAAATTATCTATTAGATTACATTAGTCTTGATACAGCCTCTGCCACCACATCAGATCAATTGCTCTGGGCCCCTTTTATCAGCTCCATCACCTAGTGGGGGTGGGGGGTCATAGTTTGGTCCCGCCTTCACTGTTGTGATTGGTGAGGGGGTAGGGACAGGCTTAGGGCGTCGGGGGGTTCCCCGGAGGCATCTTCCTTGGGGGGCTCAACCCGGGGTAGCGGTCACGTCCGGTTGAGGGCTCTGTTGGCTCTCAGGTGACTGTTTCCTCGCAGCTGCGTGCAGCGGGGCTAGGGGAGGGTCTGTGCTGACGGACGTGGGTTACTGACCTGGCAACCTGGCTGCCCCTGGGTGGGTCCGGGATGGGCGTGAGGTTCTGGGGGTGCTCCGTCTCTGGGCGGGGGCCCGGGCCGGGCCTCGGGGGCTCGGGTCCTGGTTGGTGTGTTGCCGGGGTTGTGGGCGGGTGGGTGCATGGGGGCCCGGCCCTGGAGCAGGGTGCCGCCGGTGCATCGAGCCGCCTGGGGGGCTCTTCAACTGGTGGGGGGGATGGTCACATCTGGCAGGAGCTTTCTTCTCTCAGGAACTCTCTGCAGGAGGGGGAGATACAGGAGAGGTGGAGGAAGATCTCAGCCTGGGCGTTTACCGTCTTATGTAGTCTGGAAGATGTGTGGTTGGTGGGGTGGGTGCAGTTTTCTCTGTGGTGGGGTTGGGTGGACTGTCCAGGGCTCTGTGGAGCCGGGGGGCGCTACTGCACTGGGCCCCGGTCTGATGGGCCTGGGCCCCCCTTCCCTGGCGGGTCGCGGAGGGTGGGAGTGCCTACTGGGGTCAGCGGGGGAGCTGGCCCCAGGGAGGGGTTACCTGCCCCTCCCTTCCTTCCCTCCCCATCTCCAGCTGCCTCCCTCTTCCCGCTCCACCACAACCACCCACACATGCAGGGCCTTGGAGTGGGGGTATGTCACCAGGGTGCAGAGGAGGCTACCCCCCCCCCTGTCCCCTTCTGGCTGCCTCTGCCTCAATTTTATCCCACAACTTAGACATTCACATTATTCACACTCTCATTACACATACATATAGGATCTTGGGGGTGGGCACAATCACGGAGTCCAAATCACCATCAGGGTGTATACCTCACCCCTGACGTCGTTGCCCACCTCTCAATTTTAAATACACTTAGTCATTGAGGGTTAGCAGGAGGGACTATGCGCTTACCTGCTGCTCCTTGGCAGGTAGCTCCATGCCCTCCTGGGTTTTAATTGCACCTTAGAACACACATGCATCAACACTACAATGAGCGGGTGGAGGGAGGTTTGGAGTCTTCTCCCACCCCCATTCTCTGCGGCCTGCTGGAGCGGGAGGGCTAGTAGGAGGAGTTGGCCGTCCGACTGCGGTCTGGGGTGTGGGGCCTCCCTGCTGCTGCGGAGTCGGGGTGGTCTGCCTCTCCCCACCGCAGGGAAAAGGGTAACACCACCTGGGTCTGGGTGCAATTCCCCCCTCCAGGGGCAAGGGTACCTAGACCCGGTTTGTAGAGTACGCTTGGGGAGTGTGATCGTGTGTACAGCGTCTCTTTATGTCTGTCTCCACGTTGGTTGAGTGTGGAGTGAGTGCATATGAGAGCATGAGGGTGGGAATGGATGTTTGTGTCTGTGTGTGCCTGTATGTCTGTGTCTATATGTCAGGTTGGGTATCAGACGCCACCTCTCTGGGGACACCTCAGGCCCTCCAAGGTTTGGAGGCCTATCTCCACCCACCACCACTTCCCCTGCCGGTGGCGGACTCCCTCAGGTGTCGGTGTGTTGGTGGTTCTTTGTGTCTGGGGGTGGGCGTCCGGGTACACACCGGCTCACTCCTTGGCGGCCGCTTGTCGGGGCCTGGGGCCTGGGGCTCGCTCGGGCCCCTTTGGAGGTGGGGTGCCCCCGGCCTCTCGGCCTAGGGCTCGGTCACTCAGGCGCAGCTGGGGGCCGGCGGAGCTCACGGGCGCGTCACTGCAACCCCCCCTGGCTTCTGCTCCGCGGCTGCTGAGTGAGCCCTCATCTGGGACTCTCCTCAGCTCTTACTGGAACAGTGGCGCGGCTGGCCCTCTGTTGGTCTTCCATGGTCTCTTGTGTTCTGGGGGCCTCTGGATGTCTGGAGTTTTGATCTCCTCCATACCCGCTTCACACCCTGGAGGACGGGGCTGTGGCCCCCCCACACTCCCTAGCAGATCATTACATGGAGAAACCTTTGGAATGCAAGCATGCTGATCCACACAGGTATGCACACATGGGTATTCACAGACGCGGACTAAAGCTTTCTTGGCTGCTGCCTCAAAGCACACTGTGCGCTGTCTATCTTGCGTGCTGCACAATATCGTTTATTACTTAGTAAATACTGATATCTATGACTAGCTAGTTTATTGTGATGGTGCTTTGTTTTCTCTATTATTATGTTGCTCTTTGTTGTTTGCTGTCTCCTCTGTTTGTTTGTTTGTTTTTTTTTTTCTCCATACAGGTGACCCAGGAGTTTTTTTTTTTTGTTTTTTTTTTTTTGTCTCTCTTCCCCCCCCTTCTCACCGTCTCTTCTCCCCTTGGGTTTTCTTTCTTTCTCTCCCCCTCTCTCTCTCATTCATTCCCCCTGTCCTATTTATTAAAAAAAAAAAAAAAAAAAAAATGACAAAGGATGAACTGAAGCTCTGCCATCACGTAATGTCGCATACTGCTGTTTCTGATGTCATTTAAAGAAAAAGAAAAAAAAAAAAAAAAAAAAAAAAAAAAAAAAAAAGAAAGAAAAAAAAGTACTGAGTTAATATGCAATGCATTAAAATTTAGCTAACTGACGAGTCAATATTCCAGCCTCATGTGAATTCTGATTGTTCCGTTATCACATCAAACACAACAACTAAAAACCTGTTACTTTTACATAATGAATAATGAAATGTAACACAAAGTAACCTGAAGCTATTCAGATTTTTTATCTAGCCTTTTGTTCACATGCTAAGTGTGTTTTAGGTCACTGAAAACAGAATTTTGAAGCTTTTCAGAAACTCTGTCTCTACATTTACATGCAGACAAAGGAACCAGCCGTGCGCCTGTTTCCCCTTTTTGACATCAGACTGTGTTATTGTCCGGAGGCTTCTGAGTGGCCAGCGATTAGGGTCATATCACCACCTGTTATAAAAACTACCTGTGTACATGTGGATGTAGTCTTGCTTCATTATTTCCCAACACTGCACCAAACTGCAAACTTTGAAAAATTGACTGTACGTGTCGACATCTGACCTGGAACGAATTCCACCTTCGATAATGTTACAGCGTTCCACTATTCCAGCTTATTATATTATTATTATTATTCCAGCTGTCTTAGAGGCTGTTGGTTCTGCTTTCAGTCATTTTTGTTCTTGGTTTATCCGTTTGTTAGCGGTCTAGTGTCCACAGATTTCAAGAAATCGATTTCAGCTCTGATGTCCTTTTAACAGGAAGAAACCTCCAGCAGAACCAGGCTCAGGGAGGGGCGGGGCCATCTGCTGCGACCAGTTGGGGGTTTAAAATACACCAGGAACAACAAGTAGGCCTGCAGTGTGAGAGTGAAGTGCTCTAATAGGGTGATATGGTACTACAAGGTCATTAAGATAAGATGGGGCCTGATTATTTAAGACCACACACGCTTTTATGGATCATCTTCAAACTTCACAGCAATATTCTGGGTCTTGGGGGACATGAGTACCTAGGTTGGCTAAGTATTTCATCTGGACACTGACTAAACCGTATTGAGTATGTGGTATAAAAGGGCATGGAGAGAGCTGAACAACCACGTCTTATCTTTTCAATACGGTGTCTTACATCCCAGTGACACCATAACAAGCTGACGCCAGCATGTTGTCATAAAACATCATAAAATGCACTGTGAGCCCTTTGGGAGTTTAGAAAATATAAAGATGAATCATCCATTTACCATTTAGCCTCCAAAACATTCAAGTTTTTGTGTCCTCGTCGCTCTTGCTGTGTTCGTTTTTGGTGCTTCTGTACCGCCTGAGCTGACGGCTGTGCGTCTCTGGCTTTTTTCTCCCATCCTCATTTTTTCCACATAATTTAATGCTGTTCCTTTAACTGCTAGTTAAATGCACCTGGGAATAATTGAATGTGTGACTGCTTGGTAGTAAAGACAGATGTTTATGTTTTCATGCAGCGCGCACGCTTACTGATAGCGTTAGGTTCACCATATTTACATCCTGTGATCACATCTCTGTTTCCTACAATACAGAGGAAATACTCCAGCATGACTGACCTCTGACTGTTTCCCATACAGACTCCCAAGTTGCTGTTAATTGTAAGCTGGCTACCATTACCATAAATTAATACGTATAAATAAAAAAATGAATTTAGTATATTTGTTCTTTGGCCTCCAGGATAAAAGCTGTTTTGAAGGTAAAGATAACGTTGTTTGTGAGACACGCTGCTTCAAATGAAAATTTCTGCCTTTTGTCACAGAAACATTAGAGACTTACACACTTCATCAACCTGAGCCTGACTCACAGTACGGATGTTCAGCAAGCAGTGAGGATCTGCATAAAGAGTGCACTGAAGGTGATTATAGGAAATGTGTTCATGCTAGAAACTAACTGTCAGCTTCTTTTTCCTCCTTTCTGTCTCTCCTGAGTCTCTCAGCCTTAAAAAAGCTCAAAGACGAGTACCAGTTAAAGCAGATATATGACAACGGCATGCGGTGTTTTGGCTGAGATCATTTTGCACTCCTGCGGTGCAGGTCACCGTGTCACATCAGAAATAACACAAGCTTGCAAGCTTCATTTTGTTGTCATCATTTGAAGCGCCACTTGAAATGGCAGTGTTTCTATTTTAGGCTTCAGACAGAGACGTTTTCTTTTGGTCCCAGGATGTGTTCAAAGGCAGCAGGATGGTGCTGTCGGAGCTTTGGGATGGAGGCAGAGGTGCTGCGCTTCATCAGATATGATCGCAGCAGACAGCACTGAAAGTTCAGAGTGAAAGGGCAGAAAGCTCTCTGTCTGACTGGACCGCTGCCTTTGTGGCGCCAGTTCAACGACACAGCGACCCTCGTCGTTTCTTTGAAACTCACATTGTGCTATTTTGTATTCTATGAACTGTTCAGCTTTACATTTCTGTTGCTACTGTCCTTTTTATATTCCAGTGTTGTGTTTTCAGAGACGAGACTTCCTGCTGCTGTTGCCTTAAAAATGTCTCTCTGGGATTATTTTCAAAGCAGGTGAAAAAATGAGACATTAAAACAAATTCTTTAATTTTCTTTGCTAGAAAACAGAAACTGTAACCATACCCCGAGGCTGGGGGGCGAGCCCCGAGCAGGTCGGATTCTGCAGCTGAAGGACGCTGGCCTTCCAGGGACCCTGTGTTTTTTTAACTGTCCAGTTCCTGATAAAGATCAGCAATCTGGCTGCTCTATTTTTAGTAAAGATATTACTGGCAAGGAGGGGATGGAGACTCCAGCTTTGTATGCTGCTTGCTTCCTGCATCATCAGGGATGGCTGTTCATCAGCAAGCACTGTCTGAACCCCACTGCTGTGCCCGACGCTTCAAATTATATGATGATCGGCCTCATTAGCAAAACATTAAAGGGTCTCAACTCCCCACATTCAGAACTCAGTCGCCTGTGTTTAATTGAAATGGGATAAGGCACATTGTGGAAAATGAGAAACGTTATGACAGAAAGAGTTCGTGACCTGATCCGACCTCTGGTGGTGATCAACAAGAATTCCAGGCAAAGCCGACGCCCACTGTCCTAAAACCACATTCACTATATGGTGTACGGTACTGTGCCCCGCATTTCTTTTTGTTTGCCAGTCTTCTTGAGCCGTAGTTCTCAAATCTTTCAAAGTTTTCCTTTGGACATTGGCTGCTTTTTCACCCATTTTGAGTCCTTGTGCCTGAACATTTCAGAGGATTATTCTTTGTTTGGTTTTTGGTAGTTGAACTACTTAAAACTGACCTCCGAATAACTGAAATATAAAAAGACAGCTAACTCAAGAGATGAACCAGAGTTGTGTTTACAACATAAAAAGAACCTATTTTAAATTGGGCACCTTAGTTTTTAGCAGCCTGTTGCAAAAATATAATTTGCTCCCTTTTTTTTTTAAAATCTATGCAAAATATCAAAGACTACATAATCTGACAGGCAAAAAACAGAAGTAGCAAAGTGTTTCCCAAACTGCTGCAATGTGTCCTAAAGAAAGTTGAGGAATGTAGAGGACAAAAATAAGTGTCAGGCCTAAAGAAGGGAGAAAATCTTGCAAAGCCCCTTGAGCTGAGAAATGATCGTTTGCATGAATTAAAACACTTTACAGTAAACACAGTTACTACTTCGCTCCTCCAAACACCTTGACTAGAAGCAGTGTGATTCTCTCCTCACAAGTTGTTCAACATGATTAACCCTTTGATTAGGATTGAAAATTCAAGTCCACCTTAAAACTGGTGCATTACATTAAAATCTGTCATAATTCATTATTCTTAGGTCATCCAGCTATTTAAGTTGATTTTGAAGGTAACATAATCCTGAAATGAGGTTTGCAAACATTTGATAGTATACTATGGAATATCCTGTACTATGTAGAAGTAGAAGTAGTAAGTAATTAGTAGTAATTATACGATGAGTGGGGCCTATTTCAATTTTCCCAGAACAATATAAAGAAATGAAGGGTGAAACGTGTCTGATTGTCCTGTGGTGTTTGTGTCTGACTGATGTGCTACAGTGTGCTGAATGTTTTGCTGCTGTGGGGATCATTCACAGGGGTTCGTAAAGAGCTCTGTTGGAGCTCTGTTCGCTCCACTTCCTCCCTCTCTATCTGCCAGTGCAGTTAGAAGCTAACCAAGACCAAATGAGAGACCAACATCAGCCCCACTAAAATACTCTGTGTTTCATTCTGATCCCAGATTTTATAGATGTGATGAAGAGGGAGAGTAACTCGGTTACTCAGAGTTTCACTGAACAGCCGTACGTCAGGGAATAATGATGCATGTAATTACAGACAGATCAGCTGCTGTGTCTACTTGTTGATTGAGCTGTGCTTGGATTGCTGAGAGATGTCACTGTTTCCTGCTCGTGCACTCTGGGGAGACGGCGACGGGCCTTCTGGTTGGCAGCGTCTCAGCTGTAAAACCTGCTGGCTGAAAACCACGCAAATGCTGTTAAATGAGTTTCACTGAGGAAAAGGAAAGTTCTTGGTTTTGTCACTGACGTTTGCCACCTGATGCAAAAACATCACAAATAATTTGTGAATAAGCAACACTTTACCTTGACACTAAAGTACATATACAGCTTATATTTGAACTGCTGCTATGACTTCTGTTCACACCATGAAGTACTTTATGGTACTTTTGTTACAAGTTGTACTACTGATGTTACCACTCCACGCATCTGAGACTCGATGGCAGCCTGAGTAAAGTGGGCTGCTGTGGTTAGGTCTCAGGCCTTTGAGGTTCCTTTTTTCAAAGGTTGAAGATGGGAACGGATACATCGGTCACACAGATACACAGCTGCAGTGGTAACCAGTTCTGTGTGTTGGTTTTGACATGGAAGGATGCTCAGACTGGTGAGTCTGAGACAGCTCTGCAGGGCCTCGTTTGCTTTCATCAATAAATAAAGAATACATCAAAAACATAACAGTAGTAAAGGAAAATGCTACACAGAGTTTTATATCAGAGTAAAGAAAACTACATGCAGAGTTGCACGATACTGGCTCATCTGCAACCACAGTTATCCCAGACGATTATAGAATATGAATTTTATATTATAACTGTATGTCACTGAATGTTGTCAAGTATGATTTGCACTTTAAAATGTATATTAAAAAAACAGAACCCAATTTTTATGACACCTATTAAGCTGATTGTGAAAGGAAGTTACTGCCTTCAGTTTTCTCGCTGGTCACTTTGTTTCTTCGTCGGGATTGTGCAAAGATTTTCTTGTCCTTTGTAAAAAAAAACATAAAAATGCTCCTTTGTGTGATATAAATGTGAAGTCTTTACTTTGGCTTTTCATTTACAAACATACTAAGTGCTGCTGTAAACAAACACTTTCTATGCAGGTTTTATTCAGTATCTGAGCCATAATTGTCTCTGTCCAGCTAGATTTTGTAATGCACCACCTGTACAATGCAGAGACAGCTGTTGTTGCTTCTTCTGCCACTGTTAACACAGTTTTGGTTTTGTGGTGGCAGAGGACGGATCAGCTCCTCCGTCCCAGCCTGCCCTTTACGCACTAAAGCTTTAATCGGTGCCCTGGTTACATGATTACTGTCTGTGTGTCGGCCCCTGTTATTCTCCTGTTTAGTTGAGCGTCATGACTAAACTAATACTTACTTTATTGTTTAAAACACGCGTCACGTGTTTTCGCTACTGTGCGTGTGATGTGCTGTCAGGAGGACAGATGTCTTCTTTAAGGTCAGTATTTCATTCATCTGCACACATTTATAGGCAAACCTTTACAACAGGTGTCTCTGTGGTGTTGCCTCTGCATGAACACACATGAAGTCCTCGTAGATGGGAGTATTTAAACCATCACTCACAGCGAGCTGTGCGATCTGTGCTGAAACTGGAGCCTCCTGGAGGCTCTTTTTCTTTCCTGGGTGGAAATTTCCTCTTCAGATTCTTTGATCGAGTCCAAACCGTGACGGCACGGAAGACGGGCGCAGATCAACGTCCTGATTTTCTGAAGCAAAGAGTGAGGCGGTGCCACAATGGGTGACTTTAATCATGTGATAATATGTAAGGTGTCGACACGTTACACATTTTAAGTAACGAGCCCGACGATGACGAGCGGCTGTGCGTCTTGGACGCCGGAGACGCGCAACGGCATGAGGAGCTCAGTCTGTTTGGAGCCACCGGCTGAGATCATTCATCACTCCCAGCACTGACCGACCGGCCGACTGAACAGATAGCGGGATACAAACAGACTCCTTATGTCTCTGTGAAATATCCGTCAACAAAAGATGGATGTCCTCCTCGCCCCCCCCAAAAGATACGACAGCGACGGGTGAGTGAAATCGGAGATGCTGCGCACGGCGGCCAAAATCCCGGAGCTTTTGTGAACAGGGCTGTGGGTGTGTGCGCGTCAGGCTCGCTGTTAAACCTTCAGACTGCACTCGCCAACTTCCCCCGCTTTCATCAAGTCATGTCTGATACAGAGCGATGGGCAAGTTTGACGACAACGAGAGGATAATCCTCAACGTCGGGGGGACGAGGCACGAGACCTACAAAACCACCTTAAAGACGCTGCCGGGGACGCGACTGGCCCTGCTCGCCTCCGATTCGGACATCGACTCCGTGCTGGATCAGCTGCAACAAGTCCCCGGCTTCATCGAGTACAACGCGCGGACCAACGAGTACTTCTTCGACCGTCACCCGGGCGTCTTCGCCTACGTGCTCAACTACTACCGCACCGGCAAGCTTCACTGCCCGGCGGATGTGTGCGGACCGCTGTTCGAGGAGGAGCTCTCCTTTTGGGGCATCGATGAGACGGACGTGGAGCCCTGCTGTTGGATGACATACCGACAGCACCGGGACGCGGAGGAGGCTCTGGACGTGTTCGAGCTCAACGTGGACAACGGAGACGAGGACGACGAGATAGGGAAGAGACTCGGCATCGAGGACGTGGCTGCCGACGGGAATGTCAGCCTGTGGAGGAAGTGGCAGCCGGTAATCTGGAATCTGTTCGAGGACCCCTACTCATCCAGGGCGGCGAGGGTAAGAGCGCACCGCTGCGTCTGAGGCTCTCCAAAACACACAATGAGCTCCACTCTGCTAACTCTTTGCCTTTCATTCACAGAAACAAACAGCAGCTCACGCTGTTAAGGGTAGCTCCACAGTTTCACTGCATGAGTCAAATTCACAAGTTGGCAAGTTGTCTCGAAACTTGTCCACCTCCCCAAAATGTGAGCGTGGCGCTCCTGAAGTGTTTTCTTTGCAACCAAAGCTTTACTGTGAATAGGAAGAACCCATTGCTTTATAGCGAGTCCTGCTGATTTCCAGATTTAATTATGCCACTTTAAAAATAAGCAGATTTTTCCAGTCATGATCAAACAAGGTGCCAACACCGTCAGGGTGGATATTCATAGCAGCAGTGTTGTATCCTGTATCTGTCTCTCAGTGCTTCCTGTTTATCGGCCCCAGCTTGGGAAATATCACTCCATCACTGACACTATTTAGATCACAGCCAGCCTTTTCTAATAAACTGCATCTCAGCACTGCTCCAAAGAAATGTGTGGGACTTTCATCTTTTCTAAAATTAGAGCAGTGCCTCGTGCTGGGAATAATAGTGATGTCAACTTATAGGCCACATGTGGCATCTTCATCTTTCCTTTCTGCTCATCTTTTAGTTATTTTAGACTCGAGCACAATGTGAAATCAAAGGATTTAACCACCCGGCTCACGAGGCTTGTTGTTTACTGAATGTGCAACACCAAGATGTTAGAACCAACCCAGACAAGCACACGCTGCCCTCAGGTGTTATAAATCAATCAGCAAAAGTTTGGGAATAGTTCATTCAGTCTCTCTGCAGAAGTCCACATCTGGAACAGCTGCCTGTCTGCTTTCAGAGCAGGAGCTGTGGTAAGCTCGCCTCAGGCTGCTGGTATATTCTGGGGCAAATTGTTCCCTCATTGGCTGATTGATGTGCTGTAAGAGGGAATATGAGCAAGTTGTGATGTCATGTTGTGTAAATGGAAATGATGCCTCACAGTCTTCAGGATGTCTCAGACAGCATGCTGCTGCTGCACAGGTTTGAGTGATGTAGGTGATTTGAAGGGTAATTAAACACAAAGACAGCGACGCAGGAACAAAGCGCTCTGGCGAGGTTTGATCTAAGTGTCAGGGCAACGAACATCTGACCTGACATCACTGTTCAGGGTGTGGTTAGAGGTCAGGGGGGCTGGAAGAGCTCCTGAAGTGCTCATAGCTGAGGCCACATTTATGATATATATACAAACCAGGGCTCAAATCTGTCACATAGAAATGAACGGCATCATGTTTCACTGTGCGTGGTTAAAGGAACGTGCCAGTATCACATTATTCTTCCTCCACTCGTACCTGAGTGACCTGGCATAATTTACAGTTCAAATGAAACCTTGTTTATGTCGTGCTGGGACTCTGTGCAGTCTCTCTGCTCATGCACTGTCTGACATTTTTAACTAACTGTCTTCTGATTCGCTGTCTCATAAATGTAAGGCAGATAGTACTATCATGAGAAGACTACATCAATCATATCGGATGTGTTTGACATCAGAGAGCCACAGATAGAGAAGAAAACTGTCTGAAACGAAGCTTTTACAGTAACAGTATATTGTTACTGTTACATGCATATATTATGTATAGAAAAAGGCATGATAAATTAGGTCCACTTTGTTGTAATGGAGCTGTTTGTTGTAACCACAGTGAATGAAAAAGAAACATAAATAAAAAAACGCAGTGCTAAAACGAGGCTCCCACTGTGGACGTGAATCAGAGTTCTGCTTGACAGTATTGTGATATTTTGCAATGCCAGCGCCACTCCTCACACCTCCTTCATCAGCCTTTCAAAAAGAGCATTTTGTCTTGGTGTCCATCGTTGCTGCAGCTGCTGTGTCAAAGCTCTGATGCCAGCTTGTTTCTCTCTGCGACACCAGCGGCACTACTTGATCATCCATCTGTGGATTTAATAAAACTATTTGTTTCAACACACTGTGATCTTGATGTTAGTACAAGATTAATATTTCTCTTAGCATTATTTAAAATAAATACATTTTGAAAAAATACAGGCAGCGCAGTAAGCACAGCAACAAGAACGTCCTGGGTTTGAATCCCCACAGCTGTGAGTGGTTGTGTCTCAGCCTTGTGACAGGCTGGCCACCTGACGCCTCGCGCCCTGAGCTAGCCGGGATAGGCTCCAGCACCCGCCACCCTGGAGAGGTTGGATGGACTTGAATATCTGTTAGCTGATATTGTTTTTATTTCTTTCTGAAGTTGGTTTTCCCACATTTGTAAGTTTTTACAGCATATATAATATCCAAAATGTCAACAACCACTGGTCTTTAAACCGGGGACAAAATCATCTCAGAGAAGATCGGCCAATAGAAAGGTGGTGAAGGCTCCTGCAGTGCCACTTGGAAACTGAATATCCTCACCACGGCACGATTGTTGCATCCAGTACAGCTCTTTAGCTTTTTCACCCATAATCCTCGGAGGCTCTGAAGGCGTCCGTAAGTCAGGCACAAATGCTCCGCCCACAGGCTGATATTAGGCTAGATATAACCTACAGCTGAGGGAAAATATGCTTTTATCTTTTTTGGTGAAAACATGTAAGCACAAAGTAGATTTCTGTGCTTCGAGCATTTATCGTACCGCGTCTGTACAGAACAATAAGAGCTGCTGTTATATATTCACCACACATCCTGCTCATTGATAAATTTCCCCTCAGTATGTTTGAGCGTTTGCTTTTCCTTTCATCAGTAAGCTGAATCAGGCTCTGCCTTCTTCACGCAGCAGCTCATCCATCTAAAAAGAGAACAGCAGAGTCCGTTTTCACCATTATATCATTCCTCCTCTTCAGCGTCTGCAGGACCACCATGAGGCTGATGTTTAAATAAAGAAAGCAGAGTTGTTGCCTCGCACAACAACTCATCAGACAAAGTTTGCCGTAACAGCAGGTGATAAGGCAAACATACATTTCTTAATTATGTTGTACTGATACGCTAATTCTATCATAATTCTGTGGTGAGATAAGAATTGTTCCAGTTCTGAAAACTGTGAAAAATTGCAGAAAAGCCAGAATATCAGTGTAAATTTGTTCACTCGTGGAATTGCTACGAGCCCATGTTCTCAGGTCAGAGGAGTCCTCAAAGATCAGCAGGAAATGTAAATGTCCTTTCACTCGTCATTTCAGAGTCTGACTCTATAATTTTACCAAAGTGGAGGTGCTGGGCAGGATGAGAGTGTGTGGGTGGGCAGGTGACCTCGCCCCAGATCGCTTGTCCTCCTCTTTCAGTCCATCAACAGACTTTGAGCGAGGATGACGGCAGGGAATTTTTCCTGTGTGTGAAAAGGCTGACGTTCCCACACAAATTTGAGCTTGGATTTATTTCACATCATTAATCTGTAAATGGAAACTCTAACTGATGGGGACAAAATTCAATCTTTCCAGCCTTTTGTTCCTCCAGACGTGGCTGCTAATTTCTTGGAAGTGTTTCTTGGCGATTACCCTGCTGACAGAGGAAGGAGCAGACGTGTAAGAGGTAAATATTGAGTTAGTCTCCGCGTCGCTTTAGTAGCAGGACGGAGTAGATGGAGATGAATGCTCGTGTTTACAACACGCATACGTCTGTCTTCCTGTAGCAACACTAACCAACCGTATTTTCCTGCCACCAGTACAATAGAGAAGCATCTGGCTTCTTGAAGTCCAGACGCCCACTCACATCCTGGGCCATCTGATCTCAGGAATTTGCATGATAAGGTGGGGCCAGGTTTCACAATGAGCTCACCTGAAACCAGGGCTGGACTGGGACAAAAAATCGGCCCGGGCATTTTGACTAGAGACCGGCCCACCAAAAATGTGACGTCATTCAGGGGTAAAATCGCAAAGGATTCTGGGAACTTGTGGCAAGAGGTACTAGCACATGCAGGCTTTCAATTGAACTCAGTTACACAGCGATAAAAAGAAACACAAAAAATGGCAAGAAGCTGTTGTATTATTAACTGCAATAGCCGGTGTTGTGCCAAAAAGTGATTGTCTGCCAAAAACTGATTTCCGGTATTTGCCAAAAACTGATTGCTCGTATTTAAATTGCTATGAGTAACTTGTTGGGCTATAATATGTGAAACACATGTCAAATGCATCCCTCACGGATGACATAAAGTCATCTCTCCATCTCCATCTCTCTCTCTGCTGCTCTTCTGTCTCCTGTCACAGACTTCTCCACTTTAGATGATAAATCAGCCTGGTGCAACATGTAAGGATTGGCACAATTTGTTAAGATTTTGAGGAGTTTGAGAAACTAACCTTAAGCATAAAATAAAATGTACTATCAGTAACTTCATAGCACCCGCCCAGCAGTATTTAAACTCCGTCATGCTAGCTAGTACACAGTACCAGTTATTCTAAGCGACTGTAAAAAGTCAGCACAACGAAAACAAACTACAACTTAACTTGGTTTATATGTGACACAGACAGACAGCAGGTCATAACTTCTTACCTGAAGTTCAGTTCCTCTGCCACTATGACCGGCGGCCGCCTCGGTCTCTCCTCCTCTTGCCTCCCCTTTCCCTTATCCACCTGCTGGCCTCCACCACTTGCTGATGTTGCTAAATCTGTGGAAGCTCTGCCATAGCTACCGCCAAACAATTCAGTTATTTTTACACATTTGGCAGCATCTGCCTGAAGGGCTTGTTTCTTTTTGGCCCTAATTTTTTCTGCACCTCCTTTCCTTTTTTTGTTCTCCATTTTCTTTAGTTCGTCTATAAGATTGCTAAACAAGGGGGAGGGTGCATCCGACCTCCTCGGCTGTAATTGGTCCAGCCCAGAGTCGATCATGACCAATTGGCCAATCCAACACCTTTCATTATTTATACCCTTCCAAAAAAAAAAAAAAAAATCGATCGGCCCATAAAAACAAAAAATCGCCAGCAGCCCACCGGGCAAATGCCCGGTATGCCCGATGGCCAGTCCAGCTATGCCTGAAACTCTGGCTGATTGGGGCCCACACCCAGTTTCACACCTTGGCTCAGGCGATTAGAGGATCATCAGGGGTCCTTTTGTCCCTCTGTGGGGGGTCACTCCCACTAGGTTTATATCTGGGACTCTCCACCATTTGACCTTAGAACTGAAGAAGCTTCTCGGATGAGAGGTGAAACGTC
Source organism: Diplotaxodon limnothrissa (assembly GCF_057381915.1). Taxonomy (NCBI): domain Eukaryota; kingdom Metazoa; phylum Chordata; class Actinopteri; order Cichliformes; family Cichlidae; genus Diplotaxodon; species Diplotaxodon limnothrissa. The sequence goes on along the minus strand of NC_140612.1, from coordinate 878,235 downwards.
TTCAAGCAACTTAAAGAAGTCCAGACGCTTTTCTTTGCAAGCTCCTTTGACTACGATGACCTGGATGACTGAGAACCTTCACAGATATATACAGCAGTAGATGATTTCCACATATTTTTCCTTTTGTAGTTGTATGTGATAAATATTACCTGCTGAGGAAGTTGTAAAACGTCTCAGGGTTGTGATCTGCTGCAGTCCCAGTTTTCTTTCTAACTCACTGTGTTCAGGGACCCATAAATCAAAGACAAGCTGAAATCCATCCTGCGACAGGGTTCACCTCTGTGCAGGGTGCCATGCACGGCGTGATGTTGTAAGGATTTTCAGGGGGTAGCTTTGGCCAAACGAAGTGCACAGCTAACAACCGAACACTTTCTTTATATCCAGGGAACATGTCAATAATGTGAGTTATAACTAGAGATGGCACGATACCACTTTTTTATGTCCGATACCGATATCATAAATTTGGATATCTGCTGATACCGATATGAATCTGATATAGTGTTTTTTAATCAATAAAACAGTTTTTTTAATATCTTGCTGCATTTTGTATAAGTTCATACTCAAGTTTAAATAAACAACAACACTAAAGCTATTCTGTTATACCTGTATGTAAAAAATACACTGCACCCAAAATATTTCATAGTTCAGCAAAACTGATCAATCAAATGAACTTAAACCTGCACCATCCTCCCTATTCTGGTATTTTAAAGAGTACTTAGCAGAAATATTAAGCAACCTAACTAATAGGGTTCCAACTCCCAGCAAAAAGAAATAGGGAACCACCCTCCACCTCATGATGCTTAATCAACATAATCAACTTTAATTTGATGCAGTGTGAAAAAAAATGCACAGAAATAAATAATTTTTCAAGAATAACTAAATAGATTCAACATCTTTCTTCAACAGAACTGCAGACTGCACAGATAGTACCTTCCCAAAGGAAAAAGTACTATAGCTTACTAGGGTATATTAGACTTAACAGTTACTATATACAGTAATTGACTTCTATTCATTTTACATCAGATTAAAACTTTGGGTGTAAGATTCAGATAATTATTTATTAAAAGCTAGATATTTTAAATGAGAATAAGAAAGAAAAGTATGTCTTTGTGCCCCCTTTTCCCTGTTAATGCCCTATCGGCCCCCCCGGCTCCCGGTGGCAGTCGTCCCAGGCCTCAGTCAGGAGGAGAGGGCGCTGCTCTTGCGGCGACCAGCAGGTTGTCTTTGTCTGTCAGTGTTTTTACTTTTTTTTATTTCATTCTTTTATTCCTTTATTTTATTTTATCTTTTTTTTTTTTTTTGCCTGAGGAAATCCTATAGCATCGGCTTGTGCTTTGTGGAACTTCTTTTAATGAAGATGGGTTTTTTATTTCGCATGGTTTTATTATTGGCAATCCTGACGGTTGTTTGGAGTCAGTGCTACTCTCAAACAATTACACATCATTGCTTGGTACGGTAATATGTCCCTGAATAATAAGACCAGACTTAACAACCTGGTTAAAGTGTCTGTCAAGATTTCAGGGAGGTCTCAGGTCCAGCTTGTGGACTTTTATAACAGGCCGGTGCTGAGCAAGGCAACCTCTGTCCTGTTGTGTTCAGATCACCCTCTCTTTAATGATTTTCAACTGCTTCCATCAGGTCGTCGTTATAAAGTGCCTGCAGTGAAGACAAAGAGACATAGACTGTCTTTTGTACCTAGTGCTATTATCATAGTTAATAACACTAAACCATGAGTGTTGTTGCCATTGCACATTGTGCTTTTTTGATGAAAAATCTAGGTTGTTTTATCAGGCTTATATTATATTATTTGATTTGATTTTTATTGATTAGCATTCAAATATCTCAGTGAAAACAGAACAAAGATCTACCACCAAGCAAGAAAGCATGAGACAAGGCTAATCAAAAGGTATTGGCTGAAGCATTTGCTTATTACGCCAACCCTTTTAACAAAATATCTTTTTGCATGCAGCTCCTGTACACAGGGCTCTTGGTGAGGTGACGTGTTGGTTGTCTGTTTGTTTGTTTGTACGGACATACTGCAAATCAATTTCCCGTTAGGGACAATAAAGTTACCATTGACCATTGGCTAAGCTTTGCTAGATCGCCCCTGCACAGTTACGTCAGCTGCGTAGAAAAAGATTCTGGTGTAGAAAGTAATATAAAATAAATTCTAACAACAGCTTATCAAGCTTAAACGTTCTGCTGTTGTTCAGCTGCTGGTTTCCTCTTTCTGGCGTGAAGTGAGCAATAAACAAACAAGAGAGACGGACTCACGACGGAAAAGCTGATCAGCTGATCATTAAGCAGTTTCATGATTGAAGTAGCAGCAAGAAGACGCAGTCGCTCCATATATCGCTTGTTAAGCTTAACGCTGGAATGCTTTACAAACATTCAGAGATGAACTTACACACTTGCTTTACTTCTCTCTGGGGTAACTTCATCGGAGATGAAATGCTGGTTTGGTAGCGAGGCTACAAATACTCACAGCTGCTCTATCAGGTGAGCACACTGCTCCGACATGCTACGGTTATGAGCCGAGTTACGCCGTGTCGCAACTTTTGTGAGATGCTTTTTTGATATTTAATGGATCGATTACATTTTTTATTTCTCTCCGATATCCGATCCAGTAATTTACGTCAGTATCGGACCGATACCGATACGTAATATCGGATCGGTCCATCTCTAGTTATAACACTGACCTCAGACCTCTACACTGCATTTCAATGAGCAAGCTGGATGAAGAAGCAACAGCTGGATGTGAACTGGGATTGTTTCTGATCACAGTCACTGAAACCACAGAGGTGAACCCTGTCACAGGAGCATATCTGCTTTACCTAATTTTATGCCCTTACATTTGTAGATGTTATTGAGTTTTGTGCTCTTGGAAGTAACTGACCTCTCTAGTGTGCAGTATCATCGTCTTGTGACAAAAACAGGAAAACTGATAGAAAATGCAAATTATATTCAATTATGTTGAACTGTGTGTTCATATGATATGACCTTCAAAACTGTTGTGCTTTCCTTAATAATCTCAAAAAATCTCAGTCCTTTTTTTTTTATTGAACAAATACGTTTTAATTTCTGATTGTCCCTCTACAGACACAAACTTAGAGATGTTCCCTAAACCCCGAGTCCGCTAGGGTGACCTATTATATATTCAGTACTGAAAGTAACTAAAGGTAATACTGGATCTGTGAAAGAGTGATAAAAGAACTATCTGGGCTTTAAGTGATGACGTATGAACCCTGCTTCTGGGTCCAAACTACTCAGAGTTTATTAAGGCTGTTGTGTTTTTAACATGTTTTAGTGCTTTGTATCTTGTTCTATTTAATCTCAAAAAGCCCCTAAAAACAGTCGGTGATCACTGTCGGCCTCTCTCCGTTTTTAAAGCTCAGTTTGTAAGCCCTTACGATGCAACTACAGCCCAGCCCATGCAGCAGTATATGAATGACTAACCTCGTATTGACCCTGTGCACGAGACAATGCTAACTTCCTGGTTTGAGACCGGATGTGGGGTTGTGCATTTCCGGTAGCTTTACTTTGCGGTCAATCGCTACTGCGAAGATATCCTCCACAATCATGTCCAAAACTCGAAAACGGAAAGATGGCGTTAAGTTACAAAGAGCAGAGGTGGGAAAACTCACCGCTGTTGTGTCATAAAAAATCTAATGATCAATTTTGACGTTTAAAGCGTTTAGATCGATCAGTTGTTTACATCACTCAGCACAAGCAGAACTGCATCACTGCAGCAGAAGACACCTCGTCCACACTCAGAAGCACATCTCTGTATAGTGACTGGTCTCATGATCTAAACAGGCAAATGTTCAGCATTCAAACTACAGGTGAAGAATAGTCAAACCAGATGTTTCCCCATTATGTCGAGATCAGCTAGTCCAGTACACACCTACACAGCATGTTAACAAACCATGAAAAAAGCCACACAAAAAATGAATGATTGCTGGTAACGGTTTCTATACATTAGTATGTACGAAGGGTATGTTGTGACTTACCTTCAAAATTACAGCGGTCCCTCGCTATAACGTTCACCTTTCACCTCGCTGTTTCACAGATTTTTTAGTGCAAGTTTGCATGCTTTTTTTTTACGTCACATTGTGTCCTGATCGCTGCAGACGATCTCCTCCGTGACGTCTCTCCTGTACAGTACAGAATCGCTGCATCGATCGTTAGCAGTGTGACCTACTTGATTTCACCTATCGCTGGTTATTTTTAGAACATAACACCCGTGATAAACGAGGGACAGCTGAGAAATATAACATTTGAATCCCTTTTCTCTTTTGCTCTGAGGCGCGGGGGAAAAATATCGACAAGTCGATGAACATCATTTACAGATATATTGGGTAAATGCCCAAGACATCTATAGAAATGTAAATCGCCGCTTGATTCATTCATTTGCTTAACTTGTTTTGGACCGTAAACCAGGCGCGAATAGGACACCGGAAACAAAGCTCCCCACAGGAGTTTCTGCAACGGAAGTAGCATATGCTAACGTGCACATAGTCAATTGTGGATGGATTATCTCAGTTGTTCTCCTGACTGAAGTCTGGTCCGTTTACAGCATCCTGCCATGCGATTGCATTTGTCTCTAACCATCAGGAACCTTCACGTTAACTTTTATCGAGTGGAAAAAAGTTAGCGTTCATCCTCCAGCTTCACAGTTAATGTTATGCTAACATCCCTCTGTTAGCATAGCTAGCGATCACGTAGCACATCATTATATATCAGCTAGCTCAACTTCAGTGACCCTACAAACGTCACTGCTGTTTAGTTTTATGTCTCCATGCTTTACAAATACAGGCCATTTTTCATTTATGTTGGAAGTGATAGCAGAGCTGTACGTTTGAATTTTTTCAGAAATCTCTCAGTCAGAACATGCAATATCATGCTTAGGTGGAAACTAGCGAGCTAACTTCCTGCTAACTTCTAACTCCGTTAAATTTACTAAATTCTGTTTTCATGGATGCCTGGATGTTAAACTTAATTGTTACACCTGGTAGAGCAGAACGCTGATCATTCTATTACAGATGAAAGAATTTAGACGACTTTCAGTGATGCCGCAGTGTTTGTTTGACTTTGGGACCTGAAGCAGAGTTTGGGCTCAGGCACGGCTAATGATGTCACACTTAAAGACTGGATAAGCCACTGGGGAGATATTTTGGAAAAAATTTGTGATTGCTCACCGAGCAAAAGTTCTTTCCGATCATTCAAAGTCTTTAATGCTCGCAGATGGCAAATGCTGTAAAAGCATGCCCCATAATAAATGCACTATTTCACAAATGGACCGACCAAAACATCCACCTTGCAAACAGTGCTACAAATTTAAGGGTAAATTGCTCGATGTTTAGCTGATAGATTCAGTTCTATTCAGTTTTATTTATATAGCGCCAAATCCCAACAATAATAATAATAATAATAATGGATTGGATTTATATAGCGCTTTTCAAGGCACCCAAAGCGCTTTATAATGCCACTATTCATTCACTCTCACATTCATACACAATAGTTCCCTCAAGGTGTTTTATATTGTAAGGTAAAGAGGTACATTTTCAGATGCTATAGTTTTGTCTTGCACAAGATCATTTGTTTACAATGATATCACAACGAGTGTGGCAATTCTCCACATGACAGCTTCATTAACAGCAGAATGAGTGGCACCAGGGCATAGCTCTGTGTCAGATCAGCCGTCTATAGCTGTCAGAAAGCCTTTCATGTGTTTGTCTCTGCAGGTAAGCTCAAATCCCAAAGTCTGAGCTGTTCCTTTAACCAGCTCGTATGCGAGTGTTCATGTGCCAGCAGTCAGTGGTAGCAGGCGTGTTTCTCTGAGCTCCCCACACTGTTTCTATTGTTGTAGCCATCCTGTTCTCTTCTCACTCTCAGTGCTGTCTCTTTAATCTGCATGCAGTGTGTTTTAAGAGTGACTGTCAGCATGTCCACTGGTGTGTGTGTGTGTCTCTAATAGTAGGAAGTCTGAACATTTCTGGTTGATTATGATTCTGAAAAGGAAAAGTGAATGTATTTTGGTTGTGTGTCTCTGTGTGTATTTGTGTTAACCTGTTTGTTTGTCCCTCTCATGTCTCTGTAGTTGGCCATGGCTGGATTAGGAGGGTAACAAAAAAAAAGAACAAAACAGAACAAAACAGCCCACCCACTAGCTTTTCCATTTCCCCTGTGTATGCTTTGAGGCACAGTTTTAAATGATGCCTGACTTTGTTGTGCCCCCCACCGACACCCCACACCCCCAATTCTTCACAAACGCCTCACCCATCCACCCACGCCCACAGCCCCCATTTTTCCATGATCCCATCTGAAACCGCAGCTTGCTTTCTGCCACTTAAAAGGTTAAAAACCCAAACCGTCTGGGTGTCGCCTGCCGCACGCCTGAAGATACCGAAGCCAGGCTGCACGCTCAGCCTTCCTGTTGTCATGGCAACATCATTGCTCATCACCACGGCCTGTTTTCATTGAGATGTGTCCGGTCCGTGAAACTGATTGATTTCAGAAACCTGCTCGACCGTGAACCCTTAATGTTCAGTAACCCCTTGCGTGCTGGCTTGTTAGTTCTGTGATGCCAAAAAAAAGGGTGTTTGAGAGTCACTTGCACAACAGATCTGCATTTGCATGTCTCTTTAACTGTTTTCTTATCACTGTGAGAGGTGACACATGTTGATTGTGATGTAGCTTCTTAACTTTTTGTCACTCTCTGTCTGAGCTACAGGTGTACAGGCCCTTGTGCCTCATCAGAAACACTTGTTGAATCCTGTTATGCAGAGTTTGAGGCTGTAAGACAGGAAATTTTCCTGATCCACTGCAAACAGACTGCAAGGCCACGCTGAGTAAATAGAGTCTGACATGTAAACAGTAGCAGACCTGACACTGGGTAGGAGAACAGGGCGAATGGCTGCCCGAGTGTGGGTGGTGACGGCACGCCGCTGGGCATGTTTGTAGCCGCTGCCAGTCACGTTAATCTGCCCCGCCAATCATCATCCTGCGCTGCTTTGGTGGACTATAATAGCTTGTGTGCAGGGGGAAGCGTGGGGGGCTGCAGCTGTGGTAATTAGTTTAGTATGAGTAAGATTAGGCATATAAAGGAAACTATCCTAAAATCATTGAGGAATATTAGATTTTTCCACATTTTTATTCAGTATCCCATGATCCCATCTAAGGAATTATGTTATAAGTCACAGGTGTTACACAGTCACCCCTGAAAAGTTTTGGCTTTTGTCCTGATCAATGGGGGCGTGTCCACAGGGAGGTCATGTGATGGTACCGCCCTCCAAACTATGTCTGGACCCTCACTAGCCCATCTCAAATGGCTTTGGGCTAGAGTCGTTTAGTCTTACGATGCATCAGTGATAGAAAGTACTCAAGTACTTTACTGAAATGCAGTTTGACTATATTCTAGTATTTCTACTTATGATATGTGCTGCTTCTTTTACATTTCATAACATTCACTTTAAATCATTGTTTACTAATTTGTTTGAAGATTATAAATAAAAACACTTCTAACATGTTATATTATAAAATGCCACATAACTGTATATAAGCACATGAGATACTGCCAGGAGCTGAAGACCCATCTATTGTTTGCTTTATCACAGTCAAACAGAACATTTTGTATCCAAACCCACCAAACCAATCAGAATATCAAGCATTTGATAAATAAACACCTTTTTGTGCTTGGATAATAAAGTGGCTTCATTACTTTTGTGTTTTATGAATTGGCAAATAGATTAGCAAAGCGAGTATTTATCCTTTGTGAGAATGCAGTGAGCATTCACCACCAAAAAGATGATTTGGAGGATTGTGCTGTTGTGCACAATCAAAAGCAGAGGTAAGACAGAGCCTTTTGGATAGTTTATGACAGAGAGTGTTCAGCATGCATGGTTGGATCCCTTTCCTCACAGGTCTCGCTGTTTGCTATATGCAGGTCTTGCACTCTCGGTCTTTCTGACAGACTCACCCTTTCTCACATATTCACAGTCACAAGCATTTCACTGAAGAACACAGAGACTTTTAAATTATTACCTCGCAGATGAAAGTGCCAGCTGTGGCATACATGATGACTGTCACTCTAAGACGCTAATGTGGGTTTCCGTCATTCTCTCTCTTTGTAAGAACTGTTGAATATTCACGGGGCGATTTGAAATCACTTTTAAAAATAATGTTCTTCATGAATTTTTTTATCACATTTTGCTTGGAATTATTTTTAGTAACTGTTAGTTCTGACATATTTGTCTTTAATCTTCACGCTTTGCAGTCAGTTGTTTAAAAAAAATCCCAGTTGATGCAACGGCAGTTTGAATGAAAGAGAAGTAGTGGACTGTGCGTAATAACTTCGGTGGAGATTCAATTCAATTTTATTTATATAGCGCCAAATCACAACAAAAGTCGCCTCAAGGCGCTTCATAGATACAGAGAAAAACCCAACAATCACATGACCCCCTATGAACAAGCACTTTGGCGACAGTGGGAAGGAAAAACTCCCTTTTAACAGGAAGAAACCTCCAGCAGAACCAGGCTCAGGGAGGGGCGGGGCCATCTGCTGTGATTGGTTGGGGTAAGAGAAGGAAGACAGGATAAAGACATGCTGTGGAAGAGAGACAGAGATTAATAACAGATATGATTCAATGCAGAGAGTCTGTTAACACATAGTGAGTGAAGCAGAAACACCAGTGCATCATGGGAATCCCCCGGCAGCCTACGTCTATTGCAGCATAACTAAGGGAGGATTCAGGGTCACCTGGTCCAGCCCTAACTATATGCTTTAGCAAAAAGGAAAGTTTGAAGCCTAATCTTGAAAGTAGAGATAGTGTCTGTCTCCTGAATCCAAACTGGAAGCTGGTTCCACAGAAGAGGGGCCTGAAAACTGAAGGCTCTCCCTCCCATTCTACTTTTAAATACTCTAGGAACAACAAGTAAGCCTGCAGAGCGAGAGCCAAGTGCTCTAGTAGGGTGATATGGTACTACAAGGTCATTAAGATAAGATGGGGCCTGATTATTTAAGACCTTGTATGTGAGGAGCAGGATTTTGAATTCTGGATTTAACAGGAAGCCAAAGCAGGAGAAATCTGCTCTCTCTTTCTAGTCCCTGTCAGGACTCTTGCTGCAGCATTTTGGATCAGCTGAAGGCTTTTCAGGGAGTTTTTAGGACTTCCTGATAATAATGAATTACAGTCGTCCAGCCTGGAAGTAATAAATGCATGAACTAGTTTTTCAGCGTCACTCTGAGACAGGATATTTCTAACTTTAGAGATGTTGCGCAAATGGAAGAAAGCAGTCTTACATATTTGTTTAATATGTGCGTTGAAGGACATGTCCTGGTCAAAAATGACTCCAAGGTTCCTCACAGTGTTACTGGAGGCCAAGGTAATGCCATCCAGAGTAAGAATCTGCTTAGATACCATATTTCTAAGCTTTTCAGGGCCGAGTACAATAACCTCAGTTTGATCTGAATGTGTTCGCCCTCAATGGAGCAGCTGGGAAAAAAGACCACAAGGTTCCTGCATTTCATGTAAAATACATACAGTATGTGGAAGGCAGTCGGCATGATGTGCATTTGATTGTGAACGTAGAAGCATTTTGCAGCATGACACAATTACTGCATGTTTGACTTCCATGATTGCCACACTCCTCTGTGTCCTGATGGTAGTTAGAGTCTTCCATTAAAAACCAGACTTGGATTTAAGCACACACCTCAGGTGGGTGGGATGGGTTGCTGCACACAGCCAGTTTGTGTGACAGTCACCACAAAAATGTGGTGGTTTTCACAGAAAGCGTATGGCTCGATGTCGCCCAAACTGGAAGAGCTTTAATGTTCAATTTGCAAACAAAAAATGATGCGACCATGGGTGGAGACTGCGAGGAGTGCTGCTGGAACTGGAACGGATCAAAGCGAAGGAGATAGGTCTTGTTCTTTGATGTCTGTATCAGCAGGAGGACACCTTGAAAGATACTCAGTTATACAGTAGAAAGACATGCTTCAGAAGTGCACTTAGGAGTGGGTGAGATACAAGCTATGTATCATGCATTTATGAATGTAATGCGATGCATGCTAAAGGTGTGCTCCTCCTGTCTGCGTGTGCTCTACCCATCGACTGCCAGGAGGGGCCCTGACGCAGGCACCGAGACACTAGATGTGCCATTTGTTTGGGCTTACTGCTGAATAATTAATGCTTATCCATTCACTCTAAGAGACTGAGCGCTTCCCAAGGACAATGGATTTACTGAAACTTCTTTCCTCTGGCACCATTTGCACAACCTCAAGGCTCATGCATTAAAAGGTAATTAATAAATCAGGCTTTTAGTCTGATTTGTGTTCAAGTCTGTACTCCAGTTGGCTGACTGTAGCTCAGGTGCTCCTTACATAGCATAGCACGAGTTCACTGGGACCAGCTTAAGCTTGGTTTGATGATCCTGTTTTGTCCCTTAAATCTCAGCAGTTACTAATTTTGTGTGTAAATTGTGGGTCATAAACCCTTGACTCGTTAATTTAGCCAAACACATCACATATTTGTTGTTAGTAAATCGAGTCATTCATCAGCTGATGCAGATGATACTGAACATTTATGAATCTAAACAGTGTCTGAGAACCTGAGCTTCTGTAACAAAAGGGGTATTCATTGTTTTGACCATGTGTGGGCGCCACAACAAGAAATCCTCTCCATGCAAACATCCAGCACGCAGAGGAAAAGACGAGTATGATTTTGTATTTGTTGCCACGACAGTGGAATGTGTAACCTTTGTACTGTAGCTGATGCCCCAGGGACAAAAGGCCACAACACTGAATATTGGATTTCTATTATAAAAGAGACATAAAGTGGTCAAAAAATTAGACCTTTACTTCTTCCTCCTTCAGCTGCTCCCTTAAGGGAACAACCTATTCATCCTCCATGTCCTCTTACATTACATCCATGAATCTTCACTGTGGTCCCTATTTTCCCGTGTTCTACATGATTTGTCCAGTATATCCACAGTTCCTCCTTTGCAGATGTCCAAATCATCTCAGACTCACTGCTCTTTGTCTCCAAACTACTCCACCTGAGCTCTACCTCTAATCCTGTCTCCAAACAAGACCTCATAGCACATCTCACTACCATTATATAAATCTTCCCTTTCACTTTTGCTGCCATCGCTCTGTCACGCATCATCGCTTGCACTCATCTCTACTCAGTCCACCCTCCATCCATGTTTGCTACCTCTGCACCAGTCTCCCTCTCAGACATGTACTTTGTCTTGCTTCTGCTGACTTCCATTCCTCTTCTCTCCAGAGCGTACCACCACCTCTCCAGGCTCTCTTCCACCTGCTCTCACTACAGATCACAATTTAATCTGCAACCATGAATAATAACTTCATTAATGGTGGGATAGCTGAGTGAGAACAATGTGACACTGCCCATGATAATGGTGGTATTATAATACAACAGTTCTAAGGGGGGGGGGGGCATGGATTCGATCAGTCTGTGGCACTGCTCCGGTGTTATGACAGACTCTCTGATAGGAGTCTTCAGCTGTTAGGTCTGGCATATATCGCATCTTCACAATATCCCATAGATTTTCAACGCGGTTAGGGTCAGGCGAGTTTTCTGGCCAATTAAGCACAGGGATACCATGATCCTTCAATCAGGTACTGGTAGCTTTGCCAATGTGTGCAGGTGCCAAGTCCTGTTGGAAAATTAAATCTGCATCTCCATAAAGTTGGTCAGCAGCAGAAGGCATGAATTGCTCTAAAACTTCCTGGTACATGGCTGTGTTGACCTTGGACCTCAGAAAACACAGTGGAGCAACACGAAACCATCACTGACTGTGGAAACATTTCACCTCTGGAACTCTGGGACCCTGATTTCCAAAGGAATGCAGAATTTTCCTTCACCAGAGAACATCACTTCACTGCTCAGCAGCAGCAATATTGAATCTTTTCACAATGATTCTCTGAGATACTGAATTTGGGGTTTTTATTAGTTGTCAGTTATAATCATCAAAATTAAAAGAAACACACTTGAAACACATCAGTCTGTGTGGAATGAATCACATTATACACATTTCACTTTTTGAATGGAATTAGTGAAATAAATCAACTTTTTGATGATGTTCTAACACCTGTATATATATCACAACAACAATCACCCCAAGGTGCTTTATACTGTAAGGTAAAGACAGTCAAACCCCAACAATCAGACGACCCCCTTTGAGCAAGCACTTTGGTGACAGTGGGAAGGAAAAACTCCCTTTTGTCACAGCTGCCGAGGCGAGCCGTGTGGTGTTGGAGGGAGAAAGGACTCAAAATGCAGGCAGTAGATGATAATGCTAGTGATGTTTACAAAGTGGTGTAGTGGCAAAACAGGCAGTGAGGGATGACAAAACTAAAGAAACTGGGAAAACTAAATAACAAACCTGAGAGGGTACCAGCAGGGGGCAGCAGGGGGCAGCAGGGGGCAGCAGGGGGCAGCAGGGGGGAGCGGCAGGGCGCCACGGACGAGGGCCAGGACACCGTGGACCACAAACGAACCGGCAACAGGCAGGAGAACACAGGGCTTAAATACACACAGCAGCAATCAGGGGATGAGAGACAGGAGGGAAACACAGCTGGAAGCAGTGGCGTCATTAGGCTATTTTAGGGGTGCTTAAACCTCCCTAAAATATTCTTAAGCCCCCCTAAATAATTTGTTTGTTTTTTTTTAGTTTTTTTTTTTTTAATTCAACTTTTTTTTTTTTTACAGAACTTGCAGACAAATTCAATATAAAGATGCAGGAATATGAGTTTAAAGAAATAATAATATAAACCTGTCGCTATTCACATAAATATGATCATAACTCAGTTGGTCCCTTTCGCTTTACACTGTTAAGGTAGCGTCAGTGCTTCGTTATGCAATCCGTTCCAGTTGTTCACAGGGGACATCCACATTACTGAAAATCCAGTCCTCGTTTTCACTGCTACTTTACACTCCGCTCGTATACACCTGCAGACACACTAGCGTGCATGCGCCAAACAGCAAGAAATCATGGATATATGCAAGTTTTTCAAGAAAGTAAGTCTTCATCACTGGCTGGTAGTAACAATTAGTTAGCTCCAGCTAACAGCAGAGAGTGCCATGTAAATAATGAACCAGGTGCTCCCCATTCTGATAAATAAAAACCTGGCTAGCGCATTAAGTTAAATTGTTAGCATAATGTTAATTTCTGTCACTCGTTGTAGCTCTGAAAAATCGAGCTGAGCTCATTCAGGTATGGTTATCATCAGTGGAAATAATAATAATCACTCCTCCATCCCCATTAACCTGTAGGAGTCAGGGCAGAGGATCACAGAGAGGGAGAAGGGAGAGACCTCTGCTGGAGAGGTGGGTCTAAGATTTCGGTTGATCTGATATCCTCGTGTCGGTGTTGTTCCCAGATCATCATACTAAATGTTGTTCCAGGATCAACATTGCAAGTGACCAATCAGAATGTTGTGACGTCATACTTTTGCGTAAAAAACCGGCGTAAAACAAAAACTGTACTAAAGCTGCATGAAACCGCCTCTGTCCGCCGATCAACGGACCCTGACCCTAACCCTAACCGTAACCCTTTAATAAACAGTAAGCAGAATTGATATTGTCCTCGCAACATTGGAATTTCATAAATGCACGAATGGCTTGGCGCGCAAAAGAATAACGTCACAACAATGTGATTGGTCACTTGCAATGTTGAACCTGGAACAACATTTTCATGATGATGTGGGAACAACACCAACACGAGGATATCAGATCATCCCTAAGATTTCACAGGATGGAGTCATTTGTGATGCAGACAGTCTGATTAGAATGTTATGGAACTCAATATGGATATGAAATATGAAACATTTCAGTCACGGTACAACATATAAGACCTGTTTAACTTGAGCTTTTATTTAGGAGAGTCAAGGTTAGAAAGTGGAGAGAACAAAGATATATATATATAAGTCAAATTAGCCTGACTCACATATTTTGAGGGTTCTATTTTAATATTACTTCAATTCAAGTAATTTAGTAATATTTTTCAGGGCTTTAAATTGCAACCATTTTAGTCACATGCGTGCTCAAAATGTAATGTTTGTAACTTCAAAATATTTGGGAGCAACAAATTACTGTGGGGCGTGAGCAGAACTCATGATATTAGCAATTTACATTACAATTCAGTATGTTTTAATGTATCTTGAAGGGTGAGGCAGAAGGAGTGGCTGAGGGAGAAAAAGGTCAACAGGCAAGTTCAAGTCAGAGAGAGCAAGGAGAGACAGAGGAGCTGCAGCAAATAGATCGAGAGGCAGAGGAAGATCAAGTTATTACAGAGAGAGGAGAGCAAACAGGCCAAGAGAGGGAAAATGATGAAGCAGCTGCAGCAACTCATTCTACTACAGGGTTTGATTTAGGTGACAAAGACACAGGGCCCAGACAGGTGAAGCTGAAGAGCTATCCACATGATACTTTTGGTACACAGAAGCGAGCATTTAACCACAGCTGGTTTGAATATTCAGTCAACCAGAATGCAGCTTTCTGCTTCCCATGTAGAGTGTTTGGCAAAAACATCAAACATGATAGTTTGGTCAGTAACGGTTGCAAGAACTGGAAGAAAGCTTTAGTCATCTTTGGCAAGCATGAGATGGCACAAACACACAAGGACAGTGTTGTTACATGGAAAAGCTACCAGGGAACTAGCAAACAGGGAAACGTTGCACAGATGATAGCAACTGCAAATGTGAGAGAGAGTCGAAAGAAGAGAGTATCTCAGACGAATTGTTGCAGTCACCTCATAAACACGATGATATGAAGCATCGTTAAAGTGTCACTTCAGTAATGTTGACTCATGTTTTTAATAATGACTTTAAAACACTAAACTCTAATTTCTGTGGTTATTTTAAGTTTACAGAATATAACATGTGGTAAGACGATGAGTTTTACTTCTCACTGTCCGTGTTATGTGTATCTATTTATCATGTATGCTACTTTGCTCTGTGGACTGTAAAATGTTTCATTGTGTTCATGAAATAAACCAGACTTTCACCGTCTGCATCTTTTACTGTTTTTCTGCTTTTGTTCACTCCAAGTTTGACAAAACCTACAGATATCCAGAGTTAACTCACTAACAATGTGGAGCAGTCTCAGTGTATTTAGCTGCTTTTTCCCTGAACACAACCAACTGAGAGAAACGCCTGTAGGCCTCACTTTGGTCATTTGAACGCTGAAGGAGATTTGAAGGAGAAAAGCAGAAAAACAGTAAAAGATGCAGACGGTGAAAGTCTGGTTTATTTCATGAACACAATGAAACATTTTACAGTCCACAGAGCAAAGTAGCATACATGATAAATAGATACACATAACACGGACAGTGAGAAGTAAAACTCGTCGTCTTACCACATGTTATATTCTGTAAACTTAAAATAACCACAGAAATTAGAGTTTAGTGTTTTAAAGTCATTATTAAAAACATGAGTCAACATTACTGAAGTGACACTTTAACGATGCTTCATATCATCGTGTTTATGATGATAAAACATGTTCTCTCATTAGTAGTTGTCTGCGCTGTCACTTGTCATGAAAATGTCCTGAGTCAGGGTTCCTCTTCAATCACCATTGATCATTAATAGGACGCACAAAAGATTTGTTACATTATCCCCATAAACAACACGCTTTTATAGAAATCATTGTGACACAGATATTTAGATTCTTGCTTCATAATGTGCACGAACTCAAAATCTTTAGCTTCATATTTATAAAGTATCGCAAAGAATACATTTATACCATTGTATGAGCTACACTTCTTGTAAAAAACTGATTGATAATGCGTTTGAGAAAAGCTCCTGCTGTGACCTTCCTTCTGTGAGGGCACACACACACACACACACTCACACACACACACACACACACACACACACACACACACACACACACACACACACACACAGAGAGAGAGAGAGAGGGGGGGAGATCATTAATACAAAGGATTGGAGCCGTTTTTGGATTTTCACTTGTTGTTGGCTTTAATATGAACAGTCACATAAAATTCATTCCAGTTTTTTTTTGCCTTTGCTTCAATTAAGATGTTTCTTTAAATCTACAACAGCTTCCTTTTCAAAAAAGTTTACTGACATAGTAAGGAAGTAGCTAGGGACCTCAGTAAGTATGAGCAACAATAGCTTAGGGACAGTTTCTACAATAAAGAGGATTTCATCATCTGCTGTTCGTCAAAAAGTGCCGTATTAAAAACAATTCAGCAGCCCCTCAGAGTGCGGATACAAACTGTTTTCAGCTGTAGAGGTAGAGGTACGCTACATGTACTTATCAACATACAGTTTAGCGGAGTGGATTAGAGTGCATTGGTGCTTGGGCCTCTTTTATTTAGCACGGTTATACCATTGTGAATTTAGCTATACGAATATGCTCAAGAGTCTATCATATGTTTGACATGGAACTAAAAATTCAAAATATATATTTTTTAAATCAGTAACTTTGCAAATTTAGAGGAATTGTTTTCGGACAACATATGTGTCACATTTTAAACAATGTTTGAATAATCAGCACTGACATACAGACATTTATGCCCTGGGTATAACAGACATGCTTACCTTGTGAAAGGCCCTCGGATTTCTTGGAGCAGAGAAACACTCTGTATTGTTGCTTTTCTCTATTGTATAAGCAGCGCCCGACTGCCAGAAACGCTCTGTGCGGGTAGCAAAGTCGGCTCCAACGCACATTCAGGTGAAAAAATAACAAGTTAAAACGCTATACCTTGCGGCAGTTGGGAAGTGCTGAGGAAAATACTGTGTGTCTGATGGGGTGTTTTTATATAGGTGGGGCTACTTTCAGTTGACCTCTGAGATGTAGAGATAAAAGAGCATGATGTAAGGAAGAAAGGTGGCAGGCCTTTGGAGACTCTGTTGGACATGGTTTCTGCTGGCCTCTGACATGATAAGACTAGTTGCATTAAAGCCATTAACTGTTTGTGAAGAAACACCTTTGGGCTGAGATGCTCTTGATAAGGAGCATCTTTTGTTTGCTTCATGACTTCTTTTGCAGACTGTTGGGCCCCTAACTGCACCCCCTCTGATCAGCTATGTGTAATCATCGGGTCTAACTGTTGCAGAGTGTGGGAATTAACTATTTGTGAAGAAACACCTTTGGGCTGGGATGCTCTTGATAAGGTCTCCTCTTTTGTTGCTTCATACCTTTTTTACAGACTGTTGGGAGCCTAACTGTACCCCCCTCTGTCTAACTGTTACAGAGTGTGGGAATATGTGCTTTTTAGAAGTATCACAGTTTATTTCTAAAAGAATACATGTTGTTTGCGGTGCTCTATTTAAAACTATTGGCCTGTGAAACTTTTAGAAAAGTGAAATGCCCCTAAAGTAGTTAAATCATCTATGTGTAATCAGCGAGTCTAACTGTTGCAGACTAGTAGATAATTATAAGACTAGCTGCATTAAAGCCACATTGAGGTTGATACAGCGCTAGTGTGAATATGTACTTTTAGAAGTATCACAGTTTATTTCTAAAGGGATACATGTTGTTTGTGGTGCTCTATTTAAAAAAAAACTACTAGCCTGTGAAACTATTAGAAAAGTGAAATCTTCCTAAACTAGCTATTAAATGCTGTGTGGGAATACACGGTTTTTAGAAGTATCACTGTTTATTTCTAAAGGGATACCTGTTATTTGCTCCTAAATAGCACTGAAGAAAATGCAAAAGGCTCCTAACTAGTTAAAATACCCCTAAAGTAGCTAAATTAAATCACCTATGTCTAAATAACAGAACTCTGAGACCTATACAATCCTTTAAAAAGAGTGTGAAATGCCACTAAAGTAGTTAAATCAGCTATGTGTAATCATCGAGTCTAACTGTTGCAGACTAGTAGATAATTATAAGACTAGTTGCATTAAAGCCACATTGAGGTTGATACAGCGCTAGTGTGAATATGTACTTTTAGAAGTATCACAGTTTATTTCTAAAGGGATACATGTTGTTTGTGGTGCTCTATTTAAAAAAAAAACTACTAGCCTGTGAAACTATTAGAAAAGTGAAATCTTCCTAAACTAGCTAAATTAAATGCTGTGTGGGAATACACGGTTTTTAAAAGTATCACTGTTTATTTCTAAAGGGATACATGTTATTTGCGGACCTCTGTTTGAAAACTATTTGCTCCTAAATAGCACTGAAGAAAATGCAAAAGACTCCTAACTAGTTAAAATACCCCTAAAGTAGTTAAATTAAATCACCTATGTCTAAATAACAGAACTCTGAGACCTATACAATCCTTTAAAAAGAGTTTAATTAAAACACATAATGGTTTCATTAAATAATACTCTATTAAACACATGTGAACTCATATGACCCCTGGACACACACGCACATGCAAAAAGTCCGTTCTCGCGCACGTGCACACGCACATGGACGCGGCGGAGGATAGGGAGGGGGGAAAATGCCCTCGGGGTGGGGGGTGTGGGGGGTGGGGGGGGGGGGAATGCCCTCGGGGTGGGGGGGGGGGAAGTATAGGTATATTACTACTCACCTCCATGTTAGGGAGACAGGGACTCCCTTTTCGTGGCCATGATGAAGGTGAAGACAGCACCAACAGAGGGAATTTTCTTGCGTGCATGGAGCTTTTGAAGGAGTTTGATCCTTTTCTTCAAAAACATAATCCCCCATCAAATGCACAGTATATCTCGCCAACATCCCAGAATGACATGATTGACTGTTGTGCCCAGGAAGTTACTGGTTACTGGTGTCATTGTATCTGAAATGACAAAGTCTAAAGTCTATGCCATCATGGCAGATGAGGCAAGGGATGAAAAGGCAGAGCAGTTAGCTGTTTGTGTCAGGTACGTGTCAGAGGGGGCAGTGAAGGTTTCCTTGCACTAGCAGAGATAAAATCGTTTGATGCCCAGTCCATTGCAAATGAGATTCAGCAGCAGATCCAAAACTATGGTCTTGCAGAGCTTAAATGTGTAACACAAACATATGATGGTGCAGTTTTTTTCTTGTTATTGATGCAGCAAACACATTTCCTGTTTTCTTGTTGCACTGTATTATAAAACAGACTGAAATAAAACAATAGATCTATTGGTGGCCTAGGATGTTTAATTTATCCAAAAAAGTACGAAAACAATTTCTCAGTCTTGTTTTCTGTTTGTGAAATTTTGTGCTCATTCACTACGTTCGTTCATATCGTGTGCATCTCTTGGGGGCTAAGCCCCCCCTGTCCTTAAAACATAGTGACGCCCCTGCCTGGGAGAAATCAGAGCCGACGGGACAGAGGAAGCGTAATCTGAACACACTCACATGAGACAGAGACCTTCAGAATAAAACAGGAAACTCACAGACACAGAACTGGACAAGACGCTGAACTGAACAGACAGATTCACACACAGTGTGACACCATAGACAGAAGTGGCACCAGGACAGGCACAGAACAGAAACCTAACAAATGGCAAATCATAACAGAATACATGCTCAGGATAAACAAAAGCGTGAAGAAACACAAACCACTGAGTCGGCAGACTCAGGACCATGACACCTTTTAACAGGAAGTAACCTCTAGCAGAACCAGGCTGAGGGAGGGGCGGGGCCATCTGCCTCAACCAGGGGTGTGGGGAGGAAGACAGGACAAAGACCATTCTGTGGAAGAGAACCGGAGATGAATAATAACTAAGGCTTAAATGCAGAGTGGTGTATAAACACAGGGTAAGCGAGTAAAGAAGAAACACCCAGTGCATCATGGGAATCCCCAGGCAGCCTACACCTATTGCAGCATAACTAAGGGAGGATTTAGGATCCTCTGATCCAACCACAACTATAATATTTTAAAAAAGGAAAGTTTGAAGCCTAATCTTGAAAGTAGAGATAGTGTCTGTCTCCTGAATCCAAACTGGAAGCTGGTTCCACAGAAGAGGGGCCTGAAAACTGAAGGCTCTGCCTCCCATTCTACTTTTAAATACTCTAGGAACAACAAGTAGGCCTGCAGAGCGAGAGCGAAGTGCTCTAATAGGGTGATATGGTAACATGAGGTATTTCAGATAAATGGACGCTGTTTATTTCCAGTACTCAGATAAAAAATTATATGCAGAACTGTTCTTTCTAATCTATTAAGCTGTGATGATGATCCCCCAGACTTCGGTGTGAGCATGTCATCTGTGGGTTTGGTTAAAGTGTAACTGTGTGAGACAACGAGGCCTTTTTAAAAAGCATTATAATACATCAATGTTTTATCATCAAGTTAAAACATCATCAAATAAAATGTAGCTCAATAAAAAGCTGGACATCCTGGTGAAGCTAATGTTTTGACCCAATAGTGAAATGCTTTCAGTCATGTAAAAGAATATTTCTGTCTGTCTGCTTCTCCTACCCAGGGTTTGAAATCCAGTCACTTAGCAACTGAAGGCTGATGAAATCTAATAAGCTGCACATCCTTCAGACCTTTTTTTCTTTAAGCCAAAGTAAGTGTTGAAGAAATGCTTTCCTGCTGCTTAGATTAACTCACATCTTGTAGGAGCGCACCATCAGAGCCTCTGACTTTGGGCAAAGGTCAGGCTGCATTTCTAAAGACGTGTTTATGCTCAGTGGCATCTTATTTATCTGCCAAGAGTCACAGTTGTTGCACACAGGCTTTTGGCTGACAGCACACTGCTCAGCTATCCTCACAGCTTTGAAAAAAGGCCAAATATCCATTGTACAGACTGTACACTGTCAGACACACAAGGGTCAGGCTTCAAAAATATCATACAAACAAGGAAAAGACAGACGTGTATGAAACGAGCTGCCATCTCCTAATAATGGAGCAAGCTGACCCCGTAACAGCTGAAGGTGTTGTTGGTGTTTATTTCTGTCCCTACAAAGTGAAGCGCAGTAACGTTGGTGACGTTTGCTTGGTCATTTTATCTGATGCTAACTGAGTGCCTGGTTACTCGGCAGCATCAGCCCCTGGATCTCTCTGTCTGTCTATGCTGGCTTAAAGGGGGTCCACTGTCAAATGCAGCCACATGTGAGCGAGCAGGTGTTCAGTTACATGGCGAGACAAATCCACACCTCAAAAAGACCAAAGTGACAGACCGCCAGACAACTGAGGACAAAACAGTCCTGTAACAAGTGTGTGGAAAGAAGTTGATCTTGTGAATCACACATATGTAGCTTCAGTGTTGATTTGAAGGTTTTCGCTTGTTTTCCAGCCTGTGGTTTCAGACAATGCAGAGAAAATATTTCATCATTTTGTGTCCTTGGACAAAATCAACGATTCACTTGGTCAGCAGCAAGCTTAATGCTCCAAATGAGTCAAATGTAAACTGAGCTATTGCTGGGACTGTCTCGCCGATAGTGTCACAGAATCCATCACAAGACAACACAAGGACAAAGACTGCAAAGCATCCACTGATTGGGCATAAGATTCACACCACTGACAGGTGAAGTGAACTCAAGACTTCTCGATGCACGTGGGGAGCAAAAGCTGCCCCATGTGGTCCAATCCAACAGACGAGCTACTGTAGCTTTGTCCAAGTTGTCAAAAATGTAAAGCTGGTTCTGATAGGACGGTGCATCACAGTTTGTGGCTTATGAAGCTGCAAAGCCACAAAGCACTCTGGGTGCCCATGCTGACACCTGTCTACCACTGAAAGCACCAACAATGGGCCTGTGGGACCACAGAGCAATGGAAGAAGGTGGCCTGCTCAGGTGTGTGTGCATTGCTTATCCTTGGGAACACCTGGCACAAGGATACACAACGGAATAAAGGCAAGCTTTGGGTAACGTCCTGCTGGGAAACCTTGGGTCCTGCATCCACCTGGGAGTTACTTTGATCGTCTGAGTTC
Source organism: Diplotaxodon limnothrissa (assembly GCF_057381915.1). Classification (NCBI taxonomy): domain Eukaryota; kingdom Metazoa; phylum Chordata; class Actinopteri; order Cichliformes; family Cichlidae; genus Diplotaxodon; species Diplotaxodon limnothrissa. The sequence goes on along the minus strand of NC_140612.1, from coordinate 856,415 downwards.
ACAGTGAGTTATCAAACAGTAAAGTCAGACACAAACACCTTTTTTCTTTTTTTGGTAATTTGGCAACAGTTTATTAAAGGGATCAAATATCTTTATCTTAAACTACGGAACTTTTAGAATTAATTCTAAGGTGTAAGGTGACATGAGTGTGCCGGCTCGGTGTCCACTCAAAGTGTGAATTGTGCTTTCTACCAAAAGTCAAAGAGAGAAACAACAGTAAACATTCAAAGCGCTCTAAGGTACCGTGGAAGGTACCAGTATGGAAAAGAAATAGATTCATTTTGCATCGACTCCATCAGTCATGTTTGTTTCATAAAAGCAAAAGTAAAAATGTGTTTACATCTTGTCTGTTTTCCTGTTACCATTTATTCCATGTCTTTTCTCTTGGGCAGACTCAAGAACTGTAACCAGTTACTGTAAATACTTTTAATGAAACTTCTGTCATCATCATCAGGAGTCTCTCTGGCTGGTAGTAATAATACAGGGTGTGACTGCAGCCAGTGAAAGAGTCCTCCCAGTGGGTTGTTTCTCTGAAAGTCGACTACACGAGGCGTCTGTGCAGAGCCTCTGCCCTCTGACAACATCACAGTCAGGCCTGAGGTGGAGCTGCAGAAAGGTTTTTTATTTCATAGCTTCCTCCAGGAGGAAATCTGCATAAGATGTGAAATGGATATTGTTGAGTACGTAAGAAGGAATTGGATAAAAACACATTTTCACAATAATGTAAATAATGACTCAGATGTATAGCTGAGGCTTCAATCGCTGTATGAATCAGAGCGAAGACGTTCTCTTCTGCCTCTGCTGATGAACCTTCACCAGACTGCAGACCTCTACCACTTAAGTCTGTTTCCCTCCTGGGATCTGCAGCTTGTTTGATTTGAAGCGGAAAATGTTGTTGGGTAGATGTTACGCTCGGCTGAACAATCCACTCTCTTCTTACTCACTGCACACAGTGATAGGACGTCTCTCGTGGTATAAACCCTGCTGAGAGTGTAATTACTGTATGTATCCATACAGAAAAAGCTTTATGGAAGGCAAAGGCAAAATTTAATTTTACGGTACTCGATCTGTTCAGTGGTCAGCTGTCCTTGGGTTAGAATTAAGAGTACAGATTATTTTTGTTATTGTAAGGTTTTGGTTTTTTGGTTTTTTTTTTACAAGCTTTCACATTTAGATGTTCTCTAATTAGGAAAAAACCTGATTGGAAAAGGATGGATGTTAAACCCAAATCTACAAATCCTTTGGTTTGTCAGTTATTATCAACCATTTATTTTGTGCTCACTGATGGTCAATATTTCTATATTCTATTTATGTTTCTGCTGAACAGTTATTTCTGCACAGGGGCAGCCCGGTGTCATTGTGAACATCTCTGAGCACTCGGCTGCTGATCAGCAGCACATTCTTTCCACACGACGGTGGAGATCATGTGATCAATTGATCTCAAAGGTAAATGGGCTGATTCTGACATAGAGCTTTTCTACCCTCAGAGCACTTTATACAACAGGCCTCATTCACACCCACTCAAACAAACACTATTTAACACTGGAATAGCATGTCTGTACTGTCTGACCAGCCTGTTGCTGAAATAACAATACTGCTTTAAGTTTAGCCTTCTACAGTAGACGTATACATTTAGATCGAAACGCTCGAATCCAGCGATCAGCTTGATTAGTCAGTTATTCATCATAACAAGTTAACAGGTTTCAACGTCTTCAACCAAGAACATATTTGATGCATCTTGCCTGCATTATAAAGGAACAGGATGCAGCACATGTACGGACACAAAGTGGTGAAATTAAAGGTTACCAGAGAAAAGCTGAACTGTGCATGTTGGGATCAGTCTGAGGACAAAGTGTGCTGAACATATTAAATAAACAATATGCCTCAGATTTATTTTTAATGCAACCCTAACCCAACAAACCTAGCAGTGATGCTGGGTGGATCTGCAGCTCTGAGAGTAGAAGCATTCATGCAGCAGACATCCAAACGTTTGAATATTTTTAGGTACATTTAAAAATTCCTCATTGTTGAAGCTCACATGTGATGCTTGAGTGATGTTGGAAAATGATGACTTAAGCTTCAGTGACAGAAAAAAGAACATTTCTGTTGTTGAATCAGCTTCGTGGCTGAAGTGAAGGCGAGCTGACCCTAGCTTCTCAGTTTGCATTCTGTGGTTCACTGACACAGACCTGACACAATCCATCCCATTAGTAATTCTCTACCGGATTCAGGTTCCTGTGGTCTCAGAGGAGCCCTCTACTCACACAATCCTCTTCTCTCTGACGGGCACCAGGACAGAGGATATTCATGCCTGAGTGCTGTTCAGTAACAACCACACAAGCTTTGCCGGTACAAAGTTGGAGTCCTGTTTGTGAAGAAGGACTTTAAGAGGCCGCTGCCGGGGACGCTCTAGTTCTCTCATTGTGTTTGCAACATCCTTTAAACGTCTTTTATCCTCATTCATGGCAGCTGGTGGCCAGCTGAATTGCTCCTGCATCCTCTTGTTGATAAGACTTTTGTTGGAAGATGCATCATCACTGCGTTTATTAAGGAAAAAATCAAGATAAAACAGGACTAAGAGGAGTTGAACATATATTTCCCTCATGCTCTTTAAATATGTCAGATGTCTGCAGGTTATTTGAAGCCTCGGCATGTTTGTAAAGATTGCTATCATAGCTGAAAGGCTTAACGATGCCTTTGTAAATGATACGGGTGATCAATTGAATGTTTGGTGCATCACCACAGTCAACACGTTCTCACTCCCAAAGCGTAACATTTTACGCTAGGTGACAAATCGTCACCATATTACGTTTTCGGCTACCCACCACGTTCCTAAATGACGACCTCGGAAAAAAGAGGAAATATGAGAACCGTCTGGACTCCGTCTACACATGTTCGCTCTTTTTCTTCAAATCGCTTAGAAACACGCAATTTAACATCATTATAGTCCTGGATAAGATCAGGAATAAGGTTAGGTTTAGGGCTGGAACGTCTATTACCACGGGAGCGTCATTGCACTGGATTCCAGCCATAACCCGCCGCGTACCATAAGAACGCCGAAGGTCTCCTTTCGTGTTCCTCAGGAACGCCGCGGGACGTGACAAAACGTCGACATGTTACGCCTCGGGAGTGAGAACGGGCTGCCACAGTAGATGGACTCTTTCCACCTGACGGGGATTTCTCTTCAAACCACAGATCTGTCACTTGTTAGTCAATGTGTTAACTACACTACACATCTACGTGACACAGTTGTGATTTGGTAGCAAAAAATACAGCAGCAGTCTTCTTTGTTTCGAACTGATGGTGCAGTTCCAAAAACGTGTTTGGGTGAAATGGAAAGATCAGACCGAGCTTCGGGCAGGTGGATGGCAGGATGGTAAATATTTAATGATTTTTATGACGCCTTTGGTGAAATCTGAGCCTCAATCACAAGCCTCACTTTCCCAATTCAACCCAGAGATCAGTGTCACGGCCTGCTACAGAAATTCATACTAATTAATGCAAAGCAGGGAGTTTCCAATGAGACATTTAGTACTAATTATCCTTGATCGTTTGGCACCAATAAACATGTAAAAGATGTAAAAGAAGAAAGAAATATTATTTGAATTCTGCTCCTGAAGGAGAGACTAACATTAGCCTTGAAACAAAGACAGAAGCTGTGGACGTACAGTTTACATGTCTGTAGATCAGTATGTCATCAAATTTAGATTTCAGCATCCGCCCAGACTCCAGCGCTCTAATAAATGCTTAAATGCTTTAAAAAAACAACCATGGCAGCGTTTATAGGCTTCTACCTTTCAGAGTTCATTTTGGGCAGCTGCCCCGGGGCTTCTCAGCTGACTCCGCTCACTACTTGTCAGTTGGACGTAAGTGTCACCAAAATGCAATACTTTGTGACAATGTTGAATTTGAGTTATGATATCAGCAGGCCGCTCACTCTGACACACTCATTCCTCAGTTATCAGCGATAAAACCTGAAATTCAGCACTAACAGTCGGTTCCTTCATTTATCCAGGTAAAAATCTCACTGAGATTAAAAATCTCATTTCCAAGAGACCTGGCGTCATGGCAACAGCAGTCAAAGTACACGTACTACATAAGAATATAACATTTAAAACAAATACAATATCCTGTACAAACGTGAAAAATATACAATAACAAATCATTAAGAGCGACATTAAAAACAATCACACTGAGTAAAAGAGTCGTTCTCTCGTTCCTTTAAGATGGACTTAAACTCCTCCAAGGTAACCAGTTCTGATCATTTCATTCCAGGAAACAGGGGCAGTGTATTTAAAGCCTTTTTTCCTAATTCTGTTCTGATTTTTGGGACCATCAGTTGTATGATATTGTGCGAACGAAGGCTTTGTTGGTTGTGGTTTTTACCCACATCAACACATAATAAGAGGGAACCAGCCCAACTACAGATTTATAGATAAAGACCAACCAATGGAAAAGTCTGCATGAGGCAAAGAATACAAAGTAACAGCAATAACGAGCAGCATTTACACATGAACGACTTCATAAGAGTCATAAGCCCTGGAGCAAAAGTCACACTTTTAAAAATATGATCCATAACCTGAAGTACAATTTATAAAAGCCATATAAATGTAACAATGACCACTAAATGTTTTTCAATTAAGAGTTATTCTGTGTATTTTGAGAACATAGAACTCACATTTACTTTGGTACTTTCATACCAAAGTAAAAGAGCTCTAGATCAGAGGTGTCCGACTCCAGGCCTCGCGGGCCGGTGTCCAGTAGGTTTTAGACGTGTCCTCGATCCAACACAGCTCATTTAAATGTCTCGAAGTTCTCCAGAGGCCTGGAACTAATGAACTGATTCAGGTGTGTGAGATCCAAGTGACGAAGCGCTCTCCCACAAAACGCTACGTCCAGATGAACAGAATCAACTTTTGGAAATCTCAGTTTTAGTTTTGACTGGAATCATCTCCTGATTAAAAGCACAACCACACAGATTGACTGCAGCTGTGTGCAGTGAGTTGGTGATCTGGTTGCTTTGCAGGTCTGTGATCCTCGTCAGAGCTACTTTGGTGCATCGAGATGACATGAAATAGATGTTGAAATAGTTTGTGACTTCATGGATATAAACTAAATGCATATAATGGGAATTATTTGCATTTTTGTGATAATGTTGATCAGCATGCTAACCTGCATATATAGAAATATGTAATAAAAATAAATGTTACAGTTCATCCAGAGGATCGTTGATAATAATAATAAAGATCTGCAAACATCCTTCTGTCCAGGATGACAAAAAGAGTACAGCCAGCTGCTGCATGCACACACACACACACACACACACACGCACGCACGCACACACACACACACACACACACACACACACACTGCAGATGTGCACACATTAATACAAACTGACTGCAACATGACAACATTTTGTCTCTGTGTGTAAATTCTAATTATTTGCCCTGATGATGAGCTCATAATGTTAAAACGTTATAAAGTTCCTGACACTGCAAACGACCGTCTACATGAATCTGAACACAACACAGCATCAAGTAGACCAACTAGTATGACAGTATTATTATTATAAATCCAGGTAAATAGTTCATATGACTTATGAAGGAAGGGCAAGTACGATTTATAAATGGTTGATATGGGACTAAATGGGCCAAAGAACACGGTGTTTGTGACTAACTGTTATTTATTTCATCATCAACAATGTGAAACTCAGTGTTTTAAAAACATTTACTGAAATCAAGTTACATTAATGAAGTCAACTTAATAATATAACTTAATTAGTTTATTAGCAGAGATTTGATTTATAAGCAAAGACATTATTTATATTTCTGCTCTTTAACTTATTTTGTTTAGGATTGGAAATATTGATGCGGTCATCTGTTGTTGTTTTGTCACTATCCACCACAGAGTCCTTCCCAGTATGTTTCCAGCATCATGATAAAAAATCATTTGCTCTGAATACACTATGGCCCATTAGTTATGATCACATTTTGAACACACCTGGAATGAAAATGTATTAAATTAAAGGTTTAGCAGCAGTTTAAGCAGTCTAATACAAGTGTTATAATGCTCCAGTGTGCGACTGTCCCACTGTTATCTTGGTGTTCGGTTAAAGATGAACTTATTGTGTTGATAGGCAGCACACGGGGCACCATGTTTGTAGTCTTCTTACATACCGTCCAAACAGCACCTGTTTATGCAGAGATGATATGGATGGGAGCCTTGATATTATCTCAGCCGGAGAAAAACTGAGTGTGAGTGAGGTGGAGTCGATCCATTTGGAAAAAATATTCTGCATAATTTCTGTGTAAATGTTCCAAAAGAGGAGCTTTTTTCTCAAAGGACACCGCTGATTCACTCCCACGTCAGTGTTGCAGGTGTGAGGCTGGCATGACATCACTGCCCCCGGCCGTTTCTATAAATGACTCCAAAATTCAGCTGTTTAATGATAACACTCTGAAAGTCATTTATGGTCCAAATGCCTGTGTCAGTGACGCGTAACCATGTGGCACAGAGAGAAGCACGCCGCTGCTGCAGGTCAGCTCACTGATTGATTGCACCTGGCAGACGGTTTCATAATCAGCCCGTCCTCCGAGGAAACGTTTGATGGTGGAACAAGCAGAGGACCTAACTGCTGCTGTGTCTTACTTTGTGTTGCATGATAGTGGCCGTGTCCATGTTGGACAGCAGTGTACTTCAGAGCTTCTAATACCTGTGTTAACGATTGAAAAATTATTTTTAACTCTCCATCTTTGATGTTTTTGGAGAATATCAGATCTCTATAAATAAAAGATACAGGGAAAAGTGCATAATTAAGGTTGCAGTTAGCAGAGCTTTTGATTTTTCTGGTTTTATGGAAAGCCTTCACACAGACTGTGAAGAAACAACAGATGAAACCATTGGTGATGCAGTCACACATTTAAGCATTTCTTTGACTTTGTAGTGAATGACTGAAAGAACTGCTAATGCAGGGGTGTCCAACTCCAGGCCTCGAGGGCCGGTGTCCTGCAGGTTTTAGATGTGTCCTTGATCCATCACAGCTGATTCAAACGGCTAAATGACCTCGTCAACATGTCTTGAAGTTCTCCAGAGGCCTGGGAATGAACTGATCATGTGATTCGGGTGTGTTGATCCAGGGTGAGATCTAAAACCTGCAGGACACCGGCCCTCGAGGCCTGGAGTTGGACACCTCTGTGCTAATAGGAGTGAAGGATGCTTCCTGGTATTCTGTATATTTCAGAGGTTTTCTGTGACTCTGGAGCTGCACACTGTATGTATTGGAGTTTGAATACGATGAGGCACTTTTCACTTTTGAGTTAGTCTAAAAATGAATTTCAGCAGATTGCTTGATGCGCACGTCTCTATGAAACTCACTTCCAGCCTGAGCGCTCCCACCTGTTCCTTGAATGCTCCTCTGGAACAGTAAACTGAATGTTGTGGGATTATTTTCCCACATATGGCTCGGTGTAGAGGGTCACCGGGCGTCTGTTCCTGCAGGCCGAGGAGCCATTAAAGAGTTTGACTTCAAAACCACTCAAGTGCACCAAATGCAGCCTCTCGGCATTATGCCTACTGTTATCCAAGGACAACTGCATCGGTGCCAGGCTCCCAGTGTGTGGTAATCCTCACCTGACCAGGTGCATGACACTGTTTCACAGACGCTAGTGCCTCCTGCTGTGTCATATATCTTAAATTGCCACTGTTGTTTGCTGCCAGAAGAGCTGTAATGTTTCAGGCAGCAACAGAATGCATGCAGACAGTATTATGTGTGCATGCCAATACAATAGGAGTGTCAGTCAGCACAACTGCTATGGCTCAGTATGAGCAGGCTGTCTTTATGTCTCTGCTTTTGTCTTTTGTCACCAGTAAATAAAAGTGACTTTGGAAATTAGAAACCATCCATCACTCTGCCTTTGGCTTGTTTTACAGGTGTAATATGTCCTCACTATCCTTCTCCATATGTGAAAAAATGAAATTATTTTGACATCGTTTTATCCAAGTTTCTTTTGTCCAGAAAATACTCTTCTAAAGCTGCTTGGTTTAGTCTGACTCCGGGTGATTCTGTTCTATGAACTGGTCACAAGTTAGCACGTCGACTCGAACCTCTGCTTGTTTTCTTAACTTGGGTCGATGTTTCACAGGGTTTTTCTCTGCCATGGAAAAGATGATGTGATCATCCCCCGCTAAGAACCAGGAATTAGCTTTGCTTGATGCCCAAAAAAGTCTGTTTCATTTCCACTGAAACTTTATTTAACCACTTGTTTAATACGATTTACAGTCGTAATGTTCAACTGTTATTTTCTTTTAAAACCATGTTTATTGTGTAAGTGCGGGTTCCCATATGTTCAAAAAGATACATCGAAGAAATAGAAATAGAAATAGAAAAGAATGCACTCAGTGCATGACAGTCAGGACTCGTTCCCCGACCCTAAGGCGCAGGGAACAAACCCTCTCATCCACCGGGAAGAACCCCAACGTACCGGCAGCAAGCCGAGGGGATATTAGAGTACCCACCCCAGCCCGCCGCCTCTCACCAGGGGCAACTCCAGACTGAGACAGAGTCCAGCCCCTCTCCAGGAGACTGGTTCCAGAGCCCAAGCCATGTGTAGAGGTGAGCCCGACTATATCTAGCCGGTACCTCTCAACCTCACGCACTAACTCAGGCTCCTTCCCCACCAGAGAGGTGACATTCCATGTCCCAATTTCCAGTCTTGGTTGCCGGGGATCAGTCTGCCAGGGTCTCCGCTCCTGGCCGCCGCCCAACCCCTACGGCGCCTCCTGCGGGTGGTGGGCCTGTGGGAGGATGTGGCCCATGTCCCCTTTTCGGGCTGTGCCCGGCTGGGCCCCATGGACTAAGGCCCGGCCAGCAGACGCTCGCCTTCGGGCACCCTCCCTGGGCCTGGCTCCAGGGCAGGACCCCGATAACCCTATCCTGGGAGACCAATAATATTATGTTTAAAATGATGTCACAGCTTTGTGAAGGCCAGTCAGCAACATTTCATGTGGTCTTCACCTGGAGCGAGGCATGTTGTTATTGTGCTGGTGCACACACTGATGACTGCTTGAGGCTTTCTTTCAAAATCTTCGCACATCATTCATAATTCTTTCCACCTTGACAATAAGCAGCGAATCTTCTCCTCTCAGCGTTTTCCTCGCTTCCTCTCCCTTCTTTCTCCAATCAGCTCTAGTTTCAATGACGCACTGTCTCTGTCCAGGTTGTCCCCAACATACTTCAGTCTGGCTTGAATGTGTCTTCACTTGTGTCTTTGGACACATCTCTCATTAGATTTCCTTCCTAAGTCTTTGAAACCATGCTTGCTCTGTGCTGTGTGGTTCTCTTTCTTCTCACGCCAGTTCTCGACACTTGGAAAAGCTATGAAAACTTCATATATGTGTTTCCTACTTTGTGAACATAAATCATTTGTTTTTCTCAACTGATGTCTTTCTGTTTACATAAATGACAGCTTCAACAAACAAGCAAACAAACAAACAAATAAACTTTATTATTTGCTGAAGTTTTTATAGTGTGTATAAATTGAGGAGATAATTCTCAGCTTGAACTTAATTTTAGAAGCAAAGCAAGCACAGCAGTGGTTTGTCAGCTTTTCAGGAGGTGAATGGTTTTGATTTTAACTCTGGAAAAGTTTCTGAAATCATTTTGTTATTGTGTGCAAATATAAATAATGGATGCTTTCTAAGGAAAACTAGCGTGTTAGAAATACTATGTTGAAAATCCCTTGGCCAATTACAACAGCTACTCCATAGTTTTATCAGGGTATAGAGCATCATGTGCACAGCAACACAGTCTTGTGAATATAGCTGTGATGAAATGTGTCCAACTGAAAATACTGTTGAAAGCAGAAGAGCCTGTGTGTAGCCTGTAGTCCGGCTGGACTGTGTGTATCTGTTTGTTTAGTGATGTGAGGTTTGTATGTCACACATAGTCACGGGTTTAATGAACACATTTATGTATGCATGCAGTAAGAATCAGCATACACTACTTAAAAATCTTATTTTATCATTTAGCAAGAAGATAAGAACTTTCGTAGTGCAACTGACAATATTAATATGTAAAATGACCATGTTTGTGAGAGCCCAGGTCAGTCAGAGACATGAGAGAAAAATGTGGATCCATCAGCCAGCGCTACCATCTTCATTTGGAAGATATAATAAAAAAAGAAATGGGTTATTTTACTAAAGCACCAACCTAAAATACCTGCAGCCTGTTGGCCTTTTATGAGCACTAGATGAGAAAGAGAGGACAGCAGGCAGGATGGTTGCTGTAAAAAAGAGAAAGAGCTAAGTCACTGCATGTCTGGAGTTTTATTTAAATGACCTCCGGTATCACATTCACCCAGATGCTGAAATGGGTCTGCTGTTCAGGTAAATGGCTTGACTTTGACGGGATTACACTTTTAAGTTGAGGTAGCAGAAAGTCAGAAGCCTTGCTAGGATAAGCCTTACTCAGGTGTGGGTCACTGAAGGACAGCAGACTATTTAGAAATCTGCTGCTCAGAATAACAGTCAACATGCTGAGTTCGTCCCACTGCACATTTAATGGTCTGATCTTCATAAAAACGTTGACTCAAGTCAATAAAAGGCCAGCGGTATATGCAGCCACGCTTTACAAGTGCATACTATTAAGAATACTGAGAAAGAGAAAAAGCTTCAAGACTGTAAATATTTGGGATTATGTTTTCAAATTCATCAGACATAAGCAGTGAGCGGTTAGCAACAAGGTTCTTGGTTCCAGCCGTTCTGTGTGGAGTTTGCATGTGCACATGTGGCTTTCCTCTCCCACAATCCAAACATGTTAGGTTCAGTGGTTAATCGAAGTTCACTGTAGGGAAGACTGTGGATGCAAACTGGTGTATGTTTCTATGTTAGCCCTGCAATAGGCTGACAACCCGTCCAGGACCTCCAGTGTTGGATAAGCAGGAGAAATAAAAATATAATCTCTTTAATCTGAAAGCTTAAGAATTGCATTGTTCTTTCCTTGAATAGTACCATCCCTTCACTACTCCAAGGTTTGTTTATTCATTTACCCTCCAGGGTTCTGATAAATAGATCTTTCTAGATTTTGTTCATCCCAGGCTTTTGTGATTTAGAAGCACAATAAAATCTTTCTGTGTATGTTCTCAGTCCTCCAGGTGACAGCAATCTAAGCAGCTCCTCAAGTCTTTCTTTGACTTGTTGGGGTCAATGTACTGGGAGGCTGTGGAGCACAAACTGGAGCTAAACCTTCACCCCTTAATCATTTTCTGAAGTCAGTGATGTCATCAATGAGCAGCGCGAGTTCCCACGTGTTCTACCGCAGCATGTTTGCACTAAAGCCATCCCACTGTTTATGCACCGAGCAGTCATGGGAGTAAAACACAACGAGGTGCTGTGTGAGATCTACAGGTCTGTGTGACGTGCAGTGTCAGATTTAAATGGTGTGTCTGCGCACCACCCAGCATGTAAATATAACCCTCTCCTCTGTAGCACCCTCATATCCCCACCCTCCTCAGACACAGGCAATTATGCTATTCATTCTCTGCCAAGCTCTACCTCCATCCATGACTCTCTTCACGTTAGAAGTCACTTAAGCAGCATGTTGAAGGAGGCTAGTGCGTTTGTGGAGAGGGTCTCTTTTTCACTTAGACCTACACTTAGAGTGTGCGTATAAGTAGCTTTCCAAACACTAAGACATCCTAATGAGGGTGACAGCCAATAAAGCTCCAGCTTCATCTCCTGCCCACTTCAGCTTTCAGCACTTGGTTAAATTGCGCTCAGGAAAGTTTTAGACATCCAACTTTTAATTTCCTCCGTTCTCATTTAGTTTGGGGCTATGCTTAAAGTTGCACCGTGTGCCACTCCTGTGAGCTAAGAACAGGAAGCTACAATTAACACAGGATCAATAGTATTGAACAGCAGAAGATTGGGAAAGAGTTTCCTGGTCAGGTGAGTCTCGATTTTTGCAGCAACATTTGGATGGTAGATGGTGGATGGTAGCCACGAAGCACCCTACCTCGTATCACCAGTTTAAACTGCTGCTGATGGTGCAGTGGTGTGGGGGACGTTTTCTGTACCTACTTTGGGCCCCTCAGCAAATGTCACAGACTACCTGAGTACTTCTGCTGGCCATGTCCATGCCTTTACAGCTTCCATAATTATTTGTGCTTAGCCTCGTTTTGGTAAATGGACTGGTTCTTATATAGCACTTTTCTACTCTTCTGAGCACTCAAAGCATCACACAAGTTGTGCAGTCACCCAATCACACCCATTCGCACAAGCATATTTTCTTAGTGCTTTCTAACTAACATTCACACACACATCCATACTCCGATGGATGCACTGGAGTTTGGGGTTAGTATCTTGCCCAAGGATATTTGGCATGCAGAGTGGAGGAGCCAGGAATCGAACCACCAGCCTTCCAATCAGTAGGTGACCTGCTCTACCTCCTGAGCTACAGCACCCCTTAGCAAAAAACACAATGAAAGATCATGAAATGTGACTTATGTTACATTAAATATTATATTCTCAAATTCAAATTCAGCCACTAGCTTCACAAATGTCCAAAATCACCAATCTTCTGGACTGGATCAGAAACAGCGGGTAGATTTTTGATAGACTGGTCTAGCCCGAGTACAGAGACCCTCAGAGTGAAGCAGGCTGAACAGAATCACCAAGCAACTGTTGAATTATGATCATAGCAGAGAATCATTAGAGGCAATGCAAAATAAATTAAAGGATCTAATAGGCACTGTTAAGGATGTTTACATCCTGAACGGTTCAACTGGTTTAAGTTCATCACTACATGAACTTTCTTCTTGTCAAGTCTAACAGTTTTGTGCTTTTTGTACTACTCAAGCTTTTGCACACTCATAAAGGATGAAAGTTATCACAAAAGGCAACACGTTCTCATCCCGACACTATGTGACAAATCGCCGCTATGTTAAGCGTTCGGAGGCACGAGAGCCATTTGGAATGAATCTATACATGTAAATGTGTTTTACGCTCTGATCACTTTGGAAAACTCTATCTGATGGTTATGGTTAAGATGGCTGGAGCGTGTGTTACCGCTGCGAGCAGCATTCTATTGGATTCAGTTGAGAGTCTGGAGCGTATCACAAGGATGCCGAAGGGCACCTTTCGCGTTACTATGAGACGCCTCGGGACAAATCGTCGGTATGTTGCGGGAATGGGAATGCTCTGTCCTATCAAATAGTGAAATTACTTCTATTAATGTTTATTTGCCAACCAGGGTTCTCCCAAACCCTGATTACCGCTTCGCCTTAGCTTTCATCGGGGAGACCAGTCTAAAATCAGTGGATGGAGCCTTGTTTTAAAGACCCAAGAATGTGAACATGGTTAGCAGTTTCAGTCATGTGACGTATCTCTGCCATCCCTTTTGATCTCTTGCTCACCGTCTGTGAGCACAGACGGCAGCGGGGCCACAACACTGGAGGAGCCCTGCCTCGACACCATCTGTGCAGCTCTGGCTCTCCACGATCAACATCACATGATGACACTAACGTCACTGCACCACCTGCTGCAACACACATGCATTCATACACATTAACGGCATACATGCTCTCAATCTAACCAGCTCCCAGCACAGCAATGAAATTCATGCCCAGCATGTAAGTATAAGGCTGCTGTCAGAACTTCCTATCTGACAGGATGTAGTCTGGTTGTCTACATGTCTGTCTTGTTATCCTTCACATGAAATCTGCCCTCATGGACTCTCAGTGTATATCTTTACTTTGCTGTCATATGTTGCTATGTGATTCAGAAACATGCGTGATATCTAACTGGGTCCAGCTGAGTATGTGTTTCAAAGGCATATTCTCTAAATGTCATGGGTAAGCCATTTCATCACACTGCGTCCATGGAGTTGTCTCATTAAGGAGACATTAGACTTTGTCTCTTGCTTTGCTGTGGAGCAGCCTCAGCTCACACATCTTTAAATCATTGCTTCAGTTCACTGAAGATGGTGGACATTTGTTTATGCACAGCTCTCTTAAGTTCCCATCACAGCTTCTCAGTTGAGTTCTTGGCTTTGATTGAGTCACTCTGTTGAACTATCCTGTTGCATGATCCAGTTCCTGCAAAGCTTTAGTTGTTATAGAGTTAGAGCAGCTGTATGCAGTCATGCAAAAACAACCCCTTATTCTTTTCTATGTGTATTATGCAGCAATTTTGACACAACTCTGTAAACCTGTCCTGTTTCTTTGTCGACTGTTGGTGACCGTTGCCCTCGTGCAGTTGGACCAAGCTTTATTAAAATACCTGATCTGAGTCCCAAGATTCTGCTTTGTTTATTTAACTGCAGTAAGAACTCGGTTCAGTTCCTCCAACCTGTATCCCAATAACCTCACAAATACACAAATATCAACTGAAATAAGAAAACACTGAGTCATTATGCCTTATATTGTTAAGAAAAAATCCCAAACAAAACCAGATTCAGATATCCTTCTGTATCCAAAGACTTAGGAATTATGCATTTATGCATTATGCATATTTCTGCATCGGCAGAAATATGGCAAGAAGTCAAAGTGTGCATTGAGTTTGGGTTTGACTTTTACCGCTCACATATAAACAGGTGAGGTCTATGTCCGTGTTACTTTCAGATGCCATTAAAGTTTAAAATGGCTTGGGTGGCTGGTTTTTGTAATCCACGTATACAGAAGCCTTACATTTACTGGCTTGCATGAAACAAGGTGGAAAAAAACCCTTTTCTAAGCCCCGATGGGGAAATGAAAACATTAGAGGCAACTTTCAGTGGATCTCACCTATTCAGTACTGTGCTAACACGATATGGGTCATTCTTCTCCGATCAAAATGTAAAAAAGGAACAAGCTAAAGCAGCAGAGTCCCTTTGTTGTTTGTCTGATATTTCTTTATTGAAGTGAAATATACCCCAGTGTTTTCCTCTCACTGAGTGTTTCCGGTGAGTCATCTTCTGTGCCTTACCAACTCTTAAAATATGACTCAGGTTTAGCATCCCGTTATAGTCAAAATGCTGTCTCAGAGGTGCTTCCACACTAAGAAGAGTAAAAATCTGCAGAAAGCACTAAATGCTTTTAATCGAAAAATATCTGCAGTGCTCTTTTAAGTCAAATGTTCTGTATGGGCAGAAATCTGTGCCATCAGAAACTGAATCTGAATAAGTTAAATTTAAATTTGAATCGCTTGGATTCAATCTGAATTGTAACTTGAATAAATGCTTTTAAAAACTGAATATGAATTATCCTAATTTGAAATTCAATTTATTGGTTTGAAAATGATCATCACTAAATTGAAATAGAATTTTATATTTTTAAAATGAATTTTTTGCTTTGAAACTGTATTTTATCCTTTAAAAGTTTAGCTCTCGAATAATTTCAGATTCACTTCTCACCGTTCAGTTTCAGTTCCAAAATTCAGTTTTTGGGACGTACATCCGGAGTAATGAGCGCAGATTAATAGAACTACGTTTTACTAGCGGACCGAAAGTGTTACTGACAGGAATCTACAGCGTCTTGAGCTGAATTAAGACTTCAGAAGTCATTCGTCATGTCGAATCACCAGCGGATAAACTCTCAGGTTGGTAATAAATGTATTACATGTATAAGAACAAGCGTCATGTTAACAAATGATAGCCATACACAGGGGCGATTCTAGGATCAGAGCTTTGGGGGTGCTGAGCTTTACCATCTCTGTGCAAGTCTGCAAATTTCTTTATTAAATCATAAGATTCTTAAATTCATCAAGTCTCTCTGTGCCTGGGTTAATTTGAATCTCCCCAATCAATGATAATGTTATGTTGGGATGTTGTTAAAGAGGGTCAAAATGCTTCAACCCAGTTTGTTTTGCAGATTCTGTACAGCAGCTTTAATATAGGGAGGACACAACTTCCAGACTGTGAGTAAAATCAGGTTTTTTGTCTTTGTCCGTTTAACAGTTTCTGCCTGTCACTGGTCCCTGTCTGTTTGCTTACCTGGTTCTTCCTGACCTTGTACTTTCTCCTCACGTTCCCTCTTTCCTCTCTCCCTCTTTGGCCTGACAATCATACACAAATAGATTGTATTCAATTAGATGAAAAATTACATTAATATGAAAAAAATACTATTACGATCGCTAACAAAAAGTCCTCTCAGTGTACTTTCAACCTATGAACCTGGCTCTCTCTGTGCACAACCACACACACACACACACACACACACACACACACACACACACACACACACACAACAGGAGTTATAAGGTTAATGGGCATTCAGTCAGTTAGCTAGTTAGTATCCATTTCAAACAGGACAGTGGTAACAACAGCAGGCTACGGACAATTTTAAGTTTTAGATTTTAAACAGGCTGTATACATTTCAATGGGAGCAGCAGGACGGTGAAATGTTGATGATTTTACTACAGAGCAGGACGGATTGTAGGGCAGCAAACATCGTTGAAAAACATGTTTCCAACACTGCAGGTTACCTGGTGTAATGTTTTCATGGCCTGACTCCTACCCAACTATATAAAGAGTAACTGAAGGTTAAATGCAGCTAATATGTCCTGTTTTAAGCCAGACACTTACACCTCCACTCCGCTGCGTCTCAGCCACCATCGCTCTGGCAGCAACGGCGCAAGAGCCAGAGCAGGGGAGAGCCGGAACAAACCATTATGGGGGGGGGGGGGGGGGGGGGTATCTATACTTTTGTTGTTAAAATGTTACGTCTCAACCAAGTACTGTATGCTTTTTATATTTTTAGTAGTGTGTCACACAAACAGCAAATATTGTCAAAAAAGTAAGAAATCTTTGGGGGTGCTTTGATTCATTTTGGGGGTGCTGAAGCACCAAAAATGGGCTAAGATCGCCCCTGGCTTATTGTAGCTGTTAGCTAAAAACGCTAATTTAGCGTAGTTTGCCCTGGATTCAGCTTCGACAAACAAATATGATCGACTGTTTCTAGTAGAATTCCAAAGTTGTCATCTTATACCCTCTCAGAGTACCCCCTCTGTATGCTTGCAGAGACCCCTACAGTAGGGAAACATGCAAAACGGTGTCCAAACCTTTGTGTTTTAGCTTTATTTATGTCTTACACAGCATCCCAACTCTTTAGCTAACTTAATAACTTTAGCTAAAGTGAATAGTTAGTCTAATTCATTAGTGCAGCATTACTGGATCACCTCTGTTTGAAGTGATATGATATGTGACTATCACTGTGTTTAACTACCATAATAATTCTTAGGGTACTGAGGGTGTAGGCATTGTGTGTAGACATTTTTGATGAATGGGAATTAATATTTGGATGACAAATGACACTTTTACAAGCATCTCTTAGCAGTTTATAGATTTTTTTGTTATAAGAATTTGTGCTTAGACACATAGAAAGTCAGATATTTGATTGGCTGCCACATTGTCCCTTTTATGATATTTATGTCCTAGAGCAGGTCATGTGCTTATGTAAGCCACTTCACCCAAAGGTTTCCTCAGGTCAGAGTGTCCAAAGCTTTTTCAGAATTGTTGGTTATTGTGTTGTTCATAGGTGTTGGCATGTAAAGTCACTCACATACGGGTGTTCTTGCTACCCCAACGCTCACACACTCAGCAACCTCACGACCAAGGCCACAAAGTGCTGATGGGTTTCCCAACAACTGCTTAAAGAGCTCTAAGCCTGCGGTATGACAGCCATGACAGGCACACGTCAGACTTTTGTTTTTCCAATTCTTACACTCCAAATAAATAGTCCTTTATCTACCTATACAACTGCTTAGTTGCTCTATATTTAGAGGATCACTTAATTAATATTTATATACTTTCCTGGTCAGTGGCTTTGTTATCCTCTCAAACTGAAACCAACCTGCTAAACAACATAGGTATTTTGTGCTGTTATTCAGTGCCTTGTCAGTCCTTGTTCTTTGGGTCTTTCAAAAAAGATTTCCCTCTTCAACATTTAGAAAGCTTGCCATGCAGAAACACTGCAGATGAACTCTTGAGTACACACTTATGTCACTGCAAGCTTCTAGTTTCTCACTAAAGATCTCCTCAAGTTAAAGTGTATGGTGAGACTCTTGATGCTGGACTGCGTACTGTTAAATTAATGCAGTTTGTTACTATGCTTTCTTCTGGACATTGACCAGTTCCCAACTGTGCTCCCTGAACTAAAAAGAACAGATTTTCTGTCATGGCTCATCTCCGAGCGACAATCTCAGAGGAGTTCACGTTAAGGAGGTCTCCATTTGTTACAAAGTACATCTGAATTAGCACCCTAACGCGTTCACTCCAGAGGAAGCCAGCCACTCCTGTCACTGTTGAAACTGTCAGTCACGATGAGTCGCACTGGATTCATGTTAATATGGAATATAAGAGTGCGGCTTGTATAACACATGACCATAACTCACCCATTGGTTATGGACTTTGCATCTTGAAGCCTTAATGGTAACATTTTGCAGTGTTTTTTTTGGAGCCGACATTTCCTCACTTGGATAGCAGGCCAGAGAAGTTTGCAGGTACTGTAATACTAGGAGAAAACAGGCTACAGCCATAATCCACCCATATTAAAGCCGACTGAGACGGCGCACTTACAGACCACCGTTACCCAGTTTATTACTGGCTAATATGCAGTCTCTGGAGAACAAGCTGTGCGAGCTTCGGGCACGGATCTCATTCCAGCGAGAGATGCGGGACTGCTGCGTGATCTGCCTCACAGAAACCTGGCTATCGGACAAAGTACCGGACTCCGCAATACAACTGCCGGGGTTCTCTGTGCACCGCGCGGACAGGTCACAGGATCTTACTGGGAAAAGCAGAGGCGGTGGTGTGTGTTTCATGATCAACAACAGCTGGTGTGATTATGCGAACGTGCACCCGGTCAAATCCTTCTGCTCACCGGACCTGGAGTACCTGATGATTAAGTGCCGGCCATTCTGGCTACCGAGGGAATTTACAGCAGTGATTATTACGGCTGTTTACATTCCCCCACAAGCCGACACTGACCGTGCACTCAGGGAACTGTACAGCGCGATCAGCAGCGAGGAAACCGCACACCCAGAGGCAGCGTTTATCACAGCCGGAGACTTTAATAAGGGAAACCTGAAGAAAGTCTCACCAAAACTCCATCAACACATCCTTTTCAACACACGTGGAAACCGGCAACTCGACCACTGTTACACCTCTTTCCGGGATGCGTACAAAGCCCTCCCCCGCGCCCCATTCGGCCAATCAGATCACTGCTCCATCCTGCTCCTGCCCGCCTACAGGCAGAAGCTGAAACAGGAAGCTCCAACCCGGAGGGCGGTGCACTGTTGGACGGACCAATCGGAGTCTACGCTGCGGGACTGTTTTGATCACGCGGACTGGGAAATGTTTCACGTGGCCGCCAGAGACATTGATGAGTACACAGACTCAGTCTGTGGATTTATCAGGAAATGCGTGGAAGATGTCGTCCCATCCAGAACAGTCAAATCCTTCCCAAATCAAAAACCCTGGATTAACGGAGATGTTCGCACGGCACTGGCGGCACGGAACACCGCCTTTGCCTCCGCGAACACATCGGACTACAAACACGCACATTACCAACTCCGGAAGACGATCAAAGCAGCCAAACGTGAGTACAGGGACAGGGTGGAGCAACAGTTTGACAACCCTCGGAGTATGTGGCAGGGACTAAACACGATCACAGACTTTAGAGGGAAAACCAGCACACCGCAGACCACGGCCTCTCTGTGTGAGGATCTAAACGTATTCTACGCTAGATTCGACACAGCGAACACCATGAGACCGGACAGTGTGCGCACCGCGGATGACGTCAGTGCGCACACTGTGTCTGAGGAGGATGTGCGGAAGTGCTTCAGGAAGGTGAACAGACGCAAAGCTACTGGTCCGGACGGGATTCCCGGCCGCGTCCTCAAGTCATGCGCGGCTCAGCTGGCTGGAGTGTTCACGCAC
Source organism: Diplotaxodon limnothrissa (assembly GCF_057381915.1). Lineage (NCBI taxonomy): Eukaryota > Metazoa > Chordata > Actinopteri > Cichliformes > Cichlidae > Diplotaxodon > Diplotaxodon limnothrissa. The sequence goes on along the minus strand of NC_140612.1, from coordinate 836,503 downwards.
ATCTTCAACCTTTCCCTCTCTCTGTCTGTAGTCCCAGCCTGCTTCAAAATGGCCACCATCGTCCCTGTACGCAAATCCTCCACCATCTCCTCATTGAACGACTGGCGACCTGTAGCCCTGACCCCCATCGTAAGCAAATGCTTCGAGAAGCTGGTCAGGGACTTCATCTGCTCTGCACTACCCGACTCACTGGACCCTCTACAGTTCGCATACCGCCACAACAGGTCCACTGATGATGCCATAGCCCTGACACTACACACTGCCCTGTCACACCTGGAGAAGAGAGACACGTATGTGAGGATGCTGTTTGTAGATTACAGCTCAGCATTCAATACCATCGTTCCCTCGAAGCTGGACAGGAAACTGCAGGATCTAGGACTGAGCAGCTCCCTCTGCAGCTGGATCCTTAGCTTCCTGTCTGACAGACGCCAGGTGGTCAGACTGGGCAGCATCACCTCATCCCCCGTCACACTGAACACTGGTGCTCCACAGGGGTGTGTACTGAGCCCTCTCCTGTACTCACTCTACACCTACGACTGCACAGCCACTAACAGCTCCAACATCATTGTGAAGTTTGCGGACGACACTACAGTGGTGGGTCTTATCACCAACGGTGATGAGACGGCTTACAGGGAGGAGGTCAGCGCCCTGACCCACTGGTGTCAAGACAACCATCTCACCCTCAACGTCGCAAAGACAAAGGAGTTGATAGTGGACTTCCGGAGGTGCAGAGAAGTACACACCCCCATCACCATCAACGGCGCTGCTGTGGAGAGAGTGAGCAGCTTCCGGTTCCTTGGAGTACATCTGGCTGAGGATCTTACGTGGTCAGTACACACAAACAAAACAGTGAAGAAGGCGCAGCAGCGCCTCTTCTTTCTCAGGAGACTGAAAAGATTCGGCATGAGCCCCCGCATCCTCAGGACCTTCTATCACTGTGCCATTGAGAGCATCCTCACTGGATGCATCACCACCTGGTATGGCAACAGCACCGCCTACAACTGCAAAGCTCTCCAGCGAGTAGTGCGGTGCTCTGAACGGATAATTGGAGGTGAGCTTCCCTCCCTCCAAGACATCTACAGGAAGCGCTGCCTGAGGAAAGCGGGGAGGATCATCAAGGACTCCAGTCACCCCAGCCATAAACTGTTCAGACTGCTTCCATCAGGAAGGAGGTTCTGCAGCATCCGGTCCCGTACCAGCAGACTGAGAGACAGCTTCTTCCATCAGGCCATCAGACTGCTGAACACGTCATAGACACCTCAGCTTCACTACTGGAACTTCAACATTATGCACTCCACACTGTATATAAATGCCACTTGTTTTGCACATATTCAACTCTGTATATTTTATATATTTTATTATTATTATTATTATTATTATTATTATTATTATTATTTTATTTTTTTACTATTTAATTTGTAAAAATGTGTATACACACACACACACACACACACACACACACACACACACACACACACACACACACACACACACACACGCACACACACACACGTAGGAAAATATTTAGTATACACATCCAGAAATGCATACACCATTATATATTGTACATATATTTATTAGTTTCAGGTTGGCCATTCTTGTATTTTGCTCGTTTGTGTTGTTGTGTTTGCACATCTCTGTTGCTTGTGGGGCTCGCACACAAGAATTTCACTCGCATGTGCTGTGCCAGTGTGCCTGCACATGTGATGTGACAATAAAAAGTGATTTGATTTGATTTGATTTGATTTGCAATGCACTAATTAGAAATTATTGCTAATAATAACATACTAATCTTTATTGTCTGAAACTCAAGCACAAGTGTCCTGGACAGGATGTACCAGCCATCATACGGGGGGGAGTATCCATACAGCCTGGATGCAAACATGGGTGTTTGTGGGAACTGTCTCACTTTGGAGGCAATGTAAAGCAGCCATAAGAGGAACTGCAGTGTTTTATTGTCAGCACTGGTGGTTGAAGCAACATGCTTCATTGTTTTCTCTTGTTCACTGAAGTGCTCTGACTTTATCGGCCTTTTACCTTCTCACATGTCACACATCTGTTTTCAATGTGAGAAATGTCTCGGCATATACAGAGACGACCAAAAAATTATCATCACTTCATGTGTTTCACTTACAAGTGTTACCTTTGCTTTTACACTGTAGGCTTTCACTTTCACATGAATGCAGTCATAGCAGCATTGAATGAATGATATATACAAGGTTTGCTGAAATCTGCTCAAAGACAAAGATGGTTACGGTGAGCTGATAGGAGGAGATATTGGCTAAAAATGACAGTGTTAAAAATAAATTAGCTGGACCAAATTCACAAATGTTTTTGAAAGGGTTGAAGTATGGTGGCCCTGAGAGGTCAAATGCACTGCAACTTTAGAAAAATAACAAAAACTCCCAAAACACAGCAGAATACATACAGAAAACGTGCTGGATAAAGGAAGTGTTTCAGGGCGCCATCATGTTTGGCGTATTTTTGCAGCATTTTCTATCAGCTGGTGTTTTCTTAAGTTGGCCACCATATTTAAGACATGAACTAACACTGCTTTTATTCTGTAAGTAAAAGAAGCAAACACTGAGCCAACACAACAAAAAACTTCCCGAGGCTGAAAAGTGTGCTTTCTGTAGATGATGGTTGATGACTTTAAGTACACTGTATATATGCTGGCCTTTATGTTAGTACAGGCTGTTCCTTTAGTGTGTAAATGAAAGATGACTGTTTATGTAATGGAGGGAAACTGAACCAGATGCTTGTTGCTAATCAGCATCTTAATCTCTCTGCCTTCTTGATGTTTGTCATAGTGCCTTAGACCATATGTCAGGAAGTCCTTCTATTGCCCTTCACCCCTCCCCTCCTGTCATCCCTGACTGTGTTAATCCGTAGTTATCCATGTTTAGTGACCATGAACACAGTCAATGGTGTCAGAAGGGACTTGTAAAAGCGTCACATTCGGAATAGCCCCAAGGACAGAGATTAGAGCCTTTGGAAAGGTCATGTTTTATGGCCCTTCCTTTAACCCCTCCAAATAGAGGTGATTATGGAGGAGAGCACATAGCCAGCGGCCTGCTGTCATGTGTTCCCTCTAACCTTATGCTCACATAACAACAATCACAGGGGCCTATTAATGCCTCAACAGTCATGGCTCTAAAATCGACAGTATAATGTCCCGAGTCTTGAATGGCACTCAAAGACCAACCTGCTGCATGCAGTAACCTGATAGGCTTCCATTATGGTCCCACTGTGCACACGCCTCGGCCTCAGATGGCGAGCAGAGATTCTGCTCCATAAAAGGAAATTTGAACACAAACGGATAAATATTTGTAATCAAACATTTATGATATCTGTGATGATATTACTAACTGTCGCTGTCGCAGTGTTCACGATTTAGTGTCTTTATTTTCTGGCTGTTGGGTTGAGGTTTGATTCCTTTCTGATTTCTGATTATTTAAAGAATTGTGTGAACTCTAGTCTTTGGTTCAGCTTTGCAGCTACTTCTTGTTGGACTTTTTTATCAGCTAAAATGAATCATTTTCTTAAACACAGAACGACGTTGCTTTGAATACCAACAGTATCCACTTTGTTTGGATAGAGTTTCCTGTACAGTGGCATCATTTCTTTCAAGAAGCAGATAATTTCACTTTGAAACTTAAGACTGAGCCTTATCTCACAGGTCAGTTCAGTTCAGTTCGATTTTCTATTTCAAGAAGGGCACAAAGGATCAGTTTGGCATTTAAGCCTGAAAAAGAATAGGGTAGGCAGAGTTCCTGTCACTGGGACAGACAAAGATAGCCACAAGGATTGGATGTGAATCACGTCTGAGCCACCTGTGCCAAAGTGCTACCACAGAATAACACTCCTCACTTAAATCCTATTCCTGGAATCATCATCTGTCTGCACCTTCTAAACTTGCCCTCTTTCCATTTAATTCAGGGTCATTTTGTGTTTAATCACATGCTGGACTACAGACGTTTTTTTCCTACAATGATGGAACCCTATGAAAGTGATGTTAGGTAATCAATGAGTAATTTACTGGCCTGTAAGAAGTGCCAAAAGCATCAGTTGAGCCAAACACCGGTGACTTCTACTGAATGTTAAGAGCAGAACAGTCGTTGATGATACTTGGAAGCAGCCACAGTTCATAGATGATCAAAGCTGTGTGGAAAGCGGTCTAAATCAATAGGTGTTAGAGAGCAAAGTCTAATGTTTAAGTGCTTTAAATGGCAGTAGAGCTCACAGTCTAAGCTGCTGGGGGAAAACAAAAGGAAGACGTGTCTATCATTACAGCTCAACGGTTTCCGGGGAAGCGCTGGCCTCCGTAAATCAGCTCAGGCCTAAGATGATTACCATGGGACAGGCAGCCATAATGACAGAATAATGTACACTGCTGTGACAAGAAAGATGACTTTTCCTTGGATTGAGAAGGCTGGATGCATTCCCAGTCATTTTGGTGTGTCCTCTCCTCAAACGTGTCTGTGGAATAAATCACTTTGTGGGAATGCCACGAGAACATCGCTCAACAGCATCCCGAGTCCAAACCTTGATAACAACAGAACGTTATTGGCAGGATTTCATGCATGAAGTTTGTCACGGAGACGATGTTAATAACCGCTCTGCATTATGTGTTTGTCAGGCACAGCAATGATGTTCCTGGGTTAATCTGACCCAGGGCAGCTACACACAAGTGGGTTTATAGCTCATTATTACCAATCATGTCAATCAATATTTAGTGAATACTGTTCTGTACCTCTCACACATCACGGTTCGATCAGTACGTATCACCCGTTTTTCAATAAAAAATGTATAATGTAACATTTTTATTGAAACTTTAAATAAAACATTTTTCGTGACATTGATTTTTTAAAATACATTTTTATTTTTTTAAGGAATAATCATAGCTACAAGCTTGACGCCGCTCGTCTGTCAATGATCACCTCGATTACTCTTCAGAAAATATGAAGCCTTACAGACGTCGTGGCACAAAATACACAGAATCCCACAGATGGCTGTCCGGCTTCCCCGGTCAGGAAGAGGACCCCCAAATATCCATTCCTTCAGTTCTTCCCCAAAACATGCGATCATTTGGAGAATGATTTTCTGTAGTGAGTTCATGACCAGCTCAACACCTTCGATGTCTGTCACACGACTCACTGCCACTACAGACTCGGAGACAAACAGAGTTAGGGCCACATGCACCTGCTGCATTATTTGCTTTGCCACCTGCATTATGCATGCCGGTATGGCACATGCAGCATTCTCCTGAAAGACAGGTGTCACCATTCATTCACTTCTCCTTGTTAGTACAGGTAGCAGAGGAGAAGAAATTCAAACTGCTGCAACATCTCGCTCTGTCCAATCTGTGAATGTCTGCGCTTCTGATGTCACCAAAGCGGCACAGTAAGACGTACACGACTGGCAGCAACGGCGGCTTTGTCGTACGGCACCATGCACAACAATCTCAGCACTGACAGACAGGACAAACCTCATGCAGCCCTGATATAACAAAGGATGCTGCACGAGTGCTCTTAGTTTTTAGTTTTTATTAAACTTTAATTTGATTTCTTGTAGCTTTTAACACAAGAACAAAAAAAGAACAGAAGTTATCAAAGACAGTAGTATTTTACCCTAAAGTATGATAACCTGATTTTACAAGCTGTGCACTCTTCAGTCTGTATGTACCCAACCAGTCACATGACATAATATTGTGCTAACGTCCTGTGTCTTTGATTCTGTTTTCAGTCATCACATCTCCCACTGTCCCCTCCTGTTGCCTGCCTGTCGGGAATATGGACAATCTTCCAGGCTTCAGTGAAACTAAAACTTCCAGTCGGCCATTTTGATTTGTATAAACAATGAAGCAGGTTTGCGCGGTGACTGGCTGTAGAAAGTTTCACAGGTATCTCAGTTGACTGAGCGCAGAATTGCTCTCTAACACCGAGCTGTTGCCAAACGTCCTCTTGGGTTCAGATTCTCAGAACTCCCTCGGCTCTGCAGGCAGCATCTATTCCCAGCTCAGGTCGCAGCGAGCAGCGGAGCAGGAAGCCTCACCTGTAGAGGAAGCAGGGTGATCAGTCAGGAACAGGAAGAACACAGACACACCAGGGACCAGTTTGAACCTCTGTTCTCTCTACGCTCTGTCTCTGACTTTGGCCCACATTCACAGTGTTCTTAGATGTGCTCCATCTGTAGAGTTCCCATGTTTAGGAGCTAATTTTGTGTAAAATGAAATGATCCCTGTCCTGTGTTTGCTTGGACCAGGCCTGATCTTTGATCTTTTTCCGTGTCTGTGTCAAAACTGGACGTCAGACGTTCATTCATGCAAACATACGTCATTATACAGAATCCATTGCATTCGTTCCTTCTGAGTTTAAGTCGGGTTCTTTAGCCTTCACCTCCCCAACATTCATGAACACATCCTTACATACATTCCACATCACTTTGCTTAGAGAGTAGCTTTCCCCCAACCAAGGTGACCTATGACCTGGAAGTGTTTACCTCAGCTGCATGCTCTCTGGTTATGTTCTCACAAAGCCCACAGGATCATGTGACCTGCTAAAAGCCTCCCATCCCTGACTACACTCACGGGCAGAATATATGGAATCACTATCATTAGATGACTTTCAGAGATTTCCTGTAGCTGTCTGAATGCTGTCTCTTATCACTGAGCATCAGACTCTAAACACATCTAAACTCCTGCTGCACTTTATCTGGTGGATGTGTTTGTGCACAGCATGCACCCCACGACACCAGCAGTAAGACTGATGTTGGCTGATCTGACCTCCCATTTGATCTCAGTCATTATTTTATTTTATATTGTTTCAGGTATGGTTTTAATGGCATTACTGTCAAAGCCATTCCTCACACAGTTTTCTAATTTCATCTTTTGTTATTTACAAACAGCCGACTCAGCGTTTTCATTTGGTACAAATGGCTCCAGCCCTGCAGTCAGCCAGCGTTTGACTTTTCCTCCACGATGTTTCTGGACAGGTCAGGGTCACGTAGTGTTTAAAGTGCTGAAGAATTAATAGCATTTAAAAACAAAGACCCAAAATAACTGACACGGGACACAGCTTTGACTCATTCCCCAGCCCTAACTTGATGTGTGCTTGTTTTGTATCTTCAGTTTTATTCTGAAGGAAAAGGTTTTTGCATAAGAAGACAGCATAGCTCTGCTTACCTCTGTGGCCACGCAGACACATCCTGGAAACACCAAAGTGTGTTTTCCAGCTACGCATAGCCGAAGTTCTCGATGCATATCCACTAATCCCCCCTTTTTTTCCAAGTGTTTGTTGTTCAGGAAAACATGGTTTTACATGGTTTCTTTGTTTTCCAACCTTCAGACATCTGGAGCTGTGCTGCTGTTTGAATGTTGGTATTTTTAGAGCATTAATGAATTGAGTTAAAGTGTAAAATGGCCTCTATGGGAGGTCAGACTTTGGCCATTTGTCATCAGAATGAAGTAAGCAAGCTTGAAAGACAGAAATAGCTTTGTTTGGAGTGCCACGTCATCTCAAGCCAATCTACTGGAACCAGTAGGCCAGTTTGGGGAGCCAGTTCTTTGAGGCTCTCCTTCAACTTTCCTGTCTCACATGGCATTCAGGCATTTTCCACCAAATGCAAAGGCATCAATATCTCCACCATGAGCTCACATCTTCCCCAACTGTGCAAAAGTGCCTGTGAATGCTGTGGATGTAAGTTGAATCCAGTCCCCAAGGTGTAAAACAGGCCGCTGGCAAAACATGTTTTCCTTTTTGTCCCACAGTTTGCAGGTATTCTCTATTTTTCATGCTCTAACCATAAACTTCAATTTCCCAAAAACTGGGTTCCATTATAAGGCAGATTCACCCAGATCGGTAATAATAAGACATTCGCTCTGAACTCTGTTATCACCTGCAAAGCAGTGCATGAATGTTGAAGCTGCAAGCAGCTGAGATTAGCAGGAGGAGGTCACTTTCTCTGTGCATGAAAAACAAGACAAGGCCAAACAAGATGCTTCTTGGTTTGAAATATTAACTGTGTATGGCATCCAGGTTGAGTGTATATTAGTATTCATAACTATTAAAAACCAAACAGTTCTTTTCCCTGTTTGCTCCTCAGACTGTGTGGGAGTGGAAGACCACTGACATCTTCATCAGTAGATAGAAACAAAAAACTGAAAGGCCACATCCTTAAATTCAGGGTACTAACCTGCTAATGCTAATGCTGCTTAATGAAACAAACAAAGTTCAGGAGATAATCCTAATCTCCAAAGACCTGAACTGCATTTTTATTTTCTCTTTGCTCTTTGGGCTGATTGGGACCTGATGAATGTAAAAACAAAGAATGATATTTTTACCTGATGTAGTTTCTGAGAAGATGACATCAGGGCCTTGTAGAGGAAAATTTAGTATTGTGGTCTAGACAAGCCAAAATGTGATGTCCACATATGTGTACGGCAGGTGCTAGGAGGTTAATGCTGGGCAGGAAAACTTATTTCTAAAGCAGAAGTTTTGTTCATGGTTTTCAACATGAGCTGGAGCAGGCTCAGGCGTACTCACACAACAGTATAATAGAGAGAAAGTAAAGGTGACACCCCATTATCTGTACCAATCAATCAAGTGATCAGGCACAGTGTAGCAGAAAGCCTGGCTGGATGGAGAATATTTCCTAAAATGTGAAACTTGTCCTGAGGACTACAGCTGCTCTGATGGAGTCAAAATGCAACGTTCAGAATATGCCAGCAAACAAAACAACAAAACAACAAGCAAAATGTATTGTGCAGGTATACTTGCAATGTACATTACCAGATCGGTCCAGGACCTCAGACTACCCCCGAGGGTAGAACAGCATGTTGGCTCACTGCAGTTTTTTTTATTGTAGCTGCCAATAGGCTGACTTGGACACTGAGTGTGGTTTCACCCAGTGTAGAAAGACAATTCTCTATAAGTTATATGAGAAGGCAGGCAGCGGTGCAACTCTTTATTAATGCTTCCATACTTGTGTTAAAGACGTCAGTGTCTCAGGGCAGACAGCGGTTTGTCCTAAAATGATGTAGCTTTGTGATGATTATCAGCCGAAGTGCAAGTGGAGGAGAGTTTGTGCAGCGGCAGCTCTGATATCACTGGTTACAAAAATACAGCAACACTTCTCACCGGAGTGAAATACAGCTCTGCTCATTAACACTGGAGTGTTCATTAATTAGCAATAAAATGTTTGTGAGGCATGCTAGCTGCTTTACATAGCTCCTGGTTGCCATGAGTAACTGGATAGTCACAGACCAATTGTCTGCCTCAGATTGCTGTGGGTTAAATGTCAGCACAGTAAAGATCTGGCTTAAAACAGCACGTGTCTCTGTGTACGCTCTCTCTGCCACTGTGAACACAAATGTGAACCTTTGCTGTTACTGGGGTTGGTTTTGGGGCGGGGATAGGAATGATAAAGGATGGTGTGTGAGGTGTTTTTAACTCCATGTGCAGTGAATCGTTGCATGAACTGCCCTCCAGCACAAAGCCTCATTGGTCACCATTTACTCCAGACATTTATGTTGTTATGAAGTGATATAGAGTTGGTGGCAAAATCACTTTGTATAACAAAGAACCCACTGACACCACATCTGCTGCCTCTACATCTAAGGCTTCTACACTATGGCAGTTACATCAGTGGGTAAACCAAAGTAATGCTGGATTTCTAAAGATGTATATTTATGGTTTCACCTGACTGAACTGGCTCGGGCATGCATGTGTTCAGGTGCAAAAATGGGTAAGGTGCACCAGTAACTACCTTGTGATTGGTTTGTTGGAAAGAAGAAAGATGGGCAGAAACAATCAACGGGGTCAATCTGCACTTTGTACTAGACCCTAGACATACTTCTTAATGCTCTAAATTTGGGATTTTTTGGGAAACCAGCAGCAACTGGAGGAACTGCAGGTTTTGCAGCTGCATTTTTAAGCTCTATAAATTAGCTGTTTGTAAGTTCCTCTACATAAACAGGAGCTTACAAAGCTCACAGTCACAGCCCCTTCCCTCCTCCTGGATGGCAACGACCTTGAGACATTGGAGAATTTGGAAATCACAAACCCGTTAGACAGTCAAGGGAGGGATGGATGTCGATGGCAGATCCCAGGCCTCATTTGGAAGCTGGGTAGTGTGAGCAGGGGAAGTGTGTGCTTTCATTACGAGAAGCTGATACTCGGACCCACCGGTGAGAGGGAGACAGACTGGAGCTACAGACAGTCAAAGGAGGGGAAAGGGGCACAGGATCCCAGATGAGAGTACGTGTCCATTTTTGGTGTTCTCTTTCTGACTGTCTTTCACATTTTCTTGTCTTCAACTTTCTTTTCTCTCGCACTCTTTTTGCTCTCTCTACTTTCCCATAAATGCAGCGGAGGTGCATTTGGATACTGCCGTTGAATCTCACACGATGGTTTGCCGTTTGCTCTCAGAGCTGCTCATTCACAAACAATTCATGTTCCCACACACGCGTACGAATGGTGACGCACATGCCCACAACCTCCATCTCTGCTTGATCTCTTATCATATCTCCAAACACTATACAGCTTCCCTCCCTCTGGCAATTCATTTCATGTTAACACAACATCAATCTGCAGGGCTGCCCTCTCGCTCCACACATCCATCGCTGGGCTGCTTATCTCAGTCACCTTCAGGGAAAACAAATGATGTTTATATCCATCCTGCCTCAGCGCTTAGATCACCTCCACCTCGCAGTGCTTGTGAAATCCCTGCACACTGAAAGCAGTCTGGTTCGCTCATGCTACACACAGGTGCTGTAGTTGTCTGTCTGTGAAGTGCTGTTTGAAATCTGCAAGGGGAGATGGGAACAGCAGACATACTGTACTTATGGTAAACATACAGGACAAGAATATTGTTGTATCCTGGTTTTTTATTAGAGTTTTAATTCTGAGGCCTGTTTCTTAAATATTGATTATTGCCATTATTATTATAATGTATCATAATCAAATCCTGTTGATCCTGACACGTTTGACACACTCCTGGGGTGATAAATGCATTTGTCTGTTTGTGGCTGCAGTATAGGCGGTCCATTGGCTGGTGCTGTGACACAAAGGTTCATGGAGAGAGTATAATCTTATAATCTGACTTACCTGCGGAGCATATTTATAACAGGCGTGACAAACTTCAGTTCATGGGCAACATACGGACAATTGTTGTCTCAGAGTGGATCATTTACCATTTTTTAAAATATTTCAACTCTAAGTTTATTTATGAAGAACAAAATTTTCGGCCTGACATGTTGAGTGCATTTTCAACATATGACATCCAACGATGTGGTCTAAGGAGGCATCCTCGTCAACCACCACAGCTGGCTTCTTTAGATGAGGAGGAGTAGAGTAGAGACTTTGACTCGGTCTCACCAAAGACGTTTTTATGTTTTGGTTTTTGGGCCATTCAGAAGTGGACTTGCTGGTGTGTTTTCCAGTCACTTTCCTTAAGGGTGCTTGAGTTTCGGGGTGTGAATACTTTGAATTTTCATCTCCACCACATCCAGAAACACCAACGGCATTCCACAACTAAGTTTTTGAAAAGAAGAACATTCTAGAAGCTGAAATGAGTTACAATCTGCATGTAGCACCTGCACACCCAATCCATGGCCTGGAGGTTATCCACAGTAGCACCTTCAGTCAAACATTGATTTTTGTGAGCACAACAGGAGGTTATGTATATTAGCTTCTACAAGCTTTTTATCTATCTATCTGTTTAACATAGAAGATTAAGCTTGGACTTCATGGTGGGAAACAGTTCATTCTAATCACTGCCGGCTCCTCTGCCTTCCTACACCAGAAAGGTCCATCAGTGATGCCTGTGTTGATCTTTCTGCTGGGCAGGGAGGCTGCTCTTTTCTGTTTCAGCAAAAGCACCTCACTGCCTCAGCGTGAGACACAGACAGTGGAGAGGGGGGGAGTGAGGTAGTGGTGGCTTGCGTGTCTGCTTGTGCACCAGACTGTGTGTGTGGTTGCAATATTGTGTGTCTGTCTGCAAGTGTGTGCCAGATATCTCCATGGTACAGCGCTAACATATCGAATGGCTGCTCTGAAATGTCAGTTTGTGTTGTGCATGTTGCCTGGCAGAATGTTCAGGTTGACTGAGCACGTTAATTGGAGAAGCTGTAGTGAAATCGCTGCGTATTTACTCACTCTTTAGCCAGATTATCATAATTCCAAACCTCATTATTTAAGCCTAATACTGGAAATAATAACTCATTATTGTAATTGCTGTAGTCTGGGGGCTGTGAGAGTCTTAGTGAAAAAATAACAAACCTCCATGTGAAATTTGTTAAAGATCATAAAATAGCAAGCATGGGTGTTAGATTTGAAAGGGTGCCATTCTTTATTTATTCTTTGCAAGCTAAATAAAGTATGGGAGTGAAAGCTTCTGCACTTAAAGTGACAGTAGCTTCTGAAGCACTGAAATAAGCTGAGATGTCAGTTAAAGTCTTTCTTTGTTATGACTCCTGTAGAAGATTATTTTGTTCATTTTTTATCAAGTGCTGAAAGTAACTGAATTCTTGTTGAAAGGTTTGGGGTAAAGCCGGTCATTTGGTCGCTCAGTTATGTATCTAAAAGCAGATTTTGTGCAGTGCTGTTTCTGAGCTCTCTACCTAAATACCAACTGCACTGCAGTTCAGTTTATTCAGTCACATTAACAGCAAATCCAAAATCTGCCTTTCATTCTGCATCTGGCTTTCTTCTCATACAACTTTTGACTTTCTGTTCTCAGGTCCCATTGTCTGTGATTTAGTGCTCTCTCCTTGATAAACCTTCTGCTGTATAGCACCATCTATAAATACTTCAGTTTTGCATTGTTAATATGCTGGTTTTTAATGGCCAAACTCCCAGCAATCACAGTCACATCTCAAAAAGGGCTGAAAAGCTGCCGCCTTGCTGGACAGAAGTGTAAATATTATTATTACATTGGTGGTGTAATACTAACATACACCCTATAACATACACCACCAGCAGTCATTGCTTTAGCTTTGCTGGGCAGCGAGAAGAAAGTGAGGACTGAAGGTCAAATGTTCGATCCATCATCTGCCACATACATAGTGTGCATACTTTTCCACCTGCTCACCAACCCTGTTCTTTCTGTTAATGAAAGTCAAGCTTCATATTGCTATAGTTCAGCTCCTCACACGTCCTTTACTGAGGCTTTCTTAGGAAGTTGGTGTGATTGTAATGGGAGCTCATGAATCATTAAGCACTTTTTTCCCAGCAATACAGGGCGATTTCACTAAATTGATGTGGACAACAAGCTGCTTTCCTCTATTATCTATATTATTTAACACGGAGCAGTTGGACCATGGAGGGTTAGGATTGTTCTGTGTGAGCACAGCCATCAACCCCGTTCATTATTATCATCACCCTCTGCCTTTCTTTGTTTTCCTCCTTTGTTACTTCTGATATCTTATTTTTCCCTCAGTCTTCGTGCCTTCCTTTTAGCATCACTCACTGTTACTTCCTGTACTCACAGCCTTTTTATCACTGACTCGATCTGTGTCTTTTTCTCTGAGGGTTTTAATCTAATTACAGAAATGTAATTATTGAATTAAGTGTAAATTTTATCCCTGAGAGCTTTCTGGCACACTGCTATTACAACTAGGCAGGAAGAAGTTGTAACCATGGTGTAGTAATTTAAATTTAGAACATGTTTACCTCTTTTTAAAACAAGTATAAAGCTTTTTTTTTTACATTTTTAAGCAGTATGGCTACCTTTGTAGCATAACAATACATAACGCAATAATTTGAGGCCATTGTTCGAGACTAACTGACGTTTAAAGTAAAACAAAACAGTTCTGAAGGTTAAATTATGTTTCTGCATATAAACAATATTGTATGTCTGAGTATCTAACCAATCAAATGATTAAATTTGACAACATGTGCTCTCGTAACCCAAATCTCACACCGGTACCGAGCATGGAAATAGTAAAATAATACTACTTTATCTCAGACATACAGCTGATGCAGCTCCAGGTCAGTTGGCTCTCTGAAATGATTTCACAGATTGTCCCTACTCTGCTAACAAGAGCTCAAACTGCCCCACTAACTGAAATATCTACAAAAGTGGTTGTAATACAGCTTCAACTCCTGATAAAACCATTAAATCCTTTTGCCTTGCAGCTCCATCTTTAAAATCCTTCACCAAATTTTTATTTACAACTGCTCGAACTGGGGTGATACTCCTGTTTCTTGTCGTCCAGCCTGGTCACTTCTTATGAAAATATGAAAATCAAATTTCCCTATTTGAGAAATGGACTGGTTCTTTTACAGCACTTTCCTGCTCTACCTGAAACCTCAAATCACTTTCTAAAAAATAATATACCTATTTATGCAAGTACTTTTTATGCTTAAGTGCTTTCTATCTAGCATTCACACTCTGATGGATGCATCAGAGGTTAGTATCTTGCCCAAAGATATTTGGCATGCAGACTGGAATGGCCAGGAACTGAACACCAACCTTCCTGAGCTACAGCCACCCCTATCGACTAACCCCAGAAAATTATAGAAACAGGAAGACAAATGGCCAGATGCAACAAAGGGGGTGTCCAAATTCATGGGCTTGATCCTCCTGAGGTCACAGCGACGCGAAGGCTGTCCAAATGCGGCCGACATCCATTCCCCCAGATTTGAAGGATGGGTCAGGTGTATCCTTCATCGCCCACCATATCCCAGAATTCATAGCGCGGCTCAGCCAATTCCAGTTTTCAACAATGGCGGCAGCTACTTGTTTTAATATTGCTCTTATTACTCTTTCTAGGTAACAAAATACACTTTTAACATATTTTCAGGCGAGAATGTAGCTGTGTAAACTTCAAATATCTGCTCGGTTTATCAAGACACCACATATTTTCAAAAGTGCTCCGACGTTTTCAGAGACGTCTGTCACCCACCAGCTCCATAGCTAGCCGGGAGCTCGATGAGCCGGCGAGAACATCTGTGGCTGTATCTCAGGTGGTAGAGCAGGTCCGCTACTGTTTGGAAGGTTGGTGGTTCAATCCCTGACTCCTCCAGTCTACATGCCAAGTATCCTTGGGCAGTCCAAGGATATGTGTCCATCGGAGTGTGATGTGTATGTAGTTAGGAAGCACTAAGAACCTTAGAAGACTGTGAATGTGGCATGTTGTATAGAGTCCTTTGGGTACTCTGGGAGAGTAGAAAAGCGCTTTATAAGCACCAGTCCAGTCCATTTAACATCGAGCTCCTGGCACAAAGTTTCAGACCCTCGCGGTCTTTCCCTACACTGAAAAAAATGCAATAGGGTGGTTGTTGAATTTGCATAGAATTACTTCATATATCCAGCATGACTAATTTAAATTTCACATCTAAACATATTTTTGTCTTTTAATTTTCACATATTCTTTAAGAATATTCATTCTTTTAGAACAAATCATGTTGAAAAGAAACAAGTTAGTCATGTTTTATCCTCAAGCTCCGCCCCCTGGAAAGGAAAAATCGGCTGCACTGTCCGCCATTTTTGTCTCTCGCTTTGGAAAATCTACTACCATCTGGAGTTTTACACTTGAAGGTAAATAAGATTTTAAAGCTAACACACCAGTGAGAAAGAGTGTAGACCCTTTATATATGTGGACTTTTACTGGGTGTTGTTATTTTACAGGTATGTGGGCTGTTTATCGAAAACCATGAAAGGCTAATGTTAGGCTCCAGTTAGCTAATGGTAACCGAAATTATGCGATAAGCAAATTAGTAATTAACATATATAATGTGAGTTAATATTGTTTGTATATTCTTTCAGTCTAAATTACCAGACTATTACAAACTTGCATCGGTGTCTGTAGTAAGTGGTGGTACCTGCAGTGTCTTAACCATTAAACAAGCTAATGTAGGGCCGGGATATGACTAGTTTGTTGAAACATGTCTGCTGCCAATGTGACTGCTCACACACGGTAACATTACCAGCACATAGCCACAGCCGCTATAAACATGCTGAAAGGTCAATCTAGCTTCTGTAGTCAGCAGCTGGAAGACTCAACACAGACCCAAGATTCAGTCTAACGGTTATCTAAATGTTGTGTGTCCTGTTTGTAAGCCCAGAAAAAGAAATTAAATAAAATGACGACCTTGAGCTTCAAGCTAATGTAAGCGTAATGCTATAGCATAAAGCAACTAATGCAATGATGAGGTTGTTAAGTTAGTAAAAATACAGTAAATATATCCAACATGAATCATTTATATTTTTGGTCTAAACATAATTAAGTCTCACGCCTTTCACTTGTTTTAGAAGGATGTTCAGTCTTTTAAAACCAGTCATATCAAAATAACAGAAAATAGTTACGTTTTCTGTTGAAACTCCACCCCCCAGGGTGTGTTCTACGAGGGAAAATTCACTGTGGCGGTCTGCCATTTTTTGTCTTCGCTTTGTTTACGTTTGGTGCTGAGCTTTACTTTGTCAAGGTAAACTGAAAACTACATGTTTGAGAGGAAACGAAGAGAACATCCATTAGATGGGGAAGTTTTTCTCATGAATTGCTGTTGAGCAACATAATGGAAAAAACAAGTCATTCCTTAAGTTAACTAACGATAATGCTAGCTTAAGCTGCGAGACAATATTATGTGCATTAGCTTTTTTTTCAGTGTGTGCCCAGTCACATTCGCTTGTTTTTTCTCAGTGAATACAGACTAACAAACTTGTGTCCATTTAGTTAACTGGTTGTACCTAAAATGTTTTAGTTAAACAGTTAAATAAGCTAGTTTGCCATGGGGTGGGCTCTGTGTGTGTGTGTTTGGGGGGGGGGGGGGGGGGGGGTGTCTTCACTAAAGTCGGTTTATTTAGGGCAGGGCTGCCCAATCCCAGTCCTCGAGAGCTACTATCCTGCAGCTTTTAGATGCATCCCTACTCCAACACAGCTGAATCAAATGGTTTGATTACCTCTTCAGCATGCCATCATGTTTGGCAAAGGCCTGATAACAAGCCATTCATTTGATTCGGGTGTGTGGGAACAAGGATGCATCTAAAAGCTGCAGGACGGTAGCTCTCGAGGACCGGGATTGGGCACCCCTGATTTAGGGCATGACACCTATGCAGTACTCATTAGGAGAGGAAGTGCATGACGTGGGGCTTTATTTCATGTTCTGGGACAGTGAATGTAATGTACTGATAACATGTTAAAGACACACAAAAACCCAACAAATTATTTTAACTGATTTATAGAGAGACTGAGAGGAGGGCTTAAAGAGATAAAAATAATGACAATATAAACATGTTAAATTTATTTTTTCTGTATCGATATATGGTGCTTATCCCTGCTGAAGGGCAGATTGGTGTTGCTTCAGAACAATTCTCTAGCGCTGTTATGTAGAGGTGTTACAGTTAAGGTTTTTAATAACATTATTTTATTTACTAGTGAAGATTTACATATGTTATCTCACATTCTGTAAGGTAAATTTTCTGGAAAGGTCAAATTAACTAATTTAACTAAGTATTAATGAAAGACCTTGATGTGTATATGACAATATTAGATGTAGTTTCTGGGTCATTTGGCAGAACTGCAAAATGGCCAGAAGGAGGCAACTGCTGTGGTTGCAAACAGGCTTTGGGTGGTATGGAAGTAAGGGCAACTATGGAACTGCTCAGCAACATGGGACCCATAGCTAATAAATAGTAATATGACAAAAAATAACAACTTTGTGTGGATGTAACCTTGTGAGATTTGAGATTTTGACAGCATTTTTATGTGACAACTTCTCTTTTTAGATAAATGCAGAGTTTAAGCGCATTACCACCATGCCACTGCAGTCTAGATTACTCTCGCAGATAGATGTGCTATCTGACAAACTAATAAAGGTCTTCAAAAGGCGAGGAGGACAAATAGGAAGAAGACTTCAGAACATTCTGGAGCCCACAGCCCAGGTAAGAAAAAAATTCATTTGTATATACACTTTAGGGAAAATAATAATTTTAACAAAATGCTGCTTGTCACTCTATGCCAGGAGTATGTTGAAAATCACCTGGGATTTTCACAATTTACCATGGGTGCGTTTTTTTTTTTTTTGTTTTTTTTTCTTTTACCTGCATTAGAACTATGTGTGGAGTTCATAGTTGAACACCTCTCTATGCTCTGACAGTATTCTGCTTCTTTGCATGGAGATTTCACTTCATGCATTACCTTTTTAAGCATTCTGAGGACTCAAATCACATGCTGTAATGAATCCATTTTTGTTCACCTAATGTGTTAATGTTAACATTTTTTGGAATAGTGACACAGATTAAAATAAGATTTGATATAATGTTCTTTGACCAGTGTTCTGTTTAATTAAATTTTGGAATTCTGCATTTTCTAGGCCACAGATGAAGCCATTATCCAACGATCTAATAAGGAAACAACCATGGGAATTTACATCATAAAGTCAAGAGATGCCAATGGCAGCCCTGAGGACACCGGGATAGTCCTTGAAGGCCAGAGAGTCTGGCAGGATTTGGATAACTATACCCTAGCAGCTGCAATGCTGTTTGGACTAATGTACACTTTGAACCTCACCTACCCACTGGAAAAGTATACCTTCGAGGTATTATTGAAACTGGTTATGGAGCTCAAAAGGAACAGCCTTTCAAAGAAGGCCCGTGTTTTCAGGACCAGACTGTACGATTGAACAGTTTTCCAGTTATGATGTGGGAACAACATGTTTACCTCTTCGAATATATACCATCCTTTCTTTTAAGCCAGCACTGGTAAAGTTGCAGGACATAGTGAAACTTATTTTTCTGGCACTTTTCAACTTGGGGCCTTTATTCCTGCAGTTTTCACTTTTTAAGCCATGGTTTTTGTTTTTTTTTTTAAAAATTCAAACGTTGAATGTCCATTTTTCTCAATGGAAATGGTGCCTTGCACCAGTTTCACCAGTTTGCAATTTTTTTCCCAAGGTGCACCACTACAAACAGATTGCATCGTCTAGTATTAGTGATTGTGATGTTTAGTGATAGAAGCAAGCCAATACTAATCAGTTTAGGTCTCTTGGTTGTGTGCCTGTGTGTTATAATGTTATTTTAAGTCTCTTCTTTGTGTCATTTTAATAATTACACCCCTGTTGCCATATTACCTCATGGCTCTTACATTTATAAAACTATTTTTTACATAAGCGCGATGTCATAAGGCCCCACAATGTTGAATTCAGGTTACAGCAGATAACTTTGAGGAATGTTGTGGAATGTTTTTCAAGAGATGCATTGTACAAATATGACTCATGTATATTTTGGAAGCCTGAATTGAAAGTCCATTGTTACAACTGTGTAGTATTTTCAAAAATACAGGTCATTGTTCAAAAATGTTGTGCTTATTTCTTTGATTGAAGAGAAAGTGTACAGTACATACAGTAAGATCAGCCTTAATTTAGTTTCATTTATTGAACACTCAATTATATATTAGATTATATATTATATATTAGAAATTTGTTATAAAATAAAATAAGCTTACCATAAAATAATCTTGTCAATATAACACATAGTAGTCCAATACAATTAACACAAAAAGTTCATGTCTGATAAACAAGTGGTTTCTATAAATATTTGACCGGAATGAAAAACATAACAACAACATAAAAAAGTCATGTTCGTGTTACCAGAAAAATGTGTGCAGGTATAACATAAAAAACTAAGGTTAACCAAACATAACTTAATTTCGTGCAACCGATTACAATAATTTTTTTATGTTTATCCCACTGATTATTTTTTTCAGTGTACTCAGGTTAAACATGATATACAAGTCACTCAGATAAGTTAAAATATTATTGTTTAGCTTTTTTCAGGGTCTTATTTGTTCCTGAGTAAAGTGTGAGTGTGAGATGGTCGAGAATTTACTCCAGTGTCCTGTTATACTTTAGATAGCAGGGAGCAGACGGATGAGTTTATTAAACTCCATCGAGACAGCGGTGACGCTAATCTTGAAGGCTAGACCGTCCCATTTCACTGCCTCGCACTTGTGGCCTTCTCGGCCTACGTAGAGGATGCAGCCTCTGAATTGGGACGTAGCTATTGTTTGTAGTTAATATTTAATAAGTCAACTTCTGATTATCTGATCTGAACCCGAGCGGTGCTTTGTTATTGGACTTCTGTGCTAATCACAGTTTGGCCATAACGAACACCCTGTTCGAACATAAGAGTGTCCATAAGTGCACGTGGCACCAGGACGCTCTAGGCCGTAGGTCGATGATCGATTTTGTAATCGTATCAGCAGACCTGCGACCATATGTTCTGGACACTCGGGTAAAGAGAGGGGCTGAGCTGTCAACTGATCACCACCTGGTGGTGAGTTGGATCAGGTGGCGGGGGAGGACGCTGGACAGACCTGGTGCACCTAAACGCGTAGTGAGGGTGTGCTGGGAACGTCTAGCAGAGGCCCCAGTCCGCGAGATCTTCAACGCACACCTCCGGCAGAGCTTCAACAGGAGACTGGGGACATTGAGTCCGAATGGACCATGTTCATGCCGAAGCTGCTGCATTGAGCTGCGGCCGCAAGGTGGTTGGTGCCTGCCGTGGTGGTAATCCCCGAACCAAATGGTGGACACCAGAGGTGAAGGGAGCCACCAGGCTGAAGAAGGAGTCCTATCGGGCTTGGTTAGCCTGTGGGACTCCTGAGGCAGCCGACAGGTATCGACAGGCCAAGCGGAATGCGGCTCGGGCAGTGGCTGAAACAAAAACTCGGGTGTGGGAGGAGTTCGGAGAGGCCATGGAAAAAGACTTTCAGACTGCCTTGAAGAGATTCTGGCAAACCGTCAGGCATCTCAGGAGGGGAAAGCGGTGCTCTACCTGCACTGTGTATAGTGCTGGCGGAGCGCTGCTGACGTCGACTGTGAAAATTGTCGGGCGGTGGAAGGAATACTTCGAGCACCTCCTTAATCCCACTGACACGTCTTCCGAGGAGGAAGCAGAGTCTGGGGATGAGGGGAATGACCCGCCAATTTCCGGGGGCGAGTTCACTGAGGCAGTTAAACAACTCCTTGGTGGCAGAGCCCCTGGTGTTGATGAGGTCCGCCCCGAGTTCCTGAAGGCTCTGGACGTTGTAGGGCTGTCCTGGTTGACACGCCTCTGCAATGTTGCGTGGAGATCAGGGGCAGTACCTGTGGACTGGCAGACCGGGGTGGTGGTCCCCATCTTTAAGAAGGGGGACCAGAGGGTGTGTTCCAACTACAGGGGGATCACACTCCTCAGCCTCCCTGGGAAAGTCTATGCCAGGGTGCTGGAAAGGAGAGTTCGTCCGTTAGTCGAACCTCGGATACAGGAGGAACGATGCGGTTTTCGTCCTGGTCGCGGAACAGCTCTTTATCCTCTCCAGGATACTTGAGGGTGCATGGGAGTTTGCCCAACCAGTCTACATGTGTTTTGTGGACTTGGAGAAGGCATTTGACCGTGTCCCTCGGGGTGTCCTGTGGGAGGTGTTGCGGGAATATGGGGTGTCTGGCCCATTGCTACGGGCCATTCGATCCCTATATAACCGTTGTAAGAGCTTGGTTCGCATTGCCGGCAATAAGTCGGACTCGTTCCCGGTGGGTGATGGGCTCCGCCAGGGCTGCCCTTTGTCTCCGGTTCTGTTCATAATTTTTATGGACAGGATTTCTAGGCGCAGCCAAGTGGCGGAGGGCTTTCGCTTTGGTGGCCTCAGAATCTCATCTCTGATTTTTGCAGATGATGTGGTTCTGTTGGTTTCATCGGGTGAGGGCCTCCAGCTCGCACTGGAACGGTTCGCAGCCGAGTGTGAAGCAGCGGGAATGAGGATCAGCACCTCCAAATCTGAGGCCATGGTTCTCAGCCGGAAAAGGGTGGAGTGCCCACTCCGGGTCGGGGATGAGTTCCTGCCCCAAGTGGAGGAGTTCAAGTATCTCGGGGTCTTGTTCGCGAGTGATGGGAGAAGGGAGCCGGAGATCGACAGACGGATTGGGGCTGCAGCTGCAGTAATGCGGACGCTGCACCGGTCCGTCGTGGTGAAGAGGGAGCTGAGTGTAAAAGCGAAGCTCTCAATTTACCGGTCGATCTACGTCCCTACCCTCACCTATGGCCACGAGCTGTGGGTAGTGACCGAAAGAACGAGATCGCGGATACAAGCGGCAGAAATGAGCTTCCTCCGAAGGGTGGCTGGCCTCTCCCTTAGAGATAGGGTGAGAAGTTCGGCCATCCGGGAGGGGCTCAGAGTAGAGCAGCTGCTGCTCCTTCACATCGAAAGGAGCCAGCTGAGGTGGTTCGGGCATCTGACAAGGATGCCCCCTGGGCGCCTCCTGGGTGAGGTGTTCCAGGCATGTCCCACCGGGAGGAGGCCCCGGGGCAGACCCAGGACACGCTGGAGAGATTATATCTCTCGGCTGGCCTGGGAACGCCTTGGTATTCCCCCGGATAAGCTGGAGGAGGTGGCTGGGGAGAGGGAGGTCTGGGCCTCTTTGCTTAGGCTGCTGCCCCCGCGACCCGGCCCCCGATAAAGCGGATGAAGATGGATGGATGGATG
Organism: Diplotaxodon limnothrissa; assembly: GCF_057381915.1. Lineage (NCBI taxonomy): Eukaryota > Metazoa > Chordata > Actinopteri > Cichliformes > Cichlidae > Diplotaxodon > Diplotaxodon limnothrissa. Next base: position 814,041 of record NC_140612.1, on the reverse strand, counting down.
GAACTTCTTGCTTGTGGGGCTCGCACACAAGAATTTCACTCGCATGTGCTGTGCCAGTGTGCCTGCACATGTGATGTGACAATAAAAGTGATTTGATTTGATTTGATTTGATTATTTGGTTCAATTCAATTTTATTTATATCACAACAAATCAACAACCAAATCACAACAACAATCTCTTCAAGGTGCTTTATTATTGTAAAGACTCTACCATTACAGAGAGACATCTGCAACAATCAGCCCTATGAGCAAACAGTTGGCGACAGTGGGAAGGAAAAACTCCCTTTTAACAGGAAGAAACCTCCGGCAGAACCAGGTGAGGGATGAAGACTGTGAACTATTAAAAAATTGCAAAATCTACACAAGTAAACTGTTAAAAATGACTTCATGAAATAAAGTGTTAGTAATACTTTGATCTTAGCCAAACACTTTAATTCCAAAATTACTTCTGAAAATCATCTACACCTCTAGACATAACTGTTTTAACGTGACCCTGTTTAAAGGTATCAGATATCATCTGATATTAATAATTCTGTTTGTTTACATTTACAAATTTGTTACTTATTTAAGACTAACTGGCAAAAAAAGTGTTACAGTTTAGACACACTGTGAGTGGAGGTGACACTAGAATACAGTAGCTCAATTTGGGTTTGTCAACATTTAGTTACAAATGGCAGGAATATATTTAAATTATTGCTCACTGAGTGTCATCCATGGTTTATCACTGAGACATAAAAGCAGATGGACAGAAGGTGGAAAACAAGAATGCTTTCTGTCATACCGTGTCAGCACAAGGACTTTAAACATTACATGGATAAATAATTGATCTCCTTTCCAATTATTTTGCACGTAGCTCCCACGAGTAGAAATAAACCGAATGCTATATCTCCCTGTGACATGGCAAATGGAGTACATCAGATTGAAAAGGAGGTGTTCACATTTAGCCGGGGGACAGTCATCAGTCAAAAGGCCTAGATCCCAGAGCAAAACACACTGCCGTGACCTTCATCTGCATTAACATTCAGGTTTTGTGTGTGTGTGTGTGTGTGTGTAGAGGTAAAAGGGGGATGTGATTGCAGCTACATCAAGCATGAATTTATTCATTGCTGAGGTTGTTAAGCCCAGGGGGACCTGCAGAATGAGCCCAGATCTACTCCATTTGGCAGCGACATCAAATTCCACTTCAGGGGAACAATGATTGTTAACAATCAACATTTGGGTCGTATTAATTGCTGTGCCTAAATCTAAGCAGATGTGACCCTTGGGAACTCTGATAAAAGACCTTGTTCTGTTTTAATTTTATTTTCAAAACTAACTTAATGTTAGTGTCATATATTTGTATTATAAGTTCAGAGGGAGCACATAGGCTGTCCTCTGCAGTTGTCTTGTTTATGCTACAAGTTGTCTCTTCTTAGCTAACTTGCTAATATTAGCTACTCATACATTCAAAATTCAAGAAATTTATTGTCAATACAACAATATACACATTATACAGCGTACTGAAATGCTGTTTCACCTGTATAAGTTCTTTTATTTATGTATTATTCACATTATTTTATTGTATAATGCCTTGGTGCCACTGGATTTTAACATGTCTCTTGTTGAGTCTTTTGTCTCTTAGGCTACGTCCACACTGGCCTGGATAGATACCAAAATGGTGTTTTTGTCTGAAAACGCTCCGCGTCCACACTCGCATTTTCAGTCGTTTTCACAGAGTTGAGCATCCACATTGAAACGGCCCAAAACGCTGACGTTCCAGTCCTGCGCAAAAGTGAGTGAGAACTGTCAAAGAGCTGTCAAAATTGAGAGCAAACAAAACAACTGTTGTATAATGCACTCCGCTATCTTTGTTTAATTGGTCACATGACTGCATCACATGACTAAAATGCGTCATCGTTTTAGAAAGTCTGCATTTTCGAGTGTCCACACTGCGACGGGGCAGCTCCGTTGTATGCGTTTTCAAGAGCGTATATGAATCGCCTTGAGGCGACTTTTGTTGTGATTTGGTGCTATATAAATAAAATTGAATTGAATTGAAATTCAAAATGTTGCGTTTTTCCTTGAGGAAAACGCCATCTCAGTGTGGACGGGAGGCCAAAATGGAGAGAAAATGATGCGTTTTCAAATGAAAACGCATCATTTTGTGGACGTGGCCTTAGACGTGTACTGCCTTTTGTTCCTGGAGAAGGTATTTAACTGAGAGCCATGTTAGGCTCAGCGAGACTCTGCTGACCGTCTGCCCCGCAATCATGCATGCTCTCCCCCAAGCTTGGTTTTCTGCTCTTTGTTATAATAATAATAATAATGGATTGGATTTATATAGCGCTTTTCAAGGCACCCAAAGCGCTTTACAATACCACTATTCATTCACTGGGGCGATCATGGCTCAAGAGTTTGGGCGTTCGCCTTGTAATCGGAAGGTTGCCAGTTCGAGCCCCGGCTTGGACAGTCTCGGTCGTTGTGTCCTTGAGCAAGACACTTCACCTGTTGCCTACTGGTTGTGGTCAGAGGGCCCGGTGGCGCCAGTGTCCGGCAGCTTCGCCTCTGTCAGTGCGCCCCAGGGTGGCTGTGGCTACAGTGCCATATTGCGCCCCTCTGGCCAACACCAGTAGGCGGTAGGGTAAAGTGTCGTGCCCAAGGACACAACGATCAGGACAGAGAGCCCAGGGATCGAACCGGCGACCTTCCGGTTACAGATGCGATTCCCAACCCCCTGAGCCACGGTCGCCCCATAACATTCGTTATGATTAAAGAATGTTGGCTATCGCTCATTGCTTGTCTGCAGGCTTTATTTAATGGAAAACTTCCATAACACACCCCAAGCCCCCCATGGTGCATTTATAATAATGTAAATGATATATCTCCAAGAGCTATAAAACTAAGAATTACAAATAAATAATAACTTGCTAAATTTGGGTGAGAATTAAGAGATAAAAATGTGCTATTATTAACTATATCAATGTATAATAAACAAAGACAGGACAGAGACGAAGTGGTCATGCGCAATTACAGTAAAGTGAGATGATTGAATACCAACATGCATGTCGTTGTTTTTTTGCAATGTTGCATGGAGGATGGGACAGTGAAGCGCCAGAGGAAAGTCTAGTGATTTTGTGCAAAAGCCAAAAAAGAAAAATAGATGAGATTAAAATAAGCGGGAAAAAAAGGGGGGGACAGTAAATGATAAAAAATAAATTATTTTAAAAGAGTAATATACAGCGTGGGTCATTTATATGGATACACCGTAATAACTTAGGATTTGTTGGTGATATTAAAGTCCTGTTTGTGGCACATTAGTATATGTGAGGGACAAACTCCTCACGATGGGTGGTGACCATGGTGGCCATTTAGAAGTCGGCCATCTTGGATACAACTTTTGTTTTTCCAATAGGAAGAGGGCCATGTGACACATCAAACTTATTGGTAATGTCACAAGAAAAACAATGGTGTGCTTGGTTTCAACGTAACTTTATTCTTTCATGAGTTATTTACAAGTTTCTGACCACTTATAAAATGTGTTCAATGTGCTGGCCATTGTGTTGGATTGTCAATGCAACCCTCTTCTCCCACTCTTCACACACTGATAGCAACACCGCAGGAGAAATGCCAGCACAGGCATCCAGTATCCGTAGTTTCAGGTGCTGCACATCTCGTATCTTCACACCATAGACAATTGCCTTCAGGTGACCCCAAAGATAAAAGTCTAAGGGGGTCAGATTGGGAGACCTTGTGCGCCATTCAACTGGCCCACGACGACCAATCCGCTTTCCAGGAAACGGTTCATCTAGGAATGCTCGGACCTGCACCCATAATGTGGTGGTGCACCATCTTGCTGGAAAAACTCAGGGAACGTGCCAGCTTCAGTGCATAAAGAGGGAAACACATCATCATGTAGCAATTTCAAATATCCAGTGGCCTTGAGGTTTCCATTGATGAAGAATGGACCCACTATCGTTGTACCCCATATCAATCAATCAATCAATCAGTCTTTATTTACCGGTATAAAGCACTTTTCATACAAAAAATGTAGCACAAAGTGCTTTACATAGTTAAAAGCAGCCCACCCCACCCTCCAACTCACTCCCCACACTGTCATTAACATAAATGATGTGAATATACACATATCCCCCCCCCCATCCCCCCCCCCCCCCCCCCATCCCCCCCCCCACACACACACACACACACACGCACACTTAAAGAGTAAAAATTGGGCTGGGTTCGCATGAGCCAAGTGAGGAAACACTATCACAGGGAGCCGTTTGCACCGGGAGCCGGTCACAGACCGCAGCCTCCAGGCTGGGCACACAGCAGGAGGGAGGCAAAGGAGCCCCCCAGCCAGGCTGAGAGGACCCCCAGAGCCCCAGCTGCCACGGTCGATCACAGCCCCGGTGCAGAGACCCCCTCTGAGGAAACACTGGAGATATGACACAATAGGATATATACAGGGTAAAATGATAAAATAAATAAGAACAGGATACAATATAAATATAAATATAAATAGAGTAAGAAGATTAAAAAAATGGATAAGAATAAAATCAATAAATATTAGGTAAAGCCTAAATTAATAATAGAATAACAGGATAGAATAAATAAGCATAAAATAAATAAACGCTAAGTAAAAGCTAAATTAAAAAGGTGGGTCTTGAGCCTGTTCTTAAAAAAAAAAAAAAACACACCAAACCGTCACTTTTGTTGTTCCAACAGTCTTGGAGGGATCCATCCAATGTGGGTTAGTGTCAGACCAATAGCGTTTGTTTTGTTTGTTAACTTCACCATTCACATAAAAGTTTGCCTCATCACTGAACAAAATCTTCTGCGTGAACTGAGGGTCCTGTTCCAATTTTTGTTTTGCCCATTCTGCAAATTCTGTGGCCGATCTGGGTCATCCTCGCTGAGATGCTGCAGTAGCTGGAGTTTGTAAGGGTGCCATTTGTGAGTAGCTAATATCCGCCGAAGGGATGTTCGACTAATGCCACTCTCCAGTGACATGCGGCGAGTGCTACGCTGTGGGCTCTTGCTGAATGAAGCTGGGACAGCCACTGATGTTTCTTCATTAGTGACAGTTTTCTTGCGTCCACATTTTGGCAAATCCAACACTGAACCAGTTTCACGAAACTTAGCAAGCAGTTTGCTAACTGTAGCATGTGAGATGGGTGGTCTCGTAGGGTGTCTTGCATTGAAATCTGCTGCAATGACCCGGTTACTGCGTTCACCAGATATCAACACAATTTCGATCCTCACGTGTTAACCTCTTCGACATGTCAATGGCTGTGAACAAAGAGAAACTTGTAAATAACTCATGAAAGAATAAAGTTACGTTGAAACCAAGCACACCATTGTTTTTCTTGTGACATTACCAATAAGTTTGATGTGTCACATGGCCCTCTTCCTATTGGAAAAACAAAAGTTGTATTCAAGATGGCCGACTTCTAAATGGCCACCATGGTCACCACCCATCTTGAGGAGTTTGCCCCCTCACATATACTAATGTGCCACAAACAGGACTTTAATATCACCAACCATTCCCATGTTATTACGATGTATTCATATAAATGACCCACGCTGTAGATTTTCAACTCACAGAAGAAAGTAGAGTGCAGGCAGTACTGTGCAATAGTCTTCAGCCAGCGCTCATTATCTGCATTTTTGTCCCAAGGAGCCAGGAGCTCCCCAGGCTTTCAACGCCTTTCAAATTATTTTTTGTTGGATATTAGCTGAATTTTCACTCCAGTCCTTGCAGTTGGCTATTTTCAGAGGAATTTTGCTTTGTTTCTTTGTTACCAACTTGCACTGACCTTTGAATCATTCATGCATTTAAGGGAGAAATCAGTGGCAAAAACCACATTTTAGTTGTGATGTATCCCAGGGTGATGCTCTTTCTCTGGCAGTGTTTACTGAACTATGGGGGAGGCTTGGACTTCGATATAAGCAGCTCAAATTGACAAGGAGAGAGAAGTTTATACTCCTGCAAAAGAAAGAAAGAAAGAAAGAAAGAAAGAAAGAAAGAAAGAAAGAAAGAAAGAAAGAAAGAAGTGTATTAGTACTGTGATAGAAAAGTTGTCTGATACTATGAATGGAGATACCATAATATAAATCCTATGGGGAAAAATACTTTTGGTACTAAATGAAACTGTTCTTATCTGATTAGTTCTTCAATAAATGTCTGGTATTTACAGAGGTGGGTCGAGTATCCAAAAGTTGTACTCAAGTAAGGGTAGCATTACTTTAAAACATTATTACTCAAGTAAAAGTGAAAAGTAGTTGTCAAAAAAGTTACTCAAGTAAGAGTAAAAAAGTACTTGGTGAAAAGACTACTTAAGTAGTGAGTAACTGTTTGAAATGTCCAATTTATTTTTTAAATAACTGCTATCAAACAAAAATAAATAAATATACAAATTTTAGTATTTTCAACAGGAATATATGTAAAAACAACTAAATAAGGCACAACAATTCTAATTTCCAGGTTTCAGTTTTTCACAACATAAAGCTTTTTTCACCAATACCTGCAGTAAATAATATAAACATATAAACAGTGCAAACAATTTCCAGTGACAAGATATGCTGCAAACTTTATATTCATCTTTGCTCCAAATGGCACAGCAGCCTCAGAGAAAACAGAACGAGGCAGCTTCAACGTATGTTCATACAAGGCAGCTCAGTTTACCATAAGTTGTATGGGTGTGCATCTATTTCTGCATATTCAGCAAAAATGTGCCATTTCTTCACTCAGTGAGGTGATGGTTAAGCTTCAGCAGCAGTTTGCTCTCAAGGTTCTTTCTGTGAAGCTGTGACTGTTCAGCAGTGAACAGGAGTCCTGCATGACTGAGAAGTCCTTCACAAGCTCCAGATGCAGGAAGAGCTGTACTGACTTTGATCGACAGCTTCTTGATGTGAGGAACGCCATGCAATAGAGCCACACCTCCAGTGAATGGACATGAAAGGTACCTCTCCAGCCCTGCTTCTGGCTTTCCTGACCCCATGGATCCATCATCTTCGTCGGTTAGGCTGCTGTTTGTGCTGGTCTCATCCAGCTCTGTGTCTATGTGATGTCTGATGAAGTGGAGACCTGTGGAAAGATGTAAGGTTTTCAAAAGAATCAGGTCTGGTCATTATAGTGCTGTATACACTGCCAAGCTGCAGATGTTTGGCAAGACTTCGGACTTAAGTAAATACCGTATTTACTTAAGTCCCCTCCAAAATGTGAAAGTTGTATAAAAGCAGCTGCTCACCTCTGATGAATCCAAGCAGAATGCAAAGCAGTTTCCTTTTTGAACATTTGCTATTTTTGCCAGTAAACACTGTTCTAATTTTATCCTGTTTATTATGCATGGATCTGCCAAAGAACTGTCAAATGATGGATGTTGGAACTTGTTAAGACTGTTTTTGTCATCCAGGAATACATATTGAAACTGGAGGCTGCAGAGAAACTCTATACCTCACCTGTATTACATTCTGTGTGACCCTCAGCAGTCCCACAGGGGACTGGATCACTGGCTGGATACTCTACAGGGAGTGCAGAATTATTAGGCAAGTTGTATTTTTGAGGAATAATGTTATTATTGAACAACAACCATGTTCTCAATGAACCCAAAAAACTCATTAATATCAAAGCTGAATGTTTTTGGAAGTAGTTTTTAGTTTGTTTTTAGTTTGAGCTATTTTAGGGGGATATCTGTGTGTGCAGGTGACTATTACTGTGCATAATTATTAGGCAACTTAACAAAAAACAAATACATACCCATTTCAATTATTTATTTTTACCAGTGAAACCAATATAACATCTCCACATTCACAAATATACATTTCTGACATTCAAAAACAAAACAAAAACAAATCAGCGACCAATATAGCCACCTTTCTTTGCAAGGACACTCAAAAGCCTGCCATCCATGGATTCTGTCAGTGTTTTGATCTGTTCACCATCAACATTGCATGCAGCAGCGACCACAGCCTCCCAGACACTGTTCAGAGAGGTGTACTGTTTTCCCTCCTTGTAAATCTCACATTTGATGATGGACCACAGGTTCTCAATGGGGTTCAGATCAGGTGAACAAGGAGGCCATGTCATTAGTTTTACTTCTTTTATACCCTTTCTTGCCAGCCACGCTGTGGAGTACTTGGACGCGTGTGATGGAGCATTGTCCTGCATGAAAATCATGTTTTTCTTGAAGGATGCAGACTTCTTCCTGTACCACTGCTTGAAGAAGGTGTCTTCCAGAAACTGGCAGTAGGACTGGGAGTTGAGCTTGACTCCATCCTCAACCCGAAAAGGCCCCACAAGCTCATCTTTGATGATACCAGCCCAAACCAGTACTCCACCTCCACCTTGCTGGCGTCTGAGTCGGACTGGAGCTCTCTGCCCTTTACCAATCCAGCCACGGGCCCATCCATCTGGCCCATCAAGACTCACTCTCATTTCATCAGTCCATAAAACCTTAGAAAAACCAGTCTTGAGATATTTCTTGGCCCAGTCTTGACGTTTCAGCTTGTGTGTCTTGTTCAGTGGTGGTCGTCTTTCAGCCTTTCTTACCTTGGCCATGTCTCTGAGTATTGCACACCTTGTGCTTTTGGGCACTCCAGTGATGTTGCAGCTCTGAAATATGGCCAAACTGGTGGCAAGTGGCATCTTGGCAGCTGCACGCTTGACTTTTCTCAGTTCATGGGCAGTTATTTTGCGCCTTGGTTTTTCCACACGCTTCTTGCGACCCTGTTGACTATTTAGAATGAAACGCTTGATTGTTCGATGATCACGCTTCAGAAGCTTTGCAATTTTGAGACTGCTGCATCCCTCTGCAAGATATCTCACTATTTTTGACTTTTCTGAGCCTGTCAAGTCCTTCTTTTGACCCATTTTGCCAAAGGAAAGGACGTTGCCTAATAATTATGCACACCTGATATAGGGTGTTGATGTCATTAGACCACACCCCTTCTCATTACAGAGATGCACATCACCTAATATGCTTAATTGGTAGTAGGCTTTCGAGCCTATACAGCTTGGAGTAAGACAACATGCATGAAGAGGATGATGTGGACAAAATACTCATTTGCCTAATAATTCTGCACTCCCTGTATATGGCAAGTAGCTATAGTCACTGACTGTTAGTATGTGGGCATTCATCCTGCACAGCACGATGGCAATGTGGGACCTGCAATTTCAACTTTCCTGGGGTGGGGGAGAGAGGTAACACATGAGGCAGCAACCAGACTCGATCAGGGGCCTCCCTGCTCTCCAGCTGTAGACAGATAAGAAATGATAAGCTGCAGGGTGGTTCCCTCTATGTGACTGCCGAAGGATCATTTTTAACTCATTCACTGCCAGCCATTGGCAGTGAATGAGTTAAACCCATTGACTCATTCACTGCAATTGACGGCTATAGACGTCAATGGCAGTGAATGAGTTAAGTGTATGCAGACACACTTCAGTCATAAAATCATCTTATGACAAAGGATTTGTGACATCACTGCCAAATGAGTTATTAAATCTAAATAAGTTTCATACAGGCCATTGTGTTTTGTAATTAAGCCTCTGTCCATTGGTAGAATTATACCTGTACAGCCTGACTGGAACTCCTGTCCTAAACTGGTATTCTGTATTCTGGCTTCCTCCAAAGTCCAAAGACGTGCGGTTAGTGGGGTTAAAGTGTGATTCTGAATTGTGTGAGTGTGTTTGTGTCCTGGTAAAGTAGATTTTGATGTGAAATAAGCTGCTGATGCTCAGCAACAGATTTGTGCTGATAGTTATTTCTGAAGTCTTTGCAGAAACCTCAGCACAGATCAGATCACACGGCCGGCCTTCAAAGGAACCAAGTCTGAGTTTGTCGTTCATAAGCAAAATGTCAACATTTGCTTTTCTGATGAGTGATTTGAATTTTTTTTATTAAAATAAACTCTTGTTGTGTTTTCTTTTATAACAGCAAATCGAGCAATGCCAGCTTCACTGTGTTTGTGATAAGTCTCTATTGTGTTATTATTGAATTAAACATTGTTAAGCAACATCTGCAGCCTGACAACAAAACGAGCTATGGCAATACAGCAGTCTACACCGTATGATGTCAGTCGGTGTACACTGTGGTTTAGGTATTTTTTCTGAGATTATTTTACTGCAGTCTGACATAATGACATGCAATCAGTGTGTAAATGTCTAAATATCTGCTGATTTAGAGCATATGCCATGAGAGTAAAGAACCCGAGGTATGGCACTCCAGTTGGATGTTAGTTCAACACGGTGACGTGTAAAAACACATTAGCATTCAGTGCAGTCGTTGTTGGATTTCGCCTCGTCTTTTGTCAGAGTGCTCCTGAGCCACCGTGTTCACATTCCTCATCGCCATAGCAACAGTGCCTTTCCCTACCTCATCTCTCAGTTAGAGCCATGACCCTAAAGATGTTGAATGTTGCTGATCTGCTGTGGGAATCAGTGAATGGGGCAGATGTGATGACTTTGTCTTACATATCCAACAATTCAGACTTCCTTCATGACTGGTAGGATGTGACTCAGACGATGATGTCATAAAGTCATCATTACTCCTGGTATTCAGAATTGCACATTACCTTTGTGTGTCAGTGGAAAACACAAAACAAATCAACAAGTCAGAACCAAGTTTCAATAGTCGTTCTGAGACATAAAACTGCATGTATGGCATCACAAGTTAAATCAGACGAGCTTCAAATATGACAGAATTGCACAAAACATTGTTTAAACATTCCTTCCATTAGCTGTGTGCACACGCTCTTTCAATCTTAAGGTTTTATACACTAGTGAAAAAAAGGAAAGGAACACTTTTTAATCAGCTGTAGCATAAAGTCAGTTTCCGTTTCCATTAGTACTACTTGGATCGTCTTGCCACGGTTCACCACGACTCAACTTGGATGGACTGGTTTCCCATTACAATACCTCCAAACGTGCATGGTGACGTAATTAATATGTAACATGAACACTATAACAAAGGTGGACACCGAGGCAAGAAAATACCTGCTGCTTGGTTTGTGTCTTTTCGTCAGACTCGGGGACCACAGCGTCGGGTTTCTTTTAGCCATTTCCCTCATTGTCTTGTTTTTATTTCCAGAAATGAGATGCTCTCATCGAGTGACGCTACTGACCAGCCTATCTGAGACATGCAGTCTGACAATGTCACATTTTACTACCTGCTCATATCGCTGGGAACCTCAGCTGAGCAGGCTGAGCAGGTACTATTTTAGTACCTGGTACTATTAACTAACGGAAAACCCTGAAAACCATAGTGAACCGTCGATCCGAGTAGGTCCTAATGGAAAAGGGGTTTTACACTTCAGGGGTGTTGATCTGGTCACTTGTTAATCAGTTTCAACTGCTTCAACAGGGACACTAGAGGGGCAACAATGATACAGCCCCCAAAACAAGAATGGTTTTATGGGTGGAGGACACTTTTCCCTTCTTATGTTTTTTCACTGGTTTTGCATTTGGCTGCAATCACATTGACTGCTACTGTAATACATGGATATTATAGAGTTTGCACAGGCACTGCAACTCCTCCAGGATGCCAGATCAATACATGCCATTGCCAGCATGTTTCCTGTGTCTCCCAGCACGGTCTCAAGAGCATGGAGGAAATTCCAGGAGATAGGAAAGATCAAGATTATCCACGAGGGGCAATCTGATTTGTAGCCAGCAGCATAAATATCACACATAACACATACACCCAAAAACCCACAAATCACATTATAGAATTTAAAACATTAATAGTGGTAGGAACAAATGTGAATTTAAATCTATTTGTTTTACAACAAGACAAAGAATAACTCCTCCCTGAAGGCAACTGCTCATACTCACACAGGATGTTTGCTCTCACCCCAACTCCTTTCTGCCTTCAGGGTCACCCTCCCTCTATACAGAAGGCAAGATCATTTAGCGTTATGCCTCACACTTTGAAACAAAATTTAACAATATGCTCCAACGTCTTTCTATTCCTCAAACTAAGAAACCCAAACCAGCAGATTAAAGGAAAGTTTAAAACATTTTCATATAAACACTTTATTCAATTCGGGCTCAGGGAGGGGCGGGACCATCTGCTGTGATTGGTTGGGGTGAGAGAAGGAAGACAGGATAAAGACATGCTGTGGAAGAGAGACAGAGATTAATAACAGATATGATTCAATGCAGAGAGGTCTATTAATACATAGTGAGTGAGAAAGGTGACTGGAAAGGAAAAACTCAATGCATCATGGGAATCCCCCGGCAGCCTACGTCTATTGCAGCATAACTAAGGGAGGATTCAGGGTCACCTGGTCCAGCCCTAACTATATGCTTTAGCAAAAAGGAAAGTTTGAAGCCTAATCTTGAAAGTAGAGATAGTGTCTGTCTCCTGAATCCAAACTGGAAGCTGGTTCCACAGAAGAGGGGCCTGAAAACTGAAGGCTCTGCCTCCCATTCTACTTTTAAATACTCTAGGAACAACAAGTAGGCCTGCAGAGCGAGAGCGAAGTGCTCTAATAGTGTGATATGGTACTACGAGGTCATTAAGATAAGATGGGGCCTGATTATTTAAGACCTTGTATGTGAGGAGCAGGATTTTGAATTCAATTCTGGATTTAACAGGAAGCCAATGAAGGGAAGCCAAAACAGGAGAAATATGCTCTCTCTTTCTAGTCCCTGTCAGGACTCTTGCTGCAGCATTTTGGATCAGCTGAAGGCTTTTCAGTGAGTTTTTAGGACTTCCTGATAATAATGAATTGCAGTCGTCCAGCCTGGAAGTAATAAGATAAGATAAGATAAGATAAGATAGAACTTTATTAATCCCTCGGGTGGGTTCCTCTGGGAAATTCGACTTCCAAAAAAAGCACAGCAACGACCAAAGTTACAGTTACAGAACTGTTATATATATATATATATATACACACACACACACACACACACATATATAAATACAGAGACAAATATAAATAAAATATACAAAGGGGATAAATAGAATAAATAGGAATAAAAAATAAAAATACAAGTGAATTGCACATTTCAAGTATTGAGTCTATTGCACTGTTGACTATTTACAAAAAGTATTGCACAAAAGGTATTGCACAGTGAGGTGAAGAGGCACTACAGCTTAGTTGTTCCCCCCTCCTTTGTCCTCCTGTTTCCCCTCCCTCTCCCCTCCAGAGAGGAGTTAAACAGTTTGATGGCGTGTGGGACAAAGGAGTTTTTAAGTCTGTTAGTTCTTGTCTTGGGGAGAAGCAACCTGTCACTGAACAGACTCTTCTGGTTGTTAATGGCCGTGTGCAGAGGATGTCCAGCATTGTTCATAATGTCCATCAGTTTCTTTAATGTCCTTTTCTCTGCCACTGTCACCAGAGTGTCCAGCTTCATGCCGACCACAGAGCTAGCCCTCCTGATCAGTTTCTCCAGCCTGGATGAGTCCCTCTTTGCTGTGCTGCTCCCCCAGCACACCACAGCATAGAAAAGTACTCCAGCAACCACCGACTGGTAAAACATCCTCAGGAGCTTCCTGCAGATGTTAAAAGACCTCAGCCTCCTGAGGAAGTACAGTCGGCTTTGGGCTTTTTTATACAGGTGCTTTGTGTTGCATGACCAGTCCAGTTTATTGTCCACCCACAGCCCGAGGTACTTGTACTTGTTGACCACCTCCACCTCCTCCCCCTCTATCTGAACCGGTAGTGGACCTGCTCTGGACCTCCCAAAGTCCACAACCAGTTCCTTAGTCTTTGAGGTGTTGAGTTGCAGGTGGTTTGTGTGACTCCATGCGACAAAGTTCCTCACCAGACTTCTGTACTCCTCTTCCTGATCATCCCAGATACACCCCATGATGGCTGTGTCATCTGCAAACTTCTGAATATGGCATAATTCAGAGTTGTAGCAGAAGTCAGAGGTGTACAGGGTGAAGAGAAGAGGGGACAGCACAGTTCCCTGTGGTGCTCCTGTGCTGCTGACCACTGTGTCAGACGTGATGTGATGTAATAAATGCATGAACTAGTTTTTCAGCGTCACTCTGAGACAGGATATTTCTAACTTTAGAGATGTTGCACAAATGGAAGAAAGCAGTCTTACATATTTGTTTAATATGTGCGTTGAAGGACATGTCCTGGTCAAAAATGACTCCAAGGTTCCTCACAGCGTTACTGGAGGCCAAGGTAATGCCATCCAGAGTAAGTGTCACGGATTGCCGAGGCAAGCCGTGTGGGATTGTAGGAAAGGACCAAAAAGGCAGCAGCTCTGGTGCAGGTGAGTGTTTATTTACAGTGGTGGGTAAGTACAATCAGCGGTGGCGACAAAACATGAAACTGGAAACCTAAACTGGGTAAACTAAGAAGACAAACCAGAATGAGGATGCAGGGAGGTCCAGAGAAATACATACAGGAAGACGCAGGGAGACCAAGGGGAAACAACACAGACGAACCAGCGATTACCAAGACAGAAAATACAACTTAAATACACTCAGAGAACACAGGGAGATTACACACAGGTGGGAGACACAGCTGGGAGTGATTAACATGACGAGACCAGGGAGGCAAACTGAAAACACTCACATAAGACGCAGACCTTCACAATAAAACAGGAACACACGGGGGGGAACAGGGTAAACACCAATTAGAGAACAGAACCAAAATCGCGAAGAGAAAACACAAAACGCTGGGTCAAAAGGACCCAGGATCATGACAGTACCCCCCCCTAAAAGGCTGGCCCCAGACAGCCCAACAAGAAAAAAAACAGCCAGAAAAAACAGAAAACAACCCGACCAGGGCGGGCGGCGGGGGCCCAGGAAGGAGGGCTCGAAGCAAAACAAAACCGGAGCACCAGAAGGCAAAAAGACAAAAACAAAAAACGAGTCCAAAACCAAAAGAAACGAAGCACACCAGAACACAGGAAAAAACAGAGTTCAAAACAGAAGAGCTCAGGGGGCCGACAGCACAGGAGTCCAAAACAGTTCGGGGGGCCGGCCGGGGGGCCGACAGCACAGGAGTCCAAAACAGTTCAGGGGGCCGGCCGGGGGGCCGACAGCACAGGAGTCCAAAACAGTTTGGGGGGCCGGCCGGGGGGCCGACAGCACAGGAGTCCAAAACAGTTCGGGGGGCCGACCGTGCGGACGGCAACGGCGGCGACGTGGACACAGTTCGGGGGGCCGGCCGTGCGGAAGGCAACGGCGGCCACTCAGGCGTCGGCGGTCCGGGGGCCGGCCGTGCGGAAGGCAACGGCGGCCACTCAGGCGTCGGCGGTCCGGGGGCCGGCCGTGCGGAAGGCAACGGCGGCCACTCAGGCGTCGGCGGTCCGGGGGCCGGCCGTGCGGAAGGCAACAGCGGCCACTCAGGCGACGGCGGTCCGGGGGCCGGCCGTGCGGAAGGCAACGGCGGCCACTCCTCGGGCCCTCCAGCTGACGTGGCATGAGGCTGGTGTGGTTCTCCGGAACCACCAGCTGACGAGGAAGGCTGCTGGACGGGCACCTCGGGCCCCCCAGCTGAAGCAGGAGACAAAGGCCGGAGCGGTCCCTTGGACCCTCCAGCGGAAACAGGAAACAAAGGCCGGAGCAGTCCATCGGACCCTCCAGCGGAGACACGAGACGAAGGCCGGAGCGGCCCCTCGGACCCTCCAGCAGAAGTCATCACTAAGCCAGCAGTCATGGAGTCCTCTGGCAAACACGAAGGCAACTGGCAATGCACTGAGCACGGGCTCTGCACAGGCAATGCTGATATGGCGCAGTTCTCATGTAGCTGCTTAGACTTCAGGGGTCCAGAATCAGCTGGGGACTGAGACCTAGCCTCTGGGGAAGCCCTGGAGCGGCAAACTGTGCCAATGGCGGCTGAACCATGAAAAGCACCTTGAGGTGAAATTAAACTTTCTCCCTGCACGGAGTGAATGAGTGAAGCCGATGATACTGGAGCCAGAGCTACGGGTAGCGGGGGCACTGGAGCTACTGGGGCCTGCGCTACAGGCGGCACTGGAGCTACTGGGGCCTGCGCTACAGGCGGCACTGGAGCTACTGGGGCCTGCGCTACAGGCGGCACTGGAGCTACTGGGGCCTGCGCTACAGGCGGCACTGGAGCTACTGGGGGAGGCTCTGGAAACTGAACTGAGGGAGGCTCTGGAAACTGAACTGAGGGAGGCTCTGGAAACTGAACTGAGAGAGGCTGCGGGGGAGCTAACTGAGCTGAAAGAGGCTGCGGGGGAGCTAACTGAGCTGAGAGAGGCTGCGGGGGAGCTAACTGAGCTAACTGAGCTGCCGGTAGCTGCACAGGCGATAAGCGGCTCGCGTTGACATCCGCCACACAAAACACAGCCCCTGAATGAACAGTCACAAAGTCTGGAACCGACACAGAGTCCTCACTCACCACAGCCAGCGAATTAGAAGTCCGAACGTCCGGCTGTGGGGTGGCGCGCCCGCGGCGCGATCGGCGTTTCTTCCCCGCAGATGGCTCCGACGGGCCGGGCAAGACCACATCCGGCGAGTCGGGCAGCGAGGCAGGAGTGGCTGAGAGAAGGTGGGGTGTGAGCCGGAGAAAAGCCTGCATGGTCGGAGGAAGCGAAGTTAGAAGCCATGGCAGGCCGGAAAAGAGCCGTTGTAGCCGACTTTCCACGGCGCGGCGAAGCTCCTCTGGAGGGTTTTCAAGCCACAGCCCGAGGAGAATCTCCACGTTATATGTAACGTCGTCCCGGAGCTCCTCGGACGGATTTACTGCTGCAGGGTCCATGGTGGCTGGTTCGTACTGTCACGGATTGCCGAGGCAAGCCGTGTGGGATTGTAGGAAAGGACCAAAAAGGCAGCAGCTCTGGTGCAGGTGAGTGTTTATTTACAGTGGTGGGTAAGTACAATCAGCGGTGGCGACAAAACATGAAACTGGAAACCTAAACTGGGTAAACTAAGAAGACAAACCAGAATGAGGATGCAGGGAGGTCCAGAGAAATACATACAGGAAGACGCAGGGAGACCGAGGGGAAACAACACAGACGAACCAGCGATTACTAAGACAGAAAATACAACTTAAATACACTCAGAGAACACAGGGAGATTACACACAGGTGGGAGACACAGCTGGGAGTGATTAACATGACGAGACCAGGGAGGCAAACTGAAAACACTCACATAAGACGCAGACCTTCACAATAAAACAGGAACACACGGGGGGAACAGGGTAAACACCAATTAGAGAACAGAACCAAAATCGCGAAGAGAAAACACAAAACGCTGGGTCAAAAGGACCCAGGATCATGACAGTAAGAATCTGGTTAGATACCATATTTCTAAGATTTTCAGGGCCTAAGACATTCCTGCAGTTTAACTAATTGGTGTGTGTTATCTGGCTTCATGGACAGATAGATCTGGGTGTCATTAAAAGTACATGGAAAATCCAAAAAAGTAAGCAGGAAAAGTTTTGCATGCCATCCAGGTGCTTCAGAACCATCTAGAGCAAGGTGCACACAGCATCGTCTACCCCTCTACCTGTTCTACCTGTTCTGTTCTCTAGCAAATTGGAGGACGTCTAGGTTTTCCTGAGTGCCATGCAAAAGTTACGTTTTTGCTAGTTTCAAGTTTTCATCACAAGGGAAGTCAAAGCAACAGGCTGAAAATCATTTAGCGTCAACCTGGAGCCCTTCCAGGTTGAAGGGACTGCGAAACTCAAGAGACTTTGAGAAAAGACGAAAGAAAAATCCCAGCCAACTGCTCAACACCGTTCTTAAGGATTTGTCCGTCTATTTTATCTGGACCTTCATATTTAAGACTTTTAATATTCCTTGACACCCTAAGTGTGCATTCCTTGGATTCATTGCCTGGATCCACGTGGATCCTGGATTCCTTCTGGTGCAACACAAGGCCTGGACTTCATGTGACACAAGTATGCAGGCAGTTCCTGGAGGATGACGGAATCGATACAGTTGACTGACTTCACACTCCTCCCGACTGAGGGTCACAATCAGCCAGGGTTTCAGGTGAACTCATTGTGAAACCTGGCCCCACCCTATCATGTGATTTCCTGAGGTCAAAAGGCCCAGGATGTGAGTGGGCGTTAAGGCGTCTGGGAAGGGATCTCATCACTGGATTATAGATGGCAGACAGTTGGTGTCGTAAGCCCCACCCTCTGTTCAAAGATGGTCGTTCCATCTTGGACCTCAGATTGTCCAGGAACTCAAAGACGCCCTGGTTCAGGTCTGGGAGGAGATCACCCAGGACATCATTCATGGTCTCATTAGGAGCATTCCTCACAACACTGGTGTCCTTTGCATGTATACAAGTATGTGAACGTGTACTATAGAAACTCCTGAGTACCTTGTTAGTGAATAAATGATCACTAGAAGCCATGATGTCAGAGTGAACACAGAAGGGAACAAAATATGATGAGTGACAAACAGCACCTCTTTCTGCAGTTTTTCTGTTAGTGCACCTCTAAAGTCTTAACTAACCTGCAGTTTTGGTATTCACTGGATGAATCGCCCCCTCCCAGTCTTCCTCCCTGTCCTTCATGGTGCCCTACGTGTGCAGTATATCATAATTTCAGGCTGCAGTTGTCTCACATTTTAGGATTTTATCAAAGCCTGAAAATGAAGAATATTCTAGTTTTGGGAGGCCACAGTTAGGATGCTTGGGGTTATGAATTTTCCATAGTGTGGTATTAGCTGTTCCATGATGGAGTGAGAGAAATCTGTACTCAGGCTGCTCTGTTTTGGACACTGCCAGCTGGGCTATTTGTGTGTTTGTGATCCACTTCAGTGTAGTTTTTGTCTAAATTAAGCTGATGAAATCTGGAGCAGGAAACTTGTCACAGCATAAATAATAGCAAAGTGACAGATAAAAGTATGTATGTGACGTAAAGGCTGTTTTTAGCAAAATGAGATTGACAGGAAGTGGTGCAGAAGTCAGCAGTGGGTACTGTCTGTATGTGTGTGTGTGTTCAGTCACACTCAAAGAGGGTATGTAGAGCCATTTGAATAGGCCTGTTTCTCTTCTTTATTCTTATCCTCCACATAATTGCATGTTTGTTTCTTTTAAAAGACAATAATGTATTCATGAAATCTTGGGAGGGACGAGTAAATGCCAGCTAGGCTTTTAATCACAACAGAAAAGAGGGCAGATACTGACATGAATTTTTAACATTCTATCACAAAGACAAACACACAAATCATATGTTCCTTTTCGCTCATCTATAAACTGACAACAGGAAAAAGGCACATAATCCATATTTATTACATTGCTATTCAATGTGTTTGAAAATCCTATTACACTGAACAACACAGTCTCACAGTGTGAAGGAAACAAAGTCTAACCTTGGTCATTGCAAGTCCTCAGTCAGTGCAAGCAAATTAGTCCCAAAATATGAAGATTTAGTCAAGTTTAAATGCAGCCCACTTCCAGCGCTGCTTATTGAATGAATACCATGAGCTCTCACAGTGGTAAGGAAATGTGCTTCACTGTTTGCTGGGGTTTTTCTCCAGTTAAAGTCAAGTGACAGATTCATCAGGATGATGGTCTCATGTCTTAAGTCAGGTGAGCAGACTCCAAGTTAATTTTCAAGTCTGGCAAGTCCAAGAAATATAGAGTCTCAAATCAGTGAAGACAAGTTTTCCTTTAAGAATCAAATTTGTTGCTACTGGACATCTCTACACTTGGGTCAGATCTTAAGGGAATCAGAACACGTTTAAATAATGAGTACTGCAACACCCCGCTAGACTTTAGAGTAAACACGTTGTGTCAATAACAGCTCCATTAGTTAATTCATAAAAGCCCCATTTGAATATCCAGGATAGACAGACACTACTTTTGCTGTCTGACCTATTTCTTGCTTCCTATGATTTTGGAAGCATTTCTTAAAGTCTGTCAGTGGTATTTTTATTTGTCTTGCTGTTCCAAGGTAGTCAAAGGAGTGTGAAATTAGTTTTTCTGCCAAAAACGATTCCCTTCCAGCTCTGACTTTTCCAGCTCTGACTTTGCCAACTTGTCAGTATTTCTCCTGACAGAAGCAGGTAGTGTTGAATAAACCTGGAATAACACACGTCAAAAAAATCTGCTTCCTTTTCAGCAAAAACAGGAGTTCACTCTGTGGGTGGGGGAGAGATATAGGAGAGGTGGAGAATGACCCAACCTGGGTGTCTATTGTCTTGTGTAGTCTGGGAGAAGATTGGATGATGGGGTGGGTGCAGTTTTCTTTGCGGTGGGGTCGGGTGGGCTGCCCCGGACTCTGTGGGGTGGGGTGGTGCTGCTGCTGTGGGCCCCGATCCGGATGGGCCTGGGCCCTCTTGCCCTGGTGGATTCCAGAGTGTGGGGGTGCCTCCTGGGGTCAGCGGGGGAGCTGGCCCCAGGGAGGGGCCGCTTCCCCCTCCCTTTCTTCCCTCCCCACCCTCAGCTGCCTCCCTCTCCACCACACGCAGGGCTTGGGGTGCAGGTGTGTCACCAGGGTGCAGGCGAGGCACTCCCCCTCTGTCCCCTTCTGGCCGCCTGTGCCTCAATTTTATTCTGCAACCTAGACATCCACATTACTCACACTCTCACATAACACATACATATAGGGCCTTGGGGGTGAGCACGTTCTACAGCATCCAGAGGATGTTCTGTGTATTCAAACCCACCTCTGGCGCTGGTGCCCTACCCTCAATTTTAAATGCATATAGACACTGAGGGTTTTCGGGAGGAGCCGTGCTGCTCTCTGAGAGGAAGCTAGTACCATGCCCTCCTGTGTTTTAAATGCACTTTAGAACAGCACACAGCAACACTACATATCAGCGGGCGGAAGGAGGTTTGGGGTCTTGTGGTCTTCACTCACCCCCTTTCTGTTAACCAGAACGGGGGTGAGTTCCAGCTGGGGGGCTGGGAGGAGGTGCTGGCCGTTGGATTGGGGTCTGAGATGCGGGGCCTCCCTGCTACTGCAGATAAGGAGGCGGCCTGCTTTCCACCCCAGAGAGAAGGGTTACATCTCCTGGGTCTGGGTACGGTTTGCCCCTCTGGGGACGGGGGTACCTGGACCTGGGATATAGAGTATGTTTGGGGAGTGTGAATGTGTGCACAGTGTCTATTTGTGTCTGTCTCCACGTCGGGTGAGTGCCGAGTATTTTTTTGTGTATATGGGGGTGGGAATGCACGTTTGTGTCCGCGTGCGCCTGTTCGTCTGTGTCTATATGTCAGGTTGGGTCTTAGACTCGACCTCTCTGGGAACATCTCAGGCCCTCCAAAGTACGGAGGCCTAACTCCCCTCACCACACTCCATGCCGGTGGCTGACGCCCTCAGACGTTGGTGTGTTGGTGGTCCTTGGTGTCTGGGGCTGGGCGCTCATGCATGTACCGGCTCATTTCTGGTGGCCAATTGGCGGGGCCTGGGGCCTGGCTGGGCCCCTTCCGGGGGGTGGGATGCCCTCAGGCCTCTGGGCATGAGGCCCGGTCCTCTTTGGCACAGCTGGCTGCCGGCAGAGCCCGCGGGCACGCCACTGCAACCCCCTCTGGCCTCTGCTCCGTGTCTGCTGGGTGACCTCTCGTTTGGGGCTCTACTCAGCTCTTCCCAGGAGGGTGGCATGGTTGCTCCCCTGGTGGTCCTCCTCGGGTCTTCGTATTCTGAGGCCTCTGGATGTCTGGGGCCTGGATCTCCTCCATACCTGCTTCATGCCCTGGGGGACGAGACTATGGCTCCCCACACTCCCTAGCAGATTGTTACATGGAGAAACCTTTGGAATCCAAGCGTGCTGATCCACACAGGTGTACACAGACACAAACTACACCTTTCTTGGCTGCTGCTCAAAGCACATTGTGCGTTGTCGATCTAGCTTGCTGCACAATGATCCAATTGGTAAAGTAAATCCGCTTGGCATCTTTCTTGGCTTTCAGACAACAATTCTGATGGCTAAAGATCCAAACGGGAAAGGCAAAAACAAAACAAAAAAAACCACTGGCTTGTATGTCTGCCTTTTTCCACTGTGGCTCACACGACAATCCTGTTGTCAAATTGAGGCTCCTCAACTTACCAGACAGCCAGGCCCAGAGCGCTCTGTGCCATCCTGAATCAGATGTGTTGTGGACCACGAAACATCAAGGATGTTAAGTCAAATGAGGCTATTCGTCTTCCACTGGAGCCTCGTCTCTGATCCTGGTCTGTTTCACATGATCGTGTAGGACTTGTCCAAGCAATGAAATGTTGTTACTGCTGCTTTTAAGTTAAAGGAAAAGTATACATTTTTACTTTTTGTAAGTTTCTATTTTTTTAACTGTTATTTATTTATTTTGTCAAGATTCCAAACACAGCACAGTAAGAGAATCATTTGAATCCCTGCTGATTTTGTAAGTTTGCCACTAACAAAGAAATGATCGGTCTATTATTTCAGTGGTAGGTGTATTTGAACAGTGAGAGGCAGAACAATCACCAATAAATCCAGAAAAATTCACTTCAGAAATGTTATAAATGAATTCACATTTTCATGAAGGGGATAAGTATTTGATCCATCAGGATGATTTCTGCCTCCTAGGTGTGTTTTATACTGGTAATAAGCTGACACTGGGAGTCTTCCCAACCTTTATAAAAGGCAGATGTCCATAGAAGTGATCAGTCTATCCAGAACTCTTCACCATGGTCAAGACCACAGAGCTACAGGATTTTGCACCTACACAAGGCTGGAATGGGCTACAAGACCATCGTCAAGCAGCGGGATGGTGTCAACAGCTGGTGTGATTTGCAAATGGAGGAACCATAAAATATCCCCCTCAGTCTGGAATTCCACGCAAGATCTCACCTGGTGGAGTTTCAATGAAAATGAGAACGCTGTGGAACCAGCCCAGCACTACTCGGGAGGTGATGTCAAGGCAGCTGGGATCACAGTCACCAAGAAAACCACTGGTAACACACCATGTCGTGAAGGACTGAAACTCTGCAGTGCCCGCAATGTCCCCCTGCTGAAGAAAGCACAAGTTTGCCCCTGAACATCTCAACGATTCAGAGGTGAAAGTGTTGTGGTCAGATAAGACCTGCCTAAGAATGCTGCCCCCACCGTCAAACATGGAGGTGGAAACATTAAGTTTTGGGGTAGTTTTTCTGCCAAGAGGATGGGACAACTGCACCGCATCAAAGGAGGGTGGATGGGGCCATGTACCATCAAATCTTGGGTGAGAACCTCCTTCCCTAGGCCAGGGTATTGAAAATGGGTCGTGGATGGGTATTCCAGCATGACAGTGATCCAAAACACATCGTTAAGGCAATAAAGGATTGGCTGAAGAAGAATATTAAGGTCTTGGAGTGGCTGAGTCAGTCTCCTTAATCCCAAAGAAAATCTGTGGAGGGAGGTGAAGGTTCGAGCTGCCAAACATCAGCCACGAAACATTAATGACATCCTCTGCAAAGAGCAGTGGGACAGCATCCCCCCTGAGGTGTGGGCAAAATTTATAGCCGACTACGATCCACGCCAGACCTCTGTGATTACCAACAAAGGTTTTGCCACCAAGTATTAAAGCACAGTTTGCAAAGGGATCAAATACTTATTTCATTCATGAAAATGTATAACTTTGTATAACTTATAACTAAATTTATTACTTTCTTGAAATGCATTATTGGTGCTTGTTCTGCCTCTCACTGTTCAACCATTGAAATCATGGACTGATCGTTTCTTTGTTAGCGAGCAAACGTATAAAACCAGCAGGGATTCAAATCATGTTTTCCCCAGCTGAACCTTTTTTTGTGACATACGGGTTCTTAAATACATCAGCACCATTATGTCTACTATTCATGCCACTGTACTGTAAACGTGCTCAAATAAGTATCAACATTCATGAGTCAGTGATTTGTCTGAGGCAAAGAGCTGAAATATTGATGGTTAGATGAACAGATGAAAGAGCAAAGCAGTAAGAGAGGCTTGTTGGTTATATTTAGAAGCACATTCTCACTGGGATCTTCAAGCAGGAGTATTTTTGTCTGACTGGAGAGGTTGAATACAGCTTTTGTTGTAGGTTTTTGAGTGATGTTACGATAAGCGTTCACATGCTGTCTGCCTGCTGTTCACTTTAATCTTTGTCTTCAATTCTTTGTTTTTCTTTTTTTTTTACCAGGCATTATTTGGGCCAGCTTTGACAGGAAACAACAGCTGAGAAATGTGCTTAGTTTAAGATACAAGGAACATTGTGGTGACACACAGTTTTATTAGCTGGTTTGCTCATTGTTCATGTAAGGGATGTATACGGGCATTTCAGCACCAGTGCTTCATTCTTAACAGGTTACACACCTCCCTAATCCATACTGCACAACCTATGGAGCCTATAGGCTTTAAAGAAATGAGTTAAAAGGATGCAACTTGGACTGTTTAGATATTTGTCCGGGTACAGTGAAGAGATGGCACGTTACCACTTTTTTTTATATGTCCGATACCGACACCAATATCATAAATTTGGATATCTGCCGATACTGATATAAATCCGATATAGCGAATTTTATAATCAGTAAAATGTTTTTTTTAATATCTTGCTGCATTTTGTATAAGTTCATACTCAAGTTTAAAAAACAAAACAAAACTAAAGCTATTCTGTTATACCTGTATGCAAAAAATACACTGCACCCAAAATATTTCATAGATCAGCAAAATCTAATAAACTTAAACCTGCTCCATCCTTCCTATTCTGGTATTTTAAAGAGTACTTAGTGGAAATATTAACCCTTTAAGACCTACCATAGAACCAAGTCCGCCAGAGCTTATATCATATTTTTACCTGCTGTGGAGCCATTTTTGGGAGCATTTCAAGTTGCTATACATCAATACAACCATTATAGCCCAGATTTTAATAATATGTGTTCATTAAGTGCATAGTAATTACATAAATTGCAAAAAAGTGCAATAAACTACAAAAAAAATTGAAAATCATTTTTGTTTTTTTAACATATATTTCTAGTTAGAGAAATTTAAGAGGCTTATCCCTCAAAACTGTAAATACAAAAAAGTTGCACAAAATAGTTTCCCACCACAGGAAATTTATTTTGAGTGTCTTCATAGTTTTATTTTTGAAATACACCAATTTTTATACACTGCAGGAAAAACGAAAATAAATATTATACTGCAAATTTGCAAAAAAGCAGCATATGCATCAAAATAAACTATTTCCAGCAGTGCAATATGAGTCCTAAGCATCCCAGAAACGACACAGAAAGTCATAAAGTCAAAGATAACTTTTAAAAAGACGAGTATAGGCTCTGAGGGCCTGATAGTAAAAAAGACTACATTTCCGCGAAAATGACGTCACTTCCGGTTTTGGGCAGGTAATGGCGGAAATGCAAAAGTTCGCGCTGACGTCTATTCCAACGTAGGAAGTGTTATGAACAGCTGATCGGACCGGCACAGCGTGTTTCTGGAATATTATGTTTTTGTTCCTGCAAGCGCTTTTTATGCAGTTTTTGCAAAGCTTTATGTGGAAGGAAACCGTGACCGAGGACAAGCTGATGGCATAAGATGTAAGTACAACTCCTCCGGTTTCATATGCAAAAAAAAATTTTTGCGCTAGCTTACGTGGTTGCAGTGCTACTGGGATTTAAAAATAGTTACGCAAAACAGAGCGTGCCCGCTCCGATCGGCTGTAAAGGGTTAAACAACCTAACTAATAGCAGGGCTCTAGAGTGCGACCAATTTGGTCGCAAATGCGACCAAATTTTTCAGTGGTGCGACTAAAAAAAATATTTGGTTGCACCTGTGCGACCAACTGTTCAGGTAACAAAAAAAATAAAAAATCTGCAACCTTCCCTGTGGTCAACAACAGACACACATTGTGCCCCTATCGTGGACTAAACCAATCAGAGATAGTCAGGGGCGGGACCTCTCTGATTGGCCGTGGTCCAGTTGAAAGTGCAGGTGGAAGTGGGAGGTGAGTAGCTTGAATAAAGCGATATCAATTCATTAAATCCTGAATCGACTTTTAAACATAACTGTGTTTTGCCAGAAACGCCAGATTCTCAGATTAAAGCTCACAAAACCATTTCAACAACAACCAAACAGCAAATGAGAGCAGGTACACGGACTCCACACAAAGACGTAAACACAACTTTTTAAAGTTAGGCGTACTGGTACGCCCATGGCAAAAAGTTAGTCTAGAGCCCTGAATAGGGTTACAAACTCCCAGCAAAAAAAAAAAGGGAACCACCCCCACTCTCCGCCTCGTGATGCTTAATTGACGTAATCAACTTTAATTTAATGCATGTGTAAAATAAATAAATAAATAAATAAAAATGCACAGAAATCAATTGTTTTTCTACAATATTAAATAGATTCAAAATCTTCTTCAACAGAATTGCAGACTGCACAGATGGTACCTTCCCAAAGGAAAAAGTACTATAGCTTACTAGGGTATAAATTTGACTTAATAGTTCATATACAGTAATGGACTTCTATATATTTTACATCAGATTAAAACTTTGGGTGAAAGATTCAGATAATTATTTATTAAAAGCTAGACAATTTAAATGACAATAAGAAAGAAAAGTATTTCTTTGTGCCCCCCTTTCCCTGTTAATGCCCTATCGGCCCCCCTGGCAAAACTTTGCTAGACCCGCCCCTGCACAGTTACCAGCCGGTGTAGAAAGTAACATTAAATAAATTCTACCAACAGCTGATCAAGCTTAAACGTGCTGCTGTTGTTTAGCGCCTGGTTTCCTCTTTCTGGTGCAAAGTGGGCGATAAATAAACAAGAGAGAAAAGCCAATCAGCTGATCATTGATCAGTTTCATGATTGAAGTAGCAACAGGAGAGGGAGGGAGAGAGGCAGTCGCTGGGAATGCTTTACAAACATTCAGAGATGAACTTACACACTTGCTTTACTTCTCTGGGATAACTGTCTCGGAGATGAAATGCCGGTTTGGAAGCACGTAGTGAGGCTCCAAATGCTCAACCAGACCGCCGACAGGTCTCGCATGCCACAACCGCTCTATCACGAGACGCATACTCCTCTGGCGCGCTAAGGTTATGAGCTGGGTTACACTACGTTGCAGGTTTTGTGATATTGAATGGATCAGATTACATTTTTTATTTCTCTCCGATATCTGATCCAGTAATTTAGGTCAGTATCGGACCGATACCGATACGTAATATCGGATCGGTCCATCTCTAGGCAGAGACTCACAAACACGCAACAAGTAAAAGCTGTTGCAGTAAATGAAGGTACGCATTATTTGGTGATTTCTTTTGGTTCTAGACTTCAGCCATTGATTTTGACTGTGACGGATCCAAGACTTCAAACAGTCCTTATGTATAAAATTATATTAGTTTTTCCAGTTACTTATATAAATACTTTGTATCTAAAAAAACAGATTAATATAGTGTTATGCTCAATAAGTTGAATTAAGTCTGCACTTCAGTTATATCTTGATTATTTGTGATCCACTGTGGTGATCCACGTATACAAAAATATGCAAAAAAACCCTTTCTGTATGTAACACCGGCCAGTTTCTTTGGTTTTAGCTGTTCTGATTCCTTAAATGGAACTATTACTTCAGCTTTTGTTATTTTAACTTTTCACATCAGATGGTTTGTCACACAGTGCAATGAAAAGGCTTGGAAACAGGGCAAGCCCTACAAAATGCAGGCAGGTGACTGGAAGTAGCAAGCTATTCTGTTTGTATTAAAATAAAAATGTCCATGTAAAGGCTCTAACAGGCTGTGATTTTCCAAAAATACAGCCACTGTTGTGACCCTGTTGATCAGCAGTTCTCTCGAGATGCTGCCTGGTTTGAACTAGATGTGGTTTAATGGCAAACACAGGCTGAATCCTATCAACATAATCTATCTTAAATGCTCCATGAACCTAGCTTTGTCACATCGTACTTTTTATTGCACAATTGGCAGCACGGTGGCACGGTGGTTAGCACTGTTGCCGCACAGCAAGAAGTTCCTGAGTTCAATTCCAACATCAGGTCTTTCTGTGTGGAGTTTGCATGTTCTCCCCGTGTTTGCGTGCGTTCCCTCCGGTACTCCGGCTTCCTCCCACCGTCCAAAGACATGCAGCTTGTGGGGATAGGTTAATTGTTTAATCCAAATTGTCACTAGGTGTGAGTGTGAATGGTTGTCTGTCCCTGTGTGTTGGCCCTGCGACAGACTGGCGACCTGTCCACGGTGTACCCCGCCTCTCGCCCTATGACAGCTGAGATAGGCTCCAGCGCCCCCCACGACCCTGAAAAGGATGAGCGGAAGTGAATGGATGTATTGCACAATACCAAAGAAATCATATGAGCATAAATTAGGCCTTGTGCTCATTAAAGCTGAATCTCTCTACATTTGTCTTGACCCTTTGAGTCAACAGCAGGGGCTGGCAAGGATTCATTTGTCTCTACCTCAGCTCCCCAACATTTCCTCCAACGCTGACTTCATCCACTTAAAGTGACAACGAATTATTCAAATTAGCATGCCTGGAAAAAATGTTGATAGGCTATTTTTAGCCCCAACAAGTGGCTGGTTGCCAAAATCTGTGGATTTAGAAGGGTTCCCTCTGTAAGCTGGCTGTCATGTCACAGCGAGCAGTATAATGAGGGAGCTAATGCCAGAGAGAACATTCTGTGGTTTTCGGTTTGCAGTGTGGGGTTGGATGTTGCTTGCTAACATCTGTCCTGCATCATCTGTTGGTTCTCAGTAAGCGCTGAAACCAGTCTCTTAGGCTGAGAGACAGCAGCTAATGTTGCATTGTCATTAGTCTGTGCTAACAACAACAAAAACATGTTTTTAGTTCAGGGAGACCGAGGCAGGAAGTGACAGTGAGGGGAAACCCTCTCCCTGCTAAAGAACATGAGCATTCATTTACCCCTCTGCTGCCTCCTCCGCCTCCCATTCTTCTTCCCTTTCTCTCTCCTCATTTGCGATTCACCATCGTGAGCGATCACAAAAAGGAAAAAAGGAACGGTGCTGTTTCCATGGTGGCAGCTGACATGGATGAAGAAAAGTGCAGTCCTGTGTCTGACAAAAACATGCGTTTGGGGAGGACTTTACTGTAATGTAAGATTAATAGACTCTATTTTTGCCATCTCTGATATTCCCCAGGACTCATCACTGTCCTCGCAGCCCCTTGCTCTATTTTTCCCCTGCTTATTTTATAGACACAGGGCTTTCTTTTATTAAATAAAGGCTGAGATGGAAATCAGTTACTTGGCGGTTTAATTATGTATGTGGTACGATGATCTTTAAATGGTCCATTCAGTTAACTACACTGATTAAAGTTGATTTAGCTGCTGTTTGATTTTAGATTGGGAGCTGAATGCGACAGCATGCACAGTGCTCCTACAGGGTGGCCCAGCTAGCAAACAGCAAGCCTAAGAACATACACGAACTGTGTATACAGCTAACGGGCTGGACTCTCCGGATGCAGTCATCCAAAGGTTCTCGATCCCCACAGGGCGAGTGAGCTTTACAGAACTTTAGCTTTAAACTACTTCAAGATTTCAAAATCTTCTATATCGGTGCCAGTTTTCTATACTCTCTCCTTGTCTACTCAGTTCACTTAGCTTTCAGTGTTAGTATTCAGCAGACTGACTACACAGAGTGGACAGCAGCATGTTCAGCGTTTGAAAACAGCATCATTGGAGGATTGTGTCAGTCACTTGGCCTCTTATTCACACTTGAAAGGTCAAACAAGTGAAGAATATCTTCATGTAGACTGAGCCTGTCCTTAAAGAAAGGGCTGCCATCAAACTTGATGTTTCAATTCAAATCAACCCATATGGAAAAGAAATAGTAAAAACTTATATGTGATTACTCATGAAAGTGGCCACTTTCTCATTACTTTCATACATCGTTCCAGTAAGTATCCAAAACATACAAGTTTCATTATATAATTTTTCAAGGGATCTTATATCTGTTTTCACTCTTATATGCTTTTCATACAAGTTTCACACAAGACAGATACAAACTTTATACGATTTATAAATATCTTTTCCATGTGGGAATTTTCACATGAAAGCAGAAAAAGCTGAAATAGAGCCTGTTTGTGATTTGCAAGGGTTGTTTTTCCTCGTCTGATTGTCTGATGTCAACACTAAAACATTAGTTACCTGCATATGTGTTGTGTATATTATTACAAATTCGACAGTGAGTACTGTAACAATACAATCAATGATAATCATGTTTACGTTTATTATCAAGATTTGACCCAAATACATTTGGGATGAAACAGAATTTCTGTTTTTTGTTTTTTTAAATGTGTGTGGACACAAGAAGTGACGCAAATCTGACTCTAATGGGATCATGTAACTGGAAGCTCATTGCAAACACGTTTACAAGCTTCTTCCAAACTTTATGAAAAGTGTTTATAGCTCACTAGTTTAAGTTTCAGTAAGGCTACTGACAGTAGCTGCTAGCGGTCTGCTAGTCCTACGAATAAAATCCTAGTGTTAATTGTTCACTTGTTTGCACCTCTTTGCAGGCATCAGTGTAGACCTGTCCACACATGCAGAGCATCAATGTGTCTCGCTGATCAAGCTAACCAAACTTTTATCCAAATATGTTTTTGTTAAATAAACAAATGAATAAATAAATAAAAAAAAACAATGACAGTTAAAATGTCAAATGTGAACAACTCTTTATAATTTAATTCTCTGTCCATAAAAGACACTTAAAAGTGATTTGTGGCATAGATACATGGAGGTTTTCTAGATATGGAGACAGCTAACGGTTCATCTGGAATATGTGGTCCATCTGTTTTGTCCGTCTCTCTCGCTAGCTGCAAAAATCCCTAATCTGCTCGGATTACAGACTTCCAAAAGTCAGAAAACAAGCAGCTGTGGAATCGGTTTGATTTATGTTTACGAGACTCACTTCATTGGTTACTAGGCAGCGCAAAGAGAGGAAGAAGACAGGGTTAGATACAGCGCTAGACGCTCTCGTCATTATGTAGGTGATCAGTGTCGCTCCCTGGTGTGTTGTCAGAAAAGTGGGTTGTAGTGATGTGAAAGCAAGGAGGGGGAGTTGCTTTGAAGAGACACAACACTACTGAGTGACAGACGGAGGGATGTCTCTGCCCGGGGGTCTCTGCTTCCAGCTGGAGCTAAGCTCAGCGACTGAAGGAGCAGAAAGCTTTGGATGTCTGCACGCTGATCTCTGCCTGATCCAGCTAGAGTAATGCAAGGTAGCAACATATTTACACTGAGAGGATCTGTTTGAACTTTGATCAATTAAATTTGTGTTTAATGGAAAAATGCTTTTATTTTTACATTTTTTTCAACACTGAAATGAAAATGTTGTTGTTGTTGTTGTTGTTTTGCTCACTTCAGAAATAACAAAATATTTAACCATCACCAGCTCACCGAGCTCGAACACACGGAGCAGTTCTAGTATTTATTTGGGAGTCGTGTTTTTGGCTCTCTTTGAGAAATGTCTGGCTCTTTCAGCTGCGAAACCTTCAGTGTGCTCAGCATCTACTTCTGGATGCTGTGTTGTTATGAGTATTATAAATGAAGTATAAATTGAGTTCATCAGAGCTTTTGAAATCTGACTCTAAATGAATCTAATGACTGCAGCAGGTCAGTGCAAGCAGGTGCAGCACATAGATCCGTGTTTCCGTGTGACTTTCACCCAAACTGAAGAACAGACTTCTTGCACAGTCTGCATCACACAGACAGCCATATGATAGTCGTAGCATTCATTCAAACGTTCTCCAAATGCTGATAGGTCCAGTTCAGTTACTCCAGTTGGTGGGGGCGGAGCCTGGCAGACATTAGTTACAGCTGCTGGTGTGAAATGGATGAATCATGAATTTTAAAAAAGACCAACCCTACAGCTGGTCTGAAGTCTGAAACCATTTATGCAGCAGGCGACTGACTCACCTGAAGCCAAGTGGCCATTAGACGAACTGCATATTTATCCCTTTTTCTTCATTACAGTTGGTCACCAGAGGACTGTGGTGCTCACTCCCAGTGGTAGCTGTTATTCTGCCCTCACTGCTACACTCCATACAGTTATGCAGATAGATAAACTCCCCGAACACTGACAGGTGTATCGTCCCTTTTATTGACGCTGCCTTCAATTATCAACAGAGTGAAACTACAAACAGAAGAAATAAGCAATATTCAGTCTATATATTCACACGATAATGCAAATCAGTTGACTGAACTAGCTAACATTGGAAAGAAAGTAAATCTGAATACAGTACACCTTTAACCATAAGAGTGCATAAATAATAGCAAATATAGTTGCATTAACTCTTGTTCAACTTAAATACTCATAAGCGATGCTTTCTGTAAAACAACGAAGAGGATGGATGTAGATGTTTATCAGAACAACATGCTGAGTCAGTCTTTTCTCAAAGTATGCTGCATTACTAACTCTACAGCTAATAACAAACAAATCTTGGCATGAAAGAACTGTAGTGACTCTTGCTGGTGGGAAGAAGAACTACACCAGCACAGCTGTTCACCACTGGGATAAAGTTCATTGACTTGGTAACTGCCCATTTTGTGTTACAATGTCATAAACCTCATGTAATGTTGGATTGGACTAAAGAGCTAGTGGAGTAGCAGCAGAGCCAGAGGGATCAGGTGTCTCGAGGTGAATGCACCCTCCCAGTACATGCTATCTTTGCATACTGGGAGTTAGGGCTGCGACTATGTGGACGTGCAGTTTAAGCTGAGACATGGAAAAGCCCTGAAACTGAAATTATAACCAGACAATCAGAAGAGAAACACAAGACAGCTCACATACAGGCTCAAACCCCACAGGTTTCATCATGTCAGTGTGCACACGCGTGTGTGCATGTGTCTGACTTCCTCTCAGACTGTGTTAGCACCTCCAGGGTCCCCTTAGCTTCATCATGTCATAACAGCTTTACAGGGGCCTTCACCATCACAGTGGTGGATGGTGGTCTCGGGTCCAGGGACTGAACACAGAGCTTCCACTCATAGTGTCAAACAGATGGTGGACGTGAGGACAGCAAGCGTGCTGATTGGCCAAGCCAGCAGGGCAGTTTCTGAAACAGAGCCTGAGCAGCGCGGTGAGCTGGTTGTGTCTGTGCATGTGAATGTGGGGGATTTTTCACTGGGAGACTGCCAAGATTTGTCCATCCTACGTGTTGCTGTGCCAGTATACAAACAAATGTATTGTCCATTAGAGTCGTTCTGTTTTTAGCTCTATGACTGAGACCCAAAGCTACCGGGATTTACAGAGAATATCTCAAATCGTGGGGTTTAAGACATTTATCGTCACAACGGACTGTAAATGTCTTTCCAGACTGGCAGCTAATAATCATGGATCTCTCCATGACAGTTCAGCAGTACTGCAACCTCTGACACACGTTGAGCTCTTGCACTGTAGAGGATGTAGTTTTGTCTCTGTGGTATTTACTACATTTCCGCTATAATAAATCCAACTGCTGTCTGATCACTATTACAAATGGAAGCACCTGACCCAGTATGCATAGATGGAGGTGGTGAATCAAACACAGTCCAAAGTGTTTCTGTTTTTTAAAACCATGTACTTGAGCGAGAACACAGCAGATGTGATGTGCAGAGTAGACGAAGCCTTGACTTCATGTTTAAATCAGGACAAGGCTTTCTTTCATGTATCAACCCTGACTGCAGAAAGCTGTGGAGTCCACACACACTGGTGTTGAATGTGACATCTGTTGTGCTACTAGGCCAAAGGCAGTTGTGATGCACTGGAAGCTGGTGTGTTTGCAGCAGTTTGATCTGGCATTTTCCTCGTGTCTCTTCTCCTGGCTGTGGACAGCGAGAAGAGACACGAGGCAGAAATGTCAGGTGAAAAATTGTGTGATTATGTGGATGGCTTCCACGGTTCAAGTCTGACAACTATCAGACCCCATCAGGGTTTGGGGAGGTGATGGGGCTGCTGACAGAAACTCCTAATGAATCACTCTGTTTGTACAGTGCGTCTAACAGAGGTACTACATGGATGACTTGACATCTCCTGCTTTTCATTTCTCAGTCATTATGAAATCCTGGTTTCATGATGCTGCTTATGGTTTTTCTGAATAATCAGAGTTAACACTAGGGATGGGTATCGTTTAGGTTTCATCCGATACCGGTGCCAAATCGGTACTTTTGAAATGGTGCCGGTGCTTAAACGGTGCTCAAACCGGTGCTTAAAGAATGGAGAACACAAAATTGGTCCAAAAACCTCTCATGTTCAGCTGTTTTTTGTAAAAAGATAACAATGTTAGCCTTTTCTGCAGCTATGGGGCATATATGGTATCACTCTTGGCTGGAAGCAGTGCTTAAACAATGGAATAAACACAAACTTTGTCCAAAAACCTCTCATGTTTAACTGTTTTCCACTTTTTCTTTGGTCATTTTAGCCTTTTTGGCCAGGGTGAAGGGAGTATCTGCCATCAAACAAGAAGACAGCCGCATGTAGCTATGATGATGTTTGCTAGTTCACCTTACATGCATTAATGTAATAACGTGGTTAGCCTACTCAACGTAAATTACACTCGAACAACATTAAGCTTCTCACGCAGAGAAGAACGGCTGCTGCTGCATCATCATCCTCATCATTCTGCTACACTGGCAGGGCTAGGGGCCAGGACTCTATTCTTCGGGTTTTTGGGGGATGTTGCATAACAGGCAACCCACCTGCAGTAGATGTGCTCGGTGTGAGGTCTCGCAGCAAGCTATCAAATACGGCGCATTTTTCGGCTTTAAAAAACCCCGCTATGCGTCGCCAGGTGTTTCATCGGATTCGAGGTGTTACCTCCTTTGACAGTATCACAGTATCAGCTTAAAGCACTTGTTGCTGCTGAGTTTGCATCTTTTGCTGTGAAGTACAGCCAGACTTTGACCGCTTCGCCTTGGGCATTTTTAATCTGTAGCTCTGCTCTAACAGAACGTACGTACCTGGCCCCGCCTACTATCCTCGGAAACGTAAAGTGATTGGCTAGAAGTGTATCACAGCTCAGGAAAAAAAAGCACCGAAATAAAGCACCGAAATGTGCGCTGCTTTTCGGTCTGGTTACTACCGTTTATGTCAGAACCGGTGCCATCATGGCACCGGACACCGGTACCCATCCCTAGTTAACACTACATCATAAAATAATAAAATAAAGTCTTTCCTGAAGGAGACAGTTCTTCCTCTGAGTGGCAGATAGGGAACCAAGCCTAACGTGATGCAGCAGTGATATGAAAGCATTCAGCTCAGACACAATAAAATAACACAAAATCAGCGCCTGAGCAACATGAAGGTCTCATCTTTTTCCAAGCCACTTGTTGATATTCAGTAAGAACAAACGGCTGCATATATATTGTAAGGGGAGAGAAAGATATGCTTGAGATTTCAGTCATGCTTAAAGCAATGCCAAAGGTTATTGCTGTGCTAGTTGCCCTTGGAGACCAAGATGCTCAATTCAGTCTGCAGAATAAATCCACTGGACAAACTGAGCAAACAACACAGTGATGATGTTTTGTTTTTTTTGTTAGTGTGTTAAAAACACCAAATCAGCTTCAGAGGCACCTTTGAGATTCATCGTGTTTAGGCCAAGAGTGCATTCAATCATAGAGACCATGTTAGAGTTCACTGATACAACAGCTCTGGTCCTTTAGTAGAACTGATGGATGTTTCCTTTTTGAGGGGAATTTTTCAATGCAGGAGATTAAAAAAAGGCCATATTTCTAATTTGTTTTTCATACAGTGTTCTGTAGTAGAGCCCTCCTGATTAACTGGACTGGTAAACTGGTAAAATAAAATCTAAATAATCTATCGATCCATTTTCTCACACTTATCCAACATGATGGCAGAAAAGGAGCCACTGTCCCCCCATTCTCTCTTCACACATAATGAAGAATGTTTCATACTTAATGTTTTTTAATTGATCAGCACAAGAATTAGACAAAAAATATAATTAGACAAAGATAACCCGAGGAAAATCAAAATCCAGCTTAAGTGAAAAGTTATTCAAACTACTTTATTAAGGGAACAGCTTTGAAAAACTGCATGTTGTATTTACTTGGGTTCTTTTTTTACTTTGTCTAATTTTATAATGTGTTTAATGAACTGAAACATCGACGTGTGACTGTAAGGAAGAGGACTGCCTTACTATTATTTATATTATAATCTGTATAGCACTTTAGAGAACACCTTGCACTTTATTAAAGGCACCTTATCAAGCACTTCATTTAGCATCGCACTTTCAGCATGGATTTGCACAGTTAAACATTTGCACACAAGAAGTTTAATTGAATATTTACTGGGAATTTCAAAATCAGTTGCTAGCCTTGTTTCAGATCCTGCACAGCTGCTCTTCATCTAGGAACGTGGTGGTGTCTGTGAGGAGAAAGGAATGGTGATTGAGAGAACATAAGCTTTTACCAGTAAGGAAACCTGTGTTCTCTCCAAGGTGTTTGGGCAAATGTTTCCCCGGGGTCCAGACACCATTTAAAGGTTCCGGGAGAGACCATGGGTTAAGGGAGTGTGGGGAATCCTTTGTGCTTGGGTTTTTGGGGTTTTATAATATTGGGTTTGGTGTAGGATTAAAGTCTATAATATTTATTAAATGTGAAATGTATGTATTTATTTATTTATTCAAATTGGTATATTGTATACTGTGGTGGAAGGTTGGGATTTAAGAATTCACCTGTGAGTGGAATAATGGTTTAGTCTGTGACAGCTGAAGGTATTTAAGGCTGCCAGCTCTCATTAGAGAGGGTTGATTGTGCTGTGAAGAAGCTCAAGAGTGAATTGTTTTTAAGGAGAGCTGTATGGCAAATAAATATAAGTTTGTTCCACTAAAATTGTCCCGTTTCTCACTGTAAATCCAGCTGCTAAGGGCTGCCTTGTTATAGTGACAAATAAGCAAATAGTTTTTGTCAGCAGTATTGGTGGACATACTTTTTCTACTGTCAAATCTACAGTCTCTACCCCATGTGCACGTGACGTGGCAGCCGTACATGAAGGTCACAGGTCGTAGCTCCTCAGCAGCCGTTATCACTGTGTCTGAAAAACTCTCTGAAGAAGCATGCCACACAAATGGAGCTCGTCCTCTGGCTAAATTAGATCTGCATTGTTCTGAAATCGACTGAACAGTGTGTGTGTGTGTGTGTGTGTGTGTGTGTGTGTGATGCTCCCTGTGCTGGCTTTAAACAGCGACTCATAGAAGCACAGGACTTCTTCATCATGCAGAGTGCATGTGCTGCAATCACATGATAAGTTAGCACTTTTGCATTTTTAACACCTACCATAAATAACCTTGTGAGGCTGTGTGTAAACAGGGGCATCAGTGCTACACCAGCATGTGAGTGTGAGTTCAGGTCCAGCTGCTGTACTGTGACGTGATCCAGCTTTTAAAGGCTGCTGTATGCTACATCCTTTCTCTACAGACGTGAACACATCAGAATTACATCCCAGCATGAGACAGAACTAGTCATTAGTTGGCGCAGCATCCACACAGCTACAGGAAACAGCTCAGGCTGCTCGTTTCAGCCAATGTCATGATAAGACAGAGATGGAGACAGCAGGGAAGGTGAAATAAAGACATCATAAAAGAAACACAGGAAAAAAGAATGAATTTTGAAGTAGTGAATTTTTCCATTTTTCTGTTTAATGTACACAAAGAAGCGACTACAAAACAAACAAAACAAACAAACACTGTGAAAATTTAAAAGAGCTTCCACAGGAGCTCTGACCTATCGGGGCATGCAAACTGGAGCTATGGTGGCATCCTGTGGTGCTGGCAAAGGATTGTTTGGTCCTGCTGGTTAGCATGTTACAGTGCATGCCACATATGCTCCATCAGATTCAAATCTGCATTTTCAAAGCTGGGTCAACACCTTGGCGGGGTGCAGTGTCTTGCAGGCACAGGCTGCTACCATGGGTTGGTGCCTGTCTTTGGTAGGGTTAAATGTAAAAATAATATCTACACGTACAGCAGTAGTCTTAGATTTCTAGCAATACATTGCATTCTAATAACGTGATCAGTATTTGTCATGTTGCCTGTTGTGGTTGTGGCTGATAAGCACACTTGTAAACCCTGTAAACCAGCGGTCCCCAACCTTTTTTGCGCCACAGACCGGTTTATGTCTAACAATATTTTCATAGACCGGCCTTTCAGGTGTCGCAGATAAATATAACAAAATAAAACCAGTACCGGTACCAAAAAATTTATTCATAACACACAGGAAAAGACCCAGGGAAACAGAGTTAATGATAAAAATGATTAAAAAAATAACGCTAAAAACCGATAAAAACCTAAAACCCATGAATTTCACACCTGAGCATCAACTCTCGCACGGCCCAGTACTGGTCCGTAGCCCGGGGGTTGGAGACCGCTGCTCTAAACCACAAAAACAAACTTTTTACTCATTCAGCTCTCAAAAACTACGCTTATATTTTGTATTCAAACCGTGCATGACGTGAAAACCCGTCTCAGTTGTTTAGATCTTGCATTTTGGAATCCTTCAAACAGTTTGGACAGACTCAGCCACGGCCCTCGAGAGGGAGCATTATTCTTCTGAATGATGTTTATTTTTGCAGCAGGTATCAGAATTTGATTGCATCCAGATTGAGTCCGATGATTTGCTTAATTTCTTAGCAAAATCAGAGTAAAATCCTTCACATGCAGTGCACTGTACTGCAGAGATTTATTGTGTTAGTTCAGAAGTGACATCCCACTGCAGCAATGGCGTCTTGTTTACCTTCGCCTACAGCTTGGATCAGTCTGTAGTAGAGGAAAAATAAACTCATAGCCCAATGTCAGAGGTGGGAACTGAACAGCCTTGTTATATTGCCTCTGTCAAACTTTTTACAGCACTTTCTGCATATCTATCTACATATACTATATAATCAACAATCTCAAAATACATATAAACTGAGTAATCCACAGTACATGGTGTTTAGTGATACCGACTTATCCCCACACACTGTGCTGAGGCTTTAACTTTGTGCCATTGAAAGTGTATGAACAAAAACACTTACAGGGTAGTAAAGATACATAAAGAGAGGCACTTGAGTGAATGCACACACACAGTTCAGGATCACAGTAACCCAAATAGTGGCAATGATATTTATGAGAGCGTGTGAGTCATGCAATCCAAAACAAGGCAGAGTGTGAAACGACTTCTTTAGAGCACAGTAGGTAGAGCACACCAGTGGAGGGACTGTGGGAGGATGGTGGAGAAGCAGCATACCAGGCTGTAAATCTGCTCCATCTAGCTCTTAGAGAGGGTTGAGCATGTCTTCTTCCACAGCAGCTCAATGTCTGGATTTGAGCTCAGGAAGCTGTTTCCATTAAGGATTTGCAAAATATGTCAAAAACATGAAGTAAAATAGCTTGGGAAATTATCGATGTTACTTTAATAACATGCAGACTCCCTCTGGGAAAATGAATAGATTGCTAATGCCAAACTGATGTCAATGATATTTTTATCGTAGATCTATAGATTTAGACTTTACCACTGTGCAACAAATTTCTATCTGCTCAAGGATGTCCAGTAAGGTACGCTACCAGTGAATGAGTTAAGAACAAGTCTGCAACTGGGTGCCAGTTAACCTATTATAGCATAGCAATTTACTATTGACCTTTCAAATAATACTGCATCTTACAGGGTTTGATAAGGTATGGCATTTTCCCAGTTGCCATACGTCACATCTTACTCCAAAGACGATTGCTTAGCACTAACATAAGTGACAGAAATAAGGCCAAAGTCAGTCGATCTATAATTAAGATGATCATTTTTTATAACGTGTTGCTAATAGACATGCCCAGATGTATTAGAGATCAGGGTTTGAACATCCTACAGCAGAATAGCCTTTTTAATTTGCCCTGTAAGCTTTGAGCTATTGGCTCTAGACTAATATAGTAACAGCAGCTAAACTATGAGGTCAGAATGAAGTATGTTTTTGAGAGCGGGTGTGTAACTCAATATGCAAAACCAAATGAAGAGATTCCCCGTCACCTTTCTCCACTGGGTTTGAAGTCTACTGGACCTTTCTTGCTTTACTAGACTGGATCTGCATTCCCAGATTGAGTCTCCGCTCTTCAAAATGATGCAAATGTAATAAACCTGTTGTAGTTTGTCCCTTTCTCATGAGAACACTTAATGAAGGATTTTGGTGTCAAATCTATCCTAAATAGTATAGGAAGCCATGGTTGAAATGAAATGTAATGGCGATAATGTGTTTTTCTCTATTTTGTCTTCTTTCTCTTAGTTTATTGCCTTCGTGTCTTTGTTCTTCATCCTGGTTTCCATTACCACCTTCTGTTTGGAGACTCATGAGGCTTTCAACAAAATCATCAACAAGACTGATGTGGCGCGAGACAGCAACGTGACCGACTCAGGTCCACAGTATGAGATCGAAACGGATCCTGCTCTTACGTATGTGGAAGGTGTTTGTGTCTTCTGGTTCACCATTGAGTTCCTGGTGCGTGTGACCTTCTGCCCAGTCAAGTTGGAGTTTTTTAAGAGTCTTCTTAACATCATCGACTTCGTGGCTATCTTGCCTTTCTACTTGGAGGTTGGGCTGAGCGGCCTTTCTTCAAAGGCTGCCAAGGATGTGTTGGGTTTCCTCAGGGTGGTTCGTTTTGTTCGTATTCTGCGTATCTTCAAGTTAACACGACACTTTGTGGGACTTAGAGTACTGGGCCACACGTTACGGGCTAGCACCAATGAATTCCTGCTGCTCATCATCTTCCTGGCATTGGGAGTGTTAATTTTTGCCACAATGATATACTATGCCGAAAGAATCGGCGCCAAGCCCAATGATCCCACGGCTACCCTCCACACTAAGTTCAAGAACATCCCCATCGGCTTCTGGTGGGCCGTGGTAACCATGACAACACTGGGATATGGTGATATGTATCCAGAGACCTGGTCAGGTATGGTCGTGGGCGCATTATGTGCTTTAGCTGGTGTGCTGACGATAGCCATGCCTGTGCCCGTTATCGTCAATAACTTTGGGATGTACTATTCTCTGGCTATGGCCAAGCAGAAGTTACCCAAAAAGAGGAAGAAACATATCCCTCAAGCAGTGCAGGGAGGGTCCCCCACCTACTGCAAAGCTGATCTCAACACCACCTGCAACAGTACTCAAGGTGACCTGTGCCACGTCAAAGGGAGCAGGGTACTAGAACGCAACCGTTCAGGTAAGACCATATGTTTAGACAAAGGTCATATGGAAAACAGAACTAAGACGCTTTGTTTAACAGTTAATTCAGATTACACTGAAGGGGGTTGTTTATGTAGTGACAATGAAGAGAATTCATGAGGGACTTCCTTTCAGTTAGAAAGCCGTGGCCATCTGACAGATTCTACTGATTTCCCCATGTGACCCATAAGCTCCAAAGCAGTTTCCCTACAGATGACTGAGCTGTTTTTACAGCACCAATGCCAAAGGTACAGAGAGTGGGAGATAAGCATTCAGACTCCTTGTTTCCAAGTGTTTCTTCCTGTAAGGATTGCTCATTTGGTGCTCAGACCGTAGGTGGCTGTTTTTCCCTCCAGTACCATATCAGTAATTGACTCTGACACATCTGATATTGATGGAAATTAATGTTGACCTCTGTATACTCGCTTTCTTTCAATTCTAATACAGACATTCCTCAGGGTTGGTGCTCCCTACTATCTGTTTATTAAGTCCCTGAAACTTACATTTAATAACCGCAGAATATTTCATGATTCATTGACTGGATGCACAAACAGAATCATTCTGCCGTAGTCACCTCTCGGATTTTCTCAAAGGTCATTTAGAATTTAAGGCTGCAAAGATACTTTCCTCTCATGTGTCCTTTAGATAGGACATATAGATACCAGCTTTGTACTGAGTCTGATAGTTCATACAACCCCCAACCCTATGACATCAGAATATGTTGTTGTTTTAACTGTTGTTGGTAATGGCACACATATTTCTTTTCCAAATCATACAACTTGTTCTGAACAATTACATATTTTTGCAGTTTTTTAAATCAAACAATCACAGTGTAATCAAAGTACAGAATTGTAGCTTTTAATTCAAAGAGTTTTACAATAATGTTTGCATTTACTGTTTATGAATCACAGCCATAGTTCCCATTGTCAGAGGCTCAAAGTAATTGGACAAACTAACATAATTTTAAATGAAAGGATTCAAAACAGTCCTTTCAAGTCTGGAGCCCATGGATCTCATTACATGTATATTTCCGCCACTGAGATGCTCTGCTAGGTCTTTATTTAATTGCCACTCGTTTGTAAGTTGTGCCTTCAGTTTTTGGTTTTGCTTTTTTGGGGGAGGGGCTCCTTGCACTGATGTCTCTTTGGATCAAATATAGAGAATTCACCTGTCCAGGTAACATATATGCGAGTTAATTCATTGGAGCCATGAAGGTGCATCTGAAATTAAGACTATGTCAAACAATTGACTCTAATTCCTGAACAGATAATACAGTTTTTGCACCCGTTCAGTTAAAGTCTGCACCAATCACGTCTTCACTGTTTGATTTAAAATCTAATACGTTTGAGGGCACAGATGTATAAATCTGTGTAGCTATGGTAATTGCTAATGCTCCACACTGGTGTTATTTAATCTTGATACTTTTTCATCTTCACCATCCCCCCCAAAAATTGATATGATTCTCCTGCAAAGGGAAACACTGCTATACCAAGGACCTCCACTGTCATCCACAAACTATTAGAACCACGTAAATGTACCAGCCCTTCAATTTTATTACATATTTAATCATAAAAATTGACATGGCCAATTGTGAAACTGTCAGTACGTGTCTTTAGTCCCCAAAGAGGAGCTCTATGACTGCCAGAGCATGTAGTTACACGTTAAGAAGAATGTATTAGCCTGATCTCCTTCCTAATAATGGATGGAAAATGTCACTCAAATACACAGTCATAGCTCTTTTATATAGACAAGGCAAAAACGACATCAGGTTTTGGCTCTATGAATTATGCTGTTTGGCAGGGTTTTCCTTTTTGGGTAAGAATGGAAACATCAGTCTCACCTGTATCTTTTCACAAGGTTAAAGTAAAAACAGATTTCTTGAAATCTTTGAAATCCACAGAGTGTCGTTATTCCATGGATTCAGATCGTAGTTTCTTTCTGTTGAAGGCAGACGTGAGGATTGTAGTTTCATTGCTTGGTAACTTCTTCTGTTGTCATGTCTATGAGGGAAAAGTACCACAAAATCATCAGCTTGGTGTAAATTGCATGAATGAACAAAAGCAAATATGGATGTGCAAATGGATTTTTCTCTCAGTTCTGTCTGTAGACTGCAGCGGGGGCAGCGACCTCACCATGTCTCCTGAGGAGAGGGTTCCCATGCGTAGGTCCAGCACCCGAGAACAGGACCGCCGGAGTGGGGGGACCTGTTTCCTGCTTGCTGCCAGTGATTACACCTGCCCTGCAGACGGAGGGATACGAAAGACAGGTAGTTTAACTGATATGTAAAATTTCACTTTTTTAATGTCATTTAATTCAACATCGAATTAGAACATTGTGATGTGATTTTATAAAGTATTCTAAAAAGCATGCAGATCTGTTGTTTATTGGGAAATCATTGTCAAATCCACGCTTGCTGTTGTGCACTGCTACTGATTAGTTGCTTGAATCATCAGTCATCATTAGTAAAGTTCAGTTTCCTGGAACCACCGGTCTGAATAAACCGCCTATCATTTTAGAAGGTACTATTAAAATCACAGATACTTGTCCAAATGCTCATCAGCTGATCCATGTTCTTAGTGAGTGGCACACCAACATCCCAGGAAGGGAGGAGGCTTTATGTTCAGCCCTAGTCAGCTCAGGTAACGTAACCTGTTGACGTGCTGTCGCGACTCTCCACAGACACACTGCATAACATTTTTGGCCTTTCTAAGGGGCAAACGCATCCCGGCAGCTGACTCAGAACTGTTGCTTTCTTCACAATTTATTCCTGTTTTCTGGTTGCCTGGAAACAGTTGAATACATTTCTGACCCAGTGTCTTTAGTCAACTCATAAACATATTTATAGGGTAGGGTATAAATCACCAATGGATATCAGTCTTATAGCTCTGGCTACCGTTCTTACAAATCCTGTACTGGCTGAGCCCTACCAAACATCATCATCAGAGGATCTGCAGGAAAGAGACGAGGTTTTAGTTTCTGTTTGTAACTCTTGGCCATAAAGCTAATATTTATTTCTAAAGACTGAAGCTAGCTAGGAAGAGAAGCTTACATTATCAGCTCCTGTTAGAATTGATAAATACACTATTTATCAGTTTCTTAAACTTTTTCCCTTGTACCTTTGGTTTTTACATTATTTAGCAAACCATCAGTTCCAATAAAGCAGTTCTTTAAATTTGAGTTTGCAGAAAAATGAAGAAGTCACTTTCCCAAATATTATGAGTTGGAAATAGCTCTGATTGCATGACTGAAATAATGTTTTTCATAAAACTACAGGAATAAAATTCATCTTTATTTGCTGTCAGACTTGCCCTCCTGAATTGCATAGCACATTTCACCTTGTGCCAGTACAT
The DNA here is from genome assembly GCF_057381915.1 of Diplotaxodon limnothrissa. NCBI lineage: Eukaryota > Metazoa > Chordata > Actinopteri > Cichliformes > Cichlidae > Diplotaxodon > Diplotaxodon limnothrissa. The sequence goes on along the minus strand of NC_140612.1, from coordinate 769,711 downwards.
TGTGAAAAGGTCAGACTCAGAAAGGGCTTGCTAACACTTTGACCCAGCCTAAAGGTTATTGTTAAGTTTGCACCTGCTGAATTTCCTAAAAGTGTTGTTGCTGTTCTGTATGATATCAAAGGCAGAAAAGGTCAGGAAACTAGTGATGGGATTTCCGGCTCTTTTTAGAGAACCGGCTCTTTCGGCTCGGCTCATTAAAAAGAGCCGGCTCGTTCGCCCCCTGAACCGGCTCTTCAGGTTGTTTTGTTGCTTTAATTAATTTATTATTAACAATAATATGAAATTATGCACAAAAGTAATTACTAATGTAAAAAAAAGAGTGGTTTTATTTATACATGTTTACATATACCAATATGCGGTGGCCCCTAGAGACAAAGCACGTACAAACTCCAAAACACATTTCTAGCGTTAACTGAACTTCCAAAACAGAGCTGCCTACATCACTTAAATTACACAATTGAACGCAATGTGTTTGTGTATTTATACACAGGCACTCATATATATTCAAATAATTTAAAAAATGTTCATTTACCTGTTACTACCACACGCCAAATCCGGTCGTTGGTACTTGCTGGCTTGTGTAGCCACTAGGTAACAAAAGCTCAACACTGCCCCCTAGCATCCTGGAGCACCTCTGTTGTGTTTTGTACGTGTTTTGAGTTTTTATGTGCTTTGTCTGTAGGGGCCACCGTAAATATACTTTTATTTATTCACTCCACATAAAATGTAATAAATAAATCATATAATACAAAAACCAACTAGTCACAGTTCAACTTTTAACTATTTAAATTTTCAGCTTTTTCCTTTTAAACAAATTTCAAGTGAAACAACACAAAACACTGCAAACCACAACACAATTAAATATAAATTAAAATATGAAAACAAAAAGAAGATGCATATTCTCTGTCATATGGACCTGCATGAATAAACTTTCTGAATCCTTTATCATCCACAGCTGAAAATAGTTGTGGATACAATACCTTTCTGATGGGAGGTTGTTGTCCCTGGCTCTCTTTCTCTCTCTCTCCCTCCCGCTCTGTTCCTGTGCTACTGCGAGTTTAACTATCGCCCCTCCCTCCTCTGCCCAGCAAAGCACAAGGCTCGCGTGCGGAGTGAAGCGAAAAAAGTGCGAGAGAGAGAGTGAGAGAGAGAGAGAAAGAAAAAAAAAACCCACGGCTCGCGATAAGGAGCCGGCTCGCCTCGTTCACGTCAAAGATCTGGCTCTAAGAGCCATTTCATTCGCGACCGACACATCACTACAGGAAACAAAGCACATAAATCAAGCAGCTCGCAGAGCAGAGATTAGTTCAGACTGCAGTTTTTTTGATAGATGCAGATTATCTCTGCTAAATAGAGAACATACCAAAATGTCATTTGGATGCTATGTGAAACATATGTCATTCAGATTGCTTCTTCTATTTACCTGCAGAGACATGAATCTTGTGTTAATCTGCAAAGTAAAGTGGAAGTGTTAAGCCTTGGCTAACTGCCTTGTATGGGAAGGTAGCTGCATCTCCAGGAGCCTAGCTGAATATCCGGCTCCTAATGTTATTGCTGTAAAGCCACCTAGCACTCATTGGATGGCAGGCAAATCAGTGCTTCTGTTCCACTGATTATTTTGCTAAAGCACCCATTATACAAGAATTCTAATGAATGCAAATCATTCATTAGGCTTGCTAACAGAGCCTTATTTTTCATTGCATTAAGCAAAAGAAACAACAACAACAACAAAAAACAACTGCTGATGGCTTTGAGGTGATTACTGGAGTAGTCTAACAGGTTAACCTGTCCACATCTTCAGCGACAGCGCATCATGATTTTCAGTGAAGTCAGGTGAGCAGCTGTCCCTTTTATCCATCATGGTTGCAGTTGCCGCCACACTGACGGTAATGCATAAAACATGGGTTCCTTTCTTGTTCCCGCTACCTGTTGGCTCAGACCCAGGCTCTCTTTTGTTCTGCTCGCTTGGCTCATTCTGAAAGAGCCCCAGTTTAATTTGCACCCATGCTCTCAGTGAATCAAATGGTGGTGTATGCAGAGTGGTAATGAGGCAACATTTCCATTTGCTGTTCCTCATCAGCCGATTGGCATGCTCCATCACTGCGCTGGCTGCTGTGGCTTGTTTGGTTATTTTGAACCCAATGCAGATTTACTGATGTGCATCACATGCAGCATTTTCAGAAGTTTGAGCTGTTGTTGTTAAGATGATTGAATTACGGTGTGTCGATTATCATCATCATCAGTATGTGTCTGGATTCATACACACACAGTAACATTTGATACATAATCTAAGACACATGCATGTTGTTCATTTTAAGCTACATATTGTGGCTCAATATATGAATTGGTGGTTTATATGTGCACTTGTTAACTTTAACCGTTCCTTGGAAATTTTATCCATTTCTAATGGGAGAAAATACTAATGATGCTGTCACTGGTGCCACAACATGAACGACTTTTTTTTTTTCTTCAGCCCTAAAGTTAAAGAATTATAATATCTCTCATTTAGCTAAAACTCTGACAGAGTTCACAGAGGTATTTCTCAGGGGTGGAGCTTGCTGTGCAAGTTACAGAAATACAATTACGAAGGAGCTCCGCTGGCTTGCAAAGTTCAAAGAACTTCAAGATACATACAGCTTCAAATGGCAACACATATAATAGATATGCTACTTACTAATTACCTAGCTAACTACAGGGTAGCACGACTGCTCTATTATTAGTTTAAGTTTTCATTACAAGCACCAAGAAACAGAAACACTGTCTACAATATAAACAAAATCAAAAGCTGACTCTTCCGTCCCATATCAACTTTTCATTAAGTAACTAAGCACCACTTTTTCAGAGGAAAGATTGTCAGTAAAGTGAAAGAGAAATGAAGTAGATTCCCAGCATCAGAGGACTGACTACAAATCCCACGAATGTTCCTGTTGTGCGTCCAACACTGGCCTGATCACTGACCTCAGACTCCCTAACCAAAGATAGCTGTGCAGCTTCTTTCTTCAACTTAGTTTCACCAAAGCTGCCATCTGTGACGTCGTGCAGCTATGAGGGGCATCTCTGATGAAATTATGGACATGTCGCTGCCGCTGATAGAGAGGAGCAGCCACACGCCAGTAGAAACAGATAACCTTTACCATGACTAATTCACTTGTTCACTGACCATCCACGAGTTAGCAAACCTGTGGTCCAAGATGCTGCAGAACAAATCACAGAGCTTTCTTTTCTGTATCAAGATCTGCAGATGTGGGTCAAAGCAGGAACAAGTTCATTAAAGCAGAATGTTTTCTTAAGAATCTACTTAAAGGAATATTGATCTTTTTAAATGACAGCATTTCGTACTGTTGAAATTCAATATTTCATCTTAAAAGTTTTAAATAAATAGCACAGCTGGCCAAACAGCAAACACAAGTGAGATTCAACTCTGACATGCTAAACTGCTGGCATTGTTACATTTTTGGACCCTAAAGAGAAAAACATGAATACTGTGCATGGTGGGGCTTTAAAGTCTTCCACTTTTTCATCGCTCAATTTTAAAACATTTAGACGATTTGATGTGGCATAGAGATTCTCTTGCCATCTGAAAATATAATATTATTGGGCAATAAATTGATATAGTAGTGCATTGTTCAACAATAAAAGTAGCCTTTTTTTCAACATCTGCTGTGACGACAAGGCTACCAGTAACTCCCTGCTAGCATAGCATGAATGCAGCATAAAGAACAGCTCGGGTTTAAAATGTCGCCACACAAACTTATTTTGTTTCAGAGTAGGCAAAGATTTAAATAAAGAGAATTTAATTTAATTATGCATCGATTTACTGCAGGAACTAAAGATGTGAACAGCTATCGGTGTATCCAGTGTTGTTTGTATTTGTTGTAGATGTAATGGATTTCATATTTCAGTTACTTCAGCAACAATATAGATAGTTTGCACTTAAAGCAATCTTAAGAAGCACTTTTGAGCCAGTCAGGTTGTTTCTTCCTCTCAAGCAGCTCCAGGCCTAAGAATTTCAATATGCTTTATGGCCAGTGTCATGAAATGTGCTGTACATGCACTCACCATACAGTATGCTACTGTTGCTATGTCTCACTCCTGTCTCCTGTCTTGTCTCGGTTCACTCGGCTGGCTCGGATTTGGATCGTTGCCTGCCTGCCTGCCTGCCTGCCTGCCTGTGTGTGTTCATGTCCTGTTCCTGCACAACCACCTCCACCACCACCACCACCACCTTTGTCGCCCCCCTCATCTGAAGGCTATGAGAAATCCCGGAGCTTAAACAACATAGCGGGCATGACTGGCATGGCTGGTAACACTCTGAGGCTGTCTCCTGTGACCTCGCCCTATGGATCGCCCTGCCCGCTACGCCGCTCTCGCTCCCCTATCCCTTCCATCCTGTGAGATGTCCACCTCTGGACCGCTTTGACCCCAACCAACCCATATCCGTTCCACTAACAAACCACATCCCTCTGGCATCAAATCCGAACTCTGTTTAGTTCTTGTGACTAGTGGAGAAGTACTCCACCATCGTAGCCAAGAATCGTGTAAATGTCTCGAGTAACCTGAGCAAGTTCTGCGCTTTTCCTTCGAGGTACATCTGCTTAGCTCACATTCATCTCCTGATGTACCTTTTAGCTCGATATTATCATAATGTGAGTCTTGCAATAAAAAAACTGTTACTGGTGGCTTCAGAGGTAGCAGCCATAACGTGTAATAAAGGACATTTAATAATCAGGGATATTAGATGTTGTTATATTTAGATACCTTGAAATAGATGTGCTTCCAGAAAAAGAAAGAGAGATGTCACTTTGTTTTAACCTCACACAAACTGTGACTTTGTTGATGGTAAACTGTGTTATAATTGGGTTGGAGTTGGAGAGGAGGGGCAAGTCGCTTTTCACCCGCTGTTGGGCCTGCTCATGTTTTTGCATGGATCATCCTGTAACCATCGTCTTCAAGCAGCGTGCACAGAGGAGGGGAGGAGAGCTCGAGGATCTGTAGAACAGACTTGGAGTTGTTTCTAGAAAATGTTGTTATGTTGGGATTTAGGCGAGGGAGGGCGTACCCGACTCGTACCATGTCTCATTTTGCCATTGGCTTCAGCAACAATCCACGAGGAGACTGAAAACACAGAAGCCCAGCTGGGCGTTGCTTTCTGCTCATTTGCTGCTATTTCTGAATAACTTTCTCCTCCTCTGTGTCTAATTTTCTTTTTCCTCTGACGTAGTGCCACCAAATCTGTTGTGTTTCTGGTTGTTTACTCACAGATAACTGCAAAGAGGTTGTCTTTACTGGTTTTACACAAGCAGAGAGCAGCGTTCTATCTTAATGGCTTGAAGAAAGGCACCGCCATAGTGGAAAGGTAAAGGAATGAGGGTGCGGTGCCATCTCACCCTTTTCTTGGCTATTTTTCAGTGTGTGTGTGTGTGTGTGTGGGGGGGGGGGGGCATAGACAGGTAGCATTTTATTCATGAGACAATGTCCACAAAAAATAAATAGATGTACGTCCCCAGACTACACAGTTGAAATTGAAGCTAATCAGTCTTTTTGACAATGACAGGCATAAACTGCCTCTGCGTACCAACAGGTGTGGGGAAGCAGACGTAACCATGCAGCAGTGTGCCTCGCCCATCACTACAGTGTGTCTATAGAAGTAGCAGGAGGTTGCTAAGCAACTGGCTCACAACTAGATGCATCTTCCACGTAGCTCGGCAAAAAGTCAAACTATCAGAAAGAGGAGCTTGTCTTTGTCTTTGCACCTAGTTATTGATTCACGCCTTACATGAACGACCCCAGCACACAGACGAGCCTTTAGAAATAAAATTTTGTACTGTTTTGATTTTTGTGCATATATTTTTAAACAGACAGCGTGTGCATGGTGAGATCTGATGCATTTCTTTCATCCAGACATGTGTTTATATTTTATTTAGACAATTCATTTCCTATTTGAATAACAGTGGGATAAATTGTCATCAGTATGAGGACCTATTGCAGTGGGAAGACCTCATTTGGAGCCATAAGGCCACGCCTACAGGACAATAAGGATGAGGACGCACCCGAGAGCCACTGACTGACAGGCTGTCGGTGAGCAGACTGGACGACTCACAAAAAATTCTTATTTTGAAAAGGAGAGGAAAGCAAACTGGGCTCGTCCTTAAAAGAGACTATCTAGTGTGTAGATTCTGCTCCTGTAAATACAAAACAACACAGCACATCTGGGCCATGTGGCTCTGTCCACACATCTGTCTTTTGATATAGCGAGTCAGGTACGAGGCGGCTCGCTGCTACGTTGCGCCGTTGACACTCTGAGTCGATCATATTTCTTGCTGTGATATCCCTCCTTGCAATAAATGTATTGAGACGCATCACTCGAGGCACTTTGTGTTCAAAACAAGGAGTGTGTTCATATATGAAATTCCACACCGAGTATATACAGTGTAGAGAGGCAACGTTGAACAAATGTGACATTACGATCATCTCTGCTTTTGTTTCTCTCTGTAATTTCAGTAGGTTAATTGCTGCTGTGTGTAACTGTGTGTGTGCGTGCGTGTGTGCGTGTCCTAACAATCCAGGGTAAGGTCTATAGCTTGAAAGGCCCGGTCAGAGAAGACCAGCGAGTGGACTCGATGCTGTCACTCTTGTACATTTAGCACAAACAGAAATGAGACAGAGCTCCCCTGTGATGCAGTGCCGTTGTAGAAGTCCCCTCTCTACCCTGCGTTAGTGCTGCAGACGTTCATCTCTATACAAACCAAATTGTTCTGACCAGACTATTCCTCATGACTCCTGGTGGCTAACAAAAATAACTTGATTCTTCCAGATCTTTCCCCTTGTGGGGGTGAAGCAAACGTGTAGCAGAAGTTTGCCAAGTTATACAGCGGGACTTCTAGAATGGCTACATCTGCACCGTAGCAATCCCACATACCCACACAATCAGATTGGATTCGCAATAAGCACCCGAAAAACAAAAGCACCGATCCACACTGTGATTTCAGGAGCCTGTTAAAACAGGAAGGTGAAGGAAAACGAGTGAAAAAGCAGCTGGAGAAGCTGCCAGGCGAGATCTGAAAGTGGCACAACCGGCACAGTTGTAGGCTAGCTGTTCCAGTGTCGCCCTGAACCCACCATCCTCCTCATGTAGTACACACGCTGCTTCACTCTTTGAATTGACAAAGGGGTACCGTTCTTCGTGTATTTCTAGGATGATGTTATAACTTGAAAAAAAAGGTGTTTATTTTTTTGAAACCAGAACATGTATTTTTGTGTCTTACTGTGGAGTACTTTGCTCTTTCCTGTAAAGTCCTGGTAGTCTGATGCTGTGCTTCTACATCGTGTCCTCCAACTGTCAGGCTTTTGATCCAAGTTCATGTTTCGTATGTTTTACTGTGAGCATAATTCTAGTTTTTGTAATTCTGTATTTGTGGAGCCTTTTGTTGGCAAGTGCATGCTGAAAAGAAAAATCATTATGTCAAATTGTAAAAAAAAATAAAATAAGATGACATATTGTATATCACGTTCAAAACAATGTGTATAGAGTAAAGGTAAATACTATGTGAGAGACTCACATAAACTATTTATCTTTTAACAGATGGTCTCTGTCTTTGCTTAATTTCACCTATTTTCTTCTTGGTTGTCAGAAAAACACAAATGTGTGTTTAACCTTCACGCACACCACACAAACCCTCACTTTTCATATAGGAGTCAATCGTCTCCACTTTTCTAAATAGAAAATCGACTTATTTCTTTTGATAATGCTTAACTTCACCTATTAAACCACCTTCAAACTTTCCCCTTTACATTAGTGACTCAGGTCTCTGCGCACAGAAAAAAAAAAAATCTAACCTGAATTGAAATTAAAATTAAAACTTTAACAATCCTGTTCCACAGTGTGAGTCAGTGACTGGCTGCTCCTGTATGGGATCAGAACGATGCCGCCTTATCCCACAGTCCAGCCAATGATGCGATTCACATTCGTATATACGCAGCTAATCAACGTGGTTGACAGGCTCTGACAGCGTCCTCATGTGCCGGAGTTTTAGCGAGCAAAGCGGCTGATGTGGAGTGAAGCCAGGTTAATGACAACGTGTACAACCATTGGAGATGTGAGCAGGACAGACGGAACAACTGACGGACAAAGTGTGGACTTTATACCAGATTTTAAATTGTGTTGATCGGCCACGTAAAACCAGAGTTATGATAAAATATCTGCAATGTTTGTTTTTCTTCCTGAATACTGTCGTTGTTTATATTTACTGCAGAAGAAACGGTAAAAACGGCGTTTTGTAAGGAAAACGCTCGAAAGCCTGTCAGCAAAAACAACGCCAAAAAAACCCCCCCAGCCTTTCCTATTGGTGGAAAAATGAAACCTGGTCGACCAATCAAAAAATGATATGGCAACATGACATTTAGTTGTTTAGGAAGGGGGGAGTTTTAGGAGTGACGGCGGAGATTTGCGACATTTAGCGTGTTTGGAGTCTGAACATAGTGTGTTGTCCTCGTGTAGTTAGTGTGCAGTCAGTGTGCAGTTAGTGTGTAGTTAGTGTGTAGTTAGTGTGTAGTTAGTGTGTAGTTAGTGTGTAGTCAGTGTGTAGTTAGTGTGCAGTTAGTGTGTAGTTAGTGTGCAGTTAGTGTGTAGTTAGTGTGTAGTTAGTGTGCAGTTAGTGTGTAGTTAGTGTGTAGTTAGTGTGCAGTTAGTGTGTAGTTAGTGTGTAGTTAGTGTGCAGTTAGTGTGTAGTTAGTGTGTAGTCAGTGTGTAGTTAGTGTGCAGTTAGTGTGTAGTTAGTGTGCAGTTAGTGTGTAGTTAGTGTGCAGTTAGTGTGTAGTTAGTGTGCAGTTAGTGTGTAGTCAGTGTGTAGTCAGTGTGTAGTTAGTGTGTAGTTAGTGTGTAGTTAGTGTGCAGTTAGTGTGTAGTTAGTGTGTAGTTAGTGTGCAGTTAGTGTGCAGTTAGTGTGTAGTTAGTGTGTAGTTAGTGTGCAGTTAGTGTGTAGTTAGTGTGTAGTCACTGTGTAGTCAGTGTGCAGTTAGTGTGCAGTTAGTGTGTAGTTAGTGTGTAGTCAGTGTGTAGTCAGTGTGTAGTTAGTGTGCAGTTAGTGTGTAGTCAGTGTGTAGTCAGTGTGTAGTTAGTGTGTAGTTAGTGTGTAGTTAGTGTGCAGTCAGTGTGTAGTTAGTGTGTAGTTAGTGTGCAGTTAGTGTGCAGTTAGTGTGTAGTTAGTGTGTAGTTAGTGTGCAGTTAGTGTGTAGTTAGTGTGTAGTCACTGTGTAGTCAGTGTGCAGTTAGTGTGCAGTTAGTGTGTAGTTAGTGTGCAGTTAGTGTGCAGTTAGTGTGTAGTCAGTGTGTAGTCAGTGTGCAGTTAGTGTGTAGTTAGTGTGTAGTTAGTGTGCAGTTAGTGTGTAGTTAGTGTGTAGTTAGTGTGCAGTTAGTGTGTAGTTAGTGTGCAGTTAGTGTGCAGTTAGTGTGCAGTCAGTGTGTAGTCAGTGTGTAGTTAGTGTGTAGTTAGTGTGTAGTTAGTGTGTAGTTAGTGTGCAGTTAGTGTGCAGTTAGTGTGCAGTCAGTGTGTAGTCAGTGTGTAGTTAGTGTGTAGTCAGTGTGTAGTCAGTGTGTAGTTAGTGTGTAGTCAGTGTGTAGTTAGTGTGTAGTCAGTGTGTAGTCAGTGTGTAGTCAGTGTGTAGTTAGTGTGTAGTCAGTGTGTAGTTAGTGTGTAGTCAGTGTGTAGTTAGTGTGTAGTCAGTGTGTAGTGTAGTCAGTAGTGTTGTTGTGTGTCAGAACAATGAGGCGCCTGCTGAGTGTCACAGGTGTTACAGCAGTGACACATCTGCTGCTGTCAGGCCTGCAGGTATCAGGCTGTTGTTCTCCTTCATCTCATAGTGGACAGAAATTATTTTTTGGAGCAGCACAAATAATTTGTGTGGCATCAGATTTGATGCAGAACAGCTGATTGTTCTGTAAATACTTTGAAATGTTTATTTAAAAAGCGCCTTGGCTGCATTTTCAGGTAAACAGCTGCAAAAAACCACAGACTCATAATGCAGTCAGAGCTTTATAAAAAAAAAAATAAATAAATAAAAAAAAAAGAAAGTTGTGTTTTCAAAATTGGAGTTGAAGTTATTTTTACTTCCAATAGCGTTAACATGCTGCACATGAACAAGATTTTTTTTGATTTTCATTGTAAGTGGGATAAAGCAGTTAAGTCGTCTAACATAAATGTAAATACTGTAATTTGATTATTTTAATAAACATGTGACTTGGATGGATTGGATGCTGGCGTGACCACAGTGCACACGTCTGCTGTTGCTCACAGTGGTCCAAGTGTCCGCTCAGGGAGTTTGTGTGAAACACACCCAACATTGAATCAGCCGTCCAACCTGAGCCAACCTGCCCGACTTAAACTGACTGCAGTGAATCTCAAACAGATACATTTTTTTGCCATGATATATGATTTTCATCATTTATAGATTTGATATTTCTGCAAGTTTATTACAGTTAGTAGCCAACTTGCTCCTATTCAGTTAACTACTGAAACCAGACTGATCCATCTAATCGCTCATTTATTGACGCCTCAACACAAAGTGGATGTGAAGATGGCAGCTGGCTGTGAGTGGTCACACACCTGGTCCCCCCGTAATTTCGGTTGTGTCGTGGTGACCATGCTGACTGCTGTTGTCCTTAGTGTGACATTCCTTATGAGGACATTTGAGCGATGGCGGGGGTGTAAGGGTCATTTGACACTTGCCGTGAACACACCAACAGCGCTGGCCGACAAAGATGATGTAAAATTGTAACATCGCTAGTCCCATTTCTGCATACATGAAGCATAAATAGAGGTGGCAATGTAATGACATCACTGACTACACGTGTGACCAACGCTGGAGGTGTACTGGTGTATACTCTAACCTTGAATTAAAGCCAGGAGGCAAGTTTGTGTTCCATCACTTTATTCCTTTAGATTAATGGTATAGACTGGTTCTGATATTGCTATATAGTGCTCTACTCTGAGTGCTCCACAGCAATCTGATGGATGCATCAGAGATGAACTTGGAATTAGCATCTAAAAATAGTTCTGTTGTCTAAACATTTAGAACCACAGACTGCACTTAGTCTGGTTTCCAGAGTTTTGCTCATAATGTTTGAAAAACGTCAGAAAGGTTGCCAAGATGAGCAGAACACACATTTACCAAACAGATTCAGTCATGGACTTCAGCGATAACTGTCAGGAAAGATCTTTATGTAGAAAACAATTGGACATCTTCTTGAAAGAAGACCTGAAGACGTTCCTCCAAAATGAGTCTCTCCTCTCTCAGCAGAGGGGTCTTTATCCAGCTGTGCAGAGCTTCATCACATTTTGTTTTTTGAGTTTTTTTGCATTCTGCAAATAAAAAAAATAAAAAAATCAAGTCCAGTAATTATTATATGGCAAGTATATACTGCAGAAAGAATGGAAACTAGATCCCCAAAAATGTAAAAGTTTATTGGGATAAAGCTTTTGGGAGATTTTTTGGAGAGAAAATTTACTCATATCTTTAAAAACGTTATGTATGTGATCATATTTCACTGATGTGGTTCAAGCAAAATATGTCTAATGTATTGCCTCAGGTCAAACTGTCATTCAGTAAAATGTGCAGTACTCCAGTTTGATGGGAAGCTGATTGTTGTAGCTGCACTTTCCCATTTACTCTTATAACACAGGTGTGTTTAAAGCCAAGCCAGTGCAGCTGTGAATGAGAGTAACAGACAAACAAAGCAGCTGGTCTTTGTATGGAGACCAGCTCTGATTACTCCCACAGGTTCAGGCTGAGATAATGGTGAGTCAGCACCTTCCTCTCCCACTTCCTGTTTTCCCTGATCATTTCCCACTTCGGGTTCAACAGTCAACAGCACTCGGCACACCATATCTCTGAGACATCCCAACTTCCTTTACTCCAGTCGCTATGGAAACAGCCACAGACATGCCAAGGAGATGTAAACACCCAAAGCTGGGAGTGTGTTTTTCAGGACAGGAACTCTGCGTTTCCCTTCTTCTCCTCCACCCACCAACCCTGCCTCAACCTTGGCACGGTGGGGGTGGGGGACGCTGCTGAAATCCAAAATACCAAATTCGTGGCAGGAATATTGCATCATGGGCTGTTTTAAACATCTTTGGAAGGGGGGGGGGGGGGGGGGGGGCAACTTTATTAGATAGATCAGTGGCAGAGAAAGAAGGTGGAAGACATGCGGCAGGTTGGACTCGAACCTGGGACGGCTGCTCTCAGCCATAATGCATGTAGGCGCCCGCTCATCGCACTCTGAGCTAAACCGGCACCCTGAAAATTCTTATTTTACCAAAGTAACCTCTACATTTTTACTGGTCTACTGTCATTGCATTGTACGATTACTTTAATTTTAATTGTATGATATGCTTAGTACTGATGACTACTACTGCAACAAGCCTTTCCATTGGCCACTTGAACCACTGATCCCTTTTGTATTTCTTGTAAGCAAGATGTGTTGCACATTAAAATTAAATGTCTCGCCTGTTTCTACTACAGTTCGGACTGGATCCCAATTGAGATCGGTCTATGAGTCAGAGTTCGTCACTTCTGACTGATAACAGACATAAAACTGTGAGTTGTTGAGGACATCCTCAACTGTCGTTAAGCATTTCTGGCACTGTTAGCTTCTGTTAGCATCTGTTAGCTGTCGTTTGCCAGAAGTGAAACTTTCTTTGAAGTGGATGTAACATTGCTGGAGTCTTAGTGAATAAACTCATATGATATGAGAAAGTAATTGTTTATCAGAGTGAAAGTGTAATTTTTTAGGACACTCAAGCCTAACATTAGCTGGCACAATGTCACGTCATAAACCAGCTGCTGTTGTTTAGCCAGCTCTTGCCAGCTGTTCAGAGACGAGAGACTGCACATCTACTCTCCTGCAAACAGGTAACTGTGACAATATTGGGAATAAGTAGGCATGTTTATGCGCATTTTGTATGTTAGTTACAACCCGGTAATAAAGGGGTAATAGTAGGGTAACACTCAATTACCTCGGGTAGTTTCTGTGTAATAAGTGCTTGTTTCTATTAATCAACACATTACTAACCAGTTAATAACCTTTTCAAACACACTTAAAGAATAGTAATGACTACCCGGAAACACCTGTGGGAGCTTCTCTCTAACAAGCAGGAGTTTAATACCATGGTCATGATAGATGATTAATAAAAGCATCAGGAAGTCTTAGAGAATAACACATATGAATACATTGGATTCACACAGGAGTGTAGAGGACCCTCCCTCACTGCATAGATTATACATGGATGACAACACATAATATAGTAAATATATTTCAGGTAAGAAAGAAAGATGTCCAGTACACAAAAATGACACGCCATCCATGTTCTCCTGCTCGTCCACTTCAGCGTTGTAGGGGCAGCAACACTATCGTCCTGCACTGCCTCAATCATTGATTGCCACCCTTCAAATCTACATCTCTTCTTAAAGACTTCACATGGTATACTTTACATGATGAGGAATGGAACTAGAATAGCTGAAGTTCATCCACGAAGTGTCATTAAAATCAACAGAAAATATCACATAACAACCAATCAGCCCCAAGCATTTACAATCCATAGAACTGCAGCGGTTGCATTAAAATAAACTGACAAAAATAAATAAGGTTAATTTCTTTTTTTTTTTTGCCTGTCCCGTTTGGCTCTTTTGCCATCAGAATTGTTGTCTAAAGGTGAAGAAAGATGCCCAACGGATTTACTTTACCAAATGGACCATCCCAGCCTTACCTTAATGGTCTATTTGATTCACCTTTTATTGTTTATTTTATTTTATTTTGACTTGCTAAATACGGGGCAGACTTGACTGGGGAAAAGAAAGGTAAGAAATAAGGTTAATTGCTAAGAAAGGATTCCCCTGGTAAGTGTCATGATAAAAGGTACCTGACAATGACTGTTGTAATCATGACCCTTTGTATATTTATACACACTGCTGAAATGCAAGCAAGATGCTAGGTCCTGGAGCTGCTACACAGCGGCAGTGTGGCATTTAAATCCTGATAAGTACCATGTACTGAGACTGGCGTAGTCGTCCAGGGCAGAGTGAGTCAGGCAGTAGAGTAGGGGCTCCGTTTACAGGCTTTGTTATAGGTAAATACTCAAAAAGCCACAGGGACACTGTAAATGACTCACACACTGACATGGAAACCCTCACTGAAAACCAGAAGGGCAGCATGTAGTGGCCTGCGCTAAGTGTTAGGACCTGCTAGGGCTCTAAATACCAGCATCAGTTTTGGGAGATGACAGAAAGTTAACAATTAAGATAGAAAGAAATACACCGCAGAAATGAGAGGAACTTCAAACTGCAAAGACACTCCAGCTGCAGCAGGAAATGAGTCCACACATCAGCTTCGCAGGGAAGCGGCCCTTGAGCGATCCTGCGCACCACTTCATGACTGTAAGTATGTGGGTTACCAATGTGTACTCCTCCATAGTTTAGAGTTTTCATCCTTTATTTAGCTGCAGGAAGAGGGAGTCATGGCAGTGCAAATGTTCTCTTCAGCTACATTAAATCGGTTTCATAATATTTGTTTATGTACTGCTTTGTGAAGGTTTGCAGGACTTTAATGATCCCTGAGCACACCAGGAGAATGGTGTAGATACAAAATAACAAAGAAAGTATTTCTCATCACTTCAAGGCTTTATTATTATTATTATTATTATTATTGTTGTTGTTGTTGTTGTTGTTGTTGTTGTTGTTGTTGTTGTTGTTAATAATAATAATAATAATAATAATAATTAGTATGTTATTATCATCATCATTGTTGTGGTTGTTTTGCTGTTATTAATTTTATTAATTTCCTACATAGAATTGTCTCTCTTTTCACAGAGAGGTCAGAGGTCACCCTGTGGCAGGTAAATGATCCCCAGAGAGGGATGGATACTAGATAGATTTACGTTGACGTTAATGCCATCCTGCTTCTTCATCTGTATTACTAAATAGTGTAAAGCGTCACAGCAACGTCTCACGTGTCTGTCTGAATACAATGGGAACATCTAGAGGAAATCAATGTTTGAATGTGAAACAGGTGTTCGAAACACGGGACGTTCTAGCAGGAACTGCACACTGCGAAACACCTGTCCTCCTGATTCTTGTTCTGTTCCATTAACATTTTCATCAACACTTATGGGAACTGAAAGAGGTTTTTGAGGCCTTGTTTGTGACACAGACAATGAGAGCCACTGTCTCAGCATACCACTTCTAAAACGAACTATCCCCTCTGGGCCCTGAGGGTTAAACTGACCAGAGCTGACCACTATGTCTGATGGAAGAAAAACAAAGCGTTTGACTTTGTGAAATAAGCTGTTGTTTGGTTCTCTCACCTTTCAAAGCTTTTGAAATGTTCCTATCAAGCTCTACATTGTTGAGGCTGCCTTATTTTGATGTGTTTTTTTATACTTCTTAGTGTAAATAGAAATGCAGATGTTTAAAGTTACAGTCTTTAAAGACAATGTAGTGTGTGGTTTGTCGGTGTCATGGGTCAGGCACACTAGAAAAGCTGTCCAAGAAACATTAGTATTGCTATTAGCTGTTGCAACCACTCTGTGAGGTGATAGCGTAGGTCACCTGGTGGCAAAAAATCAGAGTCCTGCATTGGGCGAACTGGAATCTTTCTCAGACAGATTGGTTGCGGTCCATCCCAGTTTCTTTGCAACAGATGACTCAACTCAGCTTTCATGATTCGGCTGTGTGGCAGGCAGGAATTGGACCCAAACGCAAACTCACGGGGACACGGGTGATAAACTAAAAAGCACAGCTTTATTGCTGGAAAAACATCACAAGTTATAAAAAACTAAACTGGGAAAACTAAACATAAAGCTCACCAGGAACCACAGGGAGACTCACACACAGCATGAGGGAGATCACAACACTGACACAGAAACACAGGGCTCAAATACACCGGGAAATAACGAGAGGAATGAGACACAGACGGGGAGCACAGCTGGGAGAAATCAGACATAACGAGACCCAAGGGAAGCGAAGCCCAATACATTCACGTAGGACACAGACCTTCAAAGTAAAACAGGAAATGTAACATAGACGCAGACTTGACTAGGGGAGACAGAGCAACGAAGAAACACAGAGGGCAGCTACGAAATACTCGAATACAAGAAAGCCAAACTAAGACACTAGACTAAAGAATAAACTGGGGCAACAAAGAGAACTAAGATCATAATACAAAAACTCAGACACAAGAAACTCAAAACACTGGGTCACTGCCCCAGGACCGTGACACAGCTGCTTGCCAACTGGTTGTAATATGGTTATATTCCTACTTTCTATAAAAGCATGGTTGCCAAGCCATGTCATTTTGCAGTTAAATCATCATCCTGAAGCAACTAGTTCACTATTTATGGAGGAATTTCAGGATTTCCTTTCCTGAGTTTCTATGACTGTCAAGGTTCTGGGTCATATCGACCCAGCATTTTGAGTTCTTATCTTTTGGTTTGATTTTGTATTATGGGCTATTCTTAATCTCTGGTTGTGTCTTGTTGATTATTATTATTCTTAGTCTATGTTTCAGTTAAGGGTTTTGTTCTTGTACACTCGTGTTTTTAGTATAGCTTAAGTCCTGCGTTAAGTCTGCGTCATTGTTTCCTGTTTTACTTTGAAAGTCCATGTCCTTTGTCAATGTATTGAGTTTTGCTAACCCTAACCCACCCTAACCCGCAGACCGTGACAGTGACATTTTGGCTGGACTTTCAATGTTTTATGTGAATGCCAAATTTGCCACAGATGACGATTTTTGCTTATTTGTCACATTTTATCACCATCTGATTATAAAAAAAAACTGGTAGTTGCCAGCTTGAAGTCACAAACTGACAGCAGACTGGTAGCAGACTAATCATTTTGTTGTCACATTTGCTGCCTTGACTCGAAGTGACTTTGAAAACTGCAACAACCTAATGGTCACAGACGTCTTCTGCATCTTTTTTAGCAACCATTTCAAAATCAATGACAGTTGTTTTTCATAGTGTCGCTGTAGCATGAGAACACTTTTTGCTACAGTCACACTCGCAGGAGCTTTCCGAAGTGACAATAACCACAGATGAGACACAAATATCCAGAGACAGAATAAGACCATTAAGATGAGGCGAAATGAGTGTCTCAGCTGTTTGATGAGTACTTTTTCAGTGCCTACTGTATTGCTGCCAAAAATACATTAAAAGCCTGTACTGAAAAGCAAATGAGATCACCGACTGAACAAATGATGAAGATTTACAACATACTGAGTCAATTTCGAGTATCTTCAGGTTCCCAGAATCATTTTATGTACTGTAGAAGTGAAGCACCTGACATCCTGAGCCTTGATATCCTGACGATAAGCAGAGTGGTGGGTGGGGGTTGGCGTCAGACATACCCACTGATCAGCCCAGCCTTTATCCAGCTCAGCTGCCTCTGTGTTATAACACAAAGAGAGATCACAGACAGCATGTGCCCAGCAGCATGCTAATGAGCCAGTCGGAGTAAAGTGAGCCGATGCACACCGTTGCATCAGGCATTGCGAGGGGCACTCATATCAGCCAGTTAAATTTAGCATGGTGGATTTTTGATCTCACAGTGGTTGCTGAGCTTTTCTCCTGTTGTCACAGTTAAGCAGCCAGAGTACCTGAGGATGCTCTGAAGCTTTTAAGTGTCTGATATTTTTGTAGTGTATAGAACAGCTTTAGGCTCTTAATTTTGAATGTGGAGATTTGAGCCAAAAAGACATTTTGTCAAAAGTATTAAGCATAAAAAAGTCAGTTTGAGCTTACAGAACTGGAACAACTCAAAATTAGTACACATGCAGTATGTGATGAGGGTATGTAGACAAGGTTTACTTTTAAGGGGAAATATTATTATAAGATTAGAAACTGGATAATCAAGAGAAGGTAAAGGAAACTTTTAACCTATTTGCAACTGTAGGTTTGCTTGTTTTTACACGTGTGCCACATGTAGTAGGAATGCAGTACCTCTGGTAATTTTAGTTCCTCATAAGAAACGGTATAATTTAATTTAATCAAGTAAACGTGTGTGGAGTCTACTCTGTTCCTGCACTGTGAAAAGATCAGAAAATAAAAAGTGAAAGCTTCTGTGTTAACCTGGACTGCTTTAAGGACAGAGTAAGGTTTAGGTGTTTACAAGTGATCCACTGCGCCGATCAACGCCGACTCTGCATTCACCAACGAGCTGAATCAGTTCTACGCCCGTTTCGAGGTTAGCCAGGCGGCTAATGCTATCTACCGCCTGACTACCGAGGACAGTGACGTCATCAGCGAGAGACCGGTGACCAGCATCGCGGAGCATGACGTCCGAGCGGCACTGAGGAGAGTGAACACAAGGAAAGCGGCGGGGCCAGACGGCATCACCGGCCGTCTGCTGCGCTGCTGTGCTGACCAGCTAGCAGGTGTGTTCACTTCCATCTTCAACGAGTCCCTGGCGAAGTCTGTGGTCCCCACATGCTTCAAAAGATCCACCATCATCCCTGTGCCCAAGAACAGCAAACCCTCATCCCTGAACGATTACCGGCCAGTTGCACTGACCTCGGTAGTAATGAAGGTGTTTGAGAGGCTGCTGAAGAACATCATCTCCTCCTCCATCCCAGACACCACAGATCCGCTGCAGTTCGCCTACAGATCCAACAGATCCACAGAGGATGCCATCGCCCACGTCCTACACACCACTCTCAGCCATGTGGACAAGAAACAGGGTAACTATGTGCGAATGCTGATTGTTGATTACAGTTCAGCGTTTAACACAATAGTTCCCTGCAGACTCAAATCAAATCAAATCAAATCACTTTTTATTGTCACATCACATGTGCAGGCACACTGGCACAGCACATGCGAGTGAAATTCTTGTGTGCGAGCCCCACAAGCAACAGAGATGTGCAAACACAACAACACAAACGAGCAAAATACAAGAATGGCCAACCTGAAACTAATAAATATATGTACAATATATAATAGTGTATGCATTTCTGGATGTGTATACTAAATATTTTCCTACGTGTGTGTGTGTGTGTGTGTGTGTGTGTGTGTGTGTGTGTGTGTGTGTGTGTATACACATTTTTACAAATTAAATAGTAAAAAAATAAAATAAAATAATAATAATAATAATAATAATAAAATATATAAAATATACAGAGTTGAATATGTGCAAAACAAGTGGCATTTATATACAGTGTGGAGTGCATAATGTTGAAGTTCCAGTAGTGAAGCTGAGGTGTCTATGAAGTGTTCAGCAGTCTGATGGCCTGATGGAAAAAGCTGTCTCTCAGTCTGCTGGTACGGGACCGGATGCTGCAGAACCTCCTTCCTGATGGAAGCAGTCTGAACAGTTTATGGCTGGGGTGACTGGAGTCCTTGATGATCCTCCCCGCTTTCCTCAGGCAGCGCTTCCTGTAGATGTCTTGGAGGGAGGGAAGCTCACCTCCAATTATCCGTTCAGAGCACCGCACTACTCGCTGGAGAGCTTTGCAGTTGTAGGCGGTGCTGTTGCCATACCAGGTGGTGATGCATCCAGTGAGGATGCTCTCAAACTGTTCACGAAGCTGGGGGATCTGGGACTTAACAGCCGTCTGTGTGCATGGGTGTTGGACTTCCTCACTGGCAGAACTCAGGTGGTGAGGGTGGGCAGGTGCTTCTCCAACAGCATCACCATCAACACAGGAGCACCTCAGGGATGTGTCCTCTCGCCACTGCTCTACTCCCTCTACACTTCAGACTGTGTGGCCACCCACGGCTCCAACACCATTGTGAAGTTTGCTGACGACACAGTGGTGTTGGGTGCCATCTCCAACAACGATGAGGCGGCCTACATGGATGAAGTGAAGAATCTGGCATCGTGGTGCCAGGACAACCACCTCCAGCTGAACGTCAGCAAGACCAAGGAGCTGGTGGTGGACTTCAGAAGGGGTCAGCACAGAGACTACAAGCCCATTATCATCAATGGAGCTCCAGTGGAGAGGGTGCAGTCCTTCAAGTATCTTGGTGTCCACATCTCCTCAGACCTGACATGGGCTGCCCACATTCAGGTCCAGACCAAAAAGGCTAGGCAGCGCCTGTATCACCTACGACAACTGAAGAAGTTCAGGGTCTCTCCAAAGATCCTCAGGATTTTCTATACAGGCGCTGTGGAGAGCATCCTCACACAGAACATGACATCGTGGTTTGGGAACAGCTGTGTGAAGGACCAAAAAGCTCTCCAGAGAGTGATCCATACAGCAGAACGCTGTATGCTCTCCCCCCGCTTCAGGACACCTACACCAGGAGATGCCGGACTAGAGCAGCGCAGATACTGAAGGACCCGTCCCATCCAGGCAACAAACTGTTCCAACTTCTGCAATCTGGTAGAAGGTTCCGCATCTTCCGGGCAAGGACAGAGAGACTCAAGAGGAGCTTCTATCCCCAAGCCATCCGTGCCCTAAACACACACACCCGCCCTCTCACATCATCTATAATTGACTGAGACAGGACTCTTCCAGACACTAAACCAAGGCACAATGTACATTTCAATTCCTTTAATTTTAAATATGTTTATATTGTCTATCCTGTAAAATAGTCAGATGTCTATTCATATTAATGTACAGAATTCACCTGCTTGCTGCTACTAATGCACATTCACCCAGTGTATATACTATATGTGTATATACACTCAACAAAAATATAAACGCAACACCTTTGTTACTGCTCCCATTCCCCATGGGATGGACGTAGAGACCTAAAATTCATTCCAGATACACAATATAACCATCCTTCCCAAACAGTGGTCACAAATCAGTCCAAATGTGTGGTAGTGGGCACATCTGCTATATTGAGATAATCCATCCCACCTCACAGGTGTGCCACATCAGAATGCTGATCTGACATCATGAGTAGTGCACAGGTGTACCTCAGACTGCCCACAACAAAAGGCCACCCTGGAATGTGCAGTTTTGTCTCACAGCAAAATGCCACAGATGCCACAAGCAATGAGGGAGCGTGCAATTGGCATGCTGACAGCAGGAATGTCAACCAGATCTGTCGCCCGTGCATTGAATGTTCATTTCTCAACCATAAGCCGTCTCCACAGGCGTTTCAGAGAATATGGCAGCACATCCAACCGGCCTCACAACCGCAGACCTCGTGTAACCACACCAGCCCAGGACCTCCACATCCAGCAGGTTCACCTCCAAGATCGTCTGAGACCAGCCACCCAGACAGCTGCTGGAACAATTGGTTTGCACAACCAAACAATTTCTGCACAAACTGTCAGAAACCGTCTCAGGGACGCTCAACTGCATGCCCGTCGTCCTCATCGGGGTCTTGACCTGACTCCAGCTCGTCGCCGTAACAGACTTGTGTGGGCAAATGCTCACATTCGATGGCGTCTGGCACGTTGGAGAGGTGTGCGCTTCACGGATGAATCATGGTTCACATTGTTCAGGGCAGATGGCAGCTGAGAATGTCCCAGTTCTTGCATGGCCAGCATACTCACCGGACATGTCACCCATTGAGCATGTTCGGGATGTGCTTGACCGGCGTATACGACAGCGTGTACCAGTTCCCACGAATATCCAACAACCTCGCACAGCCATTGAAGTGGAGTGGACCAACATTCCACAGGCCACAATTGACAATCTGATGGACTCCATGCGACGATGTGTTGCACTGCATGAGGCAAATGGTGGTCACACCAGATACTGACCGGTTCTGGGTCCCCAGACCCCCAATAGCGCAAAAAACTGCACATTCCAGGGTGGCCTTTTGTTGTGGGCAGTCTGAGGTACACCTGTGCACTACTCATGATGTCAGATCAGCATCCTGATGTGGCACACCTGTGAGGTGGGATGGATTATCTCAATATAGAAGATGTGCCCACTACCACACATTTGGACTGATTTGCGACCACTGTTTGGGAGGGATGGTTATATTGTGTATCTGGAATGAATTTTAGGTCTCTACGTCCATCCCATGGGGAATGGGAGCAGTAACAAAGGTGTTGCGTTTATATTTTTGTTGAGTGTATATATATAAAAACACCCAGCACGCCCCTGCGGGCGGTTTATCCTTCAAGCTCGGGTCCTCTACCAGAGGCCTGAGAGCTTGAGGGTCCTGCGCAGTATCTTAGCTGTTCCCAGGACTGCGCTCTTCTGGACAGAGATCTCCGATGTTGTTCCCGGGATCTGCTGGAGCCACTCGCCTAGCTTGGGAGTCACCGCACCTAGTGCTCCGATTACCACGGGGACCACCGTTACCTTCACCCTCCACATCCTCTCGAGCTCTTCTCTGAGCCCTTGGTATTTCTCCAGCTTCTCGTGTTCCTTCTTCCTGATATTGCTGTCATTCGGAACCGCTACATCGATCACTATGGCCGTCTTCTTCTGTTTGTCTACCACCACTATGTCCGGTTGGTTAGCCACCACCATTTTGTCCGTCTGTATCTGGAAGTCCCACAGGATCTTAGCTCGGTCATTCTCCACCACCCTTGGGGGCATCTCCCATTTTGACCTCGGGACTTCCAGGTTATACTCGGCACAGATGTTCCTGTACACTATGCCGGCCACTTGGTTATGGCGTTCCATGTATGCCTTGCCTGCTAGCATCTTGCACCCTGCTGTTATGTGCTGGATTGTCTCTGGGGCATCTTTACACAGCCTGCACCTGGGGTCTTGCCTGGTGTGATAGACCCCAGCCTCTATGGATCTTGTACTCAGAGCTTGTTCTTGTGCTGCCATGAGTAGTGCCTCTGTGCTGTCTTTCAGTCCAGCTTTGTCCAGCCACTGGTAGGATTTCTGGATATCAGCCACCTCCTCTATCTGCCGGTGGTACATACCGTGCAGGGGCCTGTCCTTCCATGATGGTTCCTCGTCTCCCTCCTCTTTCTTGGGTTTCTGCTGCCTGAGGTATTCACTGAGCACTCGGTCAGTTGGGGCCATCTTCCCAATGTATTCTTGGATGTTCGTTGTCTCATCCTGGACTGTGGTGCTGACACTCACCAGTCCCCGGCCCCCTTCCTTCCGCTTAGCGTACAGCCTCAGGGTGCTGGACTTGGGGTGAAACCCTCCATGCATGGTAAGGAGCTTTCTTGTCTTTATGTCAGTGGCTTCTATCTCCTCCTTTGGCCAGCCTATTACCCCAGCAGGGTACCTGATCACGGGCAGGGCGTACGTGTTGATGGCCCGGATCTTGTTCTTACCATTCAGCTGACTCCTCAGGACTTGCCTGACCCTCTGCAGGTACTTGGTGGTTGCAGCCTTTCTAGCGGCCTCTTCATGGTTCCCATTCGCCTGTGGGATCCCCAGGTACTTGTAACTGTCCTCTATGTCTGCAATGTTGCCTTCTGGTAGTTCAATCCCCTCAGTTCTGACTACCTTCCCTCTCTTTGATACCATCCGACTACACTTCTCCAGTCCGAACGACATTCCAATGTCATTGCTGTATAGCCTGGTAGTGTGGATCAGTGAATCGATGTCTCGTTCACTCTTGGCATACAGCTTGATGTCATCCATGTACAGGAGGTGGCTGACAACTACTCCGTTCCGTAGTTGGTATCCGTAGCCAGTCTTGTTAATGATCTCACTGAGGGGGTTCAGGCCTATGCAGAACAGCAGTGGGGACAGAGCATCTCCTTGGTAGATCCCGCACTTGATGGTGACTTGTGCTATGGGCTTGGAGTTGGCCTCTAGTGTTGTACGCCACATCCCCATTGAGTTCCCGATGAAGGCTCTTAGGGTCCCATTGATCTTGTACAATTCTAGGCATTCCAGTATCCAGCTGTGGGGCATTGAGTCATAGGCCTTCTTGTAATCAATCCAGGCAGTGCACAGGTTGGTCAGTCTGGTCTTGCAGTCTCGGCTGATTGTTCTGTCTACCAGTAGCTGGTGTTTTGCGCCTCTGGTATTCTTGCCAATTCCTTTCTGTGTCCCGCTCATGTATTGACCCATGTGCCTGTTCATCTTAGCCGATATGATGCCTGACAGGAGCTTCCATGTAGTACTGAGGCAGGTTATTGGTCGGTAGTTGGAGGGGACCGGTCCCTTCTTGGGGTCCTTGGGGATCAGGACCGTCCGGCCTTCAGTTAGCCATTCCGGGTGTCTCTCGTTAACTAGCAGCTGGTTCATTTGTGCTGCCAGACGCTCGTGGAGTGCAGTCAGCTTCTTCAGCCAGTAGGCGTGAACCATGCCGGGCCCTGGTGCTGTCCAACTCTTCATACTGGAGACCCTTTCTTGGATATCTGCCACTGTGATGGTTACTGGACCCTGTTCAGGGAGGTCGCTGTGGTCTGCCCTCAGATCCTCTAGCCACTGAGCATTGCCGTTATGGGTTGCATCCTTCTCCCATATGCTCTTCCAGTATTGCTCCGTCTCCAGCCTTGGTGGTGCTGTTCTCTTATTGTTCCCTTGCCACTGAGAGTACACCTTTGCTGGTTCTGTGGAGAACAGCTGGTTTATTCTCCTGCCTTCTATCTCTCTGGTGTACCTCCTCAAGCGGCTGGCCAAGGCTGTGAGTCTTTGCTTGGCAGTTTTCAAGGCCTCAGGTATGGACAGCTTGCTGTATTTCTTAGGCACCTTATTTGTCGCACCTTGCTGCAACTCCGTTAGTTGGCTAACCTCCCTCCGTGCTACTTTGATCTTGCCCTCTAGCCTCCTTCTCCATGGAGGGTACTGCCCGTTGTCGCTGTTCAACTTGTAGCCAAGCATCTCACTGATCACTGCTGCCGTATTGTAGATCAGCTTGTTAGTGTCGGTAATCGTGGTTGTAGGTATTGCCCGTATTGCTGCATTAACATCATCTAGCAGACCTTCTGAGGGTACTTCACGTAATCTTGGTAACCGGCTACGGGGGATCCAGGTTTCAAGCTTGGCCATGATCCTATTTTTCAGGTCAGTTCCTGTTATACTTGTATAACTATGCATGTGACAAATAAAGAACCTTGAACCTTGAAGGTGTGTTAATGGAAATGTTTGACCGTTCCTCCAGAAGTGCATTTGTGAGGTCAGACACTAATGTGGAACAAAAAGGCCTGGCTTGCAGTTTCTGTTCTAATTCATCCCAGAGGTTTTCTATTGGATTGAGGTCAGGACTCTGTGCAGGCCTGTCAAGTTCTTCTGTAACAGACTCGCTCATCCATGTCCTTCTGGACTTATGGACGTTTTGTGCACTTGTGTGCAATCATGTTGGAATAGGAAGGGACCATCTCTAAAGTCTTCCCACAAAGTTGGGAGCAGGAAAGTGTCCAAAATGTCTTGGTATGCTGAAGCATTAAGAGTTCCTTTTACTGGAACTAAGAGGCTGAGTCGAAAAACAAAACAACCTGACACCAAACTTTCCACTTGGCACTATACAGTCACACAAGTATCATTCTCCTGGCAACTGCCAAACCCAGACACCTCCATTGGATTGCCAGGTGGAAAAAGGTAATTTACTACTCCAGAGGACATGTCTCCATTGCTCTGAAGTCCAGTAGCAGTGCCCTTTAAACCACTTTGGGTTGTGTTGGGTTGGATGCAGGACTCGGCCACTGAAAGCCATTCCTTGAAGCTGTTTGTGAGATAATCTGAGGGTCACATGAAGTTGGGAGATCTGTAGTCAATGCCTCTGCAGAAAGGTGGCAAACATCTGCTGACTATGATTTTATTTAGTAATACAATATTTAGTAGTGAGAAAATTTCACAACTGGTCTTGACATCCTGTCAGGGTGCCATGCTGAGAGTGACTGAGCTCCTGAGAGTAACTCATTCTTTGACAAATGTTTGTAGAAGCAGTCTGCATGATTTGGTGGTTGATGGGTTAGCTCGATAGCTCGATAGCTCGATAGCTCGATAGCTGACTGGGGCGATAACAGCAAACTCCTGGCACATCGTTTTCAAACCCCCGTGGTCTTTCACTACTCAGGTTAAACATGATATACAAGTCATTTACATAACTTAAAGTTATTGTTTGGCTTTTTTCAGTGTTTTATTTATGAGTAAATCAGTTTGCCTGAGATTAAAGTTCTAGTTTTCACAATAGTTTATAGCTTTCTGAATAAACGTCAAGCAGACAACTGGTTAAACAGAAGTGTGAGACGGTCGAAAATTTACTCCAGTGTCCTGTTATATTTTAGATAGCAAGGAGCAGACGGCCGAGTTTATTAAACTCCACGGCGGTGACAGCGGTGCTGCAGATCTGAAGGCGAGACCGTCCCATTTCACAGCCTCGCACTTCCAGCCTTCTCGTTCTTCGAAGGACCCGGCCCATGTAGCCCGTGAAGGCCGGGTGCTCCGAAGGATGCGGCCTAGGTTTTAGGACACAGCAATTATGCATTATGACTCCTGTCACACATGAATATGAAGTGCAAATGAAATGGTTGACACTTATGGAAAAAAGTGATTGAAACAGACTGTCAGCTTTAATTCTTATATTTTCTAATACTGTCAAAATGGAACTATACAAGTTGAAATAAATTCCTAGTTATGACTTTTCTGTTAAATACTCAACTGAACCACACCATCTCCATCTTAAATGTTCTGGCACAGGTGCCTGGTTTGCAAAAGTGCCTTTAAATTCCTGCACTTTTGCTGGAACGCCAACTTCTGGTCTGTTTTTGGGGTCAAGTAGAAGCCTACTATTTTGCAGTTTCTAAAGCGCAGCCCTATACGACTCAGTTTCCAAAGCCTTGCATTGGGACCTCATCCCCAACCATAAATTGCTGTATCTAGTTGATCTCCAAATAGTGAGGAAGATTGCAACTTTCTTATTATGCCTTTAGAGGAATAAGAAAGTTGCAGTGAGAGGCCCATTCTGCAATGTATGAATCAGTACTGTCCAAAACAGTGTTCCCCAGAGAGTGGACCCGACTTTGACAACAGCAGATCACGTCAGTGTTGTACTTTTCTAACATCCACTGTAGAGTGGAAATGTGTTTCAAACGTATCTGTAAAACTATAAAACTCATGTGCATCTTTCTACTCATTAAAACAATTTTAATGTCATATAGGAGACACAACCTTTAAAGGTGGATTCTTAGACGTCTGACTGGCAGGTGTCACACAGAGCTTTAGCAGGTTTTCTGGTTATGGAGGTGCACTTAACCAAAATTTTATAACATCTCTTCAGTAACCATTTTTACACATGATATTCATAGAAGTTTCAACTTTAATCAGGACATACAAATTTGAACAATTGGACTAAATTACCATTTTGAATCTCTTAGCTCAGCAACATCAATTAGTCATCATGTCTGGGAGACAGAGAGCACTGAGGGTTAGGGTGTTTAATATAGAATTAGAGGTGTGGGAGCTGTAATTCACAGAATCCATTTTTGCTGTTCTGGATTATTGCCAGAAACCGTGTCAGAGATAAATTCTAATATATTTAATAGTTATGCTAGGTTTTAAAAAAGGCAGTAATTACAGCATGGAAGCCTCCCACACCCAGTATCCGTCTCCTCCCTCCTCGGAATTGTGAATAATTCAGATGCCTGTGATTTAAATGCAGCCAAACAACCGTGAACTTACTAGTAGCTTGCTCTTGTGCCCAGGTCACAGTACTTTGCTTTTCCATTCCAGCTGCCTTACTTAAGCACTTTGAGCTTATACATTCAAACCTTTTTGGCTTTTACAGAAGAGGGTTGTAGAGATCACATGGGTAAAAAACTAATTTCAGTCAAAGTTTGCGTTCTGTCTTATACTGTTTGTTTTTAGTTGATGTTAGTATCACGAGGTGTTCTCTGAGAAGGGAAACTTCTGAAACAGTAAGAATGGGAAAAGTGGAGCGAAGGCAGTAGGAAAGATAAAAACTAGGTTTCTAAAGTATAAGTTATTTAACTTAAAACCAACAATTAAAATACCCTGGCCAGGGACACAAGGATTTAAATATATAAAACAGCACAACTACAAGTCCTAGTCTCGGCCGATCAATTAAAATCAATAAAAGTCTAATTAAGAAAAGTCAACTAAAAAGGCGGCAGTGCCCTCAGATGTCCTCTCCATCACTTCGCACCAGCGTCCACTGAAGAAAAGGGACAGCAGCAGTCACGTTTCTTTATTTACGCGGAGCGTCTCCATTAATTAACCGGGTGGGAACTTATCCCAAACAACACGCGTGGGTGGTGTCTCGTTATCTCCCGAGATGGGACGTCCTTCCGCCCCCACTTTGTTGGCCACCACCAGGCTTCCTTTAGTCGGGTCTCAGTGCCCCTCACCACGCCAGCCATCCTACTGCCAGTTACCGCTCCACGGCTCTCCCTCTCGTCCATTCCGCCGCGCCTTCTTATTGGCCTTCGGCGGCCAAAAGGGGAACCCTCATTGGTTGTAGTCCGCTCAGGTGTGCCGAATTAGTGATCAGTAGGGGTAGGGAGTGTGCCCGGAACAATATGCACAATAAAACATGCGATAAAAATGTAGGAATAAAATACTCTACGTTATTAAAAGATTAGAAATGATAAAACACAGCAACCCATGCAGAAAGATTAGAAAAAACCCACCAAGTTAAAACATGTCAATTCCACCCTGTGACATCACATGCAGCTTACAGTCCGTACAGACTGAGTAAAACAACCAACAGAGTCACTGTGGTTCTTCAGAACAATGTATCCAGTTACATGTAGTATAAAATCATAATAGCATTTCATAAAATGAACGTCACCAATAGTCAAGCAGGGTGGTGGTGAAGTGAACTTACTGCTTCAGGACCTGGACCACAACTCTGCGAATTCTGCTCACTAACAGAAAATCCCGAATGACAATGGTTATGAGCTTTAGAGCATGAAGGTTATGCAATAGGACACTGATCTGAAACGTATCAGGGTGTTCACCCCTGAATTGTTAAACTAAATCAATGAATGAACATTATGGAATGGCCTATTCAACGTTTAGCCTTAAATCCAACTGAGATGGTTTCACACAACCTCAAAACAAGCTGCTGACAGGTGTCCTGCATGAAATGCTACCAGGAGAGAGGAAGGCAGACAAAAGGCCGTCCCAGAGGGGTTATGCTTCTGAATGGAGCGTGGAGGATACGTAATGAAGGCAGCTGTTGTTGTCATTTGGCATTTTATAAATCAAACTGAACTGAAGTGAAAGTCCCCCAGCCTGGCTGAATTCAAACAGTTCCTCCACACCCATGTAAAAGACTCATTACCGTTATCACAAACATTCGACTGCAGTTCTTGCTGCCCAGGGTGATTAGGTTCAGGTGGTAATTACTTTTTTGATAGGTTTGGATCTCTTTTTTTTTCTTAATAAATAAATCATTTAAAACTGTTTATTTTTGCCGAAAAGGAGAAAGAAATGAGGAAAGGACAAACCCTTTTTCACAGAACTGTAAATCTGCATACAAAACACCTGTTTTGCAGCTCATAAAAACAACACAATGGATTTCACTGGAGTCGCAAATTAGATCAATTTGTGAGAAATGCAAATGAAAAGAGATGATACACAGAAGATAAATACTGGTAATCTATAAGCAATAATCGTCATCCACACCCCTCAGAGGATAGGGACCGTTTTCATGAACATCCTGACAAACCTGGACATGAGAGTAAAGCAGGTGTTCGTGTGTTCACAGAACGAGAGCTGGGTTATTGATCCGGAGGCACCAGGAAATCCTGTTCTCCCATTTCCACTGTAATGAAACATAATCACTTTAAGAGTGGCAACTTTGCCATGCACAAGCCTCCAGAAGATCTGGGCCTGTGTGTGCTGTAATATGTAATCTGAATACATAAACATAGACTGAAAAGTAACTTCTCTATGTATTGTGTTTGGCACTGAAAAGGTCCATTAATGCTTAAGTAAACAGTAGCCACTGAAACACAAAACAAGGACAATAAAGTCAATAAAGCATATTGGTGTGACTGCACTGCACGTTATCTGGTGCTTACCATGATTTAAAATCTTATTTTTAGACAGGCCAGGTAATTTGCCTTCTTTTGAAAATGATATGTTTGTTTCTAAGACTTGATTTTAGATTATAAACTTAAATCAAGAATAACCATATAATTGTGTCTATATTAGTACAGAAATCCTGAAATGGAAAGAATAACTCTTAAAATAGCCTGCATTAGGTCTCTCACCGGATCTCTCTCAAAATATAACTTGTTTCAAGATGCAGTGACAAACTCCATTTGCTTGATTTAATAAAAATTCACACAAGGCATCTGTTGAATGATTTATACAAAAATCATGTCTGACTTCAAATTTTTATATAAAAGAGAAAACATTTTACCAAAATCCATGATACAAATCTCATTTCAGAGACAGCCGTTTGTCCCAGCATGCCAGCATTATTGTGGCACAACCCTAACATTGGTTTAAGGAACATTTGATGAGGGTTTGTTAACCGACATCAGAACACTACACTAAGAAAATACGTTGGTGCAGCTCTAATCTTAAGGCTGATTTCTATGGGAAATGATATCAGAAAGACTCTATGTTATTGGCACAAACACAATTTCCCTGAAACTAACAGAACAGTATGAAGTATAATCAATGAGCTCGTGTGCTAATTCTGTAGCATGAACTGATACAGGTGTTCTTCAATCTTACTTTTCAGTCGCAGTACAGTTTATAAAGAAATAATGGGAACTTATTTGTTCTTGCTCTTTGTTCTTGCTTTTTCAAAAGAATCAGCATCTGTCCACAAGACTGTTTCAATTTGTTGTCGCTGTATTCACAGTGTCTGTATTTGCTATAAGCAAAACCAACCCCTTCTTTAAAGCCAGCAATCTCATGCTGGGATAGCATGTTTCTGCAACTGGCTATAAAAAACACCAAACTATTCAATTTCACCATTTGACATTTCAATCCTTACACCTGTAAAGCAGTGATAGATCTTGAAGAATTCTTTTCGGTACAACATCAACACCCCACTGAGCAATGTCATTTCCTTTAGCGATAGCAAGAAAGTCATATTGCAGCTAACTTTGACCTAAATTTGGAATCAATATTTTCTAAAGTACAATAAAACATAACCAATGTGTTTGCAGAAGCATGGGACCCTAACGGGTTACATATTATAATTGTGTACAGTATTAATTGCAATGCATTTGGCCTGTAAATATGGGGTGAGATGTAAAGAGGGATCCGTTTGTTAAATCATGGAAGAATCCCTCTCTGCTTCTTTGTGGTGCAGTGTTCAACAGATTCTCTCATCAGTCAATAACTGCTTTACACTTTCAATTAATGGTACGTAGTAAAAACTTTTGTTGCTTATGGACATGACCCTTCAAAGACCTTGCTTTACCCAACAAATCTTCTGGGATACTACTACTTCCTGTGAGTTGACTGGGCTGAACAGTTCCCCTATGGCTCTACTCTGTCCATAGCAATGCTGGAGAAAGGATCCATGAACTTATCAAATGTAGCCAACGCCTCATCTTGAAGCTGAGTGGTTCTCTCAGCATGATCTTCAAACACTGCCCTCAATTTTTCCTTGAGCGTATCCAGAAGAACTGCCTGATATTGTTGCACTCCTGATATGATATGTTTGACCGTTCTCTGTGAAAATATTTGACAAACAAAGTTACTCCAAACACTTGGCCAATTCTAAAATTCTTACACAACAGGTATAATCAGTTACACCTGATGATTAGACCATAAAAACAAAGAAACAAAAACAAAGTGAATGAAGTGATTACTGTTAAAGCTGTGAAATGGAAGAAATGGAAAAGTAGTTAAAGACAATAAAAAAGGGGTTGCCCATTTTCTGATGAGACAAGACAAGAGATTGTGTTCATGAGAACGAGATTTTATCTTGTAATTAAGGAATTTTTGTTCGCACTTAGATATTAGTTTGTTTACATATTTGTTGTATTTATTAAATTATTAATCCATCCATCCATCCATCCATTCGCTTCCGCTCATCCTTTTCAGGGTCGTGGGGGGCACTGGAGCCTATCCCAGCTGTCATAGGGCGAGAGGCGGTGTACACCCTGGACAGGTCGCCAGTCTGTCGCAGGGCCAACACACAGGGACAGACAACCATTCACACTCACATTCACACCTAGTAGGAACTTTGGATTATCCAATTAACCTATCCCCACAAGCTGCATGTCTTTGGACGGTGGGAGGAAGCCGGAGTACCCGGAGAGAATCCACACAAACACGGGGAGAACATGCAAACTCCACACAGAAAGACCCCGGCCTGATGGTGGAATTGAACTCAGGAACTTCTTACTGTGCGGCAACAGTGCTGACCACCGTGCCCGTTATTTATGTATTTTAAAATAATGTAATTTAGATTTTCACGTAGAATTGATGTTTATATAAATATATATGTCATATTTTTATTGTATGCATTTATTATTTTATTTAATTTTCCAAAGAATCATGCGCATACGTTTTGGCAGTATTTCTGGCCAATAGATTTTGTATTTTTTGTTTACTTTTTTTACAGGGCTTTCAAATACTGTCTTATCTGTAACTGTACTGAACATTTGTAACTCCTACGAGATGCCCAAATTGCTGCCACATGAACGATTTAAACAAGCAAAGTGTCTTTGATGCAAACTACACCAGGAGACATGCCAGCCGCAGAGTGCGTGCCTGCTCCGGCTGCAACGTGACCTTTACACTCATCCTGGTGATTTACAATCCAACCATAGTGAAAAACACTTGAAAATGGAGAAAATGAGTAAAAGTAATATAGGACCATGGCTGTGTCATCAGAAGTCACACTACATTTTATTTAGGTTAACACTTACTCCTTTGTCCCACACGCCATCAAACTGTTTAACTCCTCTCTGGAGGGGAGAGGGAGGGGAAACAGGAGGACAAAGGAGGGGGGAACAACTAAGCTGTAGTGCCTCTTCACCTCACTGTACAATACCTTGTGCAATACTTTTTGTAAATAGTCAACAGTGCAATAGACTCAATACTTGAAATGTGCAATTCACTTGTATTTTTATTTTTTATTCCTATTTATTCTATTTATCCCCTTTGTATATTTTATTTATATTTGTCTCTGTATTTATATATGTGTGTGTGTATATATATATATATATATATATATATATAACACCCAGCATGCCCCTGCGGGCGGTTTATCCTTCAAGCTCGGGTCCTCTACCAGAGGCCTGGGAGCTTGAGGGTCCTGCGCAGTATCTTAGCTGTTCCCAGGACTGCGCTCTTCTGGACAGAGATCTCCGATGTTGTTCCCGGGATCTGCTGGAGCCACTCGCCTATCTTGGGAGTCACCGCACCTAGTGCTCCGATTACCACGGGGACCACCGTTACCTTCACCCTCCACATCCTCTCGAGCTCTTCTCTGAGCCCTTGGTATTTCTCCAGCTTCTCGTGTTCCTTCTTCCTGATATTGCTGTCATTCGGAACCGCTACATCGATCACTACGGCCGTCTTCTTCTGTTTGTCTACCACCACTATGTCCGGTTGGTTAGCCACCACCATTTTGTCCGTCTGTATCTGGAAGTCCCACAGGATCTTAGCTCGGTCATTCTCCACCACCCTTGGGGGCATCTCCCATTTTGACCTCGGGACTTCCAGGTTATACTCGGTACAGATGTTCCTGTACACTATGCCGGCCACTTGGTTATGGCGTTCCATGTATGCCTTGCCTGCTAGCATCTTGCACCCTGCTGTTATGTGCTGGATTGTCTCTGGGGCATCTTTACACAGCCTGCACCTGGGGTCTTGCCTGGTGTGATAGACCCCAGCCTCTATGGATCTTGTGCTCAGAGCTTGTTCTTGTGCTGCCATGATTAGTGCCTCTGTGCTGTCTTTCAGTCCAGCTTTGTCCAGCCACTGGTAGGATTTCTGGATATCAGCCACCTCCTCTATCTGCCGGTGGTACATACCGTGCAGGGCCCTGTCCTTCCATGATAGTTCCTCGTCTACCTCCTCTTTCTTGGGTTTCTGCTGCCTGAGGTATTCACTGAGCACTCGGTCAGTTGGGGCCATTATTCTTGGATGTTCGTTGTCTCATCCTGGACTGTGGTGCTGACACTCACCAGTCCCCGGCCCCCTTCCTTCCGCTTAGCGTACAGCCTCAGGGTGCTGGACTTGGGGTGAAACCCTCCATGCATGGTAAGGAGCTTTCTTGTCTTTATGTCAGTGGCTTCTATCTCCTCCTTTGGCCAGCCTATTACCCCAGCAGGGTACCTGATCACGGGCAGGGCGTACGTGTTGATGGCCCGGATCTTGTTCTTACCATTCAGCTGACTCCTCAGGACTTGCCTGACCCTCTGCAGGTACTTGGTGGTTGCAGCTTTTCTAGCGGCCTCTTCATGGTTCCCATTCGCCTGCGGGATCCCCAAGTACTTGTAACTGTCCTCTATGTCTGCAATGTTGCCTTCTGGTAGTTCAATCCCCTCAGTTCTGACTACCTTCCCTCTCTTTGTTACCATCCGACTACACTTCTCCTAATGATCTCACTGAGGGGGTTCAGGCCTATGCAGAACAGCAGTGGGGACAGAGCATCTCCTTGGTAGATCCCGCACTTGATGGTGACTTGTGCTATGGGCTTGGAGTTGGCCTCTAGTGTTGTACGCCACATCCCCATTGAGTTCCCGATGAAGGCTCTTAGGGTCCCGTTGATCTTGTACAATTCTAGGCATTCCAGTATCCAGCTGTGGGGCATTGAGTCATAGGCCTTCTTGTAATCAATCCAGGCAGTGCACAGGTTGGTCAGTCTGGTCTTGCAGTCTCGGCTGATTGTTCTGTCTACCAGTAGCTGGTGTTTTGCGCCTCTGGTATTCTTGCCAATTCCTTTCTGTGTCCCGCTCATGTATTGACCCATGTGCCTGTTCATCTTAGCCGATATGATGCCTGACAGGAGCTTCCATGTAGTACTGAGGCAGGTTATTGGTCGGTAGTTGGAGGGGACCGGTCCCTTCTTGGGGTCCTTGGGGATCAGGACCGTCCGGCCTTCAGTTAGCCATTCCGGGTGTCTCTCGTTAACTAGCAGCTGGTTCATTTGTGCTGCCAGACGCTCGTGGAGTGCAGTTAGCTTCTTCAGCCAGTAGGCGTGAACCATGTCGGGCCCTGGTGCTGTCCAACTCTTCATACTGGAGACCCTTTCTTGGATATCTGCCACTGTGATGGTTACTGGACCCTGTTCAGGGAGGTCGCTGTGGTCTGCCCTCAGATCCTCTAGCCACTGAGCATTGCCGTTATGGGTTGCATCCTTCTCCCATATGCTCTTCCAGTATTGCTCCGTCTCCAGCCTTGGTGGTGCTGTTCTCTTATTGTTCCCTTGCCACTGAGAGTACACCTTTGCTGGTTCTGTGGAGAACAGCTGGTTTATTCTCCTGCCTTCTATCTCTCTGGTGTACCTCCTCAAGCGGCTGGCCAAGGCTGTGAGTCTTTGCTTGGCAGTTTTCAAGGCCTCAGGTATGGACAGCTTGCTGTATTTCTTAGGCACCTTATTCGTCGCACCTTTCTGCAACTCCGTTAGTTGGCTAACCTCTCTCCGTGCTACTTTGATCTTGCCCTCTAGCCTCCTTCTCCATGGAGGGTACTGCCCCTTGTGGCTGTTCAACTTGTAGCCAAGCATCTCACTGATCACTGCTGCCGTATTGTAGATCAGCTTGTTAGTGTCGGTAATCGTGGTTGTAGGTATTGCCCGTAGTGCTGCATTAACATCATCTAGCAGACCTTCTGAGGGTACTTCACGTAATCTTGGTAACCGGCTACGGGGGATCCAGGTTTCAAGCTTGGCCATGATCCTATTTTTCAGGTCAGTTCCTCTCGCACTCAACGATCCTTCTCCTATCACACTTGGGGCTATGTACCCAATCTCGGGTGGGGGTGATGATATCTCCCCCCTGACCTGGCGTCCTGACTCCTCCTTGCCGTAGCATTTGTGTTGTACCTCGTCAATCTCTAGCTGTGAGAGCAGTCCCTCCATAGGTCCCTCATCCTATTCATGTAGCCCCTTCCGCCGGGGTTACTTGCGTAGTAGCATTCCAACAACGCCCTGTTTTCGTCCCTTGCCCACCGATGCCTTCTTGTTCCAGTAGCCCACTTTTCATCAGGGTGCCCTGGTTCCTCAACACCTGACGCGGACCTTGTTGATCCGGGCGACGTCCGAGCCGGCATGCCTTCATATTTATCTGTCTCGCTCATGTCTGCGGTAGGCTTGCTTAGCATAGGGGGTCTAGCCTTAGGACCCTTACTGGATACAGACGCCCCAGGCAGGAATCGAACTTGCGATCCTCTGTTCCAAAGGCGTGTAGTTTAACCACTACGCTATCCAGCTGCTATATATATATATATATATATATATATATATAAAAAACAATTCTGTAACTGTAACTTCGGTCGTTGCTGTGCTTTTTGGAAGTCGAATTTCCCAGAGGAACCCACCCGAGGGATTAATAAAGTTCTATCTTATCTTATCTTATCTTACTTACTGTGACCGGGCTGTCAACCTGAGGCTCCTGCGCTTCAGGCAAAGATCCACGAGTTGATATTTCCACAGTGCTGGTTGTTGTTGTAGTACCACGGTTGGCAAACACAGAACCAGACAATTTTTCCGATCCTACAGAGTGGGACGTTGGGGGGATCCTCCATCCTCTTGGTGGGTTTCCATTCGTCAAATACAGAGGGTGCGTCCGTTTAATGTGGCGAAAGAACGAGTTAAAAACTCCTGTTCACAGCCATCTTTTCCACAATAAACCACCAAATCCTGCCTTCGACCACGAGCTGCATTCATGTGGCTTAGGAGCACATTCAGAGTTAAAGAAACAAAGATCAAACAGATCATACATCTCCAGAGCGCCATGGTGAACTGTTTATGTGCTGTAGCCATGCGGCATACTTTACCGCTCTCCACCGAAGGCCACAGATGAGAGCGTGGGACCATGGGAAATGTAGGCAATTTTAAAAATATATTTTTCCTTAATTATCCAATTTTTCAGTTTTAAATTATGTCAATTATTTTTATTTTTAGGCAATAGGCATTTTAGACTTCATTTTTGAATTTTGTGTACTTTGAAAAAAATATATAAATAATTTTCTGCACATTCTCAGTTCCTGTCATGACCTTACTTTCTTGGGACCAAATCATTTTCCCTGCTTTGTTAACCAACTGGACCGTTACAAGATAAAAATCATTTATTTAAAAAAAAAAAACAATAGTTTAAGGTTGGTAACATTAAGTTCAATAATTACATTTATGAACGACACTATAGTATAACTGTGCTATTAAGATAAAGTCGTGTTTTGTGAGGGCCGCTAGTTAGCAAGCTAGCTAACATGATCATTAGCTAAATAACTTCAGCTGTGGCATATTGCTACTGTGAGCGGAGGCTTTGGAATCGAGCTAGAGAACCGCTGTCACGGCTTGGATGCGTTTGACCATACTGTCTGTGTTGTAACTAAGAATATTATAATTAATGTTATCATTAATATTATTAATATTATAATTAATGCTAGAATATATTACGGTCTAGCATTAATTTGCCTAATTGTGTATTTTTTTTATATCCCGCAACTGTTATTGCTTAAGACTGCTGAACAAGATGCCAACACTTGCCATCGAAGTGGGAGTAACCCCTTAGGCTTTGATGTGTCTGAATGTCAGCCTCAAACTTCCAGTCCCATTTCCTACACTGCAGACAAAACAATGAAAATGCCAGACCCACCGGAGTATGTGGTGTATACAGATTCAGAACTGGACATGGTGCGCAGTCAGTACTTTGCATTGCTTCACAGTGGAAAGGAAAAGGACTGTAAGATGTCGAAGGAGCTCTGTTGCAGACTTATAAGGAGCACAGTCACCAGCATGGTTGCAATCCTCCATGCTAGTCCCATGAGGAAAGAAGTAAGACACCCCTCCAAACTTGAAATGAGAGCAATGTCACAGAAGATTGTCAACTATTACCCCATGTTACGTGATGCTGACACACACATGCCATATGTAAGTCATTCTTTACCCACTACAATATCTAAAATTGAGCGAGATAAAAAAAGGATGTACAAATATATATTATTTTACCACAGCTGACCATCTACACCAAACTGTACAAACGACTCCAAAATATGAAGTCTCCAAGGAGGAAGCAGGGCTCCATGCTGCAGCGAGGCAGGCCCAGGAAGATTATTTTCAGCTCAGACGACACAGGCAATGGGACTGAAGGGGACCTAAGTGGCGAAGCAAGTGGTTCAAGTGACTATACCATACTTGACCTCAGCAAGGACAACTCAAATGCAGGTGTGTACTCTGGTCTGCTGTAGTAATGACTTTTGGACATATAAAACTTCAAACTTTTGTCCTCAGTTTTCTATTCAGAGTGTATTGCAAGATTTAGACAGTTTTGAATATTTGCCTTAACTTTCTAGCCATTTCCTGTTATTAAATTCTGTTCATCCTCTACTTTTTTTCTCAGAGAAAGCATCAAAATTCCAGCTACACTCTACTGTACCAACACAGTCAAACAATAATACCCAGGCTTCACCACTGTTATCTAAGTCAGCCTCATGCTCTGCACCCAGGGCTGCTATAGGTCCACCAACTCCAGATGACGATGTTGGTAAGTCCACCGTCACCCTTAGCTACCTCTCTATCTGCTGACTGTCTCCTCTTACAAACTGTTCCACTATATGGCTACAACAATGAACCCCTTTCTAAATGTGTATTCCACACAATGGTGTGTCAACATATGATATATCCCTCATACCATCTTGCCAGTTAGCCATAGCACACACACAGTGTTGCACACAATCACCAGACAGTAGTATATATTTTAATACCTTGTGTTGTAGTGGGTGTTATTCAGTACTGATTATTTACACATGTAAATCCTCATGCTGGTCACATCTATCATGCTTTATCACAGTGTTTCTGTCATAGATCAAATTACCTAAAAGATTTTTATCCATCAGCTCATAATCACTGTCCACACTGTTGTGAACGGTATACACAGTAAACAAACTGTACCTTGTTTTCACAATGATTTTATTCATGGGCATCTTTAACTTTCCTTTTAATATTTGATTCTGTTCGAAGTAACAATTAACATAAATCCATGATCATTATAGGACAAGGACATAAAGGGAAATCATCAGGACATGTAGGGTCAGTTCATTACTTAAACATATTTAACCCAAACATTAATTCTCATAAATATTAAACTGAAAACAGTCACTTAAAAATAATCCTACAACCTTGTTAGAAATGACTGATTAGAAAAATCTGGATTTTCTGAAGTCTAGTTACACCTTGTCTTACAATTGCTCTTTGCTTTCCCTAGCAGACCATGACAGCCTGAAGATGCAGGCAAGACATTACAAAACCTTGAGCAACATGTACAGGAAACCCAATGCAAAACCCAACCAAAGTGACGTTGCTCAAATTTTGGACTGGAGTTTGAGGCCACACGAGCTTTTATTGATGCAGATGTTACAAGGGAAGAAGACAGGCCCACAAACATATTTGAAGCATACCTGTGCTTCAAAGACATAGGAAATGTAAGTTCAACTACCTTCAGTTAAATTCCTTGCTTTTCTCTGGATAGGTTTAGTTAGTTCTTGACTAACTGAGCACAACCTTGTCATAGGCGATGGATGAACTGCATCGCATCGTTGGTGGTTCCAAGTGCAAATACATACCGTATTTTCACGACCATAAGGCGCACTGTACTAAAAGGCGCAGTCTCAGTTATGTGTGCCATTACTGTATTTAACACACACATAAGGCGCACTGGATCATAGGGCGCATACAAGTACCGTATGCGTATTTAAAAATAAAGCGGGAGCAAACCTGAGTTCGGTACCTTACTCACATTTTTATTACCAGTAATCGTCATCATCAACAACACACAAGCATACAAGTGTGCGTATTTAAAAATAAAGCAGGAGCAAAACGAAGTTTGGTACTCACATTTTTATCATCAATCAAACCCATCGAAGTCCTCATCCTCTGTGTCTGAATTGAACAGCTGCGCTAAATCTCCATCAAACATGCCAAGTTCACTTTCTTCACTGTCAGAGTCACTTTCCGTGCCGTGCGGCTCCTCGGAAATGATGCCGGCTTTTGCGAAAGCTCGAACAACAGTGCCAGCAGACATGTTAGCCCAAGCATCTACAATCCATTCGCAAATTGTGGCGTAACTCGCCCGGCGCTGCCTTCCACTCTTAGTGAAACTGTGGTCTCCACCGGTCATCCATCGCTCCCAGGCCGCTCGCAGCCTTACTTTGAACGGGCGGTTCACACCGATGTCCAGCGGTTGGAGTTCCTTTGTCAGGCCTCCTGAATGACAGCAAGCTCACAGTTCATTTGTTTCACTAGTTTTTTTCACATCGGCTGTGAGATGGGCACGCATAGAGTCACAGATTAAGAGCGATGGTGATGCGTGGAAAAAACCACCTGGTCTCCTTACATACGCCTCCCTCAGCCACTCTTTCATCATTTCCTCATCCATCCAGCCCTTTTCATTTGCCTTAATGATGATTTCTGCTGGAAACTTCTCTTTAGGCAAAGTCTTTCTCTTAAAAATCACCATAGGCGGCAGTTTCTGTCCATTAGCATGGCAGCCAAGCACAACAGTAAAAGAAGACTTTTCATACCCCGTTGTGCGTATCGCTACCGTGCTGGTCCCCTGCTTCTCCACAGTGTGACTCACCGGGATGTCAAAAGTGAGCGGGACCTCGTCCATGTTTGTGATGTGGCTGGGCTGGATGTTTTTGTCGCCGATGTGTTTGCTGCAGTAGGAGCGGAAGATGGCCAGCTTTTCCTTATAATCCGCTGGAAGTTGCTGCGCTACCGTAGTCCTGGTCCGGATGGAAAAATGGCACCGTTTCATAAAAAGTGAAAGTGAAACTGCTTTTAGCCGAATGGTGACCGTCGAAACGCTTCTCCCGCTCGTTCTTTGCTCGATGATCCACCGCTCGAGTCTTTCCTCCAACTCGGACACACTTCACCCTTTAGCGTTCTCATTGTGTTCTCTACTACGTCCTCATTACAACACACAGGGCGCACTGCGCTATAGGGCGCGCCGTACTTTTTGAAGAAAATCTAAGACTTTTAAGTGCGCCTTATGGTCGTGAAAATACGGTAGATCACATGGAGGGTCGATGGGCAGAGTTTTGATCGAAGGTGCAGTTCTTTGGCATTTAGAAGAAGGTCCTGAAACCTCCTCTCCCCTTGGAGGTAAGTGGCCTTTTCATACATTAAATCCATCAGATATGTTCAGATTACTTTATTAAGATACTTTTCTCTGTCCACGGTGGAGTTTACTGTCACTCTCTTCAATGCACTTCCATCTCTTTTTCCTTCACCAACTACACCACCGAAGTGCCAGTGAGGCTCTCCTTCATATCCTCAAGGTGAGAACAGCTGCAATACCAGCCACTGTAACTTGTACTCCATTTACTTGTATTATTATTATTATTATATTATTATTTTGCTTTTCATGCTTAATAAGAGAGGGTCAAAGTTCAATTCAGCAGGGATTAAATTACTCCTTATTCAGGATTTCTAAATTGTCATTTAAAACCTACTCCAGAGAGGCAGCACAGAGCAAAAGCACATTGCAGTCGGGATACAAGTAAAATGGGTAAAATTATATATTTAAAAAGGCCTTCAAAAACTAGAATATGTAACAAAGTTTTTAAAAAAAGCACAAATATACACGATAAAAAGGCTGTAAACTAGAGAAAATTCATGCTCAGAATTAATACATTTCCAAAATTTCATTTATTTCTTCTATTCCAACAGTAAATCATTCTAAACATTCTTGCTTTTGCTTTTTGTGTCTTAAGCTGTTTGGATGCACAGCAACCCTTTCATTTAAAATCGTGAAGAATTTGTCCTTTTTTTGTGCTTTTCTAGCCGGGTGAAGATGATATACCTGGAGAAGCGGCCTCTCTCCTCCCCAGTGCTGCTTTTTGCTGGGACAACCAGCATTGTTGCTGTAGGAAACATACCAGTGACCACTCTCCCCTTGGAGGATTTCTGGGAAGGAATGTTGGTGTTGATGGCATATTACTACACCTTGCACCTAACATACCCGAAATGTGTTGCAACGGTCCTCTCTGCCATACAAACTGAGGTAATCACGGATGCCATCCATGATTGCTACTTGTGCATACAAGAAAGCAATAGCTGAGTGGAAGTCGTTCTTTGAAAAATAGGTGAATACCAAGCAGGATTTTATCAGGTCATTTGCAGTTTGTTTAGTTTTGTAGTGCGTTTGTACAACTTTGTTCCTAATTTGCCTAGAAATGTCCTGAGAAACGGCTCTACTTATAATGCTTTACAAATGAAAGTTGTTTTTTTCTTAGTGACACTTGACCTGAGGCATGTAAAGTTTTAAGTCAGTAATGCCGTTATTTACAAAGTTTAG
This sequence comes from Diplotaxodon limnothrissa, assembly GCF_057381915.1. Classification (NCBI taxonomy): domain Eukaryota; kingdom Metazoa; phylum Chordata; class Actinopteri; order Cichliformes; family Cichlidae; genus Diplotaxodon; species Diplotaxodon limnothrissa. The sequence goes on along the minus strand of NC_140612.1, from coordinate 727,432 downwards.
GGCCAAAAATGTAATTTCTTTTCTCTGTTTAGGCCTTTTAAAGGGTTGATTTAGACTTTAGAGATTGTGCAGCAGCCCTATATTGTTTACAAAAAGGATTTTGTTCTCATGAGAGGAATGAATGTTGACATATATCACTCCTGTCCTGGTTGTGATTTCAGTAGAAGCCAAGGAGTATTCTAGGAAAAAGGTCTGTTTTAAGGTTTTTGTGCTTGGATTTAATATGGATTAGGCTCTATTTTAAGATAAGCCAACCTGAATCAAGAAACAAATTAATCATACTTCATTATTGAGTAGATTTTCATAGTATTAGAACTATTTTAGAACTAGGGCAGGAAGACCTGAGACTGTAACTGGCTAAATTCTGGGTTGAGTCATGAACTAACTAATGAAAGCTTAAGCAAAAGACAGCAGGTCTCAGCAATAATCACAGAAACATTCACATTGGAAACCAAAACACAAAGCATAAGCTTAAAATGCAATGAAAAACATAAAATTAGATACACAAAGTAGCTCACCTGGTTTTTGCCTTGTCAGGTTGTGTCTGAACAAACAGAAAAACAAGAGGGAGTGAGAAAAGCCTCAGAGTAGGAAACGTAACCACAGATTAAGCTGTGTGACACAAAACCCATTTATGGAAAAGGACGAAGGCGCAGAAAAGGAATCCCGGGCGTTGTAGTCATCTGCTGTTGCTATCACAAGTAGAGAGGCACAGCGACGAACACATGACTGGGTCCTTACCTGATGTGATACAAACAGCACCTAGTCTTAATCCACTGTAGAGAATGGCACAGCCTTTATGTTTCCTGGTAATAAAAACTGAATTCATAGAGTTGATGCTTATTCACCAAGATGATCTGGAAAAAAAAGCTTTATTTCATTTCTTGTTGTGCAAATTAAAATTGGGAGAAACAATTGTGAAGGCTCCATGCAACCACACAGCTGAAATACTAATAATAATATTCATGTTTACCTTTCTTTCCTATTTTTGCATTGTGCTGTAAAGCTTCAGTGATTATATATTAACCAATTTAAACTTTTGAGTTAGTTTGTAATACATGACAGCAGTAAGCTACAGGCCAAATGATGGCATAGAGTCTGTTTGTTATGGTTTCTTTTTGAATTAGCTGGCTGCCGCTGCAGTCCTTCCTGGTTAGGGTAACAGAGGAGGCTGAGGGTGGAGCTGGTTTGAATGCAGAGGCCAATAACATGGACTTAACCATCTATAGTGTTCACGCAGGGGGGCTGGGGTTCCTTCTTGTATTATGGTTAGTTACTATCTCTGTGGTTTTCACCTTTGGTGTATACAACGGTTCATTCACTTACTGAAGCTGTCTCTCATTTGGGCAGGTCAGTTTGCTGAGTGAAGGGTTGTGTCCCAATAGAGACTGAAAATGTGATGTCATTTCCGGGGTGAAACTGCAAAGGATTGTAGGTACACATGGCAAGTGGTACTAGTGCACAGTAATGTGCGCTAGTACAGTAATGTGAGGAAAGTAATGTGAGGAAACACTGATCTGGTCTTCTAACCTTCCCAGTGACAGACGATGCATGACTCTCTCATGTGCCTCAGAGAAAGATGATCTACCACAGTCCAAGCACATGTGCCAGGTCCCATACTCCTTCAGTGGCTTTTCTACTCGAGTACTGAAAGCATTATACACAGTGTATTCTGCTTGTATTCTGCTTTTTAACGTTCACATGCCAATGGATGCATCAGAGACCAAGTTGGGGTTCAGTAACTTGCCCAAGGACACCTTGGTAAGAACTCCAGACTAGAGCACACAGAGATTGAACCAACAACCATCCAATTAGCAGATGACCTGCTCTACAGCCAACTCAATGATGAACAAGGAGGGACAACAAGAGAGGAAGAAAAATGGACCGAATGCAGCTGTAGGCATATGTGGGTGTGTTGATTCTTACTGCCGCGCATCCAGTAGAGGCGCTACGGCCAGTTTATGACATCCTGAGTCTGGTAGAGAAGTTTTAAAGGTGACACAAGATTAATCACAGAAGCACAAAAAGGACATAATTTCTTGATAAAGACACAATAGATGATCGTCGTTCATGACACAAACGTGCTCCTGTGAGGTGTATGGTGTGTGTTGGTGTTGACTTGACTTGAAACACAAGTGGGTGTTCCTCCTGCTGTGATGTAAGATCCTGGTACTGATGTGACTGTATGAGCACCAAGTCCCCTTCAAAGGACTCTGTCCCCTCCAACAGAACATCCAAGTAAACCAGGGAACTTTGAGACAAAAACATGGGCAGCATGTGATGCAGGTCCAGCTGTACATGGAACATGCTCGTGTGCGATGGCAAACCGTCTGTCCTGCAGTCAGGACACGAGTTGTCCCTAACATTGCAGGTTTCCAAAAGAAAACAATCACCTGTAACAGCTTGTTTACTGTATATGCCCCTTGGCCTGCAACTGCAGAAAGAATGCTGTCCATGATGGGACCAGTGCAGAGGAATAAACCTGAGCTTCCTCCTGCACTTGGGTCCAATATGGACACGCCTTTGTCCTCATGAAAGTTTGCCTTCACTCAGACTCATGCCCTCCTACCATGCCAAAATATAGAAAACTGTCAGGCAATGAGTTGGAATAAAGTTGAATAAAACCTTGAAACACAGAGATGGATGATATTTTATACTTGTTGCTTTATAAACAGTCAAAGCAAACGGGGTCATTTTTGAGCCCTGAGGACCACAAGTGTGATTATGTGCTGCCATTTAAAATTTATAAATGGTTCAAAAGAAAAAATTCTCACTAAAGTTCAACATACAGCACTCTGTATGTTGAACTTTATTGAGAATTTTTTTTTAAATTTAAAAAAAAATTTTTTTTTTAAATATTTAATTTAATTAAATATTAAATTTTCTTGTTTTATTTTCGCTAAAAAACAGGGTGTATTTTTTGTAAACAAGGTCTGGTGGCCCTAAAATGTAAAATGTTGGGTAAATTTTGTTTTAATGTGTTGGTCTTAAGTAAAACTAAGGTGTAACACTGAATTGATTGACAATTTATACTTTTTACTTTAAAAAAACAGTCAAATGAAGTGGGGTTATTTTTGACCCCTGAGGACGACAAGTGTGATTATTTGCTGCCATTAAAAATTTTCAAACGCTTGAAAAAAAACTTTCTCACTAAAGTTCAACATACAGCACTCTCTAGTTATTCAGATAGTCAAAATTATCTAAACAATTAAATATTTAATTTTCTCAATTTGTTTTCGCTAAAAAACAGGGTTTATTTTTTGTAAAGAAGGTCTGGTGGCCCTAAAATGTAAAATGTTGAGTAAATTTTGTGTTAATGTGTTGGTCTTAAGTAAAACTAAGGTGTAACGAAAATATGTTAAAAGTTTATTTTGTGACAGAAATATTAATATGAGCAATATTAGAACTTACTAGCGGCCGCCATTGTTGGAAACTGGAATTGGCTGGGCCGCGCTATGAATTCTGGGATATGGTGGGCCACGAAGGACACACCCGACCCATCCATCAAATTCAAGGAAATGAAGGACGCATTTGTTGGTCGCATTTAAAGGAGTCGACGAATTTGGACAGTCTTTGTCACCTGGCTGTGACATAATCGGCCTTCAAATGCGGCCTCAGGAGGATGCAGCCGACGTTTTGGGACACAGCTCGCGTACGTCGGGTACTATGAAGTGCGGAAGTCAGAGGCTCGTGAAATGGAAAGGTCTAGCCTTTGTCGCGCTGCTCAGGTTGCCTAGCAACCATGATACTAACCGCGAGAAACGTTTCATACGGGAGAAAAAATGATTTTTTGTTTGTTTATTTATTTTATTTATTTTATGAAATCACTTTGATTAGTTGAGTATCTGAGGCTGAGACCACAGGACTGTAAAACATGATTGTTGGGCTTCATTTCTGTACTGAACAGTCATTTAAGATTAGTTAGTAAAGCTCCCCCGCTATTGGTGAGCTGGCCCCTCCCTTTCTTCCCTCCCCATCCTCAGCTGCCTCCCTATTCCCGCTCTACCACACCAACCCACACGCGCAGGGCTTGGGGTGCAGGTGTGTCACCAGGGTGCAGGGGAGGCACTCCCCCTCTGTCCCCTTCTGGCCGCCTGTGCCTCAATTTTATTCTGCAACCTAGACATCCACATTACTCACACTCTCACATAACACATACATAGAGTCTGTTTGTTATGGTTTCTTTTTGAATTAGCTGGCTGCCGCTGCAGTCCTTCCTGGTTAGGGTAACAGAGGAGGCTGAGGGTGGAGCTGGTTTGAATGCAGAGGCCAATAACATGGACTTAACCATCTATAGTGTTCACGCAGGGGGGCTGGGGTTCCTTCTTGTATTATGGTTAGTTACTATCTCTGTGGTTTTCACCTTTGGTGTATACAACGGTTCATTCACTTACTGAAGCTGTCTCTCATTTGGGCAGGTCAGTTTGCTGAGTGAAGGGTTGTGTCCCAATAGAGACTGAAAATGTGATGTCATTTCCGGGGTGAAACTGCAAAGGATTGTAGGTACACATGGCCTTGGGGGTGAGCACGTTCTACAGCATCCAGAGGATGTTCTGTGTATTCAAACCCACCTCTGGCGCTGGTGCCCTACCCTCAATTTTAAATGCATATAGACACTGAGGGTTTTCGGGAGGAGCCGTGCTGCTCTCTGAGAGGAAGCTAGTACCATGCTGTCCTGAGTTTTAAATGCACTTTAGAACAGCACACAGCAACACTACATATGAGCGGGCATAGGGAGGTTTGGGGTCTTCACTCACCCCGGTTCTGTTAGCCGTTAGGGCTGGGGGGCTGGGAGGAGGTGCTGGCCGTCAGACTGGGGTCTGGGATGCGGGGCCTCCCTGCTACTGCAGATAAGGAGGTGGTCCGCTTGCCTCCACCCCAGAGAGAAGGGTTACAGATGGAGCGGGTCAATGCTGGGCTCAGATCTACCCCCCGGCCCAATCCCTTTTTGTCCCCCATAAACCCCCCACCAGAGCGGCCAAAGGTTCGCCATCGAGCCCCACCCTCAACAGAGCAATCGAAGTCACATTGCCCAGCCTCGCCCCCCTTAGTTCCTCCTTACCACCTTCATGCTTTGTCTCCGCAGTCTGATGCGTGATGTGTGGAGGGTCCGGGCTGTGAGGATTATGGCAGTGGTGACTTTTCCCAGGAGAAGCTGGGACCCTGTTTACTAGAAGGTTTTAAAATTTCTGTACTTTTAGGTGACAGGAGACATGTGGCCTGGTCAAAACACAGAGAGCTGCACTCTAAAAGATCTTTAAACATAGTAAACATACCTTGTGTGCCACAGACTGCTCCCAAACACGAGGGGACAAGTAATACCTCTAAAACACTTAAGTTGGCTTTATTAAACATTAGATCTTTAGCTGGGAAAACATTTTTAATTAATGATTTAATCACTGAGCACAGCCTTGATTTTATGTTTTTAACTGAAACTTGGTTGGACCAAAGTAACAGTGGAGCTGTTCTCATCGAGACGACCCCTCCTAACTACAGTTTTATCAGTGAGGTCAGGGCGAGCAGGAGAGGAGGAGGGGTTGCTGTCTTATTTAATGAATCATTTCAATGTAAGCAGCTATCTCCTGGAAGTTTTCAGTCTTTTGAATATGTGGCTTTACAGCTGAAGGCCCCATCCAAAGTTGTGTTTCTTAATGTTTACAGGCCTCCCAAATACTGCACAGACTTTTTTAATGACCTCAGTGAACTGCTGTCTGTGATCTGTGTTGATTTTGACTGTGTAATTATTGTTGGGGATTTTAACATTCATGTGGACAACCCTCAGGACAAAGGGACTAAAGACCTGAGTAACACTCTGGGCAACTTTGGGCTGACTCAGCATGTAACAGAGGCCACACATAATAGAGGACACACTCTTGACCTACTGATCTCCAAAGGCCTGAGCATTTCAAAGGTTGCTGTGTCTGATGTGGGCGTGTCTGATCATTACTGTGTTTTCTTTGAAAGTAAAATCTCAGCCCACACAAATATATCACCAACAGTGATCACAAAACGGTGTATAACTGAAGACAGTAGTGAGATCTTTAACCAGGTCTTCCCATTAACACCTGACCTGCCCAGAGGGTCAGTCAATGAGCTCGTCAATAGCTTCAATGCTAACATGTTAAATGTAATGGACACTATTGCTCCCATTAAGGTGAAGGTTATCTCTGGAAGGAAAAAGTCTCCATGGAGAAACTCCACACTGGTGAAAAATGAAAAAAGAGAGTGTAGGAAAGCTGAGCGCAGATGGAGAAAAACAAACCTCCAGGTTCATTATGACATTTATAAAGAGAAACTTCACAATTATAATTTACAACTGAGGAATGCAAGGAGGTCCTACTTCTCTGACATCATCACTAAAAACAGCCATAATGCTCGGGTCTTATTTTCCACAGTTGACAAGCTAACAAACCCTCCTGTGCCAGTGGCAGCTGAACTTCAACCATGGCCTGCAATGACTTTGCCAAATTCTTCACAGACAAAATCCAAAAGATTAGACAAGCAATTGGTACATCAACAGCAGATCCAGGATATGTACTGTGTCCACCAAAAAACTGTTTAAACACCATGAAACAGTTTCAACCTATTAACAGCAAAGACCTGGAGGACATCTTAGGTCAACTGAACTCCTCCTCCTGCTGTTTAGATGTCCTGCCAACACGTTTTTTCAAAAAGGTCTCAAAGACTTTAGAGTCAGACCTGTTACAGATCGTCAACTTTTCTTTATTATCAGGTGTGTTTCCAGAACCACTAAAAACTGCTGTAATAAAACCTATACTGAAAAAGGACAATCCTGACAAGACACAAATGAACAACTACAGGCCGATCTCAAATCTCCCGTTTTTAAGTAAGATCATTGAAAAAGCAGTTTCTCAACAGCTCAGTTACTTCTTAAAACAGAATAATTGCTACGATGCCTTCCAGTCAGGTTTTAGACAGAACCACAGCACTGAAACCGCTCTGACCAAAGTGTTTAATGACATATGTCTGAATACAGACAGTGGAAAAATGTCAGTCCTAGTTTTACTGGATCTCAGTGCACACTGTAAAAAAGAAAAAGTTGAGAAAACTTAAAATTTCAAGGCAACATGATGCAAGAGATTTTTGAGTTTTCTCAACTTCTGCCAACTGTAGTTGACTTAACTAATATTTTCATGTTCTGCCAACTTGGATCTACTTGTTCACCTAATTAGGATAATCCTGTAAGTCTAACAAAGAAATTCTGGTTTCAATGCCATGTATTTCTGCCTTCACCAAACAAAGATATTCCTGTTGAATTAACATACAATTATTCCCTCCAAGGCCATGTATTCCTAAATTCACCAAACGCAGATATTCTTGTTGAATAATCATACAATTCTTACTCCAGTGAGTTGAAAATTTACCAATATAAATAAAGAAAAATGTATGCTGTTATCGTACTTGAAAAAACACTCAAACAGATATAGAATAAAACAAAGCACAACTGAATGTTATGTAAAAACGTATTTATTTTTTTCAACAGTGCTTTCAGTATATTTCAGAAGGTCATGGGCAGTGGGGTGAATTTCTGTAAAAAAGCAAACAAACAGAAAAAAACGTGTTGCCAGTTTCTTTAGGGTGCTTTGAGCACCCCAGCAGAGACATTAAAATTCCAGAGTCCAGAAAAAAAGAAAAGTGTCCAGCAGCTTAGTCATTCACGTTCACACCCTGACTGTCCTGTAAAAGCTTAACTTAACTATTGCACACTAAATAGGGTAGTGCAACAAACAATTGCCTATGTACCCAGACATCGACATTTTACATGGGCTCACTATGATGAACTACAGAAGTCAAAAGTTATTAGAAATGTTACCATCAATGAACAGCGAACTATCAGGTAAAATACCAGTTCCATGCTTCAGGTGGAGTGAAAAACACTATAACAAATCTTTTAAAATCCTACAAGACAAAATTTCACCATAGATTCTCAATAATACAGATTCATCTGACTAATATTTACATTTCAAATAATCCCTTATCCACTTCAACTTCATATTGACCGACCAGGTCAAAATGAACCATTCTGTTTTGACTGTTCCTTCTTTTCTCCCTTCTTCCTTTCCTCCCTCTTTCCTTCACTTATTCCTAATTAATTTTAACAGTTCAAACACTAAATATGCAACTCTTTGTAACAGGTGAACGATTATATAGAGGGAAAGGGGTTGAACTACTGTTTTTTTTTTTTACATGACTCTACAATGCACTTGAACATGTTTAAGAACAAGTTAAACTCATGTCTGGCTTCCCCATTAACAGTCACAGCAAAAGCTTTGGTTTAGAGACCTTATGCGCTGTGAGCATCGAGAGCCACCGAGTTCAAAAAAGATGCCCTGAATTGCTTCAAAGGTATAACTCATCTGCTTTGGATAATCAATGTTGAGGGCATACAGAAGGCCAAAGAGGTATGCCAAGGCAGTAGAGAGGTCTGGAATGTTATGTAGCACGATGTCCCCTTCCAACACAACAGCATGTTCTCGCACAGACGTATCGGCATCGTCATCTTGCAGGATGGTGAGGATGGCAACTGATGCACCGTTCAACACTGGTTCCAAAATGTCAGTGTCCTGAAGAGAAGAAAAGTAAAATATGAATTATTGAAAGCTAAGAAAAATTAAAGACAAAATACATTTCTAAAGATCTTAACTTTAACCTCTATACCATGATGCTCATTTGACTCATGGAGGTTTTAAAAAGAAAAAGCTTATTTTCCTTTAATTAACAGCACAATATCTTTCACCAACCAACCTTGTGATGAGTTTTGTACAAAAATATTTTCTGCTGTTGAACACCCACTAACAATGCCCAGGTGCTCCTCAGCAGAAAAAAAAGCAGCGAGAGTTATGACAACTGCAATCCTCACCATAAAATTATCTGGACTGCACTGAGGAAGTGGACATTTCCATTTTGGATTAAATCATCTTTTAAAAACATCTCATAGCAATTAGTTTTGCTTGCATTACTTTTTTGTACTTACTAAGCACTTCAGGAAAACCTGTGTTGCATCCTCTCCGAGGAAAATGGGCAGGCCTCTCAGTGCTGCTGTCTTTCGGTGGGACACAATGTCAGATGTCTAAAGAGCATTCAGTGGAAAACAAGCATTTAAATTAGTATAGTAACGTGGTGTACCTACACACAATGCAAAATCAGAACTCTTATAGTAATGAAAATAAAATACAGATCAGGCCCAGCAACATGTAAAACTTAAAAAAACAAAACACCATTTTAACGATTTTACTTTCTTTTTACAAATTAAATAAAATACCGCCAAATAAAAACAAAGTAATGACTGATTACATTCATTTCCATTGATGTGTTTTGGCTGAAGCCAACATTTTTTTCTGTTATGACAAAGGTATACTCTCTTCTAAAAATGTCAGGTAAAGGAGCACTTACCTGTTCATCAAGTTTATCCAAGAGGTCTTCCATGTCCTCACCAAGAGCTCCCTTCTTAGACCGGTATAGTTTCAGCAGGCCAGGCACAAATTTGTTGAGGGATGCATTGAACGTCCCTAGGAGGTCTTTGCTTGTGATCCGATGAAATTCTTCAGATATCTAAACAAGACAATAACCAAAATATTGCCATTTATTCAGCACAGAAAATTTCTGGGTAGCTGCCTTGTACAGTCTGCACCATGTTATATGCCTGACTGTGTTATCAACCGCAAAACCTACTTCAAAAATCTCTCATGAATACACATTTTGCACAGGAATAGAAACACCCTCCACAAAAAACAGTATCAATATGCAAATACATATTATGTTCTACGTTGCACCAAAATCTGTGACGAATCAGATTATGTGACCTGCCTTAGTATTCTTTCCCTAAAAATCTCAGTCTATAGAAGTCCTATTTCCAGCACTAAAATAAAAAAAACATACATGCTAAGTCAAAAATTATGTGATTGACTTTCTGTTTCACAGGAAGAACAATTTTGATTTAGCATGGGGACTCTTTTCTTGTACTGGCAGAAATGTTCAGGGTAAGAATATTATGACAGGTCAAATAATCTAATGGGTCACAGATTTCAATGTGGACTGGTTGCACAAGGTATAATAAAGTTGGCCAATGTATTACACCAGCAAATACTGTACTACTTCAATAATAGTCCATCTAGTATAAGTCATGCCCAATTTGAATAATAATTAAATTATAAATAAATTTGGACACTCTTACCTCCTCAGAGGAAAACAGCCCAGGCCATCTCTCCTGGACCTCAGATACCATAGGTTGACACTCCACAACCTCTCTCCGCCTGAGAGAAAATGTCAGCGCCATCTTCTGCTGTATGACTTTCAAGTTCTTTTGTTTCTTCTTCATTTCACTGACCAGAGCAACTCTTTCCTCTTCAAGAGTAGAATCATCATGGTGCTGTGGATAATCTGGGACATGATTGACCTCTCCACGTTTGGGCTTTTTAAGGGTGAAAGGACTGCTGGCTTCATCTTCTCCTTTCCTTTTCCTGTTTACATTTACTTCATTGCAGCCTGCCCGACGAAGCTTTGATCTGTAGTTTCCAAGTTTGTGCTTGATACTTGCTTTCCATCCCTCGTAGCCTGTGATGCTACCTGGCTCCTTCAGGCATGGATATTTGAGAACCAGTGCAGAAGCCACTGACTCAACCTCATCTTTCTCAGGGTAGGCTTTAATTTCAAACACTGCCTCTGCAATTTTATCCAAAATCTCCATCTTCATGTCTCTTGTTACTGCAAGGCCCTTCTTAGATTTTTCATATGTCACATTAGCCTTACACAATTTCAGTTCAACATCATGTGAAAACTTGGGAATAGAAAATGGAGAGGGCCACTCTGACACATGTCTTAAGTTCATCTGGATAGTATCGGTCCAGCTAGGCCTGAAATCATCAGAGTGCACACTTATTGTGTCCTGGGAAGAGACTGAAGCAGAGGACACTGAAGCAATGGATTGGTTAAGTGTAGATGAATCACAGTTCCACATTATATGCAGGACTGCACGCTCAGCTGGTAATTCAGATATTGCTGTAAGATTGCATATTGCATTTCCGAAATCTGGATCCTCAAACTGTAGTGAGAAGTCACCTGCAAGTTCAAGTCTTTCTTTAAGTATATCAATCAATTGTCCCACAGATGCTGGTACTTCAGGAAGCTGGACTCGCCGGGCTTCTCTGGAGGAAAGAACTACCCGAAGTAACAAAGTCTGAAAAGAGGAGAAAAAAAAGTTGGCAGAAAATCAATAGCCAAACACAATTAGAAGACAGTTGACACCTATACCATACAGCTGCCTTTTTCCAGATGAATCTGCTGACTACATTTGATTTGCAAATGATTTAGTCTACAAATGTAAAAAACACACACACAAATTTTTTTTAAATAAAGCTCAAGTCTATATCCAAGTTTTCATTTTCTTCAGCCACTGTACTCAACTGGCCTACACTTGGGAAAACCTTCAATTCATTCAGCACAAAACTAATGCTTAATGAGGAGAAAACAAAGGAGAGAGAGATAATTTGGTGAGGATAGCAGAGTGATAGAAGAAAGAAGTGTGTGGAGAAGAAAAGAAAAAGCAAGGGGAAATGAGTTTTGAAGTAGAGGACAATAGAGAAAAAGGGTGGGTGAGAGGGGAGATCAGAATAGGAGACAGGGTGGAGGGGAGAGAACATACCATTATAAAGTTGCTTTAATAGAGAAGGTACGTCCTTGGGGTCACCATCAGCTTTCCACCAACTGTGTATGCTGTTAGAGGGTGATAATCCGTCAGCACATCTGGATCCAGCACAAGAAGGTCTGCACAGGTGTGTTCAACAAGCTCATAGGACCTGAAATGTTCAATGTACCAGGAACTCAGTCTTTTACAAATGAATGTCACCTCCTCTGCATTGACAAGAATGGTCACAATCTTGTGGAATTCTGGGAGGCCACTGCATTGCCCAGCAGATAAAATCATGCCCGCCACATACTGTGTCCCAAAAAGATGAACGGTTTTAGACAGAGACACACTGTCTAGATGAGGGTACTTCTTTTGTATTTCACACTTGATTGATGGATCCAATTCTGAAACCCTGACCACTTTCACATTGTCAACATAGAGCTTTGGTTTTAAAAGGTTCCCACTATCCAGATGGTATGCCATCATTTGCTGGTGTTTCAAGGAAAGAGTTAGCAGCACATTTTTCCAGTTGTGAGTGTCATGGACCACCTTTTTAAAGAAGCTATGTTTTGCTTCAAATCTCATCGTCCACAATTCCACTAACGGCCCATAGCAGCGTATAAGATGTGGGTAGTGGTCAATGAAGTGGTGTTTTGGCCTTAGTCTGAAGTCCGGAAAGGTACTGGTAAGCAACAAGCGATGATCCAGTAGTTTGCAAGATAAATAACACAATGCTTCCTCAGTGAGTCTGTTTGAGACAACAATGTCAACAATTTCCTTGAGGTCCATTAAAATCTCCCAAGCTGGCTCCTGTTCTGGTATCTTACATCCAATTATAAAAGGAAGTAAGCGCAGCAGTGTCCAATTTTCATGTCCATTACCAAAAACTGTTCCTTTCTCAAAGCTTGTTTTTGGAATTTTTTGAGGCTTGTTTACTTTGTCCGAATATTTGTAGGGAAATGATTTTATGAAGTTGTTTAATGTATCAAATGTAATGAACCCTTTTGAGATCAGCTTTTTTAAACATAAGGACAACTCCAAAGGAATGACGCCTTCAAAAAGGTCATGCAAAATATCTGGAGGAAATCCGGTTATTGGGTGAAAGAATAGTAAATGTTTGCTCAGTACACATTCCCTTTTTACCCCATTAACACTTTGGAGGTTGTCAGTTTGCCTAAGCTCTTCCAGAAATGAATTGTGTTGATCAACACCCCTCAATTGGAAGTCATTAACTTCAGTCGTTGCAATTTTGTCCCGACTTATCAAACAAAAGCGACAGAACTTGTCAACAGTAAAACTTTCATAAAAGCCTGCCAGACCATGTGCACCAAGGTTATCTGCGCTCACACAATATACAGTGCCCTTAATAAACTGGCTTACAACTTCCACAAAATTTCCCTCTTCTTCTAGACACCTTATATCTTTAATCAGTGGCTCAAAAAACTTTTCATAACCATATTGTTTGACATCCACACTTTTACCTAAGAGAGCAAGCTGAATTGAACAAAGATTAGATCGAAATCTGGGTGGTAAATTAAGAACTACCCAATATACTGCAGTAATCTTGTGACGTTTTCTAGAGGTGCCCAGTGGGTTACAAACTTCAAAATCATCAATATACAACCCCAAACTGATACATAAGTTTTGTTGTCCCAGTAACTTATTGCCCTTGTAGTACTTGCCGTCTTGAAATGACTTAAAGTGTCCAGATAAAGCTTCTTGATTAAATACAATTTGGTCCAAAAAATCTGCCCGTCCCAGTAAAGTCTCAAGTATCTTAGTGACAGATATATAAACAAAAGAGTTTTTATGAGCTGTTGTACAGATACTCTGTGGGTTCTACAACAGAAAACTGCTCTTTGAAATATATATTCCTTCTGTGATCTGTAGATAGGGAACCTTTCTCCGATGTTGTTAAAAGCAGTGGATTAGTTTGAACTAGGGCATTAGAAATGTCTTGCAAAACACAATCATTTACTTCTATTTCATGCTTTGAAAGGATCTCTTTTACACTGGTGAGAGTATGAATGTTAGAGAAAGAGAGCAGGTTATGGAAATCCTCTACAATCTTTTGTGTTGCAGCTCGAGAAACATGCAACACTGTTTGCATACACAGAAAGAGAGATGCCAGTTTGTGTTCAAGTGTCTCACTATCCACATCCTTTACAATCTTGTCAAGCTCATCTGGTCTCACAAAATTATAAGCTGATGTTCCTGCTTCACAATCAGATTGCTCACTTTCAATTATCTCATCTTCAGAAACAGTTCTTGCAATTGTTCGAAAATCCTCAAGTGTACAATTTTTATGGTTTCGACTTCTGTGAGAACTGAAGGTTGGGCAAATGTTTGTTTTAAAATTACACCTTAAAAGGGGACATTGTACGGTTTCTCGGTTCTTTAAATGATGTCCAAGATGGTTCCAAAAGGTTTTCTCACTGCAAATCTCCTTAAAGTCACACAATTCACACTGAAATGTGGAATTTTTGTGGATTTTTACTATTGAGTGTGACCTTGAGAGGTGTGATCGTAATGCTCCAGGTGTTTTAAATACACATACACAGTCTGTGTGAATGCATGGCCAATGTGCACCTTGTCCGTGATGAAGGCGGAAATGTTTCAAAAGAGTCTCTTGACTGGAGCTTGTGAATTTGCAAAATCGGCACTGCATGAAATCCACCCCTGAAACACAAGAGACATAGTCAATTTTGCCAAAAGCACTTTTGCAATGGGATAAAACATCCATATCTAACACACAGAAGGAATCCATAGATGCAGGAGCTGAATACATCAACAAGCCAAAACCAGAGACATCATGAAAAAAATATGTAAGGAATCATATTAACTTACATATGACCACTTGTCTACTATATCAAGTATATGATTGATAACATACATGACATGTAACATAAATGCAAGCTTGAATTCAAACATTTTTTTTGTTACTATGATAAAAAAAATGCAATAACTATAGAAAAATTAATACTATCTGTAACACAGTATACATCAACAACACACAATCATTCCTTTAATATTGTCTCCTTCCCCATTATGTAAAAAGCTCTGAAAATGTAGCAATCTTATAATACAGAGCATGAAGTACAACTTTAATTTGCGTGTGACATTAACTTACAGTACATTAGGCAATCTTACACCAGCTGACAAACTGTCAAGTCAGCTTTAAACATTACTTTAAAGTAACAGTGCTGCACCGGATAAACGGTGACTATTGAAAAAGTGAAAAAACAATATTAGACAAATATTAGACAATATGCAAGTTACTTATATCACTGTCATATAATTGGCGCACATATCCTACACCGACCCATGAAAGCGTCTCCATGACAACGCGTGCTTGGCCCAGTTTGTTGTCAATGTTAACATAACGTTTTCATGCAAAGATAACATTGAAACTGGTTACAAAACGGGTAATAAGCTAATAAGTTTTACCATGGCAGAAGTGCTGTAAAAAGCCAGTGTGAGATACCGTCATTTAGTGATGTCTGTCTAAATATCAGAGTGTTTAACATTAAACATTACTTTTTGCGCTGGCCACTACTCTGAGCTAAAGCCTTCAGAGGCTGCTTGTAGCCCGATTACGACACAGCGGCGCGACGAAGGCTGCCCAAATTCATAGTGGACTCCTCTAAATTTGTCCGAGAAATACGTCCTCCTTATAATAAGCATCACTTAAAATGTTTGCAATATTGAAACATTTCAATATAATGTAGAAAAAAAACGAGAAAAAAAAGTTACGGATCGGACTCCCCGATCCTTATTGCGCATGTGCAAATTCTACCTGTGGAATTAGTTTTAATATTACTCTTTCTGGGTCACAAAATAAACTTTTAAGATATTTTCAGGCGTTAATGTAGCTATGTAAATTGCTAATATCTGTTCAGTTTATTAAGACAACATATACTTGCAAGAGTGCGCCGACGCTTTCGGAGACGTCTGTTACCCACCAGCTCGATAGCTAGCCAAGGGGGGGGGGGGGGGGGGGGTGTCAATTAAGTCACTTAGATAACTTAAAAATGCTATTGTTGGCCTTTTTCAGTGTTTTACTAGTTCCATTCTCCCGGGTCCTCAGGAGGATGCAGCCTAGGCGCTTGTAGAAAATCTTAATAACACATGTAGTTAGCTTACCTGCTAGGGTAAATGGTCGGCAGCTCCAGCACCTGTCCAAAAGAATTATACACTCCAACTGCAGAAGTGAAAATCCTCAATGGTCGAAAAATTGCAATTTGCATCCAAATCCAGCCACGATGGTTCAAATTTTCTTAGGAGGTTTTTAGTCTAGAACACATGGTAAACCACTATCACACAGCTCAGGTCTGCTCAGGCTCAGTTGAAAGTCCGTTTGGTTTAGTTCAAACTTGTTCAGACCACATGTGCCACTCATCTACGGGGTTTCCCACTGGTTCCCAACTTGACTCAGAAACTCTGCTCAAAAGTTGATAATCTTTGTTATGCTGTCTAGAAAATCTTAGTTAGGACAACAATGAAAGAAATTTGTTGGGTAGACAAGCTTTTTTAGGTTGTAAATAGAAAGTTTTATTTCTAAGTCAGTTTAATTTAAAAACTTTAGTGAAATCAACAATTGCTAGTTATCGTTTTTACAGTGCAGCATTTGATACAGTTGACCACAACATATTACTCAAACGACTGGAGAACTGGGCAGGTCTTTCAGGAACTGTACTAAACTGGTTCAAAACATACGTAGAAAACAGGAAATACTTTGTATCAATAGGTAACTTCACATCTGAGCAGACAAGTATCACATGTGGAGTTCCCCAAGGTTCCATCTTGGGACCCCTTCTGTTTAACATTTACATGCTCCCACTTTCACAGATTATAAAGAACAACAAAATAAACTACCACAGCTGTGCAGATGACACACAAATATATATCACAATGTCACCAGGAGACCGAGGCCCTGTACAGGCTCTTGGTAAATGCATTGAGGAAATTAATGACTGGTTGTGCCACAATTTTCTCCAGCTAAACAAAAACAAAACTGAGGTAATAGTCTTTGGCGCCAAAGAAAAACGATTACAGGTCACCAGAGAACTTCAATCTATACATCTAAAAACCACAAACCAGGTGAGAAATTTGGGTGTAGTGATGGATGCAGACCTAAACTTAGAAAAACACATTAGGACAATAACAAAGTCAGCTTACTATCACCTCAAGAATATATCAAAGATAAAAGATCTGATGTCTCAACAGGACCTGGAAAAACTAGTCCATGCATTCATCTTTAGTAGGCTTGATTACTGTAACAGCATCTTTACAGGTCTACCTAAAAAATCAGTCAGACAACTACAGCTCATTCAGAACTCTGCTGCTCGAGTCCTCACTAAGACCAAAAAAGTGGACCACATCAGTCCAGCTCTGAGGTCTTTACACTGGCTGCCTGTCCGTCAGAGGATAGACTTTAAAGTTCTGATGCTGGCCTATAGAGCTCTGAATGGTTTAGGACCAAAATACATCAGTGACCTCCTGACCCAGTATGAACCTTCCAGATCCCTCAGGTCATCTGGATCCGGTCTTTTATCAGTTCCCAGAGTCAGAACCAGACACGGAGAAGCTGCATTCAGCTTTTATGCTCCTTATATCTGGAACAAACTCCCAGAAAGCCTCAGATCAGCTGAAACACTCAGTTTATTTAAATCCAGGTTGAAGACTCACCTGTTCTCAGCTGCATTTGAATAAAGCACCAAATCCACACTTTAAGCTTAAATTTCAAAACTTACATTTAACTACTGATTTTATCTACTGTTCTGATTTTATCTGTTTTGATTTTATATACTGTTGTTTGTTGTTTGTTTGTTAATTAGTTAGTTTGTTTGTTTGCTTGTGTTAATCAATTTTAAATCATGCTTTTTATTTGTTTTTGTTTCTAATGTCTCTGTAAAGCACTTTGAATCACCTTGTTGTTGAATTGTGCTATACAAATAAACTGGCCGTGCCTTGCCTTGCCTTACATCTCCTGGGTCTGGGTGCGGTTTGCCCCTCTGAGGGTACCTGGACCTGGGATATAGAGTATGCTTGGGGAGTGCGACTGTCTGTGCAGTGTTTATTTGTGTCTGTCTACACGTCAGGTGAGTGCCGAGTATTTGTTTGTGTATATGGGGTGGGAATGCACGTTTGTGTCTGCGTGCGCCTGTTCGTCTGTGTCTATATGTCAGGTTGGGTCTTAAACTCAACCTCTCTGGGAACATCTCAGGCCCTCCAAAGTACGGAGGCCTAACTCCCCTCACCACACTCCATGCCGGTGGCTGACGCCCTCAGACGTTGGTGTGTTGGTGGTCCTTGTCGTCTGGGGCTGGGCGCTCATGTATGTACTGGCTCATTCCTGGTGGCCGATTGGCGGGGCCTGGTGCCCGGCTGGGCCCCTTCCGGGGGGTGGGATGCCCTCAGGCCTCTGGGCCTGAAGCTTGGTCCTCTCTGGCACAGCTGGCTGCCGGCAGAGCCCGCGGGCACGCCACTGCAACCCCCTCTGGCCTCTGCTCCGTAGCTGCTGGGTGACCTCTCCTTTGGGGCTCTACTCAGCTCTTCCCAGCAGGGTGGCACGGTTCCCCCCCCCCCCCCGCCCCTTTGGTGGTCCTCCTCGGGTCCTTGTACTCTGGGGCCTCTGGATGTCTGGGGCAGGTGTACACACGGGTATTCACAGACGCGGACTACAGCTTTCTTGGCTGCTGCCTCAAAGCACATTGTGCGCTGTCTATCTTGCGTGCTGCACAATATCGTTTATTATTTAGTATCTACTGATATCTACTGCTAGCTAGTTTATAGTGATGGTGCTGTTTTTATTATGTTGTTCTTTGTTGTTTGCTTTCTCCTCTGTTTTTTTTCTCCATACAGGTGATCCAGGTGTTTTGTTTGTTTTTTTTCTTTCTTCCCCCCTTCTCACCGTCTCTTCTCCCCTCTGTTTTTCTTTCTCTCCCTCTCTTTCTTTCATTCTTTCTCCCTGTCCTATCCCCCAGTCATGTCTGTCCTGTTTGTAGCAACCGAACATAAAATAAATTCATAATTATGATAAAGGTCAATCAAATGGACCAATATGGCAAGGCCATGATGATCCACTTGGTAAAATAAATCCGCTTGGCATCTTTCTTGGCCTTCAGACAACAATTCTGATGGCTAAAGATCCAAACGGGACACACAAAAAAAACCCAAAACATTACTTAGTAAATAACAATTAGGTAATGTTGTTCAGGAGACTGAAGTCATCTCACTTTGGCAATGTTAATATAATATGGGCAATATTATATTTATTGTCAGATTATTATGATATATTATACAGAGCTTGAACTCTGTGTCAAACACTGAGATTCAGTAAAGATTCAAGTTGCATTTATTTATATTTCCTATCACCTTAAATCTTCGCTCAAAAACTAGTATCTTTGACAGTGTAACTGTGTCTGATAGAATGAAGAGTAGACTGATATATGAAATATTCCTTTATTGGGTGAGAAAATCAGACCATGTCATAACTGCTGTAAGTCACACAGAATAGATATCAGAGCCTTAAACTGGCTGGCTTCTGCTAAATGGGTCAAACTGGGCAGAAAGTCTACAAACACATAACATCCTTATAGAATATGATGTAACACTATAGATCAACTTAGCTCAGAATATATAAAGCATATAAACAGTTACAGCAACATGATGCAACAAACACAGCAGCTACTGATCCAAAATACTCAAAGCTTCATAGAACTGAAACCAACATTTATTTTAGCTCCATTCTGCTGCTGATACAGACTTTAGGTTTCTGAACATTAAACTTGTTGCTGCCTTTCATAGTGTGTAGCTTGAAGGCCCTGAGTACTTTCTCCCACACTGGAAACACTGGGATGATCACATTATTTGAACATTACCTAATAAGACTGATTCAGCACAGACAGTTAAACTTTTCTAGCAGTCCTTCACAAACAGGGAACAGTCTGTCTATTCTCTCCATCTGTCAGCTGCTGCTGGCTCTTCCTCCTCCTCTTCCTCACACACTGCTGAGTTTGTCCTGGTGGATCATCAGGGGTGCAAAGCCTCACAGATGATATGCAGCAGTGGGTCCCTCAGTCTGTCCTCACTCTGGACACTTGCAGTCGTCACACATGGAAATCAAATGTGTGATAAGCTGCAGGATTCAAACACAAGTGTGACTTATAAACACATGTTCATACTTTTATTCCACAATCAGAGAGAAAGAAACAGAGAGAGAGTGCAGGACAGACAGACAGGTGACAGTCTCAGGTGTACACACTGCTACAAACAGGAGGATTTAGTGTTTGTGTTATTACGAGTGTAAACAAGAAGAGTTCCAGATGGTGCAGTGGACACATGTGTGACTGCTGTGATTAAAGCATCTTTCTTTCAGCTTAACGAGTGAACCGTCAGCTCGTTCAAACACATTCATTATTAAACATTTGCACATAAATAAGTGACATAATATTCAGTACTTATGTCTGTGAAGGTTCTCAGTCATCCAGGCCATCGTACTCAAAGGAGCGTGCAAAGAAAAGCGTCTGGACTTCTTTAAATTGCTTGAAGACGTTTCACCTCTCATCCGAGAAGCTTCTTCAGTTCTAAGGTCAAATGGTGGAGAGTCCCAGATATAAACCTAGTGGGAGTAACCCCCCACAGAGAGACAAAAAGACCCCCTGATGATCCTCTAATCGCCTGAGCCAAGGTGTGAAACTGGGTGTGGGTCCCAATAAGCCAGAGTTTCGGGTGAGCTCATTGTGAAACCTGGCCCCACCTTATCATGCAAATTCCTGAGGTCAGATGGCCCAGGATGTGACATTGTGCACATTGAAGAGAACGGCAACCTCAACATCGAAGTTTACCGGAAGCCCACACACACGGACCAGTACCTCCTCTTTGACTCCCATCACCCTCTGGAACACAAACTTGGAGTAATCAGGACCCTACACCACCGGGCAGAACATGTTCCCTCTAAGTCTGAAGGAAAAAAGAAGGAACACGCACATGTAAAGGAAGTGTAGCACTTGGTAAAGTGTAAAGCTAAAATATGTCCAAAACATTGCACGAATCTGTTGGTATTTGTGTTATTCAACTATATGTTTGGATTTTTGGTTGCTACATGTTTTGCCACCAGTAGGGGGCAGTCACGGAAAAAGAAAAACAATGTTCGGAGAAAAAAAAGAAGAAGAGTGTATTCTTGGGCTCTGTATGTGAAAGCCACGGTTCTGAAGTACCCAAATAAACTCGGTTCTGCTGTTTACACCAAGTTCTCCTGGAGTGGTGTAACATTTTGGAGGTCCCACCGAGATAGTTTTGGGACTACTTCACACAGAGGAACACGGTAAAGGAGCGTGACAGAGCAGAGGAGCTAATGCTAACGGATTGCGACAGTCTAGCTAATGCCACGCAAACTGTTTTTTCTCCGGTCGGATACACTGAGAGAGTTTTATTCGTCTTAGTTATCTTTCAAGCATGTCTGTGAACCGTAAAGATTTTTTGTTGGAATTGGAGCAGAAGTTATGTGGACTTTCTTTGGAAGAACTGCTGAGTATGTGAACTATGTAATATTACAGAAAAGGGCAGCGAAGAAATACAAAGCAAATCTCGCAGAGCTCTCGTTAAGCTTATTAGCCAGTTTTGTGAACGAGAAGAGTTTTTACAGCGAGAGGATGAAGGCATGTCGGTGCTTCTCGAGCTAAATGATGTGCTGGTTTTGCTGGTGGAGGCGCGGTCAGCGGCTGTCGGCGCAGGAGCGGTGGTCCGGTCTTCATCTTCAGACAGAGCGGAGATGACGGCGGAGGCTGTGCACGAGGAGCAACTGGCAGCGGCGCGGGCACCTCCGGAGCGGCGGACAGGGCCGATGACATCGCTGGAGCATCAGGCGGCTCAAGGGACATCAGCGGAGCAGCAGGTGGCCATGAGGACGTCGCTGGACGGCGAAACACAGCGCAGGGGGAGAGACTGTATTGGCAACAGCTGCTGTAATGTTTCATCAGGTGGATTCAGAAAAGACTTCAGGATAAGTGGGCATGTGGGTGAGTCTACAGCTAAAGACACGCTGAGTTTCAGTAGCTTAAAGCACCAGATGGAAAGCGGCTTAAAAACGGGCTACTCTGAAGCTGAGATTGTGGAGGCTGTCATACGTGCCATCAGTCCTGGGTTAAAACTAAGGAGCTATTTGGAAGGGAAAGAAGATCTCACATTGACCAGCCTGAGACAAGTTCTAAAAGCCCATTATGCAGAAACGGATGCAACAGTACTGTACCAGCAATTAACCAAAGCTACACAGGGGGCAAATGAAACACCACTTGAGTTCCTGATTAGAGTGCTGGATTTGCGTCAAAAAATCCTTTTCGCATCTGAGCGCACCCAGTCTAGCCTAAAGTATAACAAAGAACTTGTTCAAAGTCAATGTTTTCAGTCCATTAGAACGGGTCTTCTAAATGACAATGTCAGAGCAGAAATGAGAGCATATTTGCAGGATGAAAACTGTAGCGATGAACTCTTATTAATGAAAATGCAAACAGCCCAGTACAATGAAAGCGAGAGAGCGTTAAAGGCAAAAGCCCACAGGTCATTTAGAACAGGACTAAATGTAGTTGAGCAGAATGTAGCGCTTACTGATCCCCGCACAAGCCAGCCTGACACAAAGCTGGCTAAAACCCTCAAAGATAACTCCTTATTTGCAAAAATTGAGGAAAGTAACTCAGCAATCAGGGAACTCACAGGACAGGTAGCTTCACTAGTGCAAACTGTCCAACGAGATAGAAGTGGTGATGGTGATAGACAAGTCAGGGCGTACAGAAAGGCAGCTCAGAGACCAAAAAGGCGATGCTCTGCATGTCAACAAGAAAACAGGGACTGTGACCATTGTTTCAAATGTGGCAGTGACTCTCACTGGGCAAAGGGATGTAAAGTAAGGGGAGCTCAGAAGCAGGAAAACTGGGCGGGGCTGTGACTGCGGGACAAGCCACAGCTTTACCACCAATGTCCCAATGTGATAACATTCCCAAGGCCCAAAGCTTATCCCTCGCATCACCAACTGACTCAGGAAATCCTAAAATTAGGAACCAACCCCCAAACGTGTTAAATTTAAGTACCAAAAAAAGAAAAGTAGCACAGCTCGTGGGCAGAAAGTGTCTAGTATGGTGTAGAATGAATAACTGCAAAACACAGGCACTGTGGGACACGGGAGCCCAAGTTTCAATAATGAGTGCATGCTGGAAATCAGACAATTTACCTCACTTAGAAGTTCACCCCATCAGCGATTTACTAAGTAAGGATGAACTTTTAGACTTGAGAGCTGTAAATGGATCTGAAGTCCCTTTCCAGGGTTGGGTAGAAGTTAGCCTTAGCCTTTGTGATTCGAGAGGAAAAGCTGTAGCTCAGAATGAGGTTCGGGTTCCAATCCTAGTATGTCAGGATGTGATGCAAAAACCAATAATAGGGTTTAATGCTATTGAGGAACTGATCAAAAAAGACACTACTCAGTCCAGTGAAAGCTTGTCTCTACTCAGAAACTCTCTAAGAGTAGGATCAAGCAAAGCAGAAGCACTGTTGAACCTTATCCACACCACCAGTAACGAGATAGTTACTTAGTTGCACGAGTAAAAGTTCCTGAGCACCTTGGAGGGCAGTTGGAAGTCTCTCAAGCGTCTGAGGTGGTAGAGACGCTGTCGGGCCTGGTCCTGTCACATCAACACCGTGGTGAAAAAGGCCCGACAGCGTCTCTACCACCTCAGACGCTTGAGAGACTTCCAACTGCCCTCCAAGGTGCTCAGGAACTTTTACTCCTGCACCATAGAGAGCATCCTGACGGGAAACATCTTAACCTGGTTCGGGAACAGCACCATGCAGGACAGACGAGCTCTACAGAGGGTTGTGCGGTCAGCTGAGCGCACCATCCGCTCCGAGCTCCCTGACCTGCACTCAATCTACAGCAGGCGGTGCTGGACCAAGGCCAGGAAGATGGTGAAGGACCTCAGCCATCCCAACAACAGACTGTTCTCTCTGCTGAGGTCAGGAAAGCGATTCCACTCCCTGAAGACCAACACAGAGAGACTGAGGAGGAGCTTCTTCCCGCAGGCGATACGGTCTCTCAATCACACCACCACACAGTACTGACCCATACATATGGTTCTTACACACACACTGGACTTTCTGGACTTTGGTTTTGCACAACACTGGTCACTATATTCTTCATTTCCGGTTAATACTTGTACAGCTGCTGTTATTGTGTATATATTTATTTATATTTAGATTTCTTCATACATTCTTATATAGTTCTATATTGTGTATTGTGTATTTTGTTGTACAGTTATTTTATTTTCAACTTTAATTTATATATTTTATCTTATTCTTCCCAGTTAAATTTACCCTTCATTCTAATTTGTGTTGTACAGTTATTTCATTTTTAACCTTAATTTATATTTTATTCCTTCCTAGTTAAATTTACCCTTTTTAATTTTTCATATTTATTTCCTATCTTATTCATAGCCTTTTCCTTTTTTGTTTTCTTTAGGTCACGAGCAGTTGTCCAAGCATTTCACTACATATCGTACTGTGTATGACTGTGTACGTGACAAATAAAATTTGAATTTGAATTTTATCCTATCAGATCAGGACGCAAAGCTATTGTCGTACCGAGTGGACAAAGGTACGGCGTTAGTTGTTCCATCAAAACAGACCTAAAGGTAAAAAGTGAAATGCTTTTTGAGCCAGATGAAAACTTGTCTTTAGATGAGGGTCTGAAATCTAACTGCCAGTTGCTGTCTATATCAGGCAGTACCCGCAAAGTCAATATCTATGTTACTAATGCTACCAAACATGACATTGTGCTGCCACCTAAAACCCTTCTAGGTAACATAGAGAGGGTAACACATAGTTATCCTGTAAATCTCAAAGAAGCTCAGATAGGCTCGATTGTAGAAAAAGACAATCAGAACCCACCTAGCTCAGCAGAAGAGCCTTGGGAACCACCTGTCAATTTGGGCCACCTTAACACAGAACAACAGGCAGTTGTCTTGGAAATGTTAAGGGAGGAGTCAGGCGCATTTGCTAAACACAAAGAGGAAGTTGGTTACATAAAAAATTTAAAAATGGATATCAAACTCACTGATCAGATTCCTGTAGCCAAATCCTATAATGCGGTCCCACGTGCTCTCTATGATGAAGTAAAAAGTCACATTCAGGACTTGTTAAAAAAAGACTTTATTCACAAATCAACCTCACCATATGCCTCTCCAATAGTGTGTGTGAGGAGGCGGGATGGAGGCCTGAGACTGTGTGTTGATTATAGGGGCCTCAATAAAAAGACCATTCCAGACAGACACCCTATTCCACGAATACAGGAAATCCTTGATGGACTTGGCGGCAATAGGTGGTTTAGTGTGCTTGACCAAGGCAAAGCGTACTATCAAGGTGAAATCAGCGAAGACTCAAAAAAATATACCGCCTTCACAACACCCTGGGGGCTGTATGAATGGAATAGAATCCCATTTGGATTCACCAATGCACCTGCAGCTTTCCAGCGGAGCATGGAGGAAAGTTTGGAAGGCTTGAGGGACAAAATATGCACTCCATATTTAGATGATGTTTTGGTGTACAGTCAAACATTTGAACAGCATATTGAAGATTTGAGATCAGTTCTCAAACGTCAGCGGGCTTGGGGAGTAAAACTAAGACCTGATAAATGTGACTTGTTTAAAAATGAGGTCCGCTATGTGGGCAAAATCATTTCAGCAGACGGCTACAAAATGGATGACAAAGAGGTACAAGCAGTACGAGCTTTGAAGGACAACCCACCAACAAACATTAAAGAGCTGAGAAAGCTTTTAGGATTTTTAGGATACTACCGAAGCTATGTACAAGATTTTTCAAGACATGCAAAGTGCCTATATGATTTACTCTCAGTTGACCACACCCAAACACCAGCGCGGTCAGCCAAGGCGGGGCATGCTGCACCCACCCAAAAAATCATATGGAGTGACAGCCACCCAAAAAGCACTAGACTATTTGGTGGATGTTTTGACTAATCCACCTGTGATGGCTTATCCTAAGTTTGAGGAACCCTTCATTCTGCACATCGATGCTTCAGAAGAAGGCCTTGGTGCAGTTTTGTATCAGAGGCAGGACAGTAAATTAAGAGTCATTGGATATGGGTCAAGAACATTAACACAAGCTGAGAGGAATTACAGGTGGCACTCAGGGAAACTTGAGTTTTTGGCACTAAAATGGGCTGTGACTGAGCGCTTTAGAGGCTATTTGTTCTATGCTCCCTCAGTGACAGTGTACAGTGATAACAACCCTTTAACCTATGTTTTAGGCACAGCTAAACTGAATGCAACAGGACACAGATGGGTTTCCGAGCTGGCTGATTTTAACATAACACTGAAATACCGACCCGGAAAAAGTAACGTTGATGCAGACTTTTTGTCCAGAACACCTTCTAGTATGGATTCATACATGTCAGAATGTACTGAGCTGTGTTCGCCTGAAGTGTTAAGTGCAGTACTGAATGCCATTGAAACACAGGAAGACAAACAACTGGATTGGATATCAGCCATAACGTGCAATCCAGAAGTAAACAAAATACTTACAGAAAATCCGCCAGATGTGAGGATCACAACGCAGGAGCTATTGCAAGCTCAAAAGCAGGACCCTGCCATAGCTTATGTCCTCAACTTAAAGAGTACTGGTGCGAGTTTTGACAAGACATCAGCGCTCAAAACCCCTAAAGGAAAACAGCTACTACACGAGTGGAAAAAGCTGTTTATCTCAGATGACGGGTTGCTGATACGAAAGACTGTGACTTACACTCAGATTGTGATTCCGGAATCGCACAAAGAACTGGTGTACAAACACCTTCACTGTGAAATGGGTCACTTGGGGGTGGACCGTGTGATGAATTTGGCAAGGAGTAGGTTTTATTGGCCGAATATGTACAAAGATATTGAGTTTTTCATTACACAGGTGTGCAAATTTAATATTCTTATTGCATTGGAGTCACACTGGGTTAAATATGTACTGTAGAAAACCCCTGTGATTTGTGTATATAGACTGTTCCACGGACCCCCTCTAACCACTGCTAAGATGGTACATTCCTCCCATCCCTTGTTTGTGTTTGCGCTGGTCCACCTTGATAGCGCTGGTGGAGCTGGGCTGTTGTACTGAACATGTGTAGTGCGTGTGCGTGAATGATAAAATCACACACACATATACATATACTCACACGAATTCACTTCTGGAGATGTTTGGATTAAAAGAACCCTAATTATCATTGCTGTGGACCCTCTCTTTCATCATATAAGTCACCTGTGCCTTCTGACCGAGGATAGGAAAATCCTGCTGTAATTTGCCAGTCTATTAAGCACACACATGTCCAGTTCAAGTGGTCCTTCGAGCCGGATTAATTACAGCATTTCCTAACATGGCGACATCCCGATATGATGAAGAACAACAAGGTGCCCGGCAAAGGAGACCACATAGGGCTCCAAGATATCTCGATGACTTCATCTGGACCTATCCCCCACAGCCGACTAACCCAGTTCCACCGAACACTAACGCAGCTACTCCAATACACCAAATCGCTGGCATCGATGGCTCACCAGAGATGGAGAGAATAAGGAGGATGGAGCAGTGTGTTACCCAGGTACAGGAGCAGATGAGGGAGATACAGAGCGCTATACAAGTGTCTTTGAACTTTGGCCAAAGAACCCCCCAAGTACAGTTACAAACCCAGGTCCAGAGCCATAGTATGCCTTTACTAACTGTGGATAATAATCCTACACAAGCTCCTCCTATGGGCGGACTAGAAAACATCCCTCCCATATCTCCAGTAATACCTAGCCCTCAGTTTCATACTGTACAGCAGACCTCCCCTTCCACAGCTCATCATGTTGATAACCCTCAAATATTACAGTCAACAGCTCCTACTCTCCCTGTTAACCGACCTATTCCTCAGCCCCCTCTATACGTCCACTCTTCCATGCCATCAGCTGCTCAGCCAACACCAGTGGTACCCCGGTCTGCATCTACAGCAACAGAACAGCCACATCCTCCCTGGTATCAGCAAAGAGACCTGAACTGGCAGTCATCAACCCCACAGTGGTCTGTGCCACACAGTGCTGCTCAGTTTAGTATCCCTGGCACTATGCAGTACCCTGTCACGCTGCCGCCTGGCATGCCCTCTCCAGGCTATCCGCTTTGGACTTCAGGCCCACCTCTCAGTCAGCCATACGTTACACCAGTGCTGCCACCTGCTGTTAGCTCACAGTATACCTATCGGCATCCTGCTCCAGCTGCACCTGTCAGTTCACAGCATGATGTAATTCAGAGCAGCCCACAACACTCCTCATCTCTGCTTTCCTCTCAGAGACCGAACTTGATGGAGATGGCTATTTCCTCTTCTTATGGCATCCCAAAACCCAACCTGATCCGCTTCACCACAGGAAAAGAGAGTGATTTCCTGCTACTGAAGAAAGGTCTGGATGGAGTTTTGGGACCACACCCACACCTGTCTGAGGATTACAAATTCCAAGTACTTCTGGATCATCTAAAGTTTCCTCCTGCGTTTCAGCTTGCAAAGAGGTATGTGCATGACACTACGCCCTTCAGTAAAGCAATGCAGGCTCTACAGCAGCGCTATGGACAACCACGCCAATTAGTCCAAGGTGAAATTAACAACATTTTGAGAGCTCCCACAGTGAAAGCTGGAGATGCACAGGGGTTTGAAGACTTTGCTCTATCAGTTAGTAGTTTGGTGGGACTACTAAACTCCATGGAAGGAGCTGCTAAGAGCGAACTAGAGTGTGGTTCCCATGTGGACAGGCTTTTGAGTAAACTCCCCTTCTCCTATCAAGACAGTTTTGCTGAATATTGTCTTGCAAAGGGCATCTTGCAGAGTGACTCAGCTAACACCTATACTCTCCCTGACTTTGCACAGTGGTTGGAGAGGAAGTCACAGGCCATACAGATATCACGAAGGGCTACAGAAAGCTACATATCTGATAAACCCCGCTCAGATCGTAGAGACAAGTCATCACGACCATTAAAGACATCCTCATCAGTCTACTATGGCACTGACAAGCCTACAACACCGACGGCTAATACCACTTCAGCCCCTACTGGCAGTAAAGGACCTATGAAAGGGAAGAAAAGAGAGAAATTTAAGCCCTACTGCCCCTTCTGTAGCAGTACAGAACATTACTTGAGTTCCTGTTCTGACTTCAGTAAGCTGAGTACTACACAGATTATTACATGGATTAATGACAATAAGAGATGCTGGAGATGTGGTCGGAGTCACCAGCCTGACAGTTGCAATCTGAAGAAACCTTGTGCCACCTGTGGAGAACAACACCTGCAGATCCTTCATGAAGCTGCCTCTCGCCCAAACAAGAGTATCCTGACATTGAGTACAGCCTCCAGCATGGTGTATTTGGACCAAGTCACTCATTCAGGCAGAGTCATGCTTAAAGTGGTCCCAGTTACCCTCCACAACAATGGGCGATCTCTGTCCACCTATGCCATTCTTGACGATGGATCAGAGCGGACTATTGTTTTATCTGCAGCGGTTCATTACCTGCAATTAAATATCACAGAGGAGTCCCTCAAACTACGAACCATCAGGCAGGAGGTGTCACAGTTACAAGGCGCATCGGTTTCTTTTGAACTGAGTGCACCCAGCTCTCCCCAAATCAAACATCACATCAGACGTGTCTTCACTGCTAAAGAACTTAATCTGGCAAAACAATCCTGCCCAGTGGACATACTCCGTCAGAGATATCCACATCTGGCCGACGTTCCCATCAAAGCATTTAAGGATGTGCAGCCTATGCTTCTTATAGGCTCAGATAATGTCCAGCTCATCACCCCTCTGTCACCTGTCAAAGTCGGTCCACTAGGCAGCCCTGTTGCTGTCAACACTAACCTCGGTTGGGCCATCCAGGGACCGGCTACCTTTCTACATCTACCTACTGAAGCTTCATGTCTGCACACATCCCTGTTACCATCTCCTTCTCAAGCGTTAAGACAGAACGTTGAGAAGCTGTGGCAGTTAGATGTGCTCCCCTTTCGATCAGAGAAAGAGGTAACTCGCTCTAAACAAGACAAAGAGGCACTGGAGTTACTGCAGAAAACCACAGAACGTGTACAGGTGGATGGAGTAGCTCGTTATGCTACTCCTCTGCTCCGCCGCAGAGACTCCACTAAACTACGAACTGACCATGACGCAGTGATGGCTCTCCTTCGGTCCACAGAGAAGCGCCTGATTAAAGATCCTGATCTAGCGGCTGTGTACAATGCAGAAATACACAAACTGGAACAAGCAGGTTATGTAAGAAAACTCACTCCTGAAGAGGCAAACCTCACAGATGAATCCTGGTTCATTCCCCATCATATTGTGCATCATAACAATAAGCCTAGGATAGTTTTCAACTGTTCCTTCCAATACAGGCAAGACTGTCTTAACGATCAGCTGCTACCAGGTCCAACTCTCGGTCCATCCTTAATAGGTGTCCTGTTGAGATTTAGGGAGCACCCTGTTGCTGTGAGTGGGGACATACGAGGTATGTTCCATCAGGTGCGGCTTCTTCCGCATGACCGGCCCCTGCTGAGATTCGTGTGGAGAGATATGGAAAGAGATCGGAGCCCGGACATTTATGAGTGGTGTGTCCTGCCCTTTGGAACCACATGCAGCCCCTGTTGTGCCACGTATGCCCTTCAGCGCCATGTGCAGGATCATAAAGATGGCAATGAACAAGTACTAGACTCAGTGCTGCGCTCATTTTATGTCGATAACTGTTTGCAATCTCTGCCCTTTGCTTTGCAGGCACGACCACTTGTCGATAACATCAGAGAGTTGCTATCTACTAGTGGTTTCGAAATCCGACAGTGGGCAAGTAACTACCCAGAGGCCATTGCTCATCTCCCCTCTGAAGCAAAGTCCCCTACCTGCGAGCTGTGGTTGACTGAACACCAACCAGATCCCCAAGAACCAACCTTGGGCTTGGCATGGCACTGCTCCACAGACCAGATTGCCTACAGATGTCGGCCAGTGGTTCCTCAGGAGTCAACCATGAGAAATATCTACAGCATCCTCGCCTCTCAATACGACCCACTGGGCTTCATCATCCCCTTCACGACCCGGGCAAAGGTTATTGTTCAACGTCTGTGGCAGAATGACAGGAACTGGGATGATCCCATCGAGGGCGAGTTACTCCAGCGGTGGCAAGAGTGGGTGAGTGAGCTACAGTATCTACAAGAAATCTGTCTGCCTAGATGCTACATAGCCCCAGCAACCCAAGAGGGAACTTTCCAGCTGCATGTATTCTGTGATGCGTCAGAGAGTGCTTACGGAGCAGTGGCATATCTGAGATTTAAATCGGCAGAACATGAGGTCCACACTGCCTTTATCATGGCCAGATCACGTGTAGCTCCCCGCAAGAAACTGTCAATTCCCCGTTTAGAGCTGTGTGCTGTACTGGCTGGGGCACAACTGTCTAGACTCCTCCTCAGTGAGCTTACTCTGCCCATTAGTGAGACTACTTTATGGACCGATTCTACCACTGTGTTGAACTGGATCCAGTCCGAATCCTGTCACTATAAAGTGTTTGTAGGTACTCGTATTGCCGAAATACAGGAGCTGACTGAGGCCGCCAGCTGGAGGTATGTCCCCTCGGCTTTGAACCCAGCAGATGACATCACCCGGGGAAAACCATTACGTGAGCTGTCAAAACCTAGCCAGTGGATGGATGGGCCCCCCTTCCTGAGACAAGCATCTGAGCAGTGGCCAGCACGACCTACTGTGAGTACAGACACTGAAGATAATACTGAGTTAAAGAAATCAGCTTTCTGTGCCTGTGTCACTACAGATTTGGCACAGTCTGATCCTGCATACAACACCTGGGCTGATTTGGTGCAGGCCACCCACCTGTCTTCTCACGGGGCGGCTGGCCTCCCTATGTCAGCAGCACAACGACTAGAGACAGAAGTTCAAATTCTCAAACAGGCGCAACAAGAAAGCTTCCCTGTTGAAGTACACACCCTTAAATCTGGGAAAGAGGTGTACAAAGACAGCAGACTGAGCAACCTTTCTCCCGAATATGACAGTCAGCTTGGCCTCATACGAGTAGGTGGACGCCTCCGGCGAGCAGAGCAGATGGATGTTGACACTCTGCATCCTATCGTGTTGTCACCAGACCATCCTACTACTCAGCTCATCATCAAAGACTATGATACACGTCTCCTGCATCCTGGCCCAGAACGTGTCTTTGCCGAATTGAGACGCAGGTATTGGATTTTAAGAGGCAGACAGGCCATAAGGAAGCATCAGTATCGCTGTTTGGAGTGTAAGAAGTGGAGAGCCAAGCCTGTTTCACCGAAGATGTCTGATCTCCCTGCTACCCGCTTGCGATTAAATCAGCCGCCATTCTGGTCCACAGGAATTGACTGTTTTGGCCCTTTCACTATAAAGATAGGCAGGAGACAAGAAAAACGGTGGGGCATTATATTTAAATGCCTTACGACCCGCTGCATTCACCTCGACCTTCTCACTGGTATGGACACTGACTCCTTTCTCATGGCTCTGCGCAGATTTATTGCTCGAAGAGGAAAACCCTTTGAAATACTGAGTGATCAGGGCACCAATTTCAGAGGAGGAGACAGAGAGCTGCAGGAGGCATTCAAAGTGATGGAGCCACGACTGCAGGAGAAGCTCAGTGAACAGAGCATCACTTTCCACTTCAACCCTCCGCATGCTCCACATTTTGGGGGAGCCTGGGAACGGGAGATCCGTTCAGTCAAATCTGCACTTCAAGTTGCCCTCAAAGGTCAAGCGGTGCCAGAGGATTTGTTGCTTACTGTTCTTATTGAAGTAGAGGGCATACTTAATTCCAAGCCACTGGGATACGTTTCCTCGGATATTGCAGATGTTGACCCGATCACGCCAAATATGTTGCTCATGGGGCGGCGCAATGCTTCCCTCCCCCAGGCAGTATATGGCACCAGAGAAGAACTTGGAAGGCGAAAATGGCGTCACAGCCAAGTCATAGCGGACCGGTTCTGGACTCAGTTCATTCAGCGCTACCTGCCTGGACTGCAGCCTCGCCAGAAGTGGAACCAGACTACTCCACCTTTGAAAGTGGGACAGACTGTCATGGTGGTGGACTATCAGCTCCCACGGGCTTCCTGGCCCGTAGGACAGGTAACACAGGTGTTTCCCAGCCCGGATGGACAGGTGCGAGTAGCTGAAGTCGCTATTGGGGAACATAAATACCAACGGCCTGTGTCAAAACGTATCACGTTACCTGAACTGTCAGCTGAACGTCCTTAGTTATATTCACATGGGTTTTTGATGTTTACTAATGTGCTATACACATTAGGGGGCGGCTGTAGAAAACCCCTGTGATTTGTGTATATAGACTGTTCCACGGACCCCCTCTAACCACTGCTAAGATGGTACATTCCTCCCATCCCTTGTTTGTGTTTGCGCTGGTCCACCTTGATAGCGCTGGTGGAGCTGGGCTGTTGTACTGAACATGTGTAGTGCGTGTGCGTGAATGATAAAATCACACACACATATACATATACTCACACGAATTCACTTCTGGAGATGTTTGGATTAAAAGAACCCTAATTATCATTGCTGTGGACCCTCTCTTTCATCATATAAGTCACCTGTGCCTTCTGACCGAGGATAGGAAAATCCTGCTGTAATTTGCCAGTCTATTAAGCACACACATGTCCAGTTCATGTACACTTGGGTTTTAAGGGGTATTTATTATTTTCTTCTTTTTTTTTTGGGTTGTATGGAAGCCCCAAACGCAATTTCATTGTTCTTGACAATGACAATAAATAAATAAATACTAAAATAAATACTAATACTAACCTACAGTTCAGTGTAGGGCCCCCATGTGTCATGTGCCGGCTACTGCACCCTTTGAAATGGTCTCAATAGACTATGTCCATCTCGAAAAGAGCAGGGGAGGGTATGAGTATATTTTAGTGTTACAGGACAACTTCACCAAGTTTGTTCAAGCCTACCCTACACGCAACAAATCTGGCAAAACAGCAGCAGATAAAATTTTTAATGACTTTTCCTTGAAATTTGGTTTTCCTGGTAAATTACATCACGATCAAGGCAGAGAATTTGAAAACCATTTATTCAAACAGCTGCAGAAGTACACAGGAATAGCCAATTCAAAGACTACACCCTACCATCCACAGGGGAACCCGGTGGAAAGGTTTAATCGCACTTTGCTGTCAATGCTGCGGACCCTGGATGAGGAAAAGAAAGGAAACTGGAGTGACTATGTAAACAAAGTTGTGCATGCCTATAATTGCACAACTAGTGACTCGACAGGATATTCGCCCTTTTATTTACTCTTTGGTAGACATCCACGTCTCCCTATTGATGTAATTTTTGGACTGAGTGAGACAAACAAATGCAAATCATATGAGGATTATGCTCACAAATGGCAACAACAAATGAAAGAAGCATATGACATTGCATCCAGAAACATTAAAAAGACTCTGGCAAGAGGGAAATCACATTATGACCTGAAGAGACAAAGTGCTGTACTCTCACCTGGGGACAGGGTACTTGTCAGGAACATGTCAGAGAGGGGAGGCCCGGGAAAGTTACGCTCCTATTGGGAGGATCAAGTTCACATAGTGATCTCTCAAAAGGGGGAAAACAGCCCTGTCTATGAGGTTAAGCCGGAGCGTGGTGCTGGGCGAGGCCGTATCCTCCACCGCAACATGTTAATGCCCTGTAATGCATTACCGCTTCCCACAATAACAAGAACTGAACGAAGCCACACTACACAGACACAAAAACAAAGAGACCTACAAGACGCATCGAACCATATAGAGAGCTCAGATGATGAAGAACAGTATTGGTCTCAGAGAGTGAGGCACCACCACTGTCAGCCTCAAGGGGATTTAATGGTGTCTGCACCTGCTACTGAACTGGACCAGGACCTTCAGCGAAAGAGCACGGAGCTTAGAGTGGATGCTGAAGAGTTTCAAGTAGATATGGTGAATGGACAAGGTAACGCTAAACATGACACCTCAGCATCACCAGACACTGTTGCTTCGCCAGGTCAGCCCAGTGAAATGAACCCAGAACTGTCGGAACCGCAGCCGAGAAGATCTCAGAGGGAGAGATGTCCACGGAAAATATTGACTTATGATGCGTTTGGATCGTTATGTTTGATGAGGTAAATTGTGATTAAATGGTTACTATCTAAGTTGACAAGCTCCGGAGCACGTGGTAAAGTGATAGTAACGTCTTAGAGGGTAATATTTGTATGTGGACTGTCGGAAACAACTCAGCACTGTTGTAAGCCGATGCTTATCTGGTAAGAGAGTAACATGTGATTCTGTCACCTGAGGTCCAATAGTGCATCGTGAAAGTGATCTTAGAGCACTGCTAAACCCTATGCCGACTTACGCCATCTCTACGTTGTCACAAGGAAAAGAGAAGTATAGTTGTTTATTTTTGTTTCTTATTGTCATGTTTTCTCAATGTTGGGACAACATTTATTTAGCAGGGGAGGAATGTAGCACTTGGTAAAGTGTAAAGCTAAAATATGTCCAAAACATTGCACGAATCTGTTGGTATTTGTGTTATTCAACTATATGTTTGGATTTTTGGTTGCTACATGTTTTTCCACCAGTAGGGGGCAGTCACGGAAAAAGAAAAACAATGTTCGGAAAAAAAAAAGAAGAAGAGTGTATTCTTGGGCTCTGTTGATTTATATAAGCCACGGTTCTGAAGTACCCAAATAAACTCGGTTCTGCTGTTTACACCAAGTTGTCCTGGAGTGGTGTAACAGAAGCACTTAAAACATGTGGTTATCCTAAATGGGCGTTCTTAAAGTCAGCAAAGAGGCACAGAAAAGAAGATCAGACACCAGCGAGGGAGGATAAGAAGGACAGACGCAACAACATTGTCATCCCCTATGTAGCCGGTGTATCAGAGAAACTCAGGAGAGTTTTCTCCAAGCATGACATCCCAGTGTATTTCAGACCCAGCAACACACTCAGACAGAAACTGGTTCACCCGAAAGACAAAACGCCAAAACACAAACTTAACAATGTGGTGTTTGCTGTACAGTGCAGCGAGGAATGCTCAGACCTCTACATTGGAGAGACCAAACAGCCACTTCACAAGCACATGGCACAACACAGAAGAGCCACCTCCACAGGACAAGACTCAGCTGTCCATCTGCATCTAAAGGTCAAAGGTCACTCTTTCGAGGATGCCAATGTTCACATTTTGGACAGAGAGGACAGATGGTTTGAAAGAGGAGTGAAAGAAGCATCTATGTCCACTGTGAGCGACCATCTTTGAACAGAGGCGGCCAACTGTCTGTGTAAAGGGTTAGGGGGAAGGAAAGGAAGGCTCTTGGCTCTTTCTGCCATCTATAATCCAGTTTTGAGATCCTTCCCAGACGCCTTAACGCCCACTCACATCCTGGGCCATCTGATCTCAGGAATTCGCATGATAAGGTGGGGCCAGGTTTCACAATGAGCACACCTGAAACTCTGGCTGATTGGGACCCACACCCAGTTTCACACCTTGGCTCAGGCTATTAGAGGATCATCAGGGGGTCCTTTTGTCCCTCTGTGGGGGGAAACTCCCACTAGGTTTATATCTGGGACTCTCCACCATTTGACCTTAGAACTGAAGAAGCTTCTCGGATGAGAGGTGAAACGTCTTCAAGCAACTTAAAGAAGTCCAGACGCTTTTCTTTGCAAGCTCCTTATTCAGTACTTACTTTTAAAAGTTTACTCTTCGGCCGCCCCGCTTCAGGCATCCGCCGTTTTTTTCAGAAAAAAATATCCACACCCACCACCGCGCTATGAATCCTGGGATATGTGGGGCCATGAAGTCTACACAAGACCACACTTCAAATTTTGGAAATCGATGGTGCATTTCTCGACAGCATTTGGAGTACACTTGGGACACCCTTCGTCGCATCGCTGTGACGTAATCGGTCTCCAAATGCGCACTACGAAGCCTGCGGTCGCTGAATTGGGACACAGCCAAGGTTTGTTAAATGTTTGTTAAGTTGACCTCTTTCATGAGCCCACTTGGTTCTTAAAACAGTTTGTTTCTGTCATTTTGAATTTTTCTAATAGTTTTGTCTTTTTGGGGTATAAAACCCCATTCTGTGAAGATTATACCTGTGCCTGTATGTTCTTGGCGGCTTGGTCCCTGATAACAATCCATTAGAAACACAGAGAAAAGGAGCTGAAAGAAGGCAAAGAGCCTTACATTACATTTACTGCTATGCAACTCAGACTTCAACAACCACTTGGATGACACATATAATTAGTCATTAGCCTGCTAACAAGTGCAAATGGAGCTCATGTTGTTGGGGAGTAAAATAAACAAGCTTCTTTATTAAACACTTTTCACAGATACATACATAGATACAATAAAACAGAGTCAATTCAACAAGAAAATAAACTGCTGTAATAAAAGATTAAGACACAAAATTAAGTGAACAGGCAATCAACAGAAAGCCTGGTTACATTAAAAAAAGACCTGTTAACTATTTGTAAATCCACAGTCAGCTAAGCATAATTACAGTGAGAAACTGTTCCACAGTCTCGGTGTCACAGACTGAAGGGCTCTGCCTCCTCTACTCTTTAATCTTGTACAAAGAAGATCAAATTCTGAGCCTGTGATCAAAGACTGCAGGCTGCAGAGTGTTTAGCACATTTAGTGCTCTGTGTGTATTTTAAAACAAATCCTAAAATCTACTGGGAACCAGCATAACGAATATAAAATAGGAGTAATGTGAGCTCACTCATTAGATCATGTTCGTAGTCGGGCCACAGCCTTTGTATCGCTTGGAGGCACGAAAGAGATGATTTATATAAGCCATTAAATAAGGCATTACACTAATCTAAGCACAATGACACAAATGCATGAATTATTATCTACAGTTAAGCCAAAAAGACCATATGTCACAACTTATAAATGTCCCTTAATCGAAGGAAACAGGAACAAGAACTATATTTTACACGTGAAACAGAAACTAGCAAGGAATCAATATAAAGCACCGATTTTAACTTAGCAGTTAAATAAAAGGAGGTAAGACCCTGACTGGTTTTAGGAGAAACAATGACCATGGTCTCAGTCTTGATGGTATTTTAACAAGGTAATTGCTAGAGAGCATGTATTTGCTCTAACAGTGAAGGTCCTATTAGATAAATAAGAAAACCAATGTAACACAGAGGCAGAGATCACAGTCAGAACATTAAGCATATGCAGTGATATGTCATCATGGGCGTCAGGAGCAATCACAGATTAGTACAGGCCTTCAAAGGAACAGTTTTAGTAGGATGTTTCTTTTGAAAACCAGACCGAAACAGGTTTAAAAAAAATCCCAACACTGTTTATAGATTCCTGTAAGTAGCTTTGTTAACAGCGCTGCGACCCCTCAGCCTTCTCTCAGTGCGCTTCATGATGTAGTCACCTGAAATGGTTTCACTTCACAGGTGGACCTGTCAGGGCTCATTTTTGGAATTTCTTTCCTTCTTAATGGGGTTGGGACCATCAGTTGTGCAGCAGTCAGGCTGGTACACAGCTGACAGCTCTTTTTGACAACTGTTAAGAGTTTATATTACAGGAAGAACCAATCAGCTTAAGTAAGTAAAGGTGAAACAACAGTTCATCATTACTTTAAGAACTGAAGGTAAGTCAGTCCAAAAACCTTTTATAATGTTGAATGTGTCCCTAAGAGCAGTCGCAAAAACCATCAAGCACTACAATGAAACTGTCTCACATGAGGACCAGCCCAGGAAAGAAAGACCAAGAGTCCCCTCTGCTGCTGAGAATACATTCATCCTAGTCACCAGCCTCAGAACATAAACAGCAGCTCAGATTAGAGCCCAGATAGATGCCACACAGAGCTCCAGTAGCAGACACATCTGTACATCAACTGTTCAGAGGAGACTGTGTGAATCAGGCCTTTATGGTCAAATAGCTGCTAAGAAACCACAAATAAGGAAAAGCAACAAGCAGAAGAGATTTAAAGAAACACAAGAATGGACATTAGACCAGTGGGAATCTGTGCTTTGGGCTGATAAATCCAAATGTGAGCTCTTTGATTCCACCTGCTGTGTCTTTGTGCTGAAAAGGTGAACGATGGTCTCTACATGCATGGTTCGCACTGTGAAGCATGGAGGAGGAGGTGTGATGGTGTGGGGGGGGGGGGGGGGGGGGGGGGGGGGGGTTTGCTGGTGACACTGTTGGGGATTTGTTCAAAACTGAAGGCACACTGACCCAGCATGGCTACCACAGCATCCTGCAGCAACATGCCATCCCATCATTTATTTTTCAACAGCACAATGACCCCAAACACACCTCCAGGCTGTAAATAGTTCTTTACATTGCCAGTGTTGATGTGTTTTCTGTTTTAATTGATTCGTTGATTTAGTGTAATTAATGGTTCTGTTTGCTTGCCTGACCATATTTCATATTTAGTCAGTCTGTGTTTTAGTGTGTGTGTGTTTCCTGTTTTATTCTACGTCTTCTGTCTTTCATGCATTCTGTTCTGTTTTGCTTCCTCCCTGTCTCGTTGTCTCTGATTAGTTCCAGCCATGTTCCCTTCCTGTTTCCCATCCCCTCATTATTCTCTGTGTAGTTAAATCCTCTGTCTTACTCTGCTTGCTGTCATGTCCTCCATGGTGCTTTGTGTTTTCCTGTGCTCCTCATTTCCCTTGCTATTCTTAGTTGGAATTGGGAAACTGGGAACTGAGTTCCCTGTTTTTATATATTTACTGTTTGGGTTTTCTGCAAAGCCAATAAAGCTGCCTCTTTCACTTAACCTTTTTCTTTGGGTCCTGTGTTTGGATTCTACTCCTGGCTCCCACACAGCCAGCCATGACAATAGTCATGAAAATAAAGGAAAAACCATTAAATGAGAAGGTCTTGATGCATGCCTAATCATCCAGGTAAGTAAATCACCGATCAATCAAACAATTTGCAGCTAGATGTAGCGTTTTTTTTCTTGAACACGCTACATCTAGATGAACATTAAATGAGAAGGTGTTTCTCAGTTTCACTTCAGCTCCTTGTATGTTGTAACTTTACTCTTCTTTGCAGCTGGCTCACGGACCAACAACAGCACAAGCAAGAGTGGTCCACAGACTGGTGGTACCACATACTTTTCACCCTGCCTTTATCTGGCAACAGAGCTCTTTTCAGGCAGACAAGCAGTCCGTGGAGTGGAGTGGATATTGACTGAGCTACATCTGCTGGACCATAAACTCTACTTAACTTAGTGAGAGGGAAAATGCAGCAAGGCAGTATTGGATGGATGGCTGTACAATGGTTATTGATGTTAAGGAGAGGAGGTGAGTAGAGGCAAGAACCGAATGGTAAAAGTTTTAAAAAAAGGAGAGGTGTTGCACAGAGTTCAGGGAAGAGTTTAAACAGACTGTGGATGCTATGGAAGAGAAAAGTACATCTGTAGTGCTGCTATATTGCCAAGAAGGTGTTTAGTGTGTGTTCTGGACAGACAAGTGTTGAGAACATTAAAGAAGTACTTTGAGGAGCTAATGGAGGAGATGAGCGTGAGAGGAGGACAAATGGAGGACAGTAACGTGTAAGGATTAGTAAGGAGGAAGTGAGGGCAACTATGAAGAGGATGGAGAGTGAAAAAGCCTATGGAGAAGTCTAGGAAAGAGGACAGTGGACTATGTAACCAGATTGTGTTAAACAATCTTGAAAAATTATAAGAGCCCTGAGGAATGGAGAAGAAGTGTATGGTATTGATTTTCTCCAGATACTGTGGTAATCCAGAGAAAGAATATGACAGGGTGCCAACAGTGTCATGGGCCGAGTAACCAGTGTTTTTCTGTGATGTTGCTGTTTCCACCCCTAGGTGAAGCATTCATCAGTGCACCTGCCACAGTCACCTGTGGAAGATCCTGGTTAATCTACAGGTGGTATTTAAGACCATCGTTTCTTCGTTAGTTTGTCAGCTACCTCGAGTTTGTAACAAGCCATTTTTACTCGTTGTGTTATGTGTTTTCTATGTTTAACTTACCATACTCCACTAGTGCCCTTGTAGTCTCTGGATCCACCACTTGCTCTGACAGCAGCTCACTCACTTCTTGGATGCTGGTCACCATTTTTCGGATCTCCCTTGCGATTAACTGCTCTCGGACTTATCACCACCTGTCTGCCCTCCTATCTGCACCGAGAAGTATTGGCGAGTGGTGCAGGAGATTTAGGTGGGCAGCAAGACTGTGGTGAGGTGTGTAATAGCAGTGACAAATAGGTTTAAGGTGATATTACCACAGGTGTAGTAGTGATGGGGAGGTTGATAGATCAGAATTAGAATACTTTAATAATCCCTAAGAAAGTTATGTGGGGTACAGATGCTCCAAGACAGTAACAGTAACAGACTAAGCTATTTAAATAATGGAATATGTTACAAAGTTTACAGATTTAAGAAATGGCAGTAATATATACAAATCGCTCAATTATAAATATCAAGAATATTACAGAGGTGAAATATATATTATTGACATTTAACTCTAACCAGTGAACTTTGTCATTTGTTATTTTACTGTAGAGCATGTGCAAAAAGGATGTGTTATGTGAAGGCTGTGTGCAGGCAGGAAAAGGACCCAAAGTGCAGACAGTCGGAGGCACAATGTAAATTCAAAACAGCTTTAATGCTGAACTCAAAAAAGGTAACAAAACTGAGAGTCCAAATAAACTCAGGCAAGCAGACAGAACACACAGCATAGAAAACGGTAGATCGCGACACCAACAAACTAAAACACAGGGCTTAAATACATAGAGGGCGCAATCAGGGAATGGGCAACAGGAGGGAAACACAGCTGGGGCAAATCAGGCCTAACGAAACTGGGGAAGCAAAACCAGATACATTAACATAAGACAAGGACCTTCAAAATAAAACAGGAAACATAACACAGACTGAACTTACAGACACAGACTCACAGGCAGGCACTACAACAGAGGGAACAGAGACGTGGGACCAGGGCAGACAGACACTGACTGGACACGGGGATATAGCAGACAGGGGAGACAGCAACTAAGGACAACACAGAGACATAAACCATAAGAAAGAACTCTAACAAAGAAACCAAACACTAGAAATGATAAATAATATAATAAACTCAAAACCCTGGGTCAACGACCCAGGCATCCTAACAGGATGTAACTATTGCAGTATTTACAGTGTGTTAGATGGAGGAGTTGTACAGGGAGATGGCCATGGGCAGGAATGATTTCCTGTGTCGTTTAGCAGTGGTGCTTTTTTGTAGTATTACTCTCTCACTGAGAGCTGTTACAAGAGTTTGGTCCGCATAGTTCCTGGTGGATAATGGCTCCACCAGGTCTGCTCTTCATCACAGATTCTGTTCATAATTTTATGGACAGAATTTCTAGGTTTAGCCAAACCTTTCCAGGGACGCTGAGGAGTGTGATTCCCCTATAGTTGGAACACACCCTCCGGTCCCCTTTCTTAAAGATGGGGACCACCACCCAGGTTTGCCAATCCAGGGTTACTGCCCCTGATCTCCACACAACATTGTAGAGGCATGTCAACCAAGACAGTCCTACAACATCCAGGGTGGACCTCATCCACCTCAGGGGCTCTGCCACCAAGGAGTTTTTTTTAACTGCGTCAGTTACCTCCCCCAGGATTGGCGGCTCCTCCCCTTTGTCCCCAGACTGTTTTCTTCATGGAAGACATGCCAGTGGAATTAAGAAGGGCCTCGAAGTATTCCTTCCACCGCCCGACAATTTTCTCAGTCTAAGTCAGCAGTGCTCTATTCACACTATACGCAGTACAGGCAAAACACCGCGTTCCCCTCCTGAGTCACCTGACGGTTTGCCAGAATCTCTTCAAGGCAGTCTGAAAGTCTTTTTCCATGGCCTCTCCGAACTCCTCCCACACCCGAGTTTTTGCTTCAGCCACTGCCCAAGCTGCGTTCTGCTAGGCCTGTCTGTACATATCAGCTGCCTCCAAAGTCCCACAGGCTAACCAAGACTGGTTGGACTCCTTCTTCAGCCTTGTGGCTCCTTTCACCTTTGGTGTCCACCATTTGGTTTGGCGGTTACCACCAAACAGGCACCAACCACCTTGCGGTCACAGCTCAATGCAACGGCTTCAACAATGGAGATGCTGAACATGGTCCATGCGGACTCCATGTTCCCAGTCTCCCTCGGAATGCTGTTGAAGCTCTGCTGGAGGTGTGCGTTGAAGATCTCGTGGACCAGGGCCTATGCTAGACATTCCCAGCACACCCTCACTATATTTTTAGGCGCGCCAGGTCTGTCCAGCATTTCCCCCCACCACTTGATCCAACTCACCAGCCGCTCTCTTTATCCGAGTGTCCCGAACATACGGCCTCAACTCTGTGATACGATTACAAAATCGATCATCGACCTGCGGCCTAGGGTGCCACGTGCACTTATGGACACTCTCATGTTCAAACATGGTGTTCATTATGGCCAAACTGTGGTCCGTAGTCCAATAACAAAACACTGCTCAGGTTCAGATCTGGGAGGCCGTTCCTCTCAATCACGCCTCTCCAGGTCTCGCTGTTGTTGCCCACATGAGCGTTGCCCAACAGAGTCCCCAGGCAGAACACCCTCCAGTACCCCACCCAGGGACTCCAAAAAGGCTGGGTACTCTGAACTGTCACTCGTTGCATAAGTGCAACCGACGGTAAGGACCCATTCCCCAACCTGGAGGCACGGGGAACAAACCCTATCGTCCTCTCTGAGAAACCCCAACATACCGACAGCAAGATGAGGGGATACCAAGACACCCTCCTCAGCCCACCACCTCTCACCAGGGGCAACTCCATACTAACACAGAGTTCAGCCCCTCTCCAGGAGGCTGGTTCCAGAGCCCAAGCTGGGCTTTGAGGTGAGCCCGCCTATATCTAGCCGGTATCTCTCAGCCTCATGCACTAACTCAGGCTCTTACCCCACCAGAGAGGTGACATTCCATGTCCCAATTGCCAGTCTTGGTAGTCGGGGATCCTCCTGGTCCCCGCCCAGCTCACAATGCACCCTACCCTACAGCGCCTCCTGCGGG
Organism: Diplotaxodon limnothrissa; assembly: GCF_057381915.1. Classification (NCBI taxonomy): domain Eukaryota; kingdom Metazoa; phylum Chordata; class Actinopteri; order Cichliformes; family Cichlidae; genus Diplotaxodon; species Diplotaxodon limnothrissa. The sequence continues at coordinate 683,698 of NC_140612.1, read as the reverse complement.
TGGTGGGCGTGCAGGGAGATAGGCCCATGTCCTTTTTTCGGGCTGGGTCAGCTATTCAAGAGTCTGATGGCAGTGGGGAAGAAGGAGTTAGTGAGTCTCGATGTTCTGGATTTCACATTTCTGAACCTTCGTCTTGAGGGCAGAAGTGTGAGCAGTCCGTATTGGGGGGGTGTGGGGTCTTTGAGGATGGAGGCAGCTCTCCTCTGGACTCCGCGATGGTAGATGCTTTGCAGAGAGGGCAGCGGAGTTCTGATGATCTTCTCAGTGGTTGTTATCACTCTCTGCATTCGTTTGTGGTCCACAGCAGTAGTGCTGCTGTACCATGCAGTGATGCAGCTGGTCAGGGTGCTCCCCACAATGCAGCTGTAGAACCTGTGAAGGGCAGCGGCAATGGTGTCTGACGTGGGCCTATTGGATCGGTAGGCATACTGCAGGGGGTCCAGAGTGTCTGTGATGTTGCTCTGGATGTAGGACAGCACCACTCTCTCAAAACACTTCGCAATGATTGGTGTGAGTGCAACTGGTCTATAGTCATTCAGGCAGGTGGCTGGGCTTTTCTTGGGGAGAGGGATGATGGTTGTGGTCTTGAAGCATGTGGGGACAGTGTTCTGGCTGAGGGAGAGGTTGAAGATGGAGGTCAGAACCTCCGCCAGCTCATTGGCACATGCTTTAAGAGCCCGTCCCGGGATGTTGTCTGGTCCTGCCGCCTTGCGGGGATTGATCCATTAATTAACTGCACATTGGACTGGGACTATCAAGGGGTGTCCAAATTTATAAGCAGCATCCTCCTGAGGACCGACCTGGCCTTCGGTGGACCAAGCTCATGTACACCGCAAAGGCCGGGTTAGCCGGTAGTGAGCGGTTGTGAAATGGGACAACAGTTTAGCCTTCAGATTTGCGTCACCAGCTGTCTCGGTGGAGTTTAATAAATTCAGCCATCTGCTCCCTTTTTTTTTTTCAGGGTTTTTAAAACAGCTTTATTCAGTCTTTTTATCTTGTTACACGTCTTTTCCAAAGCAGCGTTTTGAAATAAATCCCACCTCTCAGTGTTCTGTTCAGACACTAATTTTGCAGCCTCTGAGGAACTTTAAGCTGAACTGCTAAAGCTCTGCGAGATATTTTCAGTCTCATCTTTTATTTATAAAAACATCTTTATGAAATATTTTCAAAATATCGGAGTAGCTTAATTTTCATGTTAGTACATCGATCAATTCCTTTTGTTTTTTTCGCCTGTCCCGTTTGGTTCTTTTGCCATCAGAATTATTGTCTAAAGGCCAAGAAAGATGCCCAACGGATTTACTTTACCAAATGGACCATGCTGGCCTTGCCGTTTTGGTCTATTTGATTCACCTTTGCCTTATTGTTTATTTTATTTTTATTTTCGCTTGCTACACACAGGAAAGACATGACTGGGGGAAAGAAAAGGGAGAAAGAAAGAGGGAAAGAAAAACAGCAGGGAAGAGGAACGGTGATAAAGGGCAAAAAACAAAAACAAACAAAACAAACAGACAAAAAATACATATATCAATCACCTGGATCCCCTGTTGAGAAAGAAAAAGATAAAACAAGCAAAAAAAGAGAGCAATACAATAAACAACATCATTGCGAGGATATATGTGAGTATAACAGTGAATACTAAATATTAAACATTATTGTGCAGCACATAAGATTGAAAGCGCACAGTGTGCTTTGAGGTAGGAGCCAAAAAGGGTGTAGTTTGTGACTGTGAGCATGAGCGCGCTTTTATTCAAAAGGTTGCTTCATGTAATGATCTGCTAGAGGGTGTGGGGAGTGTTATGTAAAGCAGTTTCATCCCAGTTCTTTTTTATTCCTCGGGCATCCAGAGACGGCACCGGACTCAGTAGTCATTTCATAAAACCTTTATTCATTTTCAGTTATGCATGGACCTTCTAGAAGGGGAGACGTGCATGGCCGGTGTCCCTCTGCAGATCTTCACTTCTTTGTTTGTCACAGTTTTATAGAAGCGACCCCATCGTAAAACCCACATGGTGTGTTGTAAACTCATTGTGAACGTCGGTCATAAAGAGGGCCATCTCCCCTCACCCAAGCTACGCCAAATTCCTCTACAAAACATAGTTAACAGATTACAAGCACTGAGACCCCCACTCTGCATCCACTGGGCCATTGGCCTCTTGTTGTCTTACTTTTACAGGTAAGCATATGGAGAGTCTCCTGCAAACCTACTTCTAAATAATGATAATTATGAGCTTTTATTACATTCAGGTACAAGCATTAACATCAGCATCCCCCAAATGTAGCTTCCTGTCTCCTTATATGACAGGCTGACCCCCAGTGTCCATAAATTCCCCTCCCTCTACACAATTACACACACTCTCAGGCCTATAGCTAAACCAAAGTGAAAGACACAGACAAATCCTTCCCTATTCCTCTGATCTACTGCTGTACCCTCTCATCTAAGCAGCTTTAAGCACATTATATTCTAATTATGTTTTCTTGTACTAACAGGAGCCACAGCCCCGTCCTCCAGGGCATGAAGCAGGTATGGAGGAGATCCAGGCTCCAGACATCCAGAGGCTCTCAGAGCACAAGAGACCAAGGAAGACCAACAGAGGGGCAGCCGCGCCACTGTCCCAGAAAGAGCTGAGGAGAGCCCCAGATGAGGGCTCACTCAGCAGCCGCGGAGCAGAAGCCAGGGGGAGTTGCAGTGACGCGCCCGTGAGCTCCGCCGGCCGCCAGCTGTGCCAGAGTGACCGAGCCCCAGGCCCAGAGGCTGAGGGCACCCCACCCCCCGAAGGGCCCCAAGCGAGCCCCAGGCTCCAGGCCCCGAAAAGTGGCCACCAGGAGTGAGCCGGTGCGTATCTGGACGCCCACCCCCGGACACCAAGAACCACCAATGCACCGATGACCGATGTCTGAGGGCGTCTGCCACTGGCAGGGGAAGTGGTGGGGGGAGATAGGCCTCCATACCTTAGAGGGCCTGAGATGTCCCCAGAGAGGTGGCGTCTGATACCCGATGCCAGGGGTGAGGTTGTACACCCTGATGGTACTTTGGACTCCGTGTATCGTGCCCACCCCCAAGATCCTATATGTATGTGTTATGAGAGTGTGAGTAATGTGAATGTCTAAGTTGTGAGATAAAATTGAGGCACAGGCAGCCAGAAGGGGACAGGGGGGGATGCCTCCCCTACACCCTGGTGACACACCTTTACCCCAAGGCCCTGCATGTGTGGGTGATTGTGGTGGAGCGGGTAGAGGGAGGCAGCTGGAGATGGGGAGGGAAGGAAGGGAGGGGCTCTTAACTTTAGCTACGAACCAGATGTCGTGTAGTTGATAAGTCGGTGGGAGAGGGCTCTGTGCCGCCTGTCATCTGGGACAAAGCTACGAAGCTGGTCTGCATCACTCATGGACCCGATAAGGTTTTGTTTTTTGTTTTCTGTTTTATATCGCTGCCTTGCAGCAAACTAAGGTTTTCTTTCTTTCTTTCTTTCTTTCTTTCTTTCTTTCTTTCTTTCCCATTTCAAGTTTATAAAAATGTTTTCTCTGTTCAGGGGTTTTGGCTGGTGGCAATTTCTGGGGTTAGTCAGTTGGGAAGGGAGAATGATCACTCCAAAATGCAGGAGCACTGGTTCCAAATTACTGCAAATTTTCTCGCAAAATGACAGGAAAATTTATTAGAATAATAACATGGAATATAAATGGATGTGGTAGTCCTGTTAAAAGACGTAAAATATGGTCTTATTTAAAAACAACACAAGCGGACGTAGTATTTCTACAGGAGACACATTTAAAGCAAGGTGAAGTCAAAATTAAAAACTGGGTGGGCAGGTCACATTTTCTACAGCTCCTTCTCAAGTCCTTCTCAATGGGGTTATCATCCTCATCAGAAGAAATATTAACTTTGTACTGGTAAAGGAATTTAAAGATGCAGAGGGAAGAATAATATGTGTTCAGGCACGGATTGAAGGTGTGATGATGATTGTTTGCAATATCTAGCATATGCTTCTATAAAGAAGAAAGAAAGTTTCTTGATGAAATCAGGGAAATCACTGGGTAACGATGGCCTAACAGCTGAGTATTAAAAAACATTTATTGACATTCTTGCTCTGGTCCTACAAAAAGTGTATAAAGCTTATGAAAATGGGCAGATCTCAGCTACATTTAATTGTTGGAGGTTTCTTTGTTTCTTTTTTGTTGCTTGTTTTTTTGTTTTTCTCCCTCTTATACAGGTTTAATTATATGTTGCAAAATCAATAAAAAACTTAAATGTCAAAAAAAGAGAGAAAGAATAAAGGTGGTCAAACAAAATGTTGATTTTCAAGCTTATTAGAATGATACAAAGTCTTCTTTTGTCTTCTGTACCATATTATGCTTTCACATTTCAAAAATAACTGCACCTAGTTTGAGGAGAGGCTTTAGACTTTTGCACAGTACTGTATACGATTAGTAATTAGTAATTCATAAACCATAATGTCACCAGTTTGAGTAAAAGCATACTTGTGCTCTCAGACACTTTGTGTAGCTGCGCAGTTACTTTAAAACAACACCAATTCTGAGGATGCTTGCAACATCTACCAATCTACCAATTCACACCCATTGGTTACTTAGGCTTTAATTTTGATTTCAAAAGGTATGTACTGCATGCTTTGAAGCTCAGAGCCTGCAACTAGCTGCACTGCTATGTGTTTGTCCTTTATGCATGATGCATGGCTAATACCCAAACTGCAGGTTTCAGTTTGTTCAGGCACTAATGCTCGTTTTTGCTACCTCTTCTGCTGAAAGTGTTAAGTTGTCACCCACTCACATATTTCAAATATCAGTCAACCAATGAATATAGTCGCTTAATCCCCTGTGACTTCATGTTAGAAATTAGAAGAGCTACAGCCATCTGTTTTGGTTACAGACTGAAGGGCAGTGAAGGACATGCATCCTCAAGGAAAGTCAGTGTTGAATTGCACAGCGACCTGTACACATACACATTAGGTTGAGCATTTGTAGCCAGTGACACACTGAGTAAATCTACCAGACCACCCAATTATGCAGCCCCTGTAGGGTTGGTATCGGTCATAGGATAGGTCATTGACAAACAGATGGGTCAAGACTTTATTTAAATGTGTAATGTATGCATGTGTTGGTGTTTTTCTCTATCTGTTGTGTAGGGTCATGCAAACAGCATTCAAGCATGGCAGTGCTTTGTTGTTTTCAAAGTCAAATTGGGTGTCCCCCATTCTGTAGTTCATAAATCCTCACTTATCCATCCAGTTAATGTGTCCACGTGGATGATGTTTTACAAATGACAAATTTGATTTCCAATCCTCACCACAAGTTATATCCCTTGTTTAATTGTCCGAATTAAAACCAGCTTCACCTCTAACAGACCAATCAGGCAAAGAAATTACTTCCATTAGCCCATTTTCACCTGCTTAGACAGTCAGGATTCATTAAGGTTGTCAGTTTTTTAATCCACATGTAATTAAGCACTGAGGACCTCCAAGGTCCTACTGTACAAAGATAATATTGCCTGTCCAGTTATCAACCAGTGAGCATGACCCTATATTTTGGCTCAATTCAAGGAACAGTCCAACTGGGTCACCTAAATTGAAGTTTCTCTTTCCGTAAGCAAAGTTACATTAGATCAATCTCCTTTTAAATAAAAAATAATTTTAAAAAAACAATTCCCCCCTCGCCCCTGCGGGCGGTTTATCCTTCAAGCTCGGGTCCTCTACCAGAGGCCTGGGAGCTTGAGGGTCCTGCGCAGTATCTTAGCTGTTCCCAGGACTGCGCTCTTCTGGACAGAGATCTCCAATGTTATTCCCGGGATCTGCTGGAGCCACTCGCCTAGCTTGGGAGTCACCGCACCTAGTGCTCCGATTACCACGGGGACCACCGTCACCTTCACCCTCCACATCCTCCCGAGCTCTTCTCTGAGCCCTTGGTATTTCTCCAGCTCCTCGTGTTCCTTCCTTCTGATGTTGCTGTCATTCAGTATCACTACATCGATCACTACAGCCATCTTCTTCTGTTTGTCTACCACCACTATGTCCGGTTGGTTAGCCACCACCATTTTGTCCGTCTGTATCTGGAAGTCCCACAGGATCTTAGCTCGGTCATTCTCCACCACCCTTGGGGGCGTCTCCCATTTTGACCTCGGGACTTCCAGGTTATACTCGGCACAGATGTTCCTGTACACTATGCCGGCCACTTGGTTATGGCGTTCCATGTATGCCCTGCCTGCTAGCATTTTGCACCCTGCTGTTATGTGCTGGATTGTCTCTGGGGCATCTTTACACAGCCTGCACCTGGGGTCTTGCCTGGTGTGATAGACCCCAGCCTCTATGGATCTTGTACTCAGAGCTTGTTCTTGTGCTGCCATGATTAGTGCCTCTGTGCTGTCTTTCAGTCCAGCTTTGTCCAGCCACTGGTAGGATTTCTGGATATCAGCCACCTCCTCTATCTGCCGGTGGTACATACCGTGCAGGGGCCTGTCCTTCCATGATGGTTCCTCGTCTCCCTCCTCTTTCTTGGGTTTCTGCTGCCTGAGGTATTCACTGAGCACACTGTGAGTTGGGGCCATCTTCGTGATGTATTCATGGATGTTCCTTGTCTCATCCTGGACTGTTGTGCTGACGCTCACCAGTCCCTGGCCTCCTTCCTTCCACTTAGCATACAGCCTCAGGGTGCTGGACTTGGGGTGAAACCCTCCATGCATGGTCAGGAGCTTTCTTGTGTGGATGTCAGTGGCTTCTATCTCCTCCTTTGGCCAGCTTATTATCCCAGCAGGGTACCTGATCACGGGCAGGGTGTAGATAGCCTGGATCTTGTTCTTACTGTTCAGCTGACTCCTCAGGACTTGCCTGACCCTCTGCAGGTACTTGGTGGTTGCAGCTTTTCTAGCGGCCTCTTCATGGTTCCCATTCACCTGCGGAATCCCCAGGTACTTGTAACTGTCCTCTATGTCTGCAATGTTGCCTTCTGGTAGTTCAATCCCCTCAGTTCTGACTACCTTCCCTCTCTTTGTTATCATCATTCTGATGTCATTGCTGTTTATCCTAGTGGTTCTGCTCGTCAAGTATTAATTTTGACTGTCTGAGAAGGCTCTCATTCCAGGTCATCGTAAATGGCCTGCATTTGTATAGCGCTTTTCTAGTCCCTAAGGACCCCAAAGCGCTTCACACTACATTCAGTCATCCACCCATTCACACACACACATTCACACACTGGTGATGGCAGTTACATTGTAGCCACAGCCACCCTGGGGCGCACTGACAGAGGCGAGGCTCCCGGACACTGGCGCCACCGGGCCCTCTGACCACCACCAGTGGTCAGACTGGACTCTCCACCAATTGCTCTCGGAACAAGAAATAGTTTGGATAACTGGAAATGGAATTAATCCACCAGGTTCTTAGCTCCTCAGATCCCAGGGGTGTACCATTTGGACCTGTGCTAATGCTGAAATGTAGAACTTATCACAATGCAAGGAAATGTGTCACTAACTCATGACTGACACATGGAGCCCTGGCAACCCTGTCATATACTCCTGATTAAACCACCAAGAAATTCTGGATTGTAACCAATTACTACAATTACTGAGAGTAATAGAGAATGTATTCTTAGGCCATTGTAGTGGTGCATGGGCTGTGGTGCAGCAGCAGGGAAGACGGACACCGTGGCACCGCAATCATGCCTCGACAGCTTAAAATCTGTGTAGGGTCTCGTGTTTGCAGTTTTTGGTGTGTATGTTCAGCTGGCGACTGGAAAGTCGCAGTCACGTGTAACAGCAACCACTAATAAAGTGTGTTAGATGCAGAAAAGCATGAACATGTGGACTGGGCTGTCCATTAGGGTGCCTGGGTTGTTGACCCAGAGTTTTTTTTTTTGTTTTACATTATTATTGAACTTTGATTTTGACATTAGTTATCATTTCTAGTCTTTTGGTTTCTTTGTTAGAGTCCTTGGTCTTCTGGTTTCTGTCTCTGTGTTCCATGGTTGCTCTGTCTCCCCTGTCAACTGTATCCCCTTGACAAGCCCGCCTGTCTGTGTTATGTTTCCTGTTTTACTTTGAAAGTCCGTGTCTCGTCTTAATGTATCTGGTTTTGCTTCTCTTTTCTTGTTAGTCGTTAGTTGTTTTGAATTTGAATTTGAATTTTTTTGAATTTGAATTTGAATTTAGTCCTGATTTGTCCCAGGTGTTTTTCCCTCCTGTTTCCCATTCCCTGATTGCTCCCTCTCTGTATTTAAGCCCTGTGTTTTCTTTGGTCTGTGTTTTGAGCTCCCTAATCCTGTACTGTGTGTTCCATCTGCCGAGCCTGTTTAGGTTATTTGTAGTTTCAGTTTAGTTAGTTTTCATGTTCTGTCACGGCTGGCGGAGTGAGCCGTGTGGTGTGGAGGAAAAGGAGGACCCAAGATGCAGCAAACTGATGATACGAGTGACGTTTATTTACACGGTGGCAGTGGCAAAAACAGGCAATGAAGCATGAGTAATGACAAACCTAAACTGGGAGAAACTAAAGAGCAAACCTAAAATCTACAAAACGGAGAGCGGAGCAGAGAGACGCAGACTAAGGAACAGGATACCAAGAAACACAGACGAGCCGACAACGAACACAGACCGACACCCACTATATATACACACACACACACAAGGTAATCGGGTAATCGCACACAGGAGGGAAGAACAGCTGATCTGAATACACATGATGACTGGAGCACACAAGCTGAACACAATGACAACAGACACAGACCTTCAGAATAGAACAGGAAATCTAGGACACGAGCCTTCAAAGTAAAGCAGGGAACACAGACTGATTTACAACACAACACGGGAACAGGAACAGAGCACCAAGGACAGACACAGGTAGGGCTGACAATACACCAAACTTCAGGTTAACCCCTAAACTAATACAAATCAGAATAAACACAAAACGCTGGGTCAACGACCCAGGACCATGACATGTTCAGCAATAAAGCTGTTTTTGAGTGCAGCTTTGCCTACCGGTAGTCTACACTTTGGGTCCACCATTCCTGCCTGACACTGCCGTAGTTTCATTACAACCATGAACAGTATAAAAGTCAGACTGAGTCACAACCAAAACACCTTAACATAGTTGGATGATGGGACGGCTGACTGCTCTCAAATGCTGTTATTTGATGCTCATGATCTTCACCTTTGCTGGGTACAGCTGGTAGAGTGGCCCCCAAACATTCCTCCATGTAGGACAAACCCTACATTTGTATGTAAGATAAGATAAGATAAGATAAGATAAGATAAGATAAGATAAGATAACCTTTATTAGTCCCACACGTGGGAAATTTGTTTTGTCACAGCAGGAAGTGGACAGTGCAAAAGTTATGAGGCAAAAATTAGAATACAATAAGAATAAATACAGTACACAACTGTACAGAATAGAATAAAATAAAATACTATATACAGTAGAATAAAATAGAATAAATATACAATAAGATAAAAATAGAATACAAATACAAATACTATATACAACTGAGTAAAAATACAACGATGACAGAAAGGATTATTGCACTTAGTATTATTGCATATGTATGGATGTGTGTGCTTGATCAGTTAAAGTCTTTATTATGGAGTCTGACAGCAGTGGGGAGGAAAGACCTGCGAAATCTCTCCGTCCCACACCGTGGGTGCCGCAGTCTCCCACTGAAGGAGCTGCTCAGTGCTGTCACAGTCTGCTGCATGGGGTGGGAGATGTTGTCCATCAGGGATGACAGCTTAGCCGCCGTTCTCCTGTCACTCACCACCTCCACTGGGTCCAGAGGGCATCCTAGAACAGAGCTGGCCCTTCGGATCAGCCTGTTCAGTCTCTTCCTGTCCCCAGCAGAGATGCTGCCGCCCCAGCAGACCACGCCATAAAAGATAGCAGAAGCCACCACAGAGTCATAGAAGGTCTTCAGGAGTGGGCCCTCCACTCCAAACGACCTGAGTCTCCGCAGCAGGTACAGCCTGCTCTGCCCTTTCCTGTAGAGGGCGTCTGAGTTATGAGTCCAGTCCAGTCTGTTGTTCAGATGAACACCAAGGTACCTGTAGCTGTCCACAGCCTCAATGTCCATACCTTGGATGTTCAGTGGTTGCAGTGGAGAATGCTTGTGCCTGCGGAAGTCTACCACCAGTTCCTTGGTTTTACTGGCGTTGATCTGGAGGTAGTTCAGCTGGCACCAGTCCACAAAGTCTTGGGTCAGACCTCTGTACTCCTTGTCGTCCCCATCAGTGATGAGGCCGACTATTGCAGAGTCATCAGAGAACTTCTGCAGGAAGCACTGGGTGGAGTTGTGGGAGAAGTCTGCAGTGTAGATGGTGAAGAGGAACGGAGCCAGAACCGTTCCCTGTGGGGCCCCCGTACTGCAGACGACCCTGTCCAACACACAGCCCTGAGTCCTCACATACTGTGGTCGGTCGGTGAGGTAGTCCAGGATCCAGGTAGTGAGGTGATGGTCCACTCCAGAGTTCACCAGCTTGTCCTTTAGAACCGAGGGAAGAATAGTGTTGAAGGCACTGGAGAAATCAAAGAACATGATTCGCACAGTGCTTCCAGCGGTCTCCAGGTGAGCGAGGGAACGATGTAGGAGGTGAATGACGGCATCATCCGCTCCAATGCCAGGCTGGTAGGCAAACTGAAGTGGGTCCAGTGATGAGCTTGTTAGGCGCCGAAGCTGAGCCAGGACCAACCGCTCCAGGGTCTTCATCAGGTGGGATGTCAGAGCCACCGGCCTGTAGCTGTTGAGGTCCTTGGGGCGTGAAGTCTTTGGCACTGGTACAACACAGGAGGTTTTCCAGAGCTGTGGGACTCTTCCCAACCTCAGGCTCAGGTTGAAGAGGTGCTCCATCACCCCACACAGTTGGTCCGCGCAGGACCTGACGACCCTCGAGCTGATGCCATCTGGACCCGCTGCCTTCTTGCCATTAATCCTCCTCAGTTCCCTCCTAACCTGGGTGGTTGAGAGAGACAGGCTGGAGCCTTGTGTTGAGTGTGTATTGGATGCTGCAGTTGGGGGTGGGGGGGGAGTGAGCAGGGTGAATAGAGGAGGTGTGAAGTGTCTGAGGTGGAACAGCAGCAGTGGGGGTGGGTGAGTCTGCAGCCGATGTTGCAGACTGCCTCATGGCTGAATCAAATCTGTTGAAGAAATGATTCAGTTCATTTGCCCATCTCACATCCCTCCCAGGCAGAGAGTTCTGCTGTTTGTGGCCCGAGATGGTTCTGTCCGGTGGAAGCTAAATGTTTGAACCTTGTATCATCAGTCACTGCTCCGCTGCAGCAATAATAGAAGTCGTACATACAGAGGTATGAAAAGGCATTTGCTACCTTCCTGATTATTTTGCTTGTTTGTTTTGTTTTGCACACTTGTCATCAGAATATTTTATTAATCCCAGAGGAAATGATGTGGTCACAGTTGCTCCAAGACGGTAAGTAGACAGTAGGTGAGTAGACAAGTTAAACAAGTTAAAGTACCATATTAAATACTATAATACATTACAAAATAGCTCTAATATTTAGCAATGAAAATATAAATAAAATTGAAATAATGCACCCCTCTTATCTTACTAATAGTTATTTTCTCTGTAGTGGATTTGCAGATATTATGTGTGCACTGTTTTGAGATGGAGGAATAGCCAGATAGCATCAGGCAGGAATCACCTCCTGTGTTGTTCAGTGGTTCTTTTTTGTAATCTCAGTCTCTCACTGAGCCTGCTCCTGGGGCTGGCCCGCACTTCATGGAGTGGGTCGCAGGTATTATCCAGCATCTTCATTTTCTTGGAGAATATCTGCCTCTCTGACATGACCTTCAGACAGTCCAGTTCCATTGCCATAATGTTACTGGCCTCGTGGATCAATTGTGGATCTTGTGGATCTTGTTGGCATCAACCTGCTGCTCCAGCATGCAGCAGCATAGAGTATGACACTGCCCACAACAGAGTCGCAGACCATCCTGAGCATCATCCAACAGATGTTGAAAGACCTCAGCCTCCTTAGAAGATACAGATGATTCTGGCCCTTCCTGTACAGTGCAGTGGTGTTTTAACCCAGTCCAGTTTATTGTCCATGTGTACTCTGAGGTATTTATAGTCCTCCACTGTCTCCACATCAACTCCCTGGATTGGAACAGGGGTCAGTGGATTCATTTGTCAGCATTTCCTTGTTTCTTATTTGTTATGTATAACTGTAGATGATTTTACTCACACCACATGATAAAGGAGACCAGCCTGGTGATCCATCTTAACACCTTCACTGATGCATCCACCCACAGGAGAGTCATCCGAAAACTTCTGTGATGGCAGGTCTCTGTGTAGTGGCTGAAGTCTGTGTTGTAGAGGGTGAAGAGGAAGGGGGAGAAGATAGCCCCTTGTGGTGGGCCTGTGTTGCTGACCCCCTTGTTAGACACATACTGTTGAAGATGCACATATTCTGGTCCTCCTGTCAGGTAATCTACAACCCCCCCAGCTTGTAGTTTGAAGAATGACAGATGCGCAGTGAGATTTAAAGTACGCAGAATGAAGGCTGATTGGCATGAAAAAGCCTGGCAGAAAGCTGATTGAACCCGACCGTGATGTTACAATCAGCTTGACAGCGTGAGAAAGTGGAAGTGATGTGATTCGTAGATTAGCTGCCAACACTTGGGGAGCAGACAGATTGGTGACTACAGAGGGTTGGTTGGTTCAGGGGGTTGGGAAGCTCATCTTGTAACCGGAAGGTTGCCGGTTCGGTCCCCTCTTCTGTCTGTCTTGGTTGTCGTGTCCTTGGGCAAGACACTTCACCTGCTGGTGATAGCCAGAGGGGCCGATGGCACGATAAGGCAGCCTCGCCATATCGAGGCTGCCATTTGAGTTGAGGGTCTCGAAAGCGCTATATAAATGCAATCCATTATTATTATAACGCATAAGCTTCATTTCTGCTGTCTAGGATGGCACAACCAACCATTAGATTTAGGAGACACTTACCTTTTCTCACAGGAGCAGGTGGGTTTCGATAGCTTTTTTCCCTTAATAACCTAATTGATCATTTAAGAACTGTAATTTTTATTTTCTGGGGTTGGTTTTTGCCAAATACTAAAAACGTACGACTTGAAACATGCAAGTGTGATAAATATGCACCCAAAATAAGAAATGCGAATACTTTCTCAGAGCACTGTATGTTTGGCTCAGACTGAACCCAGGTCTTAACACCTGCAGTCTTACACATCTCATGGTTGTCAGCTGGTCGTAATCTGGTTAACACTCCTGCTGTTGTTGCTTTTGCAGCTTCAAAGCTCTTACTGGATTTGTCACATGAGTTTCTGCTGGGAGGTTTTTTAGACTGCTGCCTGTGCTCGCAGAACATGAGAGCACACACACACACACACACACACACACACACACACACACACTATAAAACACACTATAAAATGATAATATTAAGAGATAAAATGCAGTATTTGACACATACGTACTTGCAAATGTTGCCTCTTAGCTACTGTAGCGTGAGGAGTAGTTAATGTTTAAGAAGAATTAACTTTGTGATTGTTCTTTTGCTAGTAGTTCATTTTAAACAGTTGACAAACTGACACCTTTTTAACTTTTTGTAATTTCAATATGACACCTAGATGGTAATGGGACGAAGATAGATAAAAAAAGAAAAAGAGTTACATAACTGATTTTCCCAATTTAGCTGCAGCTACTTCTGCAGGCTTAGATTCCCTGCAAATATTAAGCAAACATGCGTTTCAAAGTGCTATCTAGTTGTGTTGCTGCACGATGAACCGTCACAGATCGTCTGAGAGGTCTGGGACCGGTCATGCCACTGTGCAAGTCAAAACTAAACATCCAAAACAGCAGCTGTAATGAGAGCGCTTTAATAGATCATCTCCATCTTGTAGTTTAACCTGAGTTTCTGATTTAGTTTCTTTACCTTTACAAGTCTCCAGTAACACAATAGAAAATAAACAGGTGGCTATCTATTGGACACATAAAAGTGAAATCTTTTGTCTACTTCCTTTCCTGCCTGCGGCTGCAGGGCTGCTTAAATTGCCATGAAGTGATTGGTTGTGTTATCAGCTGAAGAGGGCCGACGGCGGACCCGAGGCGCTGCAGACCTCTTTCTTTTATTACCATCATTTGATTAGCGGTGTCTGAGCACTGAGTATCTTTGGCATTGTGCTCACAGCTGAAAGCATCAGTCTGTGTGTGAGTTGGATGATAGTGGTAGGAATCTGACTTTGGAATATCTCAGGTACATGAAACATCATGCTGGTACTGGAGGGGAAGCTGGTATGCTCAGTCTTTAAAGCAAAAAAAAAAGGGGGGGGGGGGTTCACTGTATCTGGGCTATTCGAGTGCAGTGTAGCTGTTCTGACATTTAGGTGGATAGATCCAGTTCTGAAAGGATTCACTTGAGGTGGTTTGGGTTTGTGATGAAACCTCCTTGAGAAATGCTCCACCGCTTTTTACAGGCAGGTGCTTCAGATCAAGAACACCAGAGGGCTCACACCACCCATCTGGCATGCAAAACTTTAAAGGATCCTTCAAAAGTTGCTGGAGATCTGGATGAAAAGAAAGATAAAGGTGTCCTCATTGATGTGATCGGTTGAACCACAGCAGAAACTGGCTCACCTTTGGCCTAGCTGCAATGCAACATCTACAAATGGCACTACATGGCCAGTTAAAGCAGTCAAAGCATACAAGGGGCTAACAGAGAGACAACATAAAAGCACAAATCTAGTGGTTTAGGGCACTTTGTAACAACACTGATCCATCATTTACACTGATCTTGATATATGCATGTTTTAATATACTTGTCTACCCAAATATGACTGCGTCTTATAAGATTAATGAGAAAATGCCAAACTGAAGGTTAATGTATTATTTTACCAAAAATATGAAAATGGACACTTCAACTAAAGAGGGGACATGTTTTATCCCGTGTTTTTCCTGTGTAATATGCTGAATAATCTTATATTTGCTTTCTGTTGCTGGTATATTCTCCAGCTGCCATCAGACTATTTTTGCTATAACTGTTGGAGTCAAATTGTTAAATGTTGTCATTGTGTTACTTAAATTTACAATTCTTAGTTCAAACAGCATGATCAAAGACATTCTTTTGTTTCTATTGCCCTCCCCAGCCAGTCTGTTGGTGTGGGAGGCTGTAGTGTTTTATTATAGGCACATCCTATGTGAGGGTTCTGTTTTCTTGTTTAGTAAACTTCCTGCCTTTATGACCCTTTTGTGGGCAGGAGGTCACACAAACGCACCCCCAAACACAAACACACACTCCCATGCACACATACACACACACATTCTCGCACATGCATACACACACTCACATACACACACGTGTTTACACGTGCACACACATACACACATAGAACTTTATCTTTTAGAACCATAGGGGGGTTTTACAATGGGTGGTGCTTGTGTGTACTGTAACTGTTTTCTTTTTTTTTTTTCTTGTCTTTTGGCCTGTCCCGTTTGGCTCTTTTGCATCAGAATTGTTGTCTAAAGGCAAAGAAAGATGCCCAACGGATTTACTTTACCAAATTGACCATCCCAGCCTTGCCGTAATGGTCCATTTGATTCACCTTTTATTGTTTATTTTATTTTCACTTACTGAATACGGGACAGACTTGACTGGGGGAAAGAAGGGGAGAAAGAAAGAGGGAAAGAGAAACAGCTGAGAAGAGGGACGGGGGAGAAGGGCAAAAGACAAAAACCAACAGGACGAGCAGAAAAAACAATCCATCTATCGATCACCTGGATCACCTGTTGAGAAAGAAAAAAGAAAGCAAGCAGAAGAGAACAAGAGTAATAGAATAAACAACATCACAATGATATATGGGAATATGACAGTAAATACTAAATGTTAAACATTATTGTGCAGCACATAAGATCAACAGAACACAGTGTGCTTTGAGGTAGGAGCCAAAAAGGGTGTAGTTTGTGGGTGTGATCACCCGTGTGTACACCTGTGAGCATGGACGCGCTTGTTTTTTGTTTTTTAAAAGGTTCCTTCATGTAATGATCTGCTAGAGGGTGTGGGGGTGGGGGGGCACAGCCCCGTCCTCCAGGGCATGAAGCAGGTATGGAGGAGAACAAAACTCCAGACATCCAGAGGCCCCCAGAACACAAGAGACCAAGGAAGACCAACAGAGGGGCAGCCGCGCCACTGTCCCAGAAAGAGCTGAGGAGAGTCCCAGATGAGGGCTCACTCAGCAGCCGCGGAGCAGAAGCCAGGGGGAGTTGCAGTGACGCGCCCGTGAGCTCCGCCGGCAGCCAGCCGTGCCTGAGTGACCGAGCCCCAGGCCGAGAGGCCGGGGGCACCCCACCTCCGAAGTGGCCCGAGCGAGCCCCAGGCTCCAGGCCCCGATAAGCGGCCGCCAAGGAGTGAGCCGGTGTGTACCTGGACGCCCATCCCCGGACACAAAGAACCACCAACGCACCGACACCTGAGGGAGTCCGCCACTGGCAGGGGAAGTGGTGGTAGGGGGAGATAGGCCTCCAAACCTTGGAGGGCCTGAGATGTCCCCAGAGAGGTGGCGCCTGACACCCAACCTGACATATAGACACAGACTGTAACGGTGGACCCAAGAAATACCAGCCGGAGCGACTTTGACAATGCAGAAACCTTTTATTAAACTCGGGGTAACGTGGACACATATACTCCGCGCTCTCTTTCTCTGCTGTCACCTCCGTCTCCGTCTGTCACTGCCAACACATAAAGAGACACAATCACTGTCAGATCCCAGCACACCTGTTCACCCCGCCCCTGCGCCGCCCCGGGAGCTCACTGCGTCATGCCTCCTCTGCAGCTGGCCAAGGACCACACCCACGCCACACATCCCCACCGCCCGACTGAGGCCGGGGCCCATCCGGCCGAACCTACTCCCCCCCCCGCGAGCGAGAGAGGAAATCGGCCACGACCATCTGCGCGCCCGGCCTATGGATCACCTTGAACTTAAAGGGCTGCATGGCCAGATACCACCGAGTGATCCGGGCGTTGGCATCCTTCATGCGGTGGAGCCACTGCAGCGGGGCGTGGTCCGAGCAGAGGGTGAACGGGCGGCCCAGGAGGTAGTAGCGAAGGGAGTCGACCGCCCACCGGATCGCCAGGCACTCCTTCTCCACGGTGCTGTACCGTGACTCGCGGTCCGTGAGCTTCCGGCTGATGTAAGCGACCGGCCGGTCAACTCCCCCCACCTGCTGGGACAAAACGGCCCCCAGCCCTCTGCTCGAGGCGTCAGTCTGCAGACAGAAAGGGAGGGAGAAGTTAGGTGTGAACAGCAGCGGCTCTCCACAGAGAGCCCGTTTCACCTGCACAAACGCCACCTGGCACCGCTCCGTCCACTGGACCAGATCTGGGGCACCCTTGCGGGTGAGATCAGTCAGGGGGCTGGTCAGGTCCGCGAACCCTGGGACGAACCGTCGGTAATAGCCGGCCAGCCCCAGAAACCGTCTCACCTCCTTTTTCGTCTTGGGACGCGGGCAGGATGCAATCGCCGCCGTCTTCTCCACTTGAGGTCGCACCTGCCCGCTCCCCAAGTGGTACCCCAAATACTGTACCTCCCTCCGTCCAACCGCACACTTCTTCGGGTTGGCCTTGAGCCCCGCCTGCCTCAGGGACTCCAGCACCGCGGCCACACACCGCACATGCCCCGCCCACGTGTCACTGTAAATGATGACGTCGTCTAGGTAGGCGGCAGCATAGGCAGCGTGGGGCCGCAGCACCCGGTCCATGAGGCGCTGAAAAGTGGCAGGGGCGCCGAACAAGCCGAACGGAAGCGTCACGAATTGGTACAACCCATACGGAGTGGAGAAGGCCGTCTTTTCCCGGGACTCTGTAGACAAGGGAATCTGCCAGTAGCCCTTGGTTAAATCCAGAGTCGTAAAAAAGCGAGCGGTGCCCAACCGGTCCAGGAGCTCGTCGACCCGGGGCACGGGATAAGCATCAAAACGTGACACCTCATTCACTCTGCGATAATCGACACAGAACCGTATAGACCCATCCTTCTTTACTACAAGGACGATGGGGCTACACCAAGCACTGTGTGACTCTTCTATTATTCCCAGCCTCAGCATTTCCTTCAATTCCCGGAGAACAATTTGCCTTCTATGTTCCGGCAGCCTGTAGGGCCGTGAACGCACCGTCACGCCAGGCCGCGTCTCAAAATGGTGCTCTATGAGAGAAGTACGGCCGGGCAAGGGGGAGAACACGTCGGCAAAGCGCTGTTGCAATGCAGCAACATCCGCCCTCTGGGCCTGTGTGAGATGGTCACTGCAATGGAGGGAGGCGGGGATGCTAGACTTTGGCGCCTCCGGCCCCAACTCATCTCTCCCTCTTACCAAGCTCACTAGAGAAGCGGTCTCCGCCTCCCTCCAGGCTTTGAGGAGGTTGAGGTGGTAAATCTGCGTGGCCCCGCCCCTGTCCGACCGTACCACTTCATAATCAACGTCCCCCACTCGCTGTGTGACCACGAAGGGTCCTTGCCACTTGGCGAGTAATTTAGAGCTGGAAGAAGGAAGTAACACAAGCACCTTATCTCCCGGTGAAAATTGCCTGAGTCTAGCCCCTCTGTCATACAGGCGTCGCTGCCGCTACTGGGCCTGGAGCAAATTCTCCCGTGAGAGCCTCCCCAGTGTGTGCAGCTTTGCTCGCAGGTCCAGCACGTACTGAATTTCACTTTTCGCAGGGCTCGGACCTTCCTCCCAGTTTTCCTTAATCAGGTCGAGCACCCCCCGCGGCTTCCTGCCGTATAACAGCTCGAAGGGAGAAAATCCCGTGGAGGCCTGGGGCACCTCCCGCACTGCAAACAACAGAGGGTCTAACCAGCGATCCCAATTGCGTTCATCCTCGCGAATGAACTTACGAATCATGGATTTTAAAGTCTTATTCAGCCTCTCCACCAACCCATCAGTCTGAGGGTGGTAGACGCTGGTCCGAATAGATTTAATACCCAGTAATTCGTACAGTTCCCGCAATGTGCGCGACATGAACGACGTGCCCTGGTCAGTCAGTATTTCTTTCGGAATACCGACTCGGGAGATGACCTGAAACAGTGCCTGCGCCACGCTCTTCGCTGAAATGGTGCGTAGCGGCACTGCTTCCGGGTACCGCGTTGCGTAGTCCACCAGGACCAGCACAAAGCGATAGCCGCGTGCACTCCGGTGCAATGGCCCGATGAGATCCATGCCAATACGCTCAAACGGGATCTCCATCAGCGGTAATGGGCGCAACGGCGCCTTTGGCACGGCCGGCTGGTTAACCAGCTGGCATTCGGGGCACGACGCACACCAGCGGCGCACGTCGGCCCAAATGCCCGGCCAATAGAATCGGGCCATTATGCGCTCCAGAGTTTTCTCGCCACCCAAGTGCCCTGCCATGGGGTTCGAATGAGCCGCCTGGAAAATCATTTCCCGGCGGCTTTGCGACACCAATAACTGTGTGCGGATTTCATTAGTGTGAGTGTCACGGCTCACTCTATAAAGCCGATCGTTCCGCAATTGGAAATGAGGGTACGTTCGCGCAGCGTCGGGGCGCACCGAGCGACCATCAATATCCATCACTTGGTCATAGGCTGAGCGTAGGGTGTCGTCCCGAGACTGCTCTAGTGGAAAATCTTCCGTGGGGTACACAACGGGAGGCGGCGGGGCTTCCGTGGAAGTCCCCGCCTCCTCCTCCCCCCCAGAGTCAGCGTCGGTCGACCCCGCGTCACCGCCGAGCGCCGCGCAAACGTCACACGAATTTACAGACCGCGATCGCATCCCCGCGTACTGCCCCAGTAAGCTGTGGAACCCCGGCCAATTCGTACCCAAAATAAGGGGATGCGACAGGCGCGGGCTAACCGCCGCCTTCACTCTATGCGTTTTGCCCCCGAATTTCAGCAACAGTGACACTACTGGGTACTTGTGAATATCCCCGTGCACACACTTAACCTCCACCCAGTCAGCCTCCAACAATGCCCCGGGGCGAACCAAACTTTGGTGGACCAGAGTCTGCGTGCAGCCCGTGTCCACCAAAGCATGGCGAATACCCCCTTGACACCTTACCGGCACGCGGTACGTCACTCCTGGACCGGGGGCGGGCGCTGGAGCGCCGGCAACGCGGAACACCTGCCCCACCTCCATGAGCGGACAGTCCCGGCGCAGGTGCCCCGGCCGCCCACACTTCCAGCAGTCCGGCCCCGGCGTCTGTGCGGCTCCCCGTGGCTCCGGGGCAACCTCGGCGGCCGCCGGGGTTCCGGCGGGAAGCAGCGGCCGGAACGGGTTCCTGGGGCTCCACCCTGCTGCCTGCTCCGTTCCCGCAGGGCCGCCGCCTCTCCTCTGCGACGCCGCCGCCGGTGGCCTGGGCGGCGGAACACGGGCGCCCCGCCGCGGCTCCTCACGGCCCGGTACCGGGTCGGCCGCCAGATGGTCCTCTGCCAGCGTCACCGCCGCCGTCAAATCCGCCGGGCGGTGGCAGCGAACCCAACGAGCCGTCGCCTCGGGCAGGCCTCCCACGAACTGCTCGAGGACGACCATGTTCAGCATCCGCGTCTCCCCAGCCGAGGGGCCCGGTCGCAGCCACCTCGCTGCCGCATCCTCCAGCTGCCGAGCCCAGGCAAACGGCCGCTCCCCCCCCCGACATCCTGCTGGCCCGGAACTGACGGCGGTAATCCTCCGGGGAGAGCCCCAAACGATCCAGCACCGCCCGGCACACGTCCTCGAACACCCCCCGCGAGCCGGGGGGCAGGCTCAGCGCCGCCGTCTGGGCCTCACCTGACAGAAGCGGCAGCAGCCGGGCGGCCCACTCCTCCTCCGGCCACCGACAGGCCACCGCCGTGGCCTGGAAAGCCTCGATGAAAACCAGCGGGTCCTCCCCATCCCGCATCCGGTGCAACGTCACCGACAGCGGAGGGGCGGGAGCCGGCGCGGCCGCATTCCCCAGCAGCTGCCCCAGAGCCGCGGTCTGCTGCTCCGATTGCAGGCGAAGCAACGCCAACTGTTGGTCCTGCGTGGCCGCCTGACGAGCCGCCATCGCCGCCATGTCCACCATCATCTGGCCCAAGATCTGCAGCGGCTGGGCGGGCGGTGGGGCGGGCGGCGGCGCCGCCGGGGGAGCAGGGGGAGCCGGCAGGGGACCGGACATCACGCGTGGGTTTCGGCACCAGTGTAACGGTGGACCCAAGAAATACCAGCCGGAGCGACTTTGACAATGCAGAAACCTTTTATTAAACTCGGGGTAACGTGGACACATATACTCCGCGCTCTCTTTCTCTGCTGTCACCTCCGTCTCCGTCTGTCACTGCCAACACATAAAGAGACACAATCACTGTCAGATCCCAGCACACCTGTTCACCCCGCCCCTGCGCCGCCCCGGGAGCTCACTGCGTCACGCCTCCTCTGCAGCTGGCCAAGGACCACACCCACGCCACACAGACATACAGGCACACACAGATACAAACATCCATTCCCACCCTCATGCTCTCATATGCACTTACTCCACACTCAACCAACGTGGAGACAGACATAAAGAGACGTTGTACACACGATCACACTCCCCAAGCGTACTCTACGAACCGGGTCTAGGTACCCTTGCCCCTGGAGGGGGGAACTGCACCCAGACCCAGGTGGTGTTACCCTTTTCCCTGCGGTGGGGGGAGGCAGACCGCCCCGACTCCGCAGCAGCAGGGAGGCCACACACTCCAGACCGCAGTCGGACGGCCAACTCCTCCTCCTAGCCCCCCCGCTCCAGCAGGTCGCAGAGAATGGGGGTGAGAGAAGACTCCAAACCTCCCTCCACCCGCTCATTGTAGTGTTGATGCATGTGTGTTCTAAGGTGCATTTAAAACCCAGGAGGGCATGGAGCTACCTGCCAGGTACTGTAACTGTTTTCAACAGAAGGCAGCAAGGTTGGATTCAGAGTGCTTTCCTGAGACACCAACTGGGGCCTCCCTTACGCAAGTAAAATCAATCGATCGCTGATTGCCTTGCTTCCTTGTCGTTAATGGGAATAAGTTTCTAAACCAGCAGGGCCTGTGGGAAGCCCCGACCCAACAATAACGACTGGCATTTGTTTTTAGTATGTGATGGCAAGCCACACAGGGTAAGCGCCACACCTCACCACTAGCTGCTTTAAATATATTCTACTTATTGTCCAATATTGTTTCTTTATTAAATTTATTTCTTCATCACACCTTCCAGTGTTTATATGGCATGCACACATATTAACACTGCAAGGTCAAAGTTCTATTTTTTGTTATATTAATACATCTTTTTTTGTTTGAGTTACCGGGGCTTCTCCTTCCTGGCTGGAAAAGAGCTGGGAGAGCTGAAGTACTGCTGACAGCCTCATTGGATGACAACACATGTTTCATTTGAGGTGTGTCTCTGTTCTCCTTGACCTCCACTCCTATAATGAATTCTGAGGTGAGCACTGGGGGAAAAACAAACACTTGGGAAGTTGGTGAGGTTTTATTCCAACGTCATGCTGGAGGTACCTGGCAGAGGCGGAGGAAGAGTGAAACTGTACAAACTATAGAATTGCACAGAGTTAACAATCCCTGACAGAATGTGTCGAGTTGATGCTTACTCTTGACCGCAGTTTCATCTTACTGAGAATATTTCTAACAAAATAATCTAAAAGTAGATTTGATCAGGTCACCTCTGCATGTTTGTCTGGTGGGCCAATTTACCTTCAAGCCTCATTTGTGCAAAGAAACTCTAAATACATTCTGTCAGCTCTGACTTAACCTCTGACATAACAATCTTCCACAGGGACACGACCTTTTCAGTTGTGTTTCCATCTAGTTGGGACTGGTGGTATAAGGGCTCACTTTACTAATATAGATTATTAATCATTTTAACAAAGGATTACGGTGGGGTTGATGAGCACTTCAGTCTTCTGACTGAATGGACACGTTGGGGTAATGGCTCGATGCGAAACATACTTTTAGGGATGATTTGAGCTCACTTAAAGGCATGTATGCTTAACTTTTGTGGTTTTCACTTTGCTATTAAATACAAATAATTGGTCCACTATGTATTGAAAATATTCTGCTTATGTCTGCCTGTTTTAATAAATTGCTGCATTTCTACATAAAGAATATGAAATGAAGCATTTCTGGTAAATTCCGTTTGCTTTGTTTTCATGGACCCTGGCACGACACGGTTTTATATATCAGGAAATATTAGAATATGTATCTGTGACAGCAGCCTTCCTACCAAATGTGCTGCGATATCTCGGTCGTTGTGTCCTTGGGCAAGATACTAACCCCATGTTTGCCTATTGGAGGTGGTCAGAGGGCCCGGTGACGCCAGTGTCCGGCAGCCTCGCCTCTGTCAGTGCGCCCCAGGGTGGCTGTGGCTACAATGTAGCTGCCATCACCAGTGTGTGAATGTGTGTGTGAATGGGTGGATGACTGAACGTGTAAAGCGCTTTGGGGTCCTTAGGAACTAAGTAAAGCGCTATATAAATACAGGCCATTTACCATTTACCATTTACCATTTATATCTCTTCCTATTCCTGTTATAATGCACAGAGGTGTTTATGTAGTTATCTGTTGTGTTTAATTAAAAACCTTTAGATAATGATTTATTTCGTAGTATATGTTTCACATGTTTTATCCAAAGCACACTCTCTGCTGAATCAGTTGCTAATAATATTCACAGTATTCCCTCATTGTGTAACTAGCCAGGCCCCCGCAGTCAGAGTGGGGAAAGGTCACTTAGCCACTGTTTGTCATAGTTAGATGTGAGGCAGGCAGGATGAAGGACCCAAATGCAGGACTCGAAAAATCAAGGAGTGAACTCAGGGAGGCAGCTTTATTGCTCTAGCAAACAATGCAAACAAATAAGCGCTAACCAAAACTCTGAAAACTAGGATCATGGAACTGAAACTGGGAAAACTAGAACGAGGAATTTACAAGGCACGCAACAACAGGCAGGGCAAAACACAGGGCTAAAATACACAAGGGAAGGGGAAATGTAGTCCTAAACAGAAGCCCACGCCCATGTCTCTAATCGAGCCCTACCATTAATTAATGCTTCAATTTTAAATATGATCAGTCTGTCACTAAAGCCTCCAGTTTGGACATTGTCGTTATGTCAGTCTGTCTGCAAGGGTAAGCCACTGGAAATACATGAAGTATATCTGCTGTTTCAGATGAACAAGTGTGTAAGTTAACTAGTTAGATTTGTTTACACTCTCTGTGTTCCAGATATATATTTGCTCCTTTTAATCTGCCAGTGCATCATGTAGTTTGACAAGATTAAAGATGTCAATAAAAAATACATCTCCAGCTCCTGCAAATACATATAGCTTACATATCAACATTATCTTCAGACAACAATAAAGCTACTTTAATTAAAAACATATATATTTTGTTTCTTTTCCCCAGAACACCACCAATCATCTCGATCCAATCTCGAGTTTACCTGTTCATCCTGTTCACTCCGTCAGGCATTTAGCACCTGCTGATCATTTAGGAAGCGCGCCCATATTAACTGGGGAAAGTCACAATTTACTTAAGGTGGCTGCTTCATTGAATTGCTAAATCTCTATTAATTTTCATAACCTTAAGTGTTTTTTGTGATGTTTCCTTTTTATTATTAAATAGTTAAAACCTAGGAAATGATTCGGACAAATGCTTTATTATTGTGGCAGGGCGTGGTCTGTGATGCCGTGCAGGGTGAGATGGATTCAACTACAATCAACATGTGCTCTGTTCTGTGTTGTTCTTGGAGGTGGTGATGTGTATGGCTGGCAGCGGCGAGTGTGGCGAGCTGGCTGTTTCGTCAGCATTAATTCAATTGAATTTTATTTATACAGCGCCAAATCACAACAACAGTAGCCTCAAGGCGCTTAATATGGTAAGGTAGACCCTACAATAACACATACAGAGAAAAACTCAACAATCATATGATCCCCTATGAGCAAGCACTTTGGCGACAGTGGGAAGGAAAAACTCCCTTTTAACGTTGTTCAAACGTGAAAGGTATATTGCATGAACATGAAAAGTATATTGTTAGAACAATAAACGTTTCACGTTATAACGTGACATAGCTCTATTTTTCTTTTGCCTGGGTGGCAGCTCTACACTTACGTACTCAGATGAGCTTGCTTCATCCTACAAGTTGTGCCTCCATCTCTTCTGTGCAGATCACACGCTGCACTGCTGTGCTGCTCCTCCTTTTCTTTCATTTCTGTGTTTGTGCGTGCGCAGTGTGAGAGGCTGCGTTGAGGGGCGACAGGATTTCAAACAGGTTTGATTATCATGCGACCAAACGATTGATGATTGGGAGCTGGTCGTTAACTGCTTTTCGTTACCCCATGTATACGACACGATGCACACACGATTAAGGCAAAACACGGCCGATCCCCAAGACGGTTGCGCGACTGAAAAATCGGCTCAAAATGGGCCAAAAATCACACAGTGTATGGGCAGCTTTTGGAGGCTAGCTCCAAGCAAACATCCACAGCTTGGCAGTGTTTACAGCACTATAATGATCAGACCTGATTCTTTTGAAAACCTTACATCTTTCCACAGGTCTCCACTTCATCAGACATCACATAGACACAGAGCTGGATGAGACCAGCACAAACAGCAGCCTAACCAACGAAGATGATGGATCCATGGGGTCAGGAAAGCCAGAAGCAGGGCTGGAGAGGTACCTTTCATGTCCATTCACTGGAGGTGTGGCTCTATTGCATGGCTTTCCTCACATCAAGAAGCTGTCGATCAAAGTCAGTACAGCTCTTCCTGCATCTGGAGCTTGTGAAGGACTTCTCAGTCATGCAGGACTCCTGTTCACTGCTGAACAGTCACAGCTTCACAGAAAGAACCTTGAGAGCAAACTGCTGCTGAAGCTTAACCATCACCTCACTGAGTGAAGAAATGGCACATTTTTGCTGAATATGCAGAAATAGATGCACACCCATACAACTTATGGTAAACTGAGCTGCCTTGTATGAACATACGTTGAAGCTGCCTCGTTCTGTTTTCTCTGAGGCTGCTGTGCCATTTGGAGCAAAGATGAATATAAAGTTTACAGCATATCTTGTCACTGGAAATTGTTTGCACTGTTTATATATTTATATTATTTACTGCAGGTATTGGTGAAAAAAGCTTTATGTTGTGAAAAACTGAAACCTGGAAATTAGAATTGTTGTGCCTTATTTTGTTGTTTTTACATATATTCCTTTTGAAAATACTAAAATTTGTGTATTTATTTATTTTTGTTTGTCTGATAGCATTTATTTAAAAAATAAATCGGACATTTCAAACAGTTACTCGCTACTTGAGTAGTCTTTTCGCCAAGTACTTTTTTACTCTTGAGTAACTTTTTTGACGACTACTTTTCACTTTTACTTGAGTAATAATGTTTTAAAGTAATGCTACTCTTACTTGAGTACAATTTTTGGATACTCGACCCACCTCTGATCATGGGAATCCCCCGACAGCCTACGTCTACTGCAGCATAACTAAGGGAGTTCACATCACGCAGGACCTGTCATGGTCCTGTCACATCAACACCGTGGTGAAAAAGGCCCGACAGCGTCTCTACCACCTCAGACGCTTGAGAGACTTCCAACTGCCCTCCAAGGTGCTCAGGAACTTTTACTCGTGCACCATAGAGAGCATCCTGACGGGAAACATCTTAACCTGGTTCGGGAACAGCACCATGCAGGACAGACGAGCTCTACAGAGGGTTGTGCGGTCAGCTGAGCGCACCATCCGCTCCGAGCTCCCTGACCTGCACTCAATCTACAGCAGGCGGTGCTGGACCAAGGCCAGGAAGATGGTGAAGGACCTCAGCCATCCCAACAACAGACTGTTCTCTCTGTTGAGGTCAGGAAAGCGATTCCGCTCCCTGAAGACCAACACAGAGAGACTGAGGAGGAGCTTCTTCCCGCAGGCGATACGGTCTCTCAATCACACCCCCACACAGTACTGACCCACACATATGGTTCTTACACACACACTGGACTTTCTGGACTTTGTTTCACTTCATTACTTAATCACTTTAAGCATATTTGCACTGCACAAGACATAATGTGGATTGCACAACACTGGTCACTATATTCTTCATTTCCAGTTAATACTTGTACAGCTGCTGTTATTGTGTATATATATTTATATTTCTTCATACATTCTTATATAGTTCTATATTGTGTATTTTGTTGTACAGTTATTTTATTTTCAACTTTAATTTATATATTTTATCTTATTCTTTCCCAGTTAAATTTACCCTTCATTCTAATTTGTGTTGTACAGTTATTTCATTTTTAACTTTAATTTTTACATTTTATTTTATTCCTTCCTAGTTAAATTGACCCTTTTTATTTTTCATATTTATTTCCTATCTTATTCATAGCCTTTTCTTTTTTTCTTTAGGTCACGAGCAGTTGTGTAAGCATTTCACTACATATCGTACTGTGTATGACTGTGTATGTGACAAATAAAATTTGAATTTGAATTTGAATTTGGAGGATTCAGGGTCACCTGGTCCAGCCCTAACTATATGCTTTAGCAAAAAGGAAAGTTTGAAGCCTAATCCTGAAAGTAGAGATAGTGTCTGTCTCCTGAATCCAAACTGGAAGCTGGTTCCACAGAAGAGGGGCCTGAAAACTGAAGGCTCTGCCTCCCATTCTACTTTTAAATACTCTAGGAACAACAAGTAGGCCTGCAGAGCGAGAGCGAAGTGCTCTAATAGGGTGATATGGTACTACAAGGTCATTAAGATAAGATGGGGCCTGATTATTTAAGACCTTGTATGTGAGGAGCAGGATTTTGAATTTAACTCTGGATTTAGAGCAAGCATTTAATATTGATGTTCAGGACGCTACAACAAAGAGCGAACACCAGCCCCACTGACACAGCAGCCAGGGAAGCAGAAGAACATCAAGAAGGCCCTGAGTAAATGTGGTTATCCCAGCTGGACATTTGTCAAAGCTGGGAAGGCACATAAAGAAAGTTCCAGCTGATCCAGGAGAGAAGGACAACCGCTGACTAAGCGAAAACCTGTAGTGATCCCGTACATGTCAGGAGTCACTCACAGTTGAGTCACATTTTTTCTAAACACCGCATCTCTGTGGCTTTTAAACCCCAAAACACGCTGCGCCAAAAATTGGTCCACCCCAAGGACAGGGGCGATTCTAGAATCAGAGCTTTGGGGGTGCTGAGCACCCAGAGAGCTGCCCATCCAGGCAAGATAAACTTTACTCATCACGATGAGACTTCTTCCCCGTCTCTGTCAGTCCCTGCATCCTTAAATGCCTCCAGTAGTCCCGAGTTCCCTCTGACTGTCTCCTTGGTGCATTTAAACCCCTGTTCCTCCCTGTCCTCGTCTCTGTTATCAGTCATCATAATTTTACCATCTCTGTGAAAGTCTGCAAATTTCTTTATTAAATCATAAGATTCTTAAATTCATCAAGTCTCCCTGTGCCTGGGTCCTCGTCTCAAAACATGACATCACTGATTTGTACATTTTAACACAATTTAATCCCACATTTGTGAAAGAAAAGCAAAACACTTCTTTGAAAAGTCTGTAACAAAACCATCAAATCAGATAAAGGTTATTTTACCCGAGGCGGCCGCCGGTCCAAGTGTCAGGTGAACTGAACTTCAGGTAAGAAGTTATGACCTGCAGTCTATCTGGGTCAGATACAGTGGGGCAAAAAAGTATTTAGTCAGCCACCGATTGTGCAAGTTCCCCCACCTAAAATGATGACAGAGGTCAGTAATTTGCACCAGAGGTACACTTCAACTGTGAGAGACAGAATGTGAAAAAAAAATCCATGAATCCACATGGTAGGATTTGTAAAGAATTTATTTGTAAATCAGGGTGGAAAATAAGTATTTGGTCAATAACAAAAATACAACTCAATACTTTGTAACATAACCTTTGTTGGCAATAACAGAGGTCAAACGTTTACTATAGGTCTTTACCAGGTTTGCACACACAGTAGCTGGTATTTTGGCCCATTCCTCCATGCAGATCTTCTCGAGAGCAGTGATGTTTTGGGGCTGTCGCCGAGCAACACGGACTTTCAACTCCCGCCACAGATTTTCTATGGGGTTGAGGTCTGGAGACTGGCTAGGCCACTCCAGGACTTTCAAATGCTTCTTACGGAGCCACTCCTTTGTTGCCCGGGCGGTGTGTTTTGGATCATTGTCATGTTGGAAGACCCAGCCTCGTTTCATCTTCAAAGTTCTCACTGATGGAAGGAGGTTTTGGCTCAAAATCTCACGATACATGGCCGCATTCATTCTGTCCTTAACACGGATCAGTCGTCCTGTCCCCTTGGCAGAAAAACAGCCCCATAGCATGATGTTTCCACCCCCATGCTTCACAGTAGGTATGGTGTTCTTGGGATGCAACTCAGTATTCTTCTTCCTCCAAACACGACGAGTTGAGTTTATACCAAAAAGTTCTACTTTGGTTTCATCTGACCACATGACATTCTCCCAATCCTCTGCTGTATCATCCATGTGCTCTCTGGCAAACTTCAGACGGGCCTGGACATGCACTGGCTTCAGCAGCGGAACACGTCTGGCACTGCGGGATTTGATTCCCTGCCGTTGTAGTGTGTTACTGATGGTGACCTTTGTTACTTTGGTCCCAGCTCTCTGCAGGTCATTCACCAGGTCCCCCCGTGTGGTTCTGGGATCTTTGCTCACCGTTCTCATGATCATTTTGACCCCACGGGATGAGATCTTGCGTGGAGCCCCAGATCGAGGGAGATTATCAGTGGTCTTGTATGTCTTCCATTTTCTGATGATTGCTCCCACAGTTGATTTTTTCACACCAAGCTGCTTGCCTATTGTAGATTCACTCTTCCCAGTCTGGTGCAGGTCTACAATACTTTTCCTGGTGTCCTTCGAAAGCTCTTTGGTCTTGGCCATGGCGGAGTTTGGAGTCTGACTGTTTGAGGCTGTGGACAGGTGTCTTTTATACAGATGATGAGTTCAAACAGGTGCCATTCATACAGGTAACGAGTGGGGGACAGAAAAGCTTCTTACAGAAGACGTTACAGGTCTGTGAGAGCCAGAGATTTTCCTTGTTTGAGGTGACCAAATACTTATTTTCCACCCTAATTTACGAATAAATTCTTTACAAATCCTACCATGTGAATTCATGGATTTTTTTTTCATATTCTGTCTCTCAACGTTGAAGTGTACCTCTGGTGCAAATTACTGACCTCTGTCATCATTTTAAGTGGGGGAACTTGCACAATCGGTGGCTGACTAAATACTTTTTTGCCCCACTGTATAAACCAAGTTTAGGTGGAGTTTATTTTCATTGTGCTGACTTTTTACAGTCAGTTACAATAACTCGTACTGTGTACTAGCTAGCATGATGGAGTTTCTATACAGCTGGGTGGTGCTATGATGTTACTGAACTTTATTTTATTCATAAGGTTAGTTAGTAGAATTGCCAACCTTTGCGCCAGAAAGAGGAAACCAGCGGATGTCGCGCTAAACAACAGCAGCACGTTTGATCAGCTGTTGTTAGAATTTATTTAATATTAATTTCTAGTATCAGCTGATGTTTGCTGGAGCCACAGCTGTAAAGCTGCTGGTCATGATGGTTTGGATATGTGGTGAGAGGGAAACATGAAGATGAAACCAGGAGATGTTCTTACTGAATCATCAGAGCTGAACAGGTGACGGAGAAACAGGTTCACCTTTTAGGTGACATGAATGAGTTGAAGTTATGAACTGTTTCTGAGAGACAAATAACACCAGGATCCTTTTCTAAGTAGCTGACAGCTGGTAACTGTGCAGGGGTGGGTCTAGCAAAGTGTTGCCAGGGGGGCAGGTAGGGCATTAACAGGGAGAGGTGGGCACAAGGAAATAAGGCTTCATGGCTTTAACACCTGGGGGGCCGGTCTCTAGTCAAAATGCCTGGGCCGATTATTTTGTCCCAGTCCAGCCCTGGGAAAAACACGCAGTGAGTTAATGTGAGAGGGTGCATTAAAAAATAAATGGCCGGGCCAGCGGTACACATTGCAAATTAGCTCGCATAGACACATTGTGCCTCTTCTTAATGACAGTATCTTAGCTAACAACCCCAACTACCAGATTCAACTTGTAATTGGCTAAAAATCACTTAGCCTACCGGTGAGAGGGACGTTGCTAGCATCAAGCGATGTTGAAATTTCCACATTCCGACACTTCAAAAGATTCAGCAGCTGTCCGCTCAGCGCTGCATCAGCACCACGGAAACACACGGATACATCCGTAGACTCGAGACAGAATTCACAATGGATTTTCTGGACTTTCAGGTGTTTGGACCAATGTTTTCTTTTCTGATCAAACCAGAAAGCTTTAATGAGCAGCTGGATTTGTCTCACATTAACTGGCTGAGTTAATGCCAGTTAATGTGACATCAAAATGCAGCTGCTTGAACTGAAAAGCTCGACTCTGTGGGGTCAAAGTTTGCAGAACTATGAACGCAGCTGAAATCCACAGCTGTGCGTGTTCATGGAGCTGCATGTTCACCTGCTAGACGTCACTACCTGACAAGTTTAACTGTCTTCAGAACATTGCAGAGGCCTTATTGACAGTGTTTGGCTCTACATGTCTGTGTGAGCAGATTTTCTCTCACATGAGTCCTCAGGTCTGAATGCTGGACACTGGGAGACCTGTGTCTCTGAGTGGAGACCAGAGATCACATTAACATGTGTGTCTCTGTATTAACAAACATGCCATATTGGCCCAGTTTATTTTTCTTATCATTGTTGTGAGGAGACCATAAATAGCATTTGCACTATCTGTTGTACAGTTCATTTGCTGTTGTGGATAAAAAGTCTTTTTTTGTTTGCAAATAGCTGATAACTATTCGCTGATAGCTGCCAACATCTGTGAACAAATATAATTCTATAAAGTTGTTCTATATAGTGAGTAACTGTTACTAAAGAGCGTTATTAAATTTATTGCTAATGCAGTCATATGGCACACTGACTTCTGAGGAAATTTTAGATGCACTCGTCATCAGAGAGGTTGCCGACCCCTGGTCCAGACTATCGCAATAAAATGGTAAAAAGAGAACATACACACACTCAAACAGGGAGACATGAAATGCTTTTTGTAGAGAAGTTTGAGTCCACAGCTCCACGCCATACACATACATTGAACTGCCCACTAACCCACACATGGAATGAAAATCAGCTTACACTCCTAAACATGTCAAATACTTTTCAGCAATATTAAAGCAGGGAAACCTAACACACACTTGTTGTTAAATGCTGAGTTTATCCACTACTGACAAAACAAACTCTCCGGGTTGCTGGACAACAGCTTAACTTTAAAAAAGAAAGAGACTGGAATGACTAGCCAGTGACGAAACAATACATTTAGTGGTTAAGAGTCAAATTGTAAGATGTTTTCTGCTGATTGAGCAACAAAAGTGATTACTGTATGAAGAAAATTCTATTTTGTGGTAATATGGTAATATGCATTTCTGTTGTCCTGTCATCTTGGCGAGCTATGAGTTGATTATATTATTTAAAAAAAAACAAGGAGGAGAGAGGGCTGACACAGGGCTCGGCCCAGCGTTTCTCCCCTCTCCATGTAACACAGCAAACAAAATCATTTTCCTGTTCGTACACTCCTGTCTGTTTTTGTTTTGTTTTGTTTTTGTTTTCCTCTTTATGCTTGATTACAAGCTGCTTTGCAGGCCCTGAAAGTCGAGGCTGACCTGGACTCCTGCTCTCCCCTCTACCATCTTCGACGTGACCCTGACCAAATGCTGTAGCAGCTGGACCCACAACAAAAACCTGAAAATGTCGACAGTGCTGCAGGAAAGGGATTTTATGCAGCAGAGAAGGAGGGTGCCAAAGCCCGTTTCACTACACGGAGGAAATTCCCAGATAACTTCAGCGGACAGAGCTGTGCCGAGACGCCCATTAAGCCTGGATGAAAAGTGAGGCCGAGCAAAAGAATGCTGACCTTGATAACTTTGTATTAACACAGTGCAGGGAAGTGACGGACCAACATAGATGATCGGGCAGCAGAGAGCAGGGCGCAACAGAGACAGAAGGAGCAACTGAGGTCAGAAGCCACCTCAGAACAGACAAGACACAGAAGAAGATGCAGGTTTCACCTGCGGCAAGCATGGACACTGGAGAAAGGACTGCCCCAATGGGGGTCAGAATCACAGAACTGTGAGCAGCAGCAGCAATGGTCACAAACAGACTGAAAAGGAGGAGGGCAGGACCCCAGGGCACGCTTCAGGCCGTGGATTACCCAAGACACCAGAACAGGAAAGTGATGAACACACACATCTACACACAGACTGACTTAGTATGAAGTGATATATACATACAACACAACACAAACACATGTGCACTCGTTGATTGAGTGAGAAGTGACACACACACCTAAATCGAAATGCTGATCCACTGAGAAGTGATCTGTTAGGTAATGTATGTGTTGTAGGTTGCCATTTGAAAAGCTACACAATGCCATTTAGAAAGCTAGAATTCATCTGTTTGCTATCTAGGTAACCTACGCATATGACTACGTGCATGACATTGATAAGGGGAACAAGCAGCCTTGAGAAGAACAGATTCTACCAACAACAATCTGGGAGAGCTGCACTCCCATCCGGGGCGATCGTGGCTCAAGAGTTGGGAGTTCGTCTTGTAATCGGAAGGTTGCCGGTTCGAGCCCCGGCTCGGACTGTCTCGGTCGTTGTGTCCTTGGGCAAGACACTTCACCCACCGCCTGGTGTTGGCCAGAAGGGCCGATGGTGCGATATGGCAGCCTCGCTTCTGTCAGTCTGCCCCAGGGCAGCTGTGGCTACAACTGTAGCTGCTTCCACCAGTGTGTAAATGTGTGTGTGAATGGGTGGATGACTGGGTGTGTAAAGTGCTTTGGGGTCCCTAGGGAGGACTAGTAAAAGCGCTCTACAAATACAGGCCATTTACCATATAACCACACACAATGTATAATCATGCTTGCACAGCACAATCACACTTTATAACCAGTTATAGTAATTTCTCATAGGTAATACAGCAACAAGCTTTATGAATATTCATGTGTGTAACCAATAAAAGCAAGTTGAAGTGGGTTGGAGACAAGTGCTTCCCTCTCGCGAGTGAAAACTTGAGCTCTGTGTGACCTCGTTCCTGAGTGAGCTTCTGTTTATCCAGCAGTATCAGGGTAAAACTCTGACATGATCCACAAACAAAATACACATGCACAAGCTCATGCGATGAAGAGTGATGCACGCACACACACATGCTAATGCAATGAAGAATGCTTTGCTAACAAATGCTCATGCTGATGTGCAAAAGTTGGGGTTGGGGGAGGGAGACAGGACAAAAGACAAACTGTGGAAAGGTTTGGGGTGATATGATCATATGAGGACCTTTAGATTATTCAAGACCTTTTACGTGAAGAAAGGATTTTAAATTTGATTCTGAATTAAAGAGGGAGCCAATGAAGTAATCTTGTGACATTAATCTCACTCCAGTTTTTCAGATCAACTGAAATATTTTCTAGGGTTTGTACAACAGCCTGGTAATGAATCACAATAGTCCACACTGGAAATCATAAATACATGAATTATTTCCTGTAGGTTAAGACAGGTTGTTTCTAATTTGTGCAAATGCTAGTGATGTGCAGATCGATACTGAAATATCGATTCCTTTGATACCAGTCATTTATGTTCTAGAATCGCTTCTCACATTAAAATATCGATATTTTAGTAATTTAGGGTAAATTTGTAGTTTATCGTTAACAGGAACACAGTGGAAAGAAACTATATCATTCGGATTGTCTGCATTCAAAGGAACTACTTCCTCTTCCGCCTGTCATAATAATAATCAGAAATCAGAAAGGGTTTTATTGCCAAATGTTGAGCGGGTTTACAACATTAGGAAATTGCTGCGGTGCTTCAGTGCAAACATACTGTTATAAATTAAGCTTAAATAGACATGAAAATAAAAATAAGAATAAGAATTAAAAGTGCTAAGTAGATAGATAGATATATACATGATATATACATGAGTGCAGGTGGTGATCAGTGCCAAACATGGAATGATGCAGTGAACACAGCGCAGGGTCATGTGTTAGTGGTGGGAACAGTCATACGGTTATTGTTCATGTGTCCAACAGCAGAGGGGAAGAAACTGTTCTTATGGCGAGAGGTTCTGGTGCGAATGGACCGGAGCCTCCTGCCTGAGGGGAGCAGGTCAAACAGACTGTGTCCAGGGTGAGAAGGGTCAGCTGAGATCCGAGCTGCACGCCCCAGTGTCCTGGAGGTGTACAGGTCCTGCAGAGATGGGAGTCTGCAGCCAATCACCTTCTCAGCAGAGCGCACAACACGCTGCAGTCTCTGTTTGTCCCTGATAGTGGCTCCAGCGTACCACACGGTGATGGAGGAGGTGAGGATGGACTCGATGATTGCAGTGTAGAACTGCATCATCGTCCGTGTTGGCAGGTTGAATTTCTTCAGCTGCCTCAGGAAGTACATCCTCTGCTGGGCTTTCTTGATGACGGAGGTGATGGTGGGCTCCCACTTCAGGTCCTGGGTGATGGTGGTACCCAGGAAGCGGAATGAGTCCACAGAGGTGATGGGGGTGTCAGTCAGGATGATGGGGGGGAGTGGGGCTGTGTGCTTCCTGAAGTCCACAATAATCTCCACTGTTTTCTGGGCATTCAGCACCAGGTTGTTGTGGCTGCACCAGGACACCAGACGTTCAACCTCCCTCCTGTAGGCAGACTCGTCCCCGTCCGAGATGAGTCCAATAACGGTGGTGTCATCTGCAAACTTGATTAGCTTGACAGACTGGTGGGTGGAGGTGCAGCAGTTGGTGTACAGGGAGAAGAGCAGAGGAGAAAGAACACAGCCCTGAGGGGAGCCGGTGCTGATGGTCCGGGAGTCCGAGACATTCTTTCCCAGCCTCACGTGCTGCTTCCTGTCCGTCAGGAAGTCAGTGATCCACCGGCAGATGGGATCAGGCACATTCATCTGGGAAAGCTTGCCTTGGAGATGGTCTGGAAGGATGGTGTTGAAGGCAGAGCTGAAGTCCACAAACAGGATCCTGGCGTAGGTTCCTGGGGAGTCCAGATGCTGCAGGATGAAGTGTAGGGCCATGTTGATGGCGTCATCTACAGACCTGTTGGCTCCGTATGCAAACTGCAGGGGGTCCAGGAGGGGGGCCGTGAGGGTCTTGAGATGGGAGAGAACTAGGCGCTCAAATGACTTCATGACCACAGATGTCAGAGCCACGGGTCTGTAGTCATTTAGTCCAGTGATCCTAGGTTTCTTGGGGACAGGGATTATGGTAGAGGACTTGAAGCAGGCAGGCACATGACAGGCCTGCAGTGAGGAGTTGAAAATGCCAGAAAACACTGGGGCCAGCTCGTTTGCACAGTGTCTGAGGGTGGCAGGAGACACGTCGTCTGGGCCGGGAGCTTTCCGAGCATTCAGACTCTTAAACTGCTTCCTCACATCTGCTTCATGAATATGAAGAGTTGTGGTGGGAGGAGGTGGTGTGAAATCCTCTTTTGTGTGGGGTGAGGAGGGGGGTGTTGTAGGTGAAGTGTTTGAATGTGGTGATGGCTCTATGGAGGGGGGAGAGGTGGGGGAATGAGTGTCCAAAGTGTCTCTATTGTTGGGGCCATTGGAGGTGTGAAGGCTGCCTGATGGCTCGTCAAAACGGCAGTAGAAGTCGTTTAGGGTGTTGGCTAAGAGCAAGTCATCAGTGGAGTGGGGGGTTTTAGGCTTGTAGTTTGTAATATTCCTAAAACCTTTTCCACAGACCGAGTCATTCTCTGAGATCTGCTGCTGCATCTTCTCAGAGTGCTGATGTTTAGCAACGTCCACTTCTTTAGTGAACCTGTACTTGGCCTCTCTGTAGCAGTCCCTGTCTCCGCTTCTGAACGCCTTTCTCTTTTCCAGCCACAGCTTTTTGAGTTTAGGAGTAAACCAGGGTTTGTCATTGTTATAACTCACCCTGGTGCGTGATGGCACAATGCTGTCCTCACAGAAGTGGATATAGGAGGTGACAGTGTCCGTAAACTCGTCCAAGCTGTTAGAAGCAGCCTTCATTGTGTCCCAGTCTGTAGACTCCAAACACGTGCGAAGCTCCTCCACAGCCTCGTTGCTCCACAGTTTTTTGGTCCTCACGACAGGTGTGGAGAGCTTCAGCCTCTGTCTGTACGCGGGGATTAGGTGGATCATGACGTGGTCAGAAAGTCCGAGTGAAGCGCGGGGCACCGCGCGATAGGCCCCGCTGATCGTGCTGTAACAGCGGTCTAATGTCCTCTCCTCTCTG
Organism: Diplotaxodon limnothrissa; assembly: GCF_057381915.1. Lineage (NCBI taxonomy): Eukaryota > Metazoa > Chordata > Actinopteri > Cichliformes > Cichlidae > Diplotaxodon > Diplotaxodon limnothrissa. The sequence goes on along the minus strand of NC_140612.1, from coordinate 646,463 downwards.
GTCGGGCATTTAATATACTGCTTATATTTTGGAAGCTCATGGCTCAGATTGGCTTTGTTAAAGTCCCCAAGAGCAATGATGAGAGAGTCCGGGAGTGTCCGCTCCGTGTGCAGTATCTGCTCCGCGAGTGCGCACTGAGCTGCCTGCGCATCCGCGTCTGGCGGGATGTAAACAGCGGCCAGGATGAATGAAGCAAACTCCCGCGGAGAATAAAACGGTTTGCAGTGAATAAAAAGATATTCCAGAGAGGAAGAGCAGTGCTGAGCAATCACTGTTACATCTGTGCACCAGCCACTATTGATGTAGAAGCAGACGCCTCCACCTTTGGTCTTACCAGAGAGAGAGGCCTGCCGGTCCGCGCGCAGCAGATGAAAGCCCTCCAGCTTGAGCGCGCAGTCCGGGATGTCCTCACAGAGCCACGACTCCGTAAAACATAAGACACAGGAGGAGGCAACGTCTCTGTTCATGCTTCTCATCAGGGCCAGCTCGTCTATTTTATTCCTGAGTGAGCGAACATTGGAAAGGAAGATCCCAGGAAGAGCAGTTCGCAGTCCACGTCTCCTCAGACGCCCGAGTGCGCTGGCTCGCTTACCTCTCTTTCGGCGTCTCACTTTCCTGATCAGAGTCTGCAGTAAATCTGCCGCAGATGCGACAAATATTGGAAGTAAATCCACAGGTGTTGTAGTCCTGTAGTTAAGAAGCTCTTCTCTGGTGTAAGAATATCCAGAGGAGTGCCCAGACAGAGAAGTTATGCACAAAAACAAAACAGAAGTAACGCACTGAAGCACCAGGGCATCCATACGCGGCGCCATCTTGGAAAAAAATAAATAAATAAATAAATTTTAAAAAAATAATAATAATAATAATAATACATTTTATTTGAAAGCGCCTTTCAAAACACTCAAGGTTACTGTACATAGTAGAATAAAAGCAACATAAAAGCAAGCAGTGTACAGAATCATAAAAGCATAAGACATAAACAAATAAAATAGCAGAGTGGAGAGATTATGTGGGATAAGCTAGTTTGAATGAGTTTTGAGTTGGGACTTAAAGAGAGAGAAGGAAGAGATGTTTCTTAAATCAGGAGGTCGGGAATTCCAGAGTCGTGGAGCAGAGCAGCTGAAAGCCCTGCTCCCTATGGTGGCAAGACGGGGGGAGGGGACGGAGAGTGAAAGGGAAGAAGAAGATCTGAGACAACTAGATGGGGTGGTGATCTTAACCAGATCAGAGAGATATGGAGGGGAGAGATGATGAACAGCCTTAAATGTGTGCAAGAGTATTTTGAAATTGATGCGATATTTGACCGGGAGCCAGTGAAGCTGCTGCAGGACAGGAGTGATGTGGTGGATAGAAGGGGTCCTGGTGATGATACAGGCAGCAGAGTTCTGGACGCGTTGGAGCTTGTGGATGGATTTCATAGTCATGTGCGAAATATGGCTGTATAAATGCGTCGCAGCCGCTTGGCGTGCGCACTCACAAGAATGGTTGAGCGTAAATGGAGTCATGTGCGGACGTATTTTACTTCCACAAACAGCTGAGACTGTCATGATCCGGAGTCTGCGACTCCGTGTTTGTTTAGTTTATTAGTATTCTGTGGTTTTGGTTACCTTGGGTGTTTATACTCTTCTGTTTCATGGTTCATGTTCCTATGTTCTGTGTCTCCCAGTCTGTGTTAAGTTGGTGTGTTATGTCATTGCGTGTATGTGTTTCCTGTTTTATTGTGAAGGTCTGCGTCTTATGTGAGTGTTTCAGTTTGTCTCCCTACTCTCGTCACGTGATCACTCCCAGCTGTGTTCCCACCTGTATGTAATCTCCCTGTGTTCTCTGAGTGTATTTAAGTTGTGTCTTCTGTCATAGTAATTGCTGGTTCGTCTGTGTTGTTTCCCCTCGGTCTCCCTGCGTCTTCCCGTATGTATTCCTCCGGACCTCCCTGCATCCTCATTCTGGTTTGTCTTATTAGTTTACCCAGTTTAGGTTTCCAGTTTCATGTTTTGTCGCCACCGTTGTTTGTACTTACCCACCTCTGTGAATAAACACTCACCTGCACCAGAGCTGCCGCCTTTTGCTCCCTTTCTACTATTCCACACGGCTTGCCCCAGCAATCCGTGACAGTACGAACCAGCCACCATGGACCCAGCGGCAGTAAATCCGTCCGAGGAGCTCCGGGACGACGTTACATATAACGTGGAGATTCTCCTCGGGCTGTGGCTTGAGGACCCTCCAGAGGAGCTTCGCCGCGCCGTGGAAAGTCGGCTACAACGGCTCTTTTCCGGCCTGCCATGGCTTCTAACTTCGCTTCCTCCGACCGTGCAGGCTTTTCTCCGGCACACACCCCACCTTCTCTCAGCCACTCCTGCCTCGCTGCCCGACTCGCCGGATGTGATCTTGCCCGGCCCGTCGGAGCCGTCTGCGGGGAGGAAACGCCGATCGCGCCGCAAGCGCGCCACCCCACAGCCGGACGTTCGGGCTTCTAAATCGCCGGCTGTGGTGAGTGAGGACTCTTTTTCATTTTCGGACTGCATGACTGTTCAATCAGGGGCTGCGTTTTGTGTGGCGGATGTCAACGCGAGCTGCTTATCGCCTGTGCAGCTACCGGCAGCTCAGTTAGCTCCCCCGCAGCCACTCTCAGCTCAGTTAGCTCCCCCGCAGCCAGTGCTCCTCTCAGCTCAGTCTCCTGTGCCTCCTTCAGTTCAGTCTCCTGTGCCTCCTTCAGTTCAGTCTCCAGTGCCCCCTTCAGTTCAGTCTCCAGTGCCCCCTTCAATTCAGTCTCCAGTGCCCCCTTCAGTTCAGTCTCCAGTGCCTCCTTCAGTTCAGTCTCCAGTGTCCCCCTCAGTTCAGTCTCCAGTGTCCCCCTCAGTTCAGTCTCCAGTGTCCCCCTCAGTTCAGTCTCCAGTGTCCCCCTCAGTTCAGTCTCCAGTAGCTCCAGTGCCGCCTGTAGCGCAGGCCCCAGTAGCTCCAGTGCCGCCTGTAGCGCAGGCCCCAGTAGCTCCAGTGCCGCCTGTAGCGCAGGCCCCAGTAGCTCCAGTGCTGCCTGTAGCGCAGGCCCCAGTAGCTCCAGTGCCGCCTGTAGCGCAGGCCCCAGTAGCTCCAGTGCCCCCACTACCCGTAGCTCTGGCTCCAGTATCATCGGCTTCACTCATTCACTCCATGCAGGGAGAAAGTCTAATTTCACCTCAAGGTGCTTTTCATGGTTCAGCCGCCATTGGCACAGTTTGCAGCTCCAGGGCTTCCCCAGAGGCTAGGTCTCAGTCCCCGGCTGATTCTGGACCCCTGAAGTTTATGCAGCCACCTGAGAACTGCACCATGTCAGCGTTGCCTGGGCAGAGCCAGTGCTCAGTGCATCGCCAGTTGCCTTCGTGTTTGCCAGAGGACTCCATGACTGCTGGCTTAGTGGTGACTTCTGCTGGAGGGTCCGTAGGACCGCTCCGGCCTTCGTCTCTAGTCTCCGCTGGGGGGTCCGAGAGACCGCTCCGGCCTTCGTCTCCTGTCTCCGCTGGAGGGTCCGAGGGACCGCTCCGGCCTTCGTCCCCTGTCTCCGCTGGAGGGTCCGAGGGACCGCTCCGGCCTTCGTCTCCAGTCTCCGCTGGAGGGCCCGAGGAGCCCGTCCAGCCTCATGCCTCGTCCGCTGGAGGGCCCGAGGAGCCCGTCCAGCCTCATGCCTCGTCCGCTGGAGGGCCCGAGGAGCCCGTCCAGCAGCCTTCCTCGTCGGCTGGAGGGTCCGAGGGGCCCGTTCAGCCACCTGCTGCAGCTTCATCATCATCCTCGCCTGCTGCAGCGTCATCATCATCCTCGCCTGCTGCAGCATCATCATCATCCTCGCCTGCTGCAGCGTCATCATCATCCTCACAGGCTGCAGCATCACCATCATCCTCTCCTGCAGCAGCATCATCATCATCAGCCTCGTCTGGTCCAGCCTCAGAGCCTTCAGCCTCGTCTGGTCCAGCCTCAGAGCCTTCAGCCTCGTCTGGTCCAGCCTCATCCGAGTCGTCATCCTCGTCTGGTCCAGCCTCATCCGAGTCTTCATCCTCGTCTGGTCCAGCTTCATCCGAGTCTTCATCCTCGTCTGGTCCAGCTTCATCCGAGTCTTCATCCTCGCCTGGTCCAGCCTCTGCAGCCTCGCCTGGTCCAGCCTCTGCAACCTCGCCTGGTCCGGATCACCATCGCCTGAGTGGCTGCCGTTGCCTTCCGCACGGCCGGCCCCCGGACCCTCTTCGCCTGAGTGGCCGCCGTTGCCTTCCGCACGGCCGGCCCCCGGACCCTCTTCGCCAGAGTGGCCGCCGTTGCCTTCCGCACGGCCGGCCCCCGGACCCTCTTCACCCGAGTGGCCACCGTTGCCTTCCGCACGGCCGGCCCCCGGACCCTCTTCGCCTGAGTGGCCGCCGTTGCCTTCCGCACGGCCGGCCCCCGGACCGCCATCGCCTGAGTGGCCGCCGTTGCCTTCCGCACGGCCGGCCCCCCGAACTGTGTCCACGTCGCCGCCGTTGCCGTCCGCACGGTCGCCCCCCCGAACTGTATCCACGTCGCCGCCGTTGCCGTCCGCACGGTCGGCCGCCCGAACTGTGTCCACGTCGCCGCCGTTGCCGTCCGCACGGTCGGCCCCCTGAACTGTTTGGACTCCTGTGCTGTCGGCCCCCTGACCTTTTCTGTTTTGGACTCCATTTTCCTTGGGCTGTGGTGTGTTTCGTTTCATTGGTTTTCTTGGGTTGGGTCTCGTGTTTTGTTTCTCTTTTTTGTCTTTTGGCCTTCTGGTGCTCCTGTTTTGTTTTGCCTCGAGCCCTCCGTCCTGGACCCCCGCCGCCCGCCCTGGTCGGGTTGTTTTCTGTTTTTTCTGGCTGTTTTTCTTGTTGGGCGTAAATGGAGCAAGCCTTTGAGGGGGGGGGGGGGGGGGGGGTCCTGTCATGATCCGGAGTCTGCGACTCCGTGTTTGTTTAGTTTATTAGTATTCTGTGGTTTTGGTTACCTTGGGTGTTTATACTCTTCTGTTTCATGGTTCAAGTTCCTATGTTCTGTGTCTCCCAGTCTGTGTTAAGTTGGTGTGTTATGTCATTGCGTGTATGTGTTTCCTGTTTTATTGTGAAGGTCTGCGTCTTATGTGAGTGTTTCAGTTTGTCTCCCTACTCTCGTCACGTGATCACTCCCAGCTGTGTTCCCACCTGTATGTAATCTCCCTGTGTTCTCTGAGTGTATTTAAGTTGTGTCTTCTGTCATAGTAATTGCTGGTTCGTCTGTGTTGTTTCCCCTCGGTCTCCCTGCGTCTTCCCGTATGTATTCCTCCGTACCTCCCTGCATCCTCATTCTGGTTTGTCTTATTAGTTTACCCAGTTTAGGTTTCTAGTTTCATGTTTTGTCGCCATCGTTGTTTGTACTTACCCACCTCTGTGAATAAACACTCACCTGCACCAGAGCTGCCGCCTTTTGCTCCCTTTCTACTATTCCACACGGCTTGCCCCGGCAATCCGTGACAGAGACGTAGTTTGCGATACATGTGGCAAGAATGTGAGGTGTTGTGGCAACACCACTAACCTCATCAAGCACCTCAGAGTAAATCATATCAGAGAATATGATGAGCTTATGTTGAGGCGAACTGAAGAACAGGAGAGGAGAGGGACAGGTGCTGCTAGGGCGAGACAGACGTCTTTCACGGAGTCCTTTAGTGCCGCAGGCAGGCAACGCGTTCAAATAGCACAACTTTTTTATTTCTATATGATAATTGCGCATTATTAAGTGATAAGAACAAGTAATCTGATGCCCTTTAATCGTTATAAAACTATAATTTGAGATACAATAAAAGATACAATAAATAAAATAAGTTTTTGTACAAAGTATCGGATCAGTATCGTCGATACCGCCCTGAATCATGCCTCGTCCCTGTACCAAAGACGCCACGTCCCAGTGGCCCCCAGGATTACAGGCCCGTGGCATTGACCTCCCACATCATGAAGACCCTGGAAAGGCTCATCCTGGACCAGCTGCGACCCATAGTAAGACCACACCTGGATCCCCTTCAGTTCGCTTATCAGCCTCGTCTCGGAACTGAGGACGCCATCATCTACCTGCTCAATCGTGTCTACACCCATCTGGACCAGCCGGCGAGCACTGTGAGGGTCATGTTTTTTGACTTTTCCAGTGCTTTCAACACCATCAGGCCGACCCTCCTGGGTGATAAGTTAGCAGCGATGCAGGTGGATGCTTCTCTGGTGTCCTGGATTGTTGATTACCTGACAGGAAGACCACAATATGTACGTCTCCCACAGTGTGTGTCTGACAAGGTGATCAGCAACACAGGGGCACCACAGGGGACTGTCCTCTCCCCCTTCCTCTTCACCCTCTACACCACAGACTTCAGCCACTGCACAGAGACATGCCATCTTCAGAAGTTTTCTGATGACTCTGCGGTGGTTGGATGCATCAGCAGGGATGATGAGACAGAGTACCGGGCTGTGGTCGACTCCTTTGTCACGTGGTGTGAGCAGAATCATCTGCAGCTCAACGTGGCAAAGACCAAGGAACTGATCGTGGACTTCAGGAAGACCAGGAAACACTTGACCCCTGTTTCAATTCAGGGGGTCAGTGTTGACATTGTGGAGGACTATAAATACCTTGGAGTTCACATTGACAATAAACTGGACTGGGCTAAAAACACCACAGCACTTTACAGGAAGGGCCAGAGTCGTCTCTATTTTTTGAGGCGACTGAGGTCCTTCAACATCTGCCAGAAAATGCTGAGGATTTTCTATGAGTCTGTTGTGGCCAGTGCGATCCTCTATGCTGTTGCATGCTGGGGGAGCAGGCTGAGGGTCGCAGATGCCAACAGACTTAATAAACTGATCCGTAAGGCCAGCAATGTTGTGGGGATGGAGCTGGACTCCCTCAAGGTGGTGTCGGAGAGGCGGATGCTGTCCAAGATAAAGACAATGTTGGATAACACCTCCCACCCACTCCATGACATGCTGGTCAGTCACAGGAGCACGTTCAGTGAGAGACTGAGATTACCGAAAAGCACCACTGAACGACACAGGAAATCATTCCTGCCTGTGGCCATCTCCCTGTACAACGCATCCACTTAACACACTGTTTGCTGCTACAACTACACATGTTTCTTTTCCAACTATTTATTTATGAGTGACTTATGTATGTATATATATGTATATATTGTACTATTCTTAGTTAGTGTATTGTCTGTCTTGTCTTAATGTTGGTTTAAAATGGAGCACTGTAACAAAAAATAATTTCCCCCAGGGATCAATAAAGTATTCTGATTCTGATTCTGATTCTGAATATTACTTGGTATCTGATCGGAAAGGAAATCAGTGGTATCGCACATCACTAGCAAATGCAAGAAACCAGTCCTATATATTGGTTTGATATTAGGGCTGGGTATCGTCACTGATTTCTAGAATCGATTCAATTCCGATTCACAAGCAAAACAGCAAAAGTCAGAGGGAATTCATGACGATTTTTATGTAAAGCTGTTTGCTGCTGGTTCAGTCAATATTGTTTGGAGAGGGATCAAACCTGCTGCCCAGAATCTAGCACAAAGAGGGCGTAAACACAAAGCGCAAACCTGCCGAAACATCAGAATCAGCGAGCTGTCGGCTTTCAGCCCCGACCGTGTCTGTGAGAAAGGCGACATCTCACTGATTCTGATCTGTCGGCGGGTCCGAGCTTTGTGTTTACGTCTTTGTGCAGAAGCCGTGTTCCTGCTCTCATTTACTGTTTTAAATGTTTGGTGGTTGTTTAAATTTTGTGAGGTGTAACCTGACATTCTGGCGTTTCGGGCAAAATAAATTTATATTAAAAAATCGGTTCAGGATATTAATGAATCGATATCACGTTATCCAAGCTAGAATTGATTTTAATCGATAAATCGATAATCAAAACCCATGATATGCACACTGAAGGACATAGTTGGATAACAAAAAAATAAAAATAGTAGAGGAGTAGAGTACAAGTGCAGGGTTGTTGTGCGGACTGTGAGACAATTTATTGTTGCAGACAATTAAAAGGTAATCATATCTGCCCTCTACGACTCTGTTAATTGTTTTGTGGCCCAGACAAAGCATTTCAGCTCCAGATGCTCACTGCTGCACACAGAAGGGACGAGAAGACGGAAACAAAGAGAGGACCTTTTTATTTCTCACTTCCAGCACAAAGAGATACTTACCAGGAAATCACCTTTAACCATGCTGCTCCCTGTGTTTGTTATCATGTTTGTCTTTTTTTACACACTGGCACGAGTGTAGACTCAATTTGTTTTACGCAGAAACAGAGCTGTTCTGAAATAGCATGATTTTCCACATTGTATGATTGCTAAGCCTTCGGATCTGATAAGTTTGTGGTGTAAAATGCCCTTCCAGTGTCTGTAACATTGTCTACATATTTTAGACAACTTCAGACAACACAGTGTCTGCCTTGGATAGTATCCCTGTAAAGCATGTCTTACCATTAAAACCGATTAATCACTCGATAAGCCTTACTCCCATGAATTTTCAGTGCATTCTTATAAAGTGGCTTAGGAGGAAGAACATGTCACGAACTAATCAGCAGACTGCTAGTTTGAGCTCCTGGCAGCTCCAGTCTGCATGCCAAAATATCTGTGCGCTAGATACTGAATCCTGAGTTGCTCCCAGTGCATCGATAGGAATGTTAATCAATCAATCAATCAATCAATCAATCAATCAATCAATCAATCAATCTTTATTGGCAGACTTCATGTCCATAAAAACAAGACAGAAAAACACACACAACCCCCCCCCCCCCCAAAAAAAAAAACAAAAAAAAAAACACAAGGTATAAACCTGAAAAACATATATATATATAAATAAATATATAAAGAATTTGTAAAAAAATATAAAACCATAATATACATAAAACACAATTACTTAAAAGAAATCAATAAATACACAAACACTTCAACCAGTGCTTTCTCAGACTGGTTGAGTAACGGGAACCACTCACTGTCGGATCTGTGAGTGCTAAAACCATCCAGTCGTTCTCTGAAATTGAACCTTAACTTTCTTAAAAGTGCTTTAAAAGTCCAAAAACCCACAGCTACAAACATCTGGCTGGCACTACCCCTTCTAGGTATCCTGCAAAGGATTCTCATCACATCATTATATGCAACATGCAGCTTCTGCATGCGACATTGTTTGTAGGATGACCACAAGGGGGCAGTATATAGCGGTGTGCAATACGCTTTAAACAAAGCCATTTTAACTGGAAGTGAACAAAAGCTGAATTTGCGAGCAATAGTATTTGCCTGCACATAGAGCTTATCATCATCATCATTCATTTGCTCAGTAATAAAGTGACCGAGGTATTTCACCTTTTTATGAACTTCAAGAGTTTTTTTGGAACAGTTTAAACAAAGGGAAATTTAGCTGTTTATCCTGCTTGGTTCTACATATCAAAACAGCACTTTTAACAGAATCGTACTTTATGTCATATTGCACACCATATTCAGTACAGACATTGAGAAGCACCTGTAACCCAGCACTGCTTGGACTAAAAACAACCAGGTCATCTGCATACATGAGATGATTTATCAATGTTTTACCTAATATACACCCAGTGTTACAGGCTCTCATCTGTATGGACAGATCATCAACATATAGATTAAATAAAATTGGAGACAAAATCCCACCCTGTCTGACACCATTGCTGACACCAAAGGGGGCAGAAATACTGCTTCCCCATTTAACCTGCATGTTCTGATGAGCGTACCAGTAAGAGAGAATCCTCGCCATGTATTGAGGAACTCCCCGTCTCTTCAGTTTATCAAAAAGTTTTCTGTGGTTCACTCGATCAAAAGCCTGAGAGGCATCAATGAAACACATGAGGACAGATGAATTTTTAGCCCTGTACAAACTGACTATTTCCTTGAGTGCATATATGCACATGTCAGTGTCGCGCTTTGGTTTGAAGCCAAACTGATTATCCAGAGAAGAGATGAACACACTAACTCTGTCAAACAAGATTCTTTCTAACACCTTAGATAAAATACTGGCTAGTGCAATCGGCCTGTAATTATCCAAACAGCTCACTTTTGCAGCTTTGTCCTTCATAACTGGTACCAGTAAAATACACAGCACTGAGTCTGGTAATATGCCATGAATCATAAACCCAGTGAAGCAGAGCGCTAGAAGAGGAGCTAGCCTTAAACTAGCATGTTTTAAATGTTCTTCCGTGATGTGATCCAAACCAGAGGATTTATTATCAGATAACCTATGAATGGCTTCATATACTTCATGTGTCCTTACATTTATTGTGTCATTACTCATGTCAAAATTGTCCTCATATGGTTCACTTTTTATACAGTTAAACAATGCACTGTAATGCTGTCTCCATAATGCTGCAATGTTATCTGCCCCAGAAACACCTTCAACAGTTGATGGTAGAGATGGTTTACAGTTATTAAGAGCTTTCACCTCTTTCCAAAAATCTGTCATATTATTACACAGCATTTTCCAAAGAATCTGCTCTCAGCATTTGCTCATGTTTAGCTATAAAGCGAACAGCGTACTTATATCTGGCATTCGCACATTTTTTCTGTTCAAATTCTGGGCCTTGTTTAGGTCTTCCAGCCATGGCCCAACATTTATAAGTTGTGCGAGCTTCATCATGGTACATGGATACATGTTCTTTCCAGCCAGGTCTGATGTTAGGTTTCTTATGCTTATATTGTTTATCAAGCACCACTTTCATACAGAGCAGTCACTATATCATCATACATGGAGCAGAGTAAATGTTTATGCACAGCATTCTTACAGTTGACATCCTTGCACAAAATAGCTTCTTTGGGCAAAGAAATGTTGTTCAGATGTATATCGGTATTACTATGATATGCTAAGAAATCATCTTCACTACATGCTGACCAGTCTAATTTTACACTGGTAGCAATATTAGCAATGTTATTTCCAGTTGTTGCTGGCATTTGTTCCACATTCACAGTAAAACCAAAAGGTGTATGGTCTGACAGAGTTACCTCATACCTAATAGTCATGTTTGCTAAAGCTGCATGTCCATCAGCTGTACAGATACAGTGGTCCAGCCATGATGTACTATGCCAGGCTTCACTTATGTATGTATAGCTGTCTGCAGGCAGTAACACTTTGGTAGACAGGATAAGATTGTTAACTTCACAAAAGTGGGTTAAGTGGTCAGTAAACCGAGAACTGCTGTCTGTGAGATCAGCATTAAAATCACCCAAAACATATATACTGTAAGTATCGTTGTCTTGAATAAATGCATTAATAAAACCAGCCTACTGAGGTATTCTTGCTCATTTTGACAAGATTCATAGGGAGTATAAATATTAAGAATGATAAAACTACTATTATTCTGTGTATATTGTATACCAAGGGTGTAGATTTGGTTTTGGCATTGGTGGGGACGGATGATTCAACCAACAAGCCCTGCCCCGTTTCTTATTTTTTCCTTTTTGTTTTTGCTTCTTGATAAAAGGAGAAATATACTTGCCTACATGTGCTATTCTACCTGCTTTTAAACCATTTAAAATTACAATTCATAGTTTTATATGTGAATTATATAATGTTAAGTTACTATTAAACAAATGACTGACTAAGTATTTTAGACTTTAGTTTACTTCAGCCATATTCCATATAAATCAGGTATCATACAAAAGTAAAAATAGCTTCAAATTCAGTCAGGACAATAAAAGAATATGACTTTCAGGACTTAACAACATTACTTCAGTTACACCAACATATCTGACACATCAGCACTAAGGGAACACTGAACGACCTGCTGGGTTTTGTCCATAAAACTACTCATGTAAGATTACCACAAAGTAAAAGATCTCTCAGCAACATTATGCAACATTTTAGGCACTATTGCCCCGATCAGATCAGTGAGCTGAGATTTTTTATTCTAAACATGAACTACTGTTACAGCAACAGACATGGACTACATGCCCCACACAACAAACACATGCCTGCTCCTCTCGTTAGCTGAAATGAACTGCTGGCATATTGTTTTACATCTATACTGTCCAGTCTGGACATGGCATCACATTATTCATGGTTACATACAATTTTAGACTGATGTGGGCCAAGCCTAGCGCCTACTTGCCAACCTTGAGACCTCAGAATTAGGGAGACATTCAAAGGGGCTTGGGGGGGGGGGGGGGGGGGGGGGGGGGGGAGAGAGATATACATGTACATATATATATACAAAAAACTTGAATCTTACAGTGTTTATTTATCGGATAAAATAAGTTAAATGTCACCGTTATTATTGTCCGGCCGGAAACAGGCCAGGGGTGTCCAAATTCAGAGGCTGCGTCCACCTGAGGACCCGGGTTAGGACCCGGACGCTGGCGTAGATGGTCGAATAAACTGCTGTTTTCACACAGCAGTTTATTCAGCTGTGTGAGAACCCGGAGGAATCCTCCCGAGGGATTAATAAAGTTTTATTTAATCTAATTTAATCTAATAACTTTAATCTCAGCCAAAACGATTTACTCACCAACAAATAAAACACAACTAAAGCACTGAAAAAGGCCAAACAATAACATGTTTAAGTTATTTGACACACAGCTACATTCTCGCCTGAAAATGTGTTAAAAGTTTATTTTGCGACCCAGAAAGAGAAATAAGAGTAATATTAAAACTAAGTAGCTGCAGTAATAGTAGCCATTGTTGGAAACTGGAATTGGCTGGGCCAGTCTGGGATATGGTTTTCAGTTTTGTTGTCCGGGTGGAAAATCGGGAGAAATTGGGGAGAATGGTCGCCCCGGGAGATTTTTGGGAGGGGCACTGAAATTCGGGTTTCCCCGGAAAAATCGGGAGTGTTGGCATGTATGTCCTATATAATATTATAGCCTATAACGTTATTGTGACGGACACATTATAGTGAACTTGAGTTTAAGTGACTTACAGGTTTCTTTGAAAAACACTTTCTTATATCCAGGTTCTTCCTCTTTGCTGCCGTCCTCCTCTCCTCCTCGCAGCGCAGGTTTGCCGCTGCTAAAACTGAACAGAGCTCCCTGAAATGCTCAGCCAATCACATTGGCCATATTTGTCACATGACGTAGGACTCCAGTAGAGAACTAATTTAACTCTTTCTGCTCCGCTCGCTGAATGAGACGCTGACAGATCGTTTTTTTCTTACTATCGGGTTTGTTTTTCTTTACTCAAAGAGATCAAATTATTGGTGGGGTCTATTCAATAATCGCTGGATATTGGTGGGGACATGTCCGTTCCATCCATGCCAAATCTACGCCCTTGTTGTATACCAATACACCAGTCTACATTCAGTCTAATGGGCTTTATCACAGGGTCTATTTTCTTTTTATCCCAGAGCACAGCAACCCCTCCAGGTGTTCTACCTCTGACTATAGCTGTGCTGAGATCAGTTGTTGATTCCCCCACTCCCAAAAAACTTGCATTTAGACATTTAAGTTTTCCCAGGTCCTGTTTGGACAACCACGTCTCCTGCAAGCATAAAATGTCACATTCTGCAAGCAGACTGTCCACAACAATCCGTCGAGCTTTATCCTCTGCACTCTGTCCCAAACGTAGACCACGACAGTTGTAAGATAATACCCGAATAGACATCTTCATGTTGATACCAGAAGGCGCAGATATTTCCCCTGCTGGATCCACTGTGCTTGGCACCACCGTACCGGGCTTACGAGGTTCATAAAAACACCGGACCAGAGCCCCTTCAGGCCAGAGCTCAGGATTGTACATTTCACCCACATCATTACATTCAGCAGTAACCTTGAAAGAGCCGAACCTGCTACGTTTACTAGCAATTTTTTGACAGGTCACATCTCTTTTGAGTTTCTCTCTCAAATACAGAGCAAGAGTCTCTGCATCTACATCCAGGGCAGATTTAGTGGCAAACACGCTCACCAATTTAGTTTTCACAGTTCTGATTGTACTCACAGCTCCAGGGCCGATAATCGATACAGGTCCAGGCCTCTTATTGTGTCCAGTGGTAGCAGCATGCATTCCTGAACCCGAATTAACCTTCTCCAGTTTGTGACGAGGCTTGCCATTCTTCACAACTTTACTCCATTGTGGGAGCACGTAAGAAGCACTGTCTCAACGGGATCCTCCGTTGTTGCAGTAGTTTCCATATTATTCTCGTCGGAGCCCGATCTTGACCACATATCAACATCTCTGGACAAAACGCTGACACTGTCCCAGTCCTTGAAGCAGCCAAAGCTCCGGCTCCCTGCCTTCGCGCGGGCCGCCTTTACTTCGACTCCCACCCGACCCCTGAGCATTCAGAGAAACAGGCTCAGCCGGCATCTCAGACCGACACTCAAGAGCAGTCACACGTTGGTCGACCTCCACAGCATTGGTCATAACTTGCTCGCAGACATCCGCCTGTAGTTTGACTACATGTTTTAAAGCACCCACCTCAGCGCACAGCTGGTCCATTCGCCGTAGTAGAAACACATCCATGCTGGAGTATGTAACAGGCGGCAAATCATCCAGGTGATGAGAGACAAATCTTGGGATATTCTCCCCACACTCATTCAGCACTACAGAGTTTAATATTGTTGGCGTCTTTATGCTGTCCTTTATATCCAACGCGCCGCTGTGAGGTAGTGGGGCAGAGCTCAAACTAAACTTTCTTGGAGGCTTCAATCCCCTCGGATTCAAATGTGTTCGAGGCCAACAACACAATTTCATCCTGACTTAAAGTTTTGATTTTTACAGCAAGGAAATTAAGTAGCTCATCCTCTACAATTACCCTTCCATCAGTTGTTTTATATATCTCTGGTTTTAATCGTAACCGTTTGAAAGTCGGAGCTACGTCTGCACCACCACCTGCTAGAATCCGCCATCTTGCATCAAATTGCAATGACCAGGCAACAGTAACTCACAGTAACAGTAACTCAGTAATGTTGTACAGTATGGTGAATGAGGCATGTTATAACAAGCCCTTTGTAAGTCTTCTGGACAGCCACTGTACCACTGTATTGAGGTTTTTGTGAACAGTAGAAAGATCAACAAGATCCATCTCTAACATCCTTTGTCTTTGTTTGTTTTGTTTTGTTTTTTCTGATAGTTTTTTAAGCCTTCCACGTTTTCCTTTTTGTCAATGGAGTAACCGGTCACGTCGAGGAGTTGCTCTCCCACCTTCCCTTTGGTTATTAGTGCGCATGCGCCAACCAGCGTGCAGCCTGTTACAGTCGCTCCTGCTTTTCTCTTAGTTTAGCTCTTTTTTCTTACGTATTCTTTTTTTTTTCTGACTTGTATTTTCCTCCGTTTTCTATCTCTTACTCAATCATGTGGATTGAGAGAGTTTTTGTTCTTCTGGTGGCCGTGGAACTGTTACTTTTATCAAGGAACGGGACCGCGGCACATCTCCTACACGCACGGACTGTTTACTCCAGAGATCAGCTGATCGCCCTGATGCCAGCCGGTTCGCTGGCCAGGCCCGCAGAAGTACCAGCTGAAATTTGGAGGAAAACACATCGGGGATGCAGAGGTCAAGGACAGAAGAGAAGAAAAAAGGTGACGGTGAGACAGCGGAGGCTCGAAGCGAGGAGGAGGTTTAAACCGTGTCTGCCGTCTATCGTGATGGGTAATGTGCGATCGTTGGCAATTAAAATTGACGAGCTCTCAGCACTGGTACGGAGTCAGAGGGAATACCGAGAGTGTAGCCTGATGTGTTTCACCGAATCATGGCTGCACCAGGACATTCCCGATGAGAATGCTTCCGTGGAAGGCTTCCACACTGTTCGGGCGGACAGGGACAGCATCGCTAGCGGTAAGCGGAAAGGAGGTGGGCTTGCTGTTCTAGTTAACAACCGGTGGTGTAACCCTGCCAACATAACAATCAAAGAAAGGATTTGTTGCCCGGACACTGAACTGTGTGCTGTTGGACTCAGGCCGTATTATTTACCCAGGGAATTCTCTCACGTCATCTTGGTGGCTGTTTATGTACCCCCCTCTGCTAACCCCACAGCTGCATGTGACACTATCCACTCTGCCATAGCTCGGCTACAGACTCAGCACCCGAGTGCCTTTATTGTGATCTCGGGTGACTTCAACCATGTATCACTGGACAATACACTACCAACATTCAAACAATATGTGGACTGTCCCACCAGGGGAGAGAAAACTTTAGACTTACTGTATGCTAACGTCAAGGATGCATACAGCTCTTCCTCCCTCCCCCCACTTGGTAGGTCAGATCATAACCTGATTCACCTCACCCCCCGCTATGTGCCAATTGTGAGGAGGGAACCTGTGACCACCAGGACTGTCAGGAGGTGGTCAGAGGAGGCCTTAGCAGAACTACAGGGCTGTTTCGAGGTGACCGACTGGGAAACACTCTGTGAGCCTCACGCCGAGGACATCAGTGGGCTTACTGAGTGTATCACAGGCTACATAACTTTCTGCACCGACTCCATTGTTCCAGCTCAGACTGTTCATTGTTACCCAAATAACAAGCCGTGGGTGACTAAGGACATCAAAGCCCTCCTCAACAACAAGAAGAGGGCTTTCAGAGGGGGCAACAAAGAGGAGGTGAGGAAGATCCAGGTGTTACTAAAGGACAAGATCAGAGAGGCTAAGGACAATTACAGGAGGAAGCTGGAGTGGAAACTCCAGCAGAACAGCATGAGAGAGGTGTGGAGGGGCATGAAGACCATCACTGGATTCAGGCCAACCAACAGCAGGGGAACTGAGGGAGGTGAGAATAGAGCCAATGAGTTGAATCTGTTTTTCAATAGATTCGACACCACAGTGTCTGCTCCCACCCCCACAACCTCACCTGTAGTCAGCCTGCAATCCAGAGCCACACCACTGTGCCAGCCTCTCTCTTCACATGTTGCCTCCTGTGAGATTCCTGACACCCCTCCCCCACCCATCACCTTCACTCAATACCAGGTTGAGATGCAAATGAGGAGACTTCACTCAGGCAAGTCTGCTGGACCAGACGGAGTGAGTCCCCTTGTCCTCAAGACCTGTGCCCCCCAGCTGTGTGGAGTCTTTCATAAACTGTTTATGCTGAGTCTGAGTCTGCAGAGGGTCCCGGTGATGTGGAAGACATCATGCCTCGTCCCTGTACCAAAGACGCCACGTCCCAGTGGCCCCCAGGATTACAGGCCCGTGGCATTGACCTCCCACATCATGAAGACCCTGGAAAGGCTCATCCTGGACCAGCTGCGACCCATAGTAAGACCACACCTGGATCCCCTTCAGTTCGCTTATCAGCCTCGTCTCGGAACTGAGGACGCCATCATCTACCTGCTCAATCGTGTCTACACCCATCTGGACCAGCCGGCGAGCACTGTGAGGGTCATGTTTTTTGACTTTTCCAGTGCTTTCAACACCATCAGGCCGACCCTCCTGGGTGATAAGTTAGCAGCGATGCAGGTGGATGCTTCTCTGGTGTCCTGGATTGTTGATTACCTGACAGGAAGACCACAATATGTACGTCTCCCACAGTGTGTGTCTGACAAGGTGATCAGCAACACAGGGGCACCACAGGGGACTGTCCTCTCCCCCTTCCTCTTCACCCTCTACACCACAGACTTCAGCCACTGCACAGAGACCTGCCATCTTCAGAAGTTTTCTGATGACTCTGCGGTGGTTGGATGCATCAGCAGGGATGATGAGACAGAGTACCGGGCTGTGGTCGACTCCTTTGTCACGTGGTGTGAGCAGAATCATCTGCAGCTCAACGTGGCAAAGACCAAGGAACTGATCGTGGACTTCAGGAAGACCAGGAAACACTTGACCCCTGTTTCAATTCAGGGGGTCAGTGTTGACATTGTGGAGGACTATAAATACCTTGGAGTACACATTGACAATAAACTGGACTGTGCTAAAAACACCACAGCACTTTACAGGAAGGGCCAGAGTCGTCTCTATTTTTTGAGGCGACTGAGGTCCTTCAACATCTGCCAGAAAATGCTGAGGATTTTCTATGAGTCTGTTGTGGCCAGTGCGATCCTCTATGCTGTTGCATGCTGGGGGAGTAGGCTGAGGGTCGCAGATGCCAACAGACTTAATAAACTAATCCGTAAGGCCAGCAATGTTGTGGGGATGGAGCTGGACTCCCTCAAGGTGGTGTCGGAGAGGCGGATGCTGTCCAAGATAAAGACAATGTTGGATAACACCTCCCACCCACTCCATGACATGCTGGTCAGTCACAGGAGCACGTTCAGTGAGAGACTGAGATTACCGAAAAGCACCACTGAACGACACAGGAAATCATTCCTGCCTGTGGCCATCTCCCTGTACAACGCATCTACTTAACACACTGTTTGCTGCTACAACTACACATGTTTCTTTTTCAGCTATTTATTTATGAGTGACTTATGTATGTATGTATGTATGTATGTATGTATGTATGTATGTATATATATGTATATATTGTACTATTCTTAGTTAGTGTATTGTCTGTCTTGTCTTAATGTTGGTTTAAAATGGAGCACTGTAACAAAAAATAATTTCCCCCAGGGATCAATAAAGTATTCTGATTCTGATTCTGATTCTGATTATCCCTTCTCAACTCGTTATCTTGGATTGTTTTCTACTCACTCAACATCGAAAGGGTTATAACCCCTAATAGGCCTTAAGGGAGTGGGGGAAAATGCAGAAACAACAAAACAGAAGCGAACTCTCAGCCGGACCAAGCTAATGCTAGCAACAACGCAGCCGGTATCAAAGACTCAGAGATACTCCAAGCTATAGCAAAGCTAAAAGCAGAGATTCAAGAGGACAGCAGACATAATATGGACAAACTGAGCCAGGGAATTAATGGCAAGCTGGAAAAAGTTGGCAACGAACTAAACAGCAAGCTGGATAACATTGCCAGGGACATACAGTGCCTATCGGAGCGGATTGATAAGGCGGAGTCCAGGATCAGCCAGCAGGAGAGCTGGGCTGAAGAGGTGACCACGGCCATGTGCGCGAGTCTGGAGCGTAAACGTCTTCAGCAAACGATTACTGATGTGGAATCAAGGTCACGGAGGGGGAAGAAACGAACCTGGTTCCACAATTCATGGATATCTTTTTGAAGACCCACCTGGAATTACTGGAGGATTTTGACCTGAAAATTCAATGTTCACATTGCTCACTGGCAAGTAAACCCCTCCTCCGAGACCTGTCATCATCAATTTTCAGGAATATTCAACAAAAGACATGGTCCTGAGAGAAGCATAGAAAAAGAGAATCAAAGTTGGTGCCAGCTTCATCTATTTCGACCATGATTATCCATCTGAAATAGTCAAAAAACGCAAAGAATACACAGCCATAAAGCAGCTACTCAAAGAGAAAAACATTAGTTTTCAAACTCCGTTCACAAACATGATTCATTGGGAGTCGGGCACACGCACATACAAATGCAACGTTGTTGACCGACATAGAGTAGAGTGTTCGATTGGTACTTCAGATTTATCAGATCATAATATGATTTATTTATCTGTTCAATTTTTAAGTTTTGCAAAATTTGCAATATGGAGACTAAAGTTAGGTATCCTCAATAAAGAGTCTACTATAAAGGAGATAAAGGGGGAAATAACCAGTTGCATAGGAGATAATAACGATGGTCAGGTTAAGCTGATTGTGATGTGGGACACGGTTAAGGCAGTAAGGGGTAGACTGATTTCAAGGGCGGCTCATCTAAAAAAAGCTGCATATGATGGGGCAGCATATGATGATCTCGAAAAAGACCTGAGAAACTTAGAAATCAAACTACAACAAAACGGCAAAGATCAAAGCTTGGTCAACAAAATTAGAGTAACTAAAAACAAGATTAAAGTATTAGTGCAAGACGAATTGGAAAAGAAATTAAGATTCTGCAAGCAATCCCTTTACGAATCAGGCCTGAAAGCAACAAAAATTCTTGCTAGGCGGCTCCGGAAGCAGGAATTAAAGCATGCTGTCCTTGGGATCAGGGACTCCTCTAACGGTAACTTGATTTATGACCCTGTACAAATTCACACAATTTTTAATGACTACTACCAATCGTTGTATTCGTGTCCATCTCCAATAGCAGAAAACGTCATTATTCAATATCTATCCTCTTTAGATCTTCCTTCTCTTGGATTATTACAGAATGAAGCCTTATGCGCACATATAACTACAGAAGAAATAGATACTGCAATCAGTAACTTAAAAGCGAATAAGTGCCCTGGTAGTGATGCATTTCCAAATGAGTGGTACAAAATATTTAAAGAGGAACTTGCCCCTACTTTACTCGAATCCTTTAACTGGACCCTCGATAATGCCGAAATACCTCCATCCTGGCGTGAGGCGGTAATATCTGTCCTACCTAAAGAGGGTAAAAATAAAGAACACTGCGAATCTTACCGCCCCATTATTTTGAATGTAGACTATAAATTATCTCCCTCAATAATCTCTAAAAGACTAGAAGTCCATTTGCTGGACCTAATACATGAAGATCAGACAGGCTTCATAAAAGGCCACCAAACACATGACAGTATCAGAAGAACGCTTCATATTATAGAAGAAACAAAGAATCAGAAGCTGAGTATGGCATTAGTAAGCCTATAGAGGCAGAAAAAGCTTTTGCCTGGGTCAGCTGGCCCTTTCTTTAGCAGTGCTAGAGGGTCTAGAATTCAACAACAAGTTCATGTATACAAATGTATAAATCCTTATACAGTAACCCAGTGGCCAGGTTAAAGATCAATGGACATCTTTCCTCTAGTTTTCATTTGAACAGAGGCACCCGGCAAGGCTACGGGCTCAGCCCCTCGCTCTTCACTTTGTTTACTGAGCCTTTAGGCAATAAGACAGAACCCAGAGTTGAAAGGCATCACCATATCCAATACTGAACAGGTAATTGCTCTTTTTGCTGATGATATCATTACATACCTCCAGAATCCTGATATGTCACTCCCTGAGCTCATGTCAACTCTGAAAGAGTTTGGGGCCCTGTCTGGTTGTAATTTAAATATCACTAGAACACAAGTCCTGACTATTAACTACTCTCCATGCAATTCAATAAGACAAAATTAGAAGCTAAAATGGGACGCAAACAAGATGAAGTATCTGCGTGTTTACATTTCACAGGATTTTAATAGTTGCTTCACCTTGAATCAGAATCAGAATCAGAATCAGAATCAGAATGGGGTTTATTGCCAAATGTTGAGCAGGTTTACAACATTAGGAAATTGCTGCGGTGCTTCAGTGCAAACATGCTGTCATAAATAGCACTTAAATAGACATGGAAAAAAATAAAAGTAGGGATAAGAATTAAAAGTGCTACGTGGAAAGATATGTGCATGAGATATACATGAGATATATACATGAGAATAAGAATTAAGAGTGCTACGTTGAAAGATATATACATGAGTGCAGGTGGTGATCAGTGCCAAACATAGAATGATGCAGTGACACAGCGTAGGGTCATGTGTTAGTGGCGGGGACAGTCATATGGTTATTGTTCATGTGTCCAACAGCAGAGGGGAAGAAACTGTTCTTATGGCGAGAGGTTCTGGTGCGAATGGACCGGAGCCTCCTGCCTGAGGGGAGCAGGTCAAACAGACTGTGTCCAGGGTGAGAAGGGTCAGCTGAGATCCGAGCTGCACGCCGCAATGTCCTGGAGGTGTACAGGTCCTGCAGAGATGGGAGTCTGCAGCCAATCACCTTCTCAGCAGAGCGCACAACACGCTGCAGTCTCTGTTTGTCCCTGATAGTGGCTCCAGCGTACCACACGGTGATGGAGGAGGTGAGGATGGACTCGATGATTGCAGTGTAGAACTGCATCATCGTCCATGTTGGCAGGTTGAATTTCTTCAGCTGCCTCAGGAAGTACATCCTCTGCTGGGCTTTCTTGATGACGGAGGTGATGGTGGGCTCCCACTTCAGGTCCTGGGTGATGGTGGTACCCAGGAAGCGGAATGAGTCCACAGAGGTGATGGGGGTGTCAGTCAGGATGATGGGGGGGAGTGGGGCTGTGTGCTTCCTGAAGTCCACAATAATCTCCACTGTCTTCTGGGCATTCAGCACCAGGTTGTTGTGGCTGCACCAGGACACCAGACGTTCAACCTCCCTCCTGTAGGCAGACTCATCCCCGTCCGAGATGAGTCCAATAACGGTGGTGTCATCTGCAAACTTGATTAGCTTGACAGACTGGTGGGTGGAGGTGCAGCAGTTGGTGTACAGGGAGAAGAGCAGAGGAGAAAGAACACAGCCCTGAGGGGAGCCGGTGCTGATGGTCCGGGAGTCCGAGACATTCTTTCCCAGCCTCACATGCTGCTTCCTGTCCGTCAGGAAGTCAGTGATCCACCGGCAGATGGGATCAGGCACATTCATCTGGGAAAGCTTGTCTCGGAGATGGTCTGGAAGGATGGTGTTGAAGGCAGAGCTGAAGTCCACAAACAGGATCCTGGTGTAGGTTCCTGGGGAGTCCAGATGCTGCAGGATGAAGTGTAGGGCCATGTTGATGGCGTCGTCTACAGACCTGTTGGCTCTATATGCAAACTGCAGGGGGTCCAGGAGGGGGGCCGTGAGGGTCCTGACATGGGAGAGAACTAGGCGCTCAAATGACTTCATGACCACAGATGTCAGAGCCACGGGTCTGTAGTCATTTAGTCCAGTGATCCTAGGTTTCTTGGGGACAGGGATTATGGTAGAGGACTTGAAGCAGGCAGGCACATGACATGCCTGCAGTGAGGAGTTGAAAATGCCAGAAAACACTGGGGCCAGCTCGTTTGCACAGTGTCTGAGGGTGGCAGGAGACACACCGTCTGGGCCGGGAGCTTTCCGAGCATTCAGGTTCTTAAACTGCTTCCTCACATCTGCTTCATGAATATGAAGAGTTGTGGTGGGAGGAGGTGGTGTGAAATCCTCTTTTGTGTGGGGTGAGGAGGGGGGTGTTGTAGGTGAACGGTTTGAAGGTGGTGATGGCTCTATGTAGGGGGGAGAGGTGGGGGAATTAGTGTCCAAAGTGTCTCTATTGTTGGGGCCGTTGGAGGTGTGAAGGCTGCCTGATGGCTCGTCAAAACGGCAGTAGAAGTCGTTAAGGGTGTTGGCCAAGAGCAAGTCGTCAGTGGAGTGGGGGGTTTTAGGCTTGTAGTTTGTGATATTCCTAAAACCTTTCCACACAGAGGCCGAGTCATTCTCTGAGATCTGCTGCTGCATCTTCTCAGAGTGCTGATGTTTAGCAACGTCCACTTCTTTAGTGAACCTGTACTTGGCCTCTCTGTAGCAGTCCCTGTCTCCGCTTCTGAACGCCTTTCTCTTTTCCAGCCACAGCTTTTTGAGTTTAGGAGTAAACCAGGGTTTGTCATTGTTATAACTCACCCTGGTGCGTGATGGCACAATGCTGTCCTCACAGAAGTGGATATAGGAGGTGACAGTGTCCGTAAACTCGTCCAAGCTGTTAGAAGCAGCCTTCATTGTGTCCCAGTCTGTGGTCTGCAAACACGTGCGAAGCTCCTCCACAGCCTCGTTGCTCCACAGTTTTTTGGTCCTCACGACAGGTTTGGAGAGCTTCAGCCTCTGTCTGTACGCGGGGATTAGGTGGATCATGACGTGGTCAGAAAGTCCGAGTGAAGCGCGGGGCACCGCGCGATAGGCCCCGCTGATCGTGCTGTAACAGCGGTCTAATGTCCTCTCCTCTCTGGTCGGGCATTTAATATACTGCTTATATTTTGGAAGCTCATGGCTCAGATTGGCTTTGTTAAAGTCCCCAAGAGCAATGATGAGAGAGTCCGGGAATGTCCGCTCCGTGTGGAGAATCTGCTCCGCGAGTGCGCACTGAGCTGCCTGCGCATCTGCGTCTGGCGGGATGTAAACAGCGGCCAGGATGAATGAAGCAAACTCCCGCGGTGAATAAAACGGTTTGCAGTGGATAAAAAGATATTCCAGAGAGGAAGAGCAGTGCTGAGCAATCACTGTCACATCTGTGCACCAGCCACTATTGATGTAGAAGCAGAGACCTCCACCTTTGGACTTACCGGAGAGAGCGGCCTGCCGGTCCGCGCGCAGCAGATGGAAGCCCTCCAGCTTGAGCGCGCAGTCTGGGATGTTCTCACTGAGCCACGACTCCGTAAAACATAAGACACAGGAGGAGGCAAAGTCTCTGTTCATGCTTCTCATCAGGGCCAGTTCGTCAATCTTATTGCCGAGTGAGCGTACATTAGAAAGGAAGATCCCAGGAAGAGCAGTTCGCAGTCCGCGTCTCCTCAAACGCACGAGTGCGCCGGCTCGCTTCCCTCTCTTTCTGCGTCTCGCTTTCCTGGTCAGAGTCAGCAGTAAATCTGCCGCAGATGCGACAAATATTGGAAATAAATCCACAGGCGTTGTAGTCCTGTAGTTAAGGAGCTCTTCTCTGGTGTACGAGTATCCAGAGGAGTGCCCAGTGTTTCCCGGCAGTCGAGGGCCAGTGGAAACAAATTGGGTTGAGCATGGGCAAGTCTCCTCCCCAAACACGATTGGTAGAAAAATCAAGGATAAGTAACTTAAATAACCATATAGTGGAAAACACTCTTTTAACTTGGCATGAAGTTGTTAACAAATACAATCTGGGGAGCAATATTAAAATTTTGTCATGGCCTTCCTACTTCCTACCTGGAAGGTTAGATCCAACATTCTCATGTTGGATTAAATAAGGTTTAACAGCTCTGTATCTGCCTTTACATCATTTAAATAAATGAAAACAGAATTTAACCTGGAAAATACGGATCTGTTCATATATCTGCAGATTCGTCATTTTTTCAGTACAGAAATAAAGGGCCCCTCCTCCCCAGAAATTAACCTTGTCAAGGTTTTTACAAATGTCTGCCCACCAAAAACATGTCTAAACTCTACAAAGGGCTACAAAAGCAAAATGGCAACAACACACTATATGTGAAGTCAAAATGGGAAGCTGAGTTGAAAATCGGATTGTCAGAGGGTGATTCGCTCTCAATGTGCACCACACAACAAACATCAACTAGCTCCAAAAGGTGGAGGGAATTCAGGTGGAAACCTCTGTGAAATGCACTTCACACAAACACAGTTCGTTAGAGCGAGATGTCACGTTTATTTCTGGTTTTTGCTTGTTGTGACAGTTCACAGTCTGGTCAGCTCCGGTCTCAGCGGTTCCAAGCTCTCCTCCGCTCCTCTCCCGTCTCACTTAAAAAGGGGAAGAAACTGTCATCAGACCAAACGCCACCAGTTGTGTTCTCACCTGCCTCCCCAGCACCGCCCCGTTGAGCTCACTGCACGACTCCTCCCCTGCAGCCGAGCCCGGGACCACACCTCCGCCACGAACTCCAATTAGATTCTTTATTACTCCACATATTACTAACAAATTTCAAGGGCACCAGCAGCAGTGTTGGAGACAGTGTGGCCACCTGAACACCAATCACTCTCATATCTTTTGGACAAGTACACAACTGACTTCCTTTTGGGACAGTATATCCAAGTTAACAGATGACATCATGCCCTATGCCATCCCTAAGGATCCCAGGATCTTCTTACTGGGCTTGCTACCCAGAGATTCGATTCTAAAAAAGGACAGATATATTTTTAAAATCCTGTTGATCGCATCTAAAAAGGTCATAACAAGGAATTGGCTTAAGACAGATCCTCCCAGACTAGAGCAAGTGCTAGAGATTATAGAGGAAATACATCTTATGGAGAGACTGACTTTCTTTCTATGACTAAAAGATCATCGTCTTCAACAACGTTGGATTAAATGGCATAAATATAAGCAACGTCTTGAAGGTTCTGTCACTTAATTTTGCTTATCTCTCTGTTTGTATGATGCCTGGAACAGTAAATGGTAAATGGACTGATTCTTATATAGCGCTTTTCTACTCTCCCGGAGTACTCAAAGCGCTCTATACAACACAGTGACCCGTTTTGTGCCTCTTTCACTTTTGTTGTTTGTTTTTTTTTGTTTGCTTTAGTTTTTTGTCATATTTCTGTCACAATGAAAATTCAAAATAAGAAGTTTTAAATAAATGGCCTGCATTTGTATAGCGCTTTTCTAGTCCCTAAGGACCCCAAAGCGCTTCACACTACATTCAGTCATTCACCCATTCACACACACATTCACACACTGGCGATGGCAAGCTACATTGTAGCCACAGCTGCCCTGGGGCGCACTGACAGAGGCGAGGCTGCCGGACACTGGCGCCACCGGGCCCTCTGACTTAAAAAAGTAAAAGAAAGAAAGAGACCCAGCTAAACACAATCTGATGTTTGTAGGATTGGAACAAACACTGAAGAAGGCATTAAAAACAAGTAGAATAAAAGTCTACTCATTCGCTGCTTTCTTATTTTTGTCTCCTCAGATTTTTGAAAAACACAGCCTGTCAGGTCAGGAGTTGCTTGGCAACAGGCACAGAGGTGAATTTCAGTGCTAAAATGGTGGCATTTGAAAAGCAGAAGAGCAACTTTTCTGTGTACAATAAGCACTATGCTGTAAAGGGTCTAGAAGACAAAGGAAAAAGATAATGATGGAAATACAAGCAGCTGCTGATGTCACCACGGTTTGTAGTTTTCACAGCAGATTCAACCAAACTACCGATGAGTGACTCAGCTGTTTAACCAAAACACTGAACGACTGCACTGAAAATCTCTCTCACACTGTGCCCGGGCATCTTCAGCATCCTGTTCTCTCTTCTGGTTAAGACGTTTGGGTATTACTGGACTGAAAAGCAGCGTACAGAACGTAAATCAAAGAAAAAGAAAATGCACCCATGGTACTGTAACTAGTACAACCTTTACTAGCAGATCATGATCATTTTCTGTATTGCTTTATCAGTCTCACACGTAATCCTTGATGAAATCTGACCAACTTTTCTTTACGTTTCGTTTGCAGTTTGTAGGCATTTGTTTGTGCACTGCTGTCCTGTGCTCTGGATGCTGACCATGATTGCTTTTCATATCGATGTTTTTTCAGCGAATCTATTGTAGATCTGTTGGTTACCTTGGGATCCTTGTCCTGTTTCCTGACATAATTTCAGTCAAAGTTTGGCAGTCAGACAGAGGGCCTCATATTTGGTGTACATGTTTAAGGCTGACTCAGTGATTGTGTCCAGGTCCTGAAGCCAGTGTGTGTCACACTTCTGGGTTATTTTGACCCAGTGTTTTGAGTCTCTTATTTTTTGGTTTGATTTTGTATTTTTTTTTCTTGATCTCTTGTCAAGCTTTGATGATGATGATGATGATGATGATGATGATGATGATGATGATTTAGTATGTTTCAGTTATTCTTGGTGAGGGATTAGTTCTTAGGTTTGTGTGTCATGTTTAGTATAGGTTTAGTTCAGTATCAAGTCTGTTTCTTGTTTCCTGTTTTATTGTGAAGGTTTGTCTTATGTCAGAGTGTCTAGCTCCTCCTGTCTCGTTAGCCCTAATCTCTCCCAGTTGTGTCTCCCTCCTGTTTTCCATTCCCTGATTATTCCCCTGTGTATATAAGCCCTGTGTTTGCCTTTGCTCTCTGTCACGTCGTACCCTCAGATTTTGCATGTGTGTTTCTGTGCTCAGTGTCATTGTTCAGTTCATGTGTTGCTCATCGCCAGCAATAAAGCCGAGGTTTTCTGTTGCAATTCAGTCTCCGAGTCCTGCGTTTGGATCCTCATCTCCGACTGCCTGCACACAGAGCCCTGACAGTGTGGCTTTCTCCTGGCAACCTTTCCAAGATGTTTGGAAGGCCTGTTTAGTCTTTTTCTAATTGTATTGTCATGAATTTTAAGATTTAACATGTTAGCTGAGGGCTTTAAAGCCTGAATGAATTTGTTGGAATATCGAAGATTCTGTATTTTCTCTGCACTGTCCATGCACACTGTTTGCCATGTGCATAAAGCACTCTGACTGAATGTCTTAATAGATACGTGCTACTAGTCACATGTGATGACACACATAACAGAATAAAGCATGCTACAGGTTGGAGGCATTTTGGAAGCTCTGTGCTGGCTGACTGACTGGACAGTGTTGTGTGCATGAATGCATTCAAATGTTTTCAGTGAACTGTGAACTGAGCAAATAGAGTTTGCAGCTGAAGAACGTGCTAAGCAGTTAAGCAATTGTGAAAAGGTGCTATGACCAACTGTAGACAACAATACAGCCTGCCAACATGGCCACCGCCACCAGTGGTGTTTCTGACTGTGTGAAAGAACAATGAATCAAAACTGATTATGTAAGTTGTAGTCACGACACCTGCAACAAATTTGAACACCACATTGTGTTGAGTCAAATGAAGAGTCTTGGGAAATATCTGCGAGTGCGATCTTCTTATTTTCTTGGTTTTGAAATGTGATCTGTCTGTGGTTGTATACAGTAATTCATTTAGTTTGGAAAGTGGTCATCAATAATAGGGCTATCATTTCACCAAACAATGATATAATCATTATTAATGAATTACTATAAACTTAATTTAAGAGAAAAAAAAGGACAATCCAAGCATGACTCGACTTTTTTCCTTTGGCTGTCTCCGTTCAACCTCAACAACCCAACAAAATGTTGGGTGGCAGCAGTGGACAGATGCAGGATGTCCATTAACCATTTTTATTACAAGACAATGTTGGTACAATGATCCTCCAGTGTGGTCGGTGTCCTTGGAACATTTTCTCACCCAACACAAAATCTACCCACATTTACTGTCTGAATGCTCCCCAAGAACTGATCTCATCAATTCGTGTTGCTTACAAATTGACCAGGTTTGTGTGAAATAACAAGACTTAATCTCAGGCCATATAACTCCAGCCTCAGTACTGTGAACTGTTAAGATTGTTTTACAGCACAAATACAAATCTTTGGTTCCTTGATTTCTTGTTTTTTAAAAATGATTTCTTGTTTTTTAGTTAAAGTAGATATGTTTTCAAAAATGTCCAAATCTAAATATGCTGAAATACTCTGCACTCCTTTCCTTTGAAGTCTGTGATTTTTTGCTTTCCAAATCAGGTATTTGGATTATTTTTATTGAAGGAATTAAAATGCAAAAACCTTCAAATGCGAGGTATTTGAATTCTTTTCAACTCAATTGAACAATGAATGAAAAAAACACTTTAAAAGCATATGTGCCCACACCGAAGTTACTGTGTAACTTCAATAAAAGACTTTTCACTTGTATCCATGGAGACCATGAAATACTGAATTTGAGTTGTTAACCTTTACTTAGAGGTGCCAAGATTTTCTCTCACAACAAAAAGAGTTGTCCTTGGAGCTTTGAGCGAAGCTTCACTCATAGAAATCGCTTTCTGCTGAGCTACTGAATGCAGCTCCTTCCAATCCTCCACCCTGCAAACATATGAAGTATTTTGAAGCCAGTAGATTTCATAGAGGATGTAGAGATTGGAATAAGACAATAAGACAAAGGACAAATGTCCGTTCTCATCCTCTGATGGAAATGACAAATTAGGCAGTCAAACATTTGACCTGACCTGCTCAGTCAGAGAAACGGTGTCATTTCTCATAATTTGTCATTGAAAAGAAAGAAATATCATTTATCATCTGACAGTCCACGGATCAACTCATTTTTCCTTTCATCCTAATGTCATTTCATAAAAGAAATTGGAAATGCTCATTGTTCTAGTGTTTTAGCACAATTGTCAGTGATTCTTCAGATAAGGGACAAAACATGTCCGGCAGATAAAACCCAATTTTGTGGTTAAAAATGTGCATACAAGTGTTACCCAACTGCCTAAAAGACAAACCAAGGCAATGTTTATACAACAAAAGTATGATTTAGCATTTTTTATACATATATATTTATTTTAAATGGTACAATACATTACCATTACCTTAAAAATCCGCTGTCCACAAGCAGGTGTGATAATATTAAAATACAGGAAAAAAATTAAAAATAATATAAAATTAAACATCATGGCTCTCACCACTAAGTATTTAAGTCAATATCTTATATAATATCAAAATATGCAATTGAAAATTTATTTTTAAATATTTTTAAGTGATTAAAATCGTGTCCAGAGTTTTTGTGAACACCATCAGATTTTTTTAAAAGTACAAAAAAATCAGGAATTTTTGTGGGCAGCTTACACTCTGAGGACCCCTTTACCACTTCCTGTTTGCTACACATGCCATGAGGTCACTGTGTTTTATTTTTATTTCATTTATTGCACACCTTTCTGATAAAACTCTGTGTCACAACCGTAGTGCGTCAACACCACAGTCGATGTAATCCAAGATTTAATTATTTTTTCTTGTAAAAAGAGCTTCATTTAGGTAGATTGTAGAGGCCATAAGCAACTGATGAAAAACAAGATGGCTTCTGTCAGAAAAACATGTGTTATGAGAGAAAGTCGGGTATTTTGTCAACACCACCAGATGTGAACACCATCAGGATTTTTGTCTGACGGTGTTGACCCTTTTTCTAATGGTGTTGACAAATGCCACAAAAGTGTGCTATTCATCAATTACATTAAGTTATTTTTTACTAATATTTCAGATATATTACTTCCTGTGTATTTTACTGATATTTCTGCTTCACAGATGTGTCAAATATTATCGAATTTGCCTTATCTTGAATCTCATCTCACCCAACCTTCCGATCATGTGGCATCTTTTTGGGTTGTATGGAAGCCCCCAAACGCAATTTCATTGTTCTTGACAATGACAATAAATAAATACTACTACTACTACATCTACTGAGCTAGCTGTGCCCGAGAGCTGTTCTTTAAGTGATGATGTATTAATCCTGCTTAAGTGCCTAAACTACTCTGCGTTTATTAAGCCTGTTGTGCTGTTAAAATGTTTTAATGGTTTTTTTTTATCTTGTTCTATTACATCTTGTGATATTATTCTGTTATCATATGTTACCTTATATATGTAATCAAAGTAGTTGAATTAGAATACTGCTGTAGTTCATATTATACCCTTTAATATAGTGTGTGTGAGCTGTATGTAGTTTAGTTCTCATTATACTTTTGAGTTAAAAGAACATATTCACTTATTAGTTTATTAGACAAGTGTGCATCACTCTGTATCCTTGATCTGCTGTGAATGTATTACATGCTTAATTGTTGAATCATGAAGAGAAGATTGTAAGCAGGAGACTCTGTGTCTAAGACAGGGGAGATAGACAGACCACATTCCACACCCCCACCTTACAAAAAGCAGAGAAACAACTGCCGAGGTCATAACTTAGGCGCTGTAACAGAGAAAGAATGTGATGTTTTGGCTTTTACGACTAGCTGGGGGCCACTAGAGAGTATAAAAAGCTGAGCAACCCGTCACCATTTTGAGACATGTGCCTGACCCTCTGGTAGCATCTCTCCCGTCCGGACGTTGTAATGCTCTGACTGTTGAATTATATGGAAATAAATGATTGTTGATTGAGCATTTATACACCGAGTATTGTCCTTCCTTCAGCCCAAAGATTCAAAGAATTGGGTGATTTCAACAACTTGGTGCCGTGTGACCCGGATCTTTGGTGTGCTGAGGAGGTGCAGATTTGGCTTTTTGGTGAGATCGTGGGGCAAAGTGAACAGAAGGCCGGCCTAAAACAGAAAGGTAAGCACAGCCTGTTGTATTATAAATACCAAATGTGCATATTGGGCTTTCCAAATTAATCTGTTCACTGAGTTGCACGTAGTTTCACAGTAAATTTGTCGGTGTCTGGTTTTTGGCGCAAGATACTAACAACATAAGTTGAGGCTGAATTCCAGTGTGTTAAATAAACTGCTTCTACCGAGAAACTAATAAGACACTACGTTGAGCTAGTTGCAGCCACTTTACCTTCCACATTTAATTTTGTCTAAGACTGGCTTCTGTAGCAATAATACATTAGAATTTCTTCTGAAGACGCGGCCATTAGTTCAGTACATTGAAGTCGAGGTTTGAAGTTTGTTTATGGTGTCGGTTACGTCCTGGCTCTTGCCGGCTATGAAATAGAAGTTGATTTAAGGAAAAGCAGATGCTGGCTTCACGGTGCAGTTGAACGCTGGCAACGCGAGAGCGAAACACGTCCGTAGGTTTGGTTTATGATACGGCCGTGTTCCGGTGGTGCGGCCGTGAAGTGCAGTAGTGGTTGGTGCTAGTTTTAGTACATTGAACAGAGGTTTGACGGTGGTTTGTGGCGTCAGTCGAGTTTTTTTTTTAAGGGCTGCGGTCATAAAACAAAGTAAAATTTTACTTGCCAAGAAGTACATAGAGCAAAACCTGGTTTATGATGTCAGGTATAACTTCGGGGATGCAAGCATCACTTTTATGATGCGACTTTGCCCCGTTGTGGCGGTCATAAGCGCAGAGAAAGGGGTATTTTGGTCTATGGTGCAGTGTGCTTTAAGAAGATCTAATAGTTGAGCTCAGAGGTTTCTGTGCAAATTTCTGCTGATGAGAGGCGCTCTCTGTGTGTCTCACTGATGGTGTAACGCGCTGTGTGTGTAAGGCGCGCTCTGGCTGTGTGTGAGGCGCGCGCTGAGTGTGCTTTTTGTGTGTGTGAAGTCTGAACACAGTGACAGTGACGGTTGATGTGTTTGATTAGGAGGACATTAGAGCAAATACACATTTTAGGATCAAAGGTTGATGCCTAGTGTACCTGTGGAAATAATTTTGCCCTAGGAGTGGCGACCCTCCTGTTCGTGGACGCGCGGCCAGGACCGGCGGCGTCCGGATGCCGAGGTGGTGACTTGGGGAGGTGAGGGCCCCCGCATAGCTACGGGATAACACTGGGACCGCAGCGTAATCGCGGGTTCACATTTATTCCGGACTAGAACAAGACACATTTTGCGAACAAAGGTTGAGTCTAGATTAGTAAAGAAATAAAAAGGTTAAATTCCTCGTTTCAGTGGTTAAAATTGTTGTGTGCCTGTCCC
The DNA here is from genome assembly GCF_057381915.1 of Diplotaxodon limnothrissa. Lineage (NCBI taxonomy): Eukaryota > Metazoa > Chordata > Actinopteri > Cichliformes > Cichlidae > Diplotaxodon > Diplotaxodon limnothrissa. Next base: position 613,732 of record NC_140612.1, on the reverse strand, counting down.
CTGACGAGTGTGAAATTAAAATAAAGAGGGAATTTGGAGCCACATAGAGATAGACGGGCATAATTGGGTGTATTACTCTGTGGTGTAATAAAAATAAAAAGGAGAGATAGTAAGAGGTGTGCAGTGGAGAATTATTGAGGAGTAGAGAGAAGAATGTGTTGGGAGACTGGCGTGCAGTTTACGCTGTCAAGGTAGGCGGGTTGCCTGCTTATCTGTTTAACATGTGATGAAAATGAAATTAAATAAATCTCTTAGTGTGTTAATACAGGAAGCTGCGGACCTGGACCAACTGCCCCCACAAGCACAGCGGCCGAAGCAAAATTATAGGTAATGGGAACCACACCCAGCACGAATCAGCAGCTGTGAAACAGACAGCAGCAAGGAGAGAATTAGAGGAGGAATTAAGAGAAGTGTTAACACATAAAATTGGGGCCAACGGACTTGTGGAGGTTGGGAAGGCGTCCGGAGCATCACAACAAAAAGGTGAAACAAAAACACACAAGCAGAGAAATCTGAGAGAAAGGCTCCTTTTAAGGTAACGCCTAGTTTGAGAAAAAGATAAAATTAACCTGCCTGCCTACAAATGCACATACACGCAATGAAGAAACAGCTTACACTCATGAACACGTGAAGATTTTCCAGCAAGGCTACAGCAGCGAAACTTAACATACATCTGTTGTTAAAGGATAAATACATTACTGACAAGTAAACTCTCTGGGTTGCAGGACAACAATTTAACTTCAAAGAAAAAGACACTGGTCTGACCAACCAGTGAAGACATGACAAATTTAGGGGTTAAAAGATTCAAATTGTGACATGTTTTCTGCTGATTGATTGATACAAGTGATTACTGAATGAAAGAAAATTTCTTTTTGGGCTTTTAAACATGATCTTAAGAATTTTAACAGGTGCATGTTGTCCTGTCAACTTGGTGGGTTAGGAGTTGATTATATCGGGAGAGAAAAAAAAAAAAAAAAAAAAAAGGGGGAGAGAAGGCTGACACAGGGCCTGGTCCCGGTGTTTCTCCCCTCTTGTTGTAATACAGCCAACACAACATCATTTTCCTGTTCGTTTGCTTTTGTTTTTGCCTGTTTTTGTTTTTTGTTTTTTCTCTATATATATTTAATTACAGGCTGCTTTGCCGCCCTGAAAGCCGAGGCTGACTGGACTCCTGCTCTCCCCCATACGTGACACTGACCAAATGCTGCAACAGCTGGACCCCCAACAACGACCTGAGAATGTCAACAGTGCTGCAGGAATGTGATCTCATGCAGCCGAGACGGAGAGCACTAAACCTAAGGCCCGTTTCACTACACGGGGGAAAATTCTCAGACAGCTTCAGCTGACAGAGCTGTGACGAGACGCCCGCCAAGCCCGAATGAAAAGTAAGGCCGAGCGAAAGAATGCTGACCTTGATAACTTTGCATTCACACTGTGCAGGACAGTGATGGACCAACACGGATGATCGGGCGGCGAAAAGGGCGTGACCGAGACAGGAGGAGTAACTGAGGACAGAAGGCACCTCAGAATGGACAAAAAACACAGAAGAAGATGCAGGTTTCACCTGCGGTGAACATCGACACTGGAGAAAGGACTGCCCCAATTGGGGTCAGAACCAGGACGGACAGAACTTTGGGCAGCAGCAGCAGCAGCAATGGTCGCAAACGAACTGAAAAGGAGGGGGGCAGGACCCCAGGGCATGCTTCAGGCCGTGGTTTACCCAGAACACAAGAACAGGAAAGTGATGAACACGAACACACACGAACACACACACACACACACACACACTCACACACTCACTCACTCACTCACTCACTCACTCACTCACTCACTCACACACACACACACACACACACACACACACACACACACACACACACACACACACACTCAGAATGAAGTGAAATACACACATGAACACGTGCACTCGTTGAGTGAGTGAGAAATGACACACACACACACACACACACACACACACACACACACACACACACACACACACACACACACACACACACTGGAATGCTGATTCACTGAGAAGTGATGCACACATACACATGCACACGCTTGTGCAATGAAGAGTGATCCACACGCACACACACATACACGCTGATGCAATGAAGAATGCTTTGCTTATGCTGATATGCAAAATGCTGCACACAAACATCCCAATGCATAATTTTTATGAGGAGCCATTGATTACTTAGAATGTGTTATATGTCACCCAGAGGGCATTTATGTAGATTTTAGGAATAAGGTCTAAAACGGTTTGGTTATGAAAACAATGTCTGTGCGTGATGTCTGTTTATGGCTCAAGGCCTTGACTGAATTCTTTGCTGTGCTCCACACAGCCCTGATGAGGAACAGTGGCACAGAGTGAAGATGATGAATTAATAGTGTAAGTTTAGGTTGGAGTACGGCATTTTCTGTAATTGAGATTTGATTCAAGGAGGAACAAAAGGTGTTACGGCACCTGAGGTTCTCATTCCCACACAATATTGTGGCAAAATGTTCCTGTGAATTTCTGGTTGATTGTTTGGTTTTGCTTAGCGCTAGCTTGATTTTATCAGTGAGCTTTGGCTTGTGCTCTTTCTCGTAAGCGAGAGAGGGATAGTTTTATGCTTGGACATGTCTGCAACGGGCCCTAGTTTATGTTATTGTTATTGTTATTGTTTCTCCATGATTGTAATTGGCTTGGGAGAAATTCACTTATAGGGAACACTGAGAAGTTCTGAGTCTAAAAGGATTGCACCGAGTCAATCCGGCCCAAAAACAACAAGGAATTGTTTTCCTTTAATATGATGACGTCATCTTGCTGGTGATGGAGGCTCGAATAGGTTGCGCGGGAGACTCCATTATCAGCAACATCTGGTATGAATGTGTATGGAGGTATGCATGTGAATGGACTGTGATGGACTGACGACTAAAAGTTTTGACTGACTTGATACTGAGACAATGACTGCACCCACTTTAGGATTAGTAAATGCCAATAAACAATTCATAAACAATTCACCCAGCCGACAAGAGAAGGGTGGATGCTTCGCTTTGTTTTGTTTTGTTTTTTCAGGAGCAGGAGGATAAGAGAGACTGGAGGAGGAGACTCTAGCTTCACATAAGTATGAACTGCAGACTTAACACTGTGGTTGCTGATTTTGAGTTACTGATGTTTGCATTAAGAAAACTGTGCTATATTAGCTGTGTTTTGAGTAAGGTATCATGTTATATTATTGGGAATGCCAAATGCTACAGTGGAGAAGACTTTTGATACCAATCATGACTGGAATATGTTATTATTAACCATAGCAGGCCACTGTAAAAAGTCAAGTAAATTTTATAGAGGAAAATCGCCAAAATTTAACAATACCTATGAATGACTGGCCACGTTCAGAATAGAGATATGGAATAATAAACATTGGTCCACGTGATTTAGGTTCTCACTTGAAATAGTAAGTTATTAAATGTAGAATATAATTGACAGGGACATTTGATAGGATGTGGTACTGCAAAAGAACAAGAGCAAAGTAAATAAAGAAAATATTGTGTTTAGTTTGGATAAATTCAGATTAAAATGTACCATTACACTCAGAGGATCAATACGAAATAAAACATATGCAAGATTTGTATGAAGTACATGACTGATAACTGTTCTGTCCTGAGCTTTTGTTTCTATAGCACCCACTTGACCACACCAACAGTTTCTCGCCACCAACAGGGGGTATTTGCAAAGAATAGGGAGGAATATCATCAAAACTGGGAAAGGTAAGCCCCGAAGGGGGTGATGACACCATAACTTTCACTTATGGTCAAATTCTTAAAATTTGACCCCAAACTTGAAAATTCTTCAAACATTTAGAGACAGAGTGGATAAACATAATGTCGCAAACCACATAAGGATGGAGCATTTGAATCAATAAGATGGTGAAATAACACGCAGTAAAATGTGGATCATGTTGATTATGTTTATTCCAGTGTGCAGAGGAGTCAATTCCCTTCACAAAGCTTGTAAATTCACTTGAACCAAAATTGGGAGCACCCGGTGCTGCAAGAGTTAATAGTCACAATACCCAAGGATAAGCACAAGAGCGTGACTGATATGATGGGACTGGGATTTTGCTACACTTAATTATTGCAGACACAACTAAAACTATAACTGAAACTAATCAAAACTAAACTAAACTAGCAAACAATTGGTAAAAACTGATTAAAACTGATATAAAATTGAAAATCTGAAGTCGAAGCTAAATAAAAATAAAAACTAATGAAAATTGCAAAACTATTACAACCCTGGTCCAGACTAAGATGGCGTTGGACATCTTCAGGGCAGAAAAGGGTTGGTGTGACCAAGGTGTGGTTTGGCTTGTTGTATGTACATATCAAAATGTTACAGCTCTGGATGGACCAGTTACCAGGGCATGGAAGGATGACAGACTTTATTACATGAGGAGAAGGGAAATTTCCGGGATTGAGGATCCTCTGGGATGACAAGGCTGGAGCAACGGTACTCGAGAGAAGAATTTCTGATACTTTCTGAGATATGATGTCACTAACCTTCTCTTTTAATTGTCTAGCTCCAATGAATTGACACATGGGAGTGTGTCAAAAAGGGGGAAGTTGAGTCCGAACATCAAACAATGGTTTTATGAACATCTTATGACGTTATTTCTGTGTTTAATAAATTAGCTATGGTAAAACTTAAGCTTATAATGTGTTAGACTTAGAAAGGGTTCACTAATTTTTGATTTCTTTTACACACACATAGATTATGATTAGAATAAGTCCCTGGGTCAAAGAGTCCTGAACATAATATTTTAAACCAAATTTGAATCATTAGAAGAACAATGGATAACAATATTAGATTATTAAGCCTAGGGAGAGAGGTGTTTTGGTTTTCTGTCTCTTGCAGAGAAAGGAACAGACACCAGATGGGGACACGGAGATGTGAGGACCCTTCACAGCAGAGACAGATGTAGGGACTGCCGAGACACCAACTGGGGTCAAGTGTCATGGCGTTTGAGCTCCTTGAGAAGATGGATCCCATAAACACAGCAGGAACCATGAAGGGGTTGGCGAAAACCAGGAACACCAGACCAACGAGGTTCGAGAGGCTCTTGGCAAAAAGGGGGACACGGCGGTGAACCCAAAACACACAGATCTTTGTTTGAAATCAGGGCAGAATAATCCCCAGAACTGTGCAATGACTAAAGGGTGGTCTAACCCCGGAGGTCGAAGAAAGAAGCTGAGAATCACCCAACTGGAAGACACTGGTAGCTGCAGCAATAAAAATAAAGGTTAAAAGCTCCTTAGACAGAGGTTCTAGTCTAAGTACATTTGAAAGGTATAAGGGGGCATTAAAAAGAGGGTGGAAAACTGGAGCACCAAAATAAAGCTGTGGGAGAATTGGGGAGTGATGGGAGTGTCATCTGTAACTGCTGTTAGGGTTGTAAATCTAACTTTGCTTGCATCTGAACTGCGTGAACACAGAGGTCATCCCACAGATGGTCCACCCGTTAAAGGGGGACAGAGGGCCTCAGGACCAAGAAGAACTGGACCTTGCAATGCTGGAGTGTATGTTGTAAGTGATCTCTTTGAAGAAAAGAGATCAAAGGGGGAATTGTGATATTATTCTGTTATCATATGTTACCTTATATATGTAATCAAAGTAGTTGAATTAGAATACTGCTGTAGATCATATTATACCCTTTAATATAGAGTGTGTGAGCTGTATGTAGTTTAGTTCTCATTATACTTTTGAGTTAACAGAACATATTCACTTATTAGTTTATTAGACAAGTGTGCATCACTCTGTATCCTTGATCTGCTGTGAATGTATTACATGCTTAATTGTTGAATCATGAAGAGAAGGTTGTAAGCAGGAGACTCTGTGTCTAAAGACAGGGGAGATAGACAGACCACATTCCACACCCCCACCTTACAAAAAGCAGAGAAACAACTGCCGAGGTCATAACTTAGGCGCTGTAACAGAGAAAGAATGTGATGTTTTGGCTTTTACGACTAGCTGGGGGCCACTAGAGAGTATAAAAAGCTGAGCAACCCGTCACCATTTTGAGACATGTGCCTGACCCTCTGGTAGCATCTCTCCCGTCCGGACGTTGTAATGCTCTGACTGTTGAATTATATGGAAATAAATGATTGTTGATTGAGCATTTATACACCGAGTATTGTCCTTCCTTCAGCCCAAAGATTCAAAGAATTGGGTGATTTCAACAATCTGAACAAGCCCCTAAAAACAGCCAGTGATCACTGTCAGCCTAATCATCAGGAACCCTCACGTTAACCTTTATCAAGTGGAAAAAAGTTAGCATTCATCCTCCAGCTTCACTGTGTTTATGTTATGCTAACATAGCTAGAGATCACGTAGCACATCATTATATAGCAGCTAGCCCAACTTCAGTAACCCTACAAACATCACTGCTGTTTAGTGTTCTGTCTCCATTTATGTTGGAAGTGGTAGCAGAGCTGGTGTATCATGTTTAGGTGGAAACAAGCAATCTAACTTCTAACTCTGTTAAATTTCATGTATTCTGTTTTCATGGACACCTGGTAGAGCAGCCACACTGATCATTTTATTAAAGATGAAAGAATTTAGACAGTTTGTAACTCTCAGTGATGCCGCAGAGTTCCTTTGACTTTGGGATCTGCAGCGGAGTTTGGACCTGGAAATGGCTAATGACATCAGACTTAACAGCATCTCTATTGCTTAATACATAATTGTGTTGTGAATATTCATCCTTAATCTGTATAAATGCATATGCTTCAGAAAAATTATAGTAATTACCAAATGGTACATTTCAGGCTAAAATAGCAAAGGGGAACCTGTCAGTAGAGGAACAAAAGAGGAGAGAAAAAATTAACAGCCAGCCTGAGTTTCTCATAAAGGGAAAGATGGAGAAATAGAGTGAAAGAGGGAAAAATAAAGAACATCAGTGATCTGAAAGAAAGAAAAAAGGCAGAAGAGAAGGTTTTGGAAACAAGCACAGAGACAAAAGGAGAGAAAGTCCAGCAGGGTCAAAACACACAACCACAGAGAACTTTAGGAATCAAGGAGCAGGCAGCTACTTGCTGGTGAACGATTAAGATGTAGAACTTGACATGTGCAAAAACAGAATTGTTATGTGTCTTGTGATATTACAAAGGTTGTTAAGGTTTAATGGTCATTTTGAACGAAATAATATCTTGTTTTCTACTCGTGTGTCACCACCGTCAGATTTGTGTCACCACCGTCAGCTCCTTGTCAACTCCATAATATGGAGTTTTTGTTTATTTTTCTTTTTTGGAGAACCATATATTTTCCTCCCTCATGATCTTCCAATAAAAATAGGCAGGAGGCCCCGGGGCAGACCCAGGACACGCTGGAGAGATTATATCTCTCGGCTGGCCTGGGAACGCCTTGGTATTCCCCCGGATAAGCTGGAGGAGGTGGCTGGGGAGAGGGAGGTCTGGGCCTCTTTGCTTAGGCTGCTGCCCCCGCGACCCGGCCCCAGACAAAGCGGATGAAAATGGATGGATGGATGGATGGATGATCTTCCAATAAAAATACATAATTTTCTCAATAAATGTGTAATTTGCATGCTGCTTAATATGATTGTTTCTTATAGAGATTAAATACAAGCTTCTGAAAATATGTATGACTGTAACTCTAATAATAAAAAGCCAAACAATCTTACTTTTAAATGTGGTATAATTACTTTGAAAACATATGTGCATAAACAATAGAATAGAGAAGCTGCTCATAGTCAAAATAGCTGAAACAACTTAATTTAAAATATATATTTTTGCATTTCTTTGTGTTTGACGGTGTTGACAAAAACCTTGCACTTCTCCAGCAAAAACATAAATTATTAAAAAATGTTACACCTGGGAGACCAAAACATGGTGAGACAGACACAACTTTGTGTAACAATTATATGTAAATATGTTTTTGAAAAAAATATATATATATATATATATATATATATTTTAGAAAATTAAAACCTGATTTGTCCCTAATCGCAGGAATCACCAAAGCATAAAAGTATAACAATGATTATTCACATCAATGTTACTGATGTGTCACTCAGATCTGAATTTTTCTCTTGCACTTGAAGCCTATGGCTGAGTGTGTAACCTTCCTCTCTTCTGCCAACCTGATGGGAGTCATTACTGGGGATTGACATATGGGTAAGCTGTGCTTCAGGAGAAAGCCATCTGGCATAATGTTTGCTGGCAAGCCTTTACATTTACAGTACACAAGACAGACTTTTATATCCAGGAAAATGCTCGACTTTTATCACTGCTTATAGCTTTGCACCACATGCACCTGATTTTGTGTGTGTGGTGCACATAATCTGCAATGTAGCTGCAATGCAGCACATTTGGTATCATGTTTCAGTTATAGTATGAATTTAGGAACTGAAGAGTAATACATTTGAATTGTAGACCACCAACTGGCCTCAACCAGTCTGACTTGCCGTGGCTGGGATCTTCTCGTTTGTTTCTCGGCAAAGGCAGTCGCACTTTTCTCCTCTCCTCCTTCCCCTTATCTTCCCTGCTTAGCCTCTTGTGTCCTTGTCCTGTCTCATGTGTATTACTTTCCCTGGAACACTCTCTCACACTGCCGGATACACGATGGACGGGTGGCAGACATGGAGGATCGTGTGCCTGGCAGGACTGTCGATCAAGGACGCTGAAGATAACCCCTCCAAGGCTGCCCGCTGGGATTGAATCGATGGGACGAGGCGCGACTTCTCAGAATTGGCTCGCTGAGTGCAGCATGGTTAAGAGCTTGGAGAAGCTTACGGCTGCCGTGAATACTCAGAATAACACCTCTGAGTGTATATTTGGTTACATCTTGGAGCAGCTCACTGCAGTCATGAGTTCTCAGAACCATGGAGAAGCTCGCGGCTCTCCAACGGGAGATTGAAAGACCAGTGTCGGAGTGTTAAAGAACAGCTTTGAAATTCTCATGAGCTGCTCGCATAAAAGAAAAATCAACAACATCAACATCATAATGCGGATATCCCCTTGGCGCCAGCTGAATTGTGCGCATGCGCCAACCAGCGTGCAGCCTGTTACAGTCGCTCCTGCTTTTCTCTTAGTTTAGCTCTTTTTTCTTACGTATTCTTTTTTTTTCTGACTTGTATTTTCCTCCGTTTTCTATCTCTTACTCAATCATGTGGATTGAGAGAGTTTTTGTTCTTCAGGTGGCCGTGGAACTGTTACTTTTATCAAGGAACGGGACCGCGGCACATCTCCTACACGCACGGACTGTTTACTCCAGAGATCAGCTGATCGCCCTGATGCCGGCCGGCTCGCTGGCCAGGCCCGCAGAAGTACCAGCTGAAATTTGGAGGAAAACACATCGGGGATGCAGAGGTCAAGGACAGAAGAGAAGAAAAAAGGTGACGGTGAGACAGCGGAGGCTCGAAGCGAGGAGGAGGTATAAACCGTGTCTGCCGTCTATCGTGATGGGTAATGTGCGATCGTTGGCAATTAAAATCGACGAGCTCTCAGCACTGGTACGGAGTCAGAGGGAATACCGAGAGTGTAGCCTGATGTGTTTCACCGAATCATGGATGCACCAGGACATTCCCGATGAGAATGCTTCTGTGGAAGGCTTCCACACTGTTCGGGCGGACAGGGACAGCATCGCTAGCGGTAAGCGGAAAGGAGGTGGGCTTGCTGTTCTAGTTAACAACCGGTGGTGTAACCCTGCCAACATAACAATCAAAGAAAGGATTTGTTGCCCGGACACTGAACTGTGTGCTGTTGGACTCAGGCCGTATTATTTACCCAGGGAATTCTCTCACGTCATCTTGGTGGCTGTTTATGTACCCCCCTCTGCTAACCCCACAGCTGCATGTGACACTATCCACTCTGCCATAGCTCGGCTACAGACTCAGCACCCGAGTGATTTTATTGTGATCTCGGGTGACTTCAACCATGTATCACTGGACAATACACCAACATTCAAACAATATGTGGACTGTCCCACCAGGGGAGAGAAAATTTTAGACTTACTGTATGCTAACGTCAAGGATGCATACAGCTCCTCCTCCCTCCCCCCACTTGGTAGGTCAGATCATAACCTGATTCACCTCACCCCCTGCTATGTGCCAATTGTGAGGAGGGAACCTGTGACCACCAGGACTGTTAGGAGGTGGTCAGAGGAGGCCTTAGCAGAACTACAGGGCTGTTTCGAGGTGACCGACTGGGAAACACTCTGTGAGCCTCACGCCGAGGACATCAGTGGGCTTACTGAGTGTATCACAGACTACATAACTTTCTGCACCGACTCCATTGTTCCAGCTCAGACTGTTCATTGTTACCCAAATAACAAGCCGTGGGTGACTAAGGACATCAAAGCCCTCCTCAACAACAAGAAGAGGGCTTTCAGAGGGGGCAACAAAGAGGAGGTGAGGAAGGTCCAGGTGTTACTAAAGGACAAGATCAGAGAGGCTAAGGACAATTACAGGAGGAAGCTGGAGTGGAAACTCCAGCAGAACAGCATGAGAGAGGTGTGGAGGGGCATGAAGACCATCACTGGATTCAGGCCAACCAACAGCAGGGGAACTGAGGGAGGTGAGAATAGAGCCAATGAGTTGAATCTGTTTTTCAATAGATTCGACACCACAGTGTCTGCTCCCACCCCCACAACCTCACCTGCAGTCAGCCTGGAATCCAGAGCCACACCACTGTGCCAGCCTCTCTCTTCACATGTTGCCTCCTGTGAGATTCCTGACACCCCTCCCCCACCCATCACCTTCACTCAATACCAGGTTGAGATGCAAATGAGGAGACTTCACTCAGGCAAGTCTGCTGGACCAGACGGAGTGAGTCCCCTCGTCCTCAAGACCTGTGCCCCCCAGCTGTGTGGAGTCTTTCATAAACTGTTTATGCTGACTCTGAGTCTGCAGAGGGTCCCGGTGATGTGGAAGACATCATGCCTCGTCCCTGTACCAAGACGCCACGTCCCAGTGGCCCCCAGGATTACAGGCCCGTGGCACTGACCTCCCACATCATGAAGACCCTGGAAAGGCTCATCCTGGACCAGCTGCGACCCATAGTAAGACCACACCTGGATCCCCTTCAGTTCGCTTATCAGCCTCGTCTCGGAACTGAGGACGCATTATCTACCTGCTCAATCGTGTCTACACCCATCTGGACCAGCCGGCGAGCACTGTGAGGGTCATGTTTTTTGATTTTTCCAGTGCTTTCAACACCATCAGGCCGACCCTCCTGGGTGATAAGTTAGCAGCGATGCAGGTGGATGCTTCTCTGGTGTCCTGGATTGTTGATTACCTGACAGGAAGACCACAATATGTACGTCTCCCACAGTGTGTGTCTGACAAGGTGATCAGCAACACAGGGGCACCACAGGGGACTGTCCTCTCCCCCTTCCTCTTCACCCTCTACACCACAGACTTCAGCCACTGCACAGAGACCTCCATCTTCAGAAGTTTTCTGATGACTCTGCGGTGGTTGGATGCATCAGCAGGGATGATGAGACAGAGTACCGGGCTGTGGTCGACTCCTTTGTCACGTGGTGTGAGCAGAATCATCTGCAGCTCAACGTGGCAAAGACCAAGGAACTGATCGTGGACTTCAGGAAGACCAGGAAACACTTGACCCCTGTTTCAATCCAGGGGGTCAGTGTTGACATTGTGGAGGACTATAAATACCTTGGAGTACACATTGACAATAAACTGGACTGTGCTAAAAACACCACAGCACTTTACAGGAAGGGCCAGAGTCGTCTCTATTTTTTGAGGCGACTGAGGTCCTTCAACATCTGCCAGAAAATGCTGAGGATTTTCTATGAGTCTGTTGTGGCCAGTGCGATCCTCTATGCTGTTGAATGCTGGGGGAGCAGGCTGAGGGTCGCAGATGCCAACAGACTCAATAAACTGATCCGTAAGGCCAGCAATGTTGTGGGGATGGAGCTGGACTCCCTCAAGGTGGTGTCGGAGAGGCGGATGCTGTCCAAGATAAAGACAATGTTGGATAACACCTCCCACCCACTCCATGACATGTTGGTCAGTCACAGGAGCACGTTCAGTGAGAGACTGAGATTACCGAAAAGCACCACTGAACGACACAGGAAATCATTCCTGCCTGTGGCTCCCTGTACAACGCATCCACTTAACACACTGGTTACTGCTACAACTACACATGTTTCTTTTCCAGCTATTTATTTATGAGTGACTTATGTATGTATGTATGTATATATATGTATATATTGTACTATTCTTAGTTAGTGTATTGTCTGTCTTGTCTTAATGTTGGTTTATAATGGAGCACTGTAACAAAAAATAATTTCCCCCAGGGATCAATAAAGTATTCTGATTCTGATTCTGATTCTGTGGGCTCAAGGCTGGAGCCCAACAAAAACTCCCTGATAACAACTGTGTTGAGTCTGTTCCTTCCCATTCCATGCAATATATATATATATATATATATATATATATATAAAAACACCCAGCACGCCCCTGCGGGCGGTTTATCCTTCAAGCTCGGGTCCTCTACCAGAGGCCTGGGAGCTTGAGGGTCCTGCGCAGTATCTTAGCTGTTCCCAGGACTGCGCTCTTCTGGACAGAGATCTCCGATGTTGTTCCCGGGATCTGCTGGAGCCACTCGCCTAGCTTGGGAGTCACTGCACCTAGTGCTCCGATTACCACGGGGACCACCGTTACCTTCACCCTCCACATCGTCTCGAGCTCTTCTCTGAGCCCTTGGTATTTCTCCAGCGTCTCGTGTTCCTTCTTCCTGATATTGCTGTCATTCGGAACCGCTACATCGATCACTACGGCCGTCTTCTTCTGTTTGTCTACCACCACTATGTCCGGTTGGTTAGCCACCACCATTTTGTCCGTCTGTATCTGGAAGTCCCACAGGATCTTAGCTCGGTCATTCTCCACCACCCTTGGGGGCATCTCCCATTTTGACCTCGGGACTTCCAGGTTATACTCGGCACAGATGTTCCTGTACACTATGCCGGCCACTTGGTTATGGCGTTCCATGTATGCCTTGCCTGCTAGCATCTTGCACCCTGCTGTTATGTGCTGGATTGTCTCTGGGGCATCTTTACACAGCCTGCACCTGGGGTCTTGCCTGGTGTGATAGACCCCAGCCTCTATGGATCTTGTACTCAGAGCTTGTTCTTGTGCTGCCATGATTAGTGCCTCTGTGCTGTCTTTCAGTCCAGCTTTGTCCAGCCACTGGTAGGATTTCTGGATATCAGCCACCTCCTCTATCTGCCGGTGGTACATACCGTGCAGGGGCCTGTCCTTCCATGATGGTTCCTCGTCTCCCTCCTCTTTCTTGGGTTTCTGCTGCCTGAGGTATTCACTGAGCACTCGGTCAGTTGGGGCCATCTTCCCAATGTATTCTTGGATGTATGTATGTATGTATGTATGTATGTATGTGTGTGTGTGTGTGTGTGTGTGTGTGTGTGTGTGTGTGTGTGTGTGTGTGTGTGTGTGTGTGTGTGTATATATATATATATATATATATATATATATATATATATATATATATATATATACACACACTCAGTTAATTTGGAAGCAGACAGAGAGCAGGGAGGGCTGGGAATGACCAGGCTTACCTCTGCTCTACAGCTCTGTTTTTACAAAAAGTGAGACTATTCATCTTCTTTGAAAACCTGCTTCCCTTTTTTTTTCTCCACCTCTCAAATACGTGTCTATTTTAGGACTAGTAGTTTTCATCAACTCAGTGTGTGAGAAACTGAGAGGGAGGAAGAGGAGGACAGAAGGAGAGCTGCAGGGTCAATCTCTACAGGCATATAGTCAGCTGTGTTCCTAATTCAGGCAATTTGGTGGGCCTTTCCTCACCATTTGCCCTTCAAACAGCATCCATCCCCTCATAGATCACCATGGCAACAGGGCACACTCTTAGGACAAAGCAACAGAGGATATGAAAAGGGTTATGTAAGAGAAATTTAGATGAAAGTGTGTTTGGTATTAAAATTCACTCCTGACAAACATAATTGCGGGTCTCATGATTAAGGCCAACAGGGAATGATAAATGATTAAACAGCAGCGGCGGATGCAACAGCAGAATAAAACACATAAACCAACGTGGAGCACCTGAGAGACTGTGCAGCTAATATATTAGTATATGCCTGTGTGTGCTAACTGATGAAAAGTGCCTGTACATTAGTGCTTAACATTTGGAGAGCTCTCTCTGAAGCATTTACTGATGATGTCGACATTCATACAAATCATTCAAAACATGATGTTTTGGATATTTGTTAATGAGCAGGTCAAACTTTATCCCAACATTGGCCTGGGGAATTGTTTTCTGTCAGCTTTAACAAAACTAAATAAATGTAATTTAAAAAAAAACCAAACATCATTTACAAACAAACTAATTTTTTTTATCATTATTCTAATGCAGAGTCATCCACAGAAGTTACTCAACTAATTAATGACATGTATTTTCAAGTGTCACATAGTACAAAAAACAAAAAGACCAGTTGGCAGTTGCATTTTATTTATACAGTAACAGTTGTCTAAAGGGGTTTTTCAAAAGTAAAGATTATACTAAAAAACACAATGAGAAAGCAGCTGATGCGTTTACAGCAAATGAATTTGTTGTTGTTTTGTTTTGTTGATGTTAGTGGGTCTAAAGCATTCAGTAGAGTTAGTACTAAATCACTTTGAACACCTGTAGCTGAATCTATTACCACGTTAGATTAAAACCATAGAAATACCTTCCAGTACGCAGATATGCTGACTTTACCAAAAACAAAATAAAACAATATTAAAGATTTGTAAGTTTGTTGTCTGCTTCCATGAGCGTCATCACCAATTTTTCATGTGTCTGAGCAAACACAAACTCCCTGAGCAGTCCCTTGGACCACTGTATGTTGGGGTGCCTGGATCGTTGACCCAGACTTTTGAGTTTTCATTATTATTGTACTTTGATTTTGCCTTTATCATTTCTAGTCTTTTGGTTTCTTTGTCAGAGTTGTGCCTTCTGTTTTCTGTTCTGTGTTCGATAGTTGCTGTCTCCCCGTGTCTAGTCTGCTTCTCTGTGTTATGTTTCCTGTTTTACTTTGAAGGTCCATGTCTTATGTTAATGTGTCTGGTTTTGCTTCTCCTGTCTCGTTAGGCCTGATTTGCCCCAGCTGTGTTTCCCTTCTGTTTTCCATTCCCTGATTGCTCCCTCTGTGTATTTAAGCCCCGTGTTTCTCTGTGTCCGTGTCGCAATCTACCCTCATTCATGCTGTGGTGTCTGCCACACAGGAAGGCAGGCCTGCCTGCCCACCTGCCTTTGTATTTTTGAAGTTTGTTACTTTGACTTGAACATTAAAGCTCTTTTTTTGAGTTCACGTTTGTCTCCGGAATCTGCACTTTGGGTCCTCCTTACCACCACTCCTGCCTGCACACAGCCTTCACTTGACACTCTAAGCAACATTAGACGTGTGCACTGTGGTTCACGCCAGCGTCGAATCCATTGAAGTTTCATGGTTTATTAAAATAATCAAATTACAGCATTTGCTATGGGCTCCCCCGTGTCACCTATTGTAGCCAACCTTTACATGGAGGAAGTGTAAAGGAAGGCTCTTGACTCTTTCTGCCATCTATAATCCAGTTTTGAGTTCCCTCCCCAGACGCCTTAATGCCCACTCACATCCTGGGCCATCTGACCTCAGGAAATCGCATGATAAGGTGGGGCCAGATTTCACAATGAGCTCACCCGAAACCCTGGCTGATTGGGACCCACACCCAGTTTCACACCTTGGCTCAGGCGATTAGAGGATCATCAGGGTGTTAGGTGGCGGCTGTGTGCGGACAGGGATAGGACCCAAGATGCAGACTCCAAAGACAAACTTAAACCAAAACAGCTTTAATGCTGAACGCAAACATAACACAACTGCAAAAAAAAAAAACCTCAAATAAACTAACACCGGTGGACTGGCAAAAACACACAGCAAATAAACGGTAGATCGCGACACGGACACAGAGAAACACAGGGCTTAAATACACAGAAGGAGCAATCAGGGAATGAATAACAGGAGGGAAACACAGCTGGGGCAAATCAGAACTGACGAGACAAAAGGAAGCGTAAAACTGAACACACTGAGACAGACAGAGACCTTCAAAGTAAAACAGGAAACACATAACACAGACTCACATGCAGGCACTACAGAGGGAACAGAGACGTGGGACCAGGGCAGACACAAACACTGACTGAACACGGGGATATAGGAACTAAGGATACACAGAGACGCGAACTAGACAAGGGGATACAGGTGATAGGGGAGACAGAGCAACTAAAGAAGACAGAGACATAAACCATAAGACAGAACTCAAAGAAACCAAAGACTAAAAAGTATAAATAATATAATAAACTCAAATACCCTGGGTCAACGACCCAGGCATCCTAACACAGGGGTCTTTTTGTCCCTCTGTGGGGGGATACTCCCACTGGGTTTAAATCTGGGACTCTCCGCCATTTGACCTTAGAACTGAAGAAGCTTCTCGGATGAGAGGTGAAACATCTTCAAGCAACTTAAAGAAGTCCAGACGCTTTTCTTTGAAAGCTCCTTTGACTACGATGACCTGGATGACTGAGAACCTTCACAGACCAATTATATTTATATTAGAATGTGGCAGACCACTAGGTGGCTCCACTCACACCCAGGGTTAAGGGAAGTGTTGGAGTGGAGTTTTGGCACTTTTTGTATGTGGAGTTGTTGTGAAGCCGTTAATAAAGAAGTTGAAATGAGACATATTGAGACTTGTCGTCTTTACATACCTCCGCATTGGTGACCCCTGTGGCGAACATGCTAAGGTTCGTAGACGAAGCCAGGGAGCATCAGCTGCCACTGGACTTCCACCTCCGCCTATGGCTGCGTTTCCTGTGGCGCTTAAGCTGCTGGATTTCTGGCTTCACAACCCTCTTCATGGTTTGTGGACATAGAAACTCACTTTGTTTCAGCCAACGATATAAAATACCACTATGTGGTGGCCTCGCTTGATCTGCTGTCCACCTGTGATGACTCTCCTCCAGGACCCCCCTGCAAATACACCGCCCTCAAGGCGCTGCTGTGGCGTTACTCCCTCTCTGACGCTGAGCGAGCAGAGAAACTTCTCTCTCTTGCGGGCCTGGGTGATGGTACCTCTCTCGAGTTCATGGAGTGCATGCTGTCCTTACTGGGCATGGATAACGGAGGATTCCTCTTCATCCACCTCTTCCTCCAACAGCTGCGGGCTCCAGTGCGCACTGCCAACTCCCCGCTATTGGCCACGAAGGATTACCGGTCCCTTGCGGAGGAGGCGGATCGCATCCTCCTGGCTACCAGGAGCTTCGGTGTCCAGGCGATTGTTCCGGACTCACCAGCGGCTTCCCCCGCCCCCCACGGATACTCCAGGGCCCCTTCAACTCGTCGATGGTGGCTGGGATCGCTGCATGGCAGCACCGTGGAAAAGGGCTGTGTCAGCGTTTTGGAGCAAAGGCATGGCACTTTCTGCCACCTTGCAGTTTTAAGACCCAGGGAAACGGGCCCGCCAGCGTTCTGTAGCGGCCCCGACTGCTGGCAACAAGGAAAGGCTGCTTTTCATAGAGGACTCACCCTCAGAGAAATGTTTTTTGGTGGACTCCAGCTCACAGAAGAGCCTTCTTCCCCCGCCTGGCTTGGACAAGGTAGCCGAGGGCTGCAAGCCACTGCTAACTGCTGCTAATGGCTCCCCCATCAAAACCTTCGGTGAAAGGTTGGTGACTGTTTGTTTTCATGACAGGGAATTTCAGTAGTTACTGCCAACTCTGTGCCTATAATAGGCTTTGTGCTCACGGACTGCTGGTTGATGTTGCTAACAGACATTTAATTGACGCGTCTTCATTACCCTGTTTGACTCGGCGTACTCAGCCCATTGTGCATGCTAACTCACTAGCTTCGGGTAACGCTTTTCAGTGTTTGCTTTCTGAGTTTCCCTCACTGACTGTCCCCACTTTCTTGAGCACTGTGACGAAGCAAGGGGTGGAGCATTACATAACTACAATAGGGCCCCCGGTGTTCGCATGCACATGCCGCCTTGACCCTGCCTGGGCTTTCCTGTTACACATGGTGCACAAATCTGATGGTTGATGGCGACCTTGTGGGGATTTCCGCCATCTCAATAATGTCACAGAAAATGATCGTTATCCCATTCACCACATCCAAGATTTTTCCGCCCATCTTGCGGGGACCTCGGTTTTTTTCGAAGATTGATTTGGTACGGGGATATCACCAGGTTCCCGAGCGCACTGAGGAAGTCCCCTAAACCGCCGTCATTACACCTTTTGGCCTTTTCGAGTTTCTGCACATGCCTTTCGGCCTGAAAGGTGCCACCCAAACCTTCCAGCAGTTGATGGGCTTGGTATACTGGTGGCTAGCAGCTCAAAGGAGCAACACATGTTCCATCTGCGTCAGGTTTTTCAGCGTTTGGCAGAGCATGGACTGATCATTAATCCATCTAAATGCCAGTTTGGGTTGCCGTTTCTTGACTTTCTGGGGCACCGTATTTCCACCGAGGGCGCGGTTGTGTTGCCTGACAAAGTCCGATTCGTTTCAGACTTTCCGTGTCCCACATCTGTTAAGGCACTGCAGGAATTTTTGAAGATGGTGAATTTTTACAACCGTTTTCTCCCCAGAGCGGCGCATCTGCTGCAGCCCCTTTACGGGGCGTTGAAAGGTAAGAAGGCTAATGACTGTGTTGACTGGTTTCCGGAACGCATCCAAGCGTTTTCTGATGCTAAGTCGGCGTTAGCTAATGCTGCCCCTCTGGCCCACCCATCCCCGTTGGAACAGTTCACGTTGACCACTGATGGGTGCGGTGCTGGAACAGCGAATCTCAGGTGTCTGGCAACCACTCGCCTTTTTCAGCTGTACACTACGAGACAGCGAGCGCAATTGCAGCGTTTTTGACAGGGAGCTACTAGCTCTCCACCTGGCGACCTGTCATTTCCTTTTTTTTTCTCGAATATCGTCACTTTACCACGTACGTGGACCACAAACCCTTGATGTTTGCAATGTCCAAAGTTTCTGACCCAGCAGCGCCAGTTTCTGCAGCCATTTCTGAGTTCTGGTAAGTCCAATCACGTCTGACTGTTTGTCCCATGCGCTGGTTTCTCATGCTGGAGGACAGGCAGGATGGCGGTACTCTACTGGTCTGTGACGTTTCCTCCTGCCGCCATCACCCGGTAGTTCCCGTTTCATGGTGCCGTCTCTATCTTATCCGGAGGTCCGGGCCTCTGTCAAACTGGTCAGCTCTAAGTTTGTTTGGCCAGGCCTTTGCAAATCGGTGAAGGAATGGGCGGCGGCGTGCATTCCTTGCCAGCGTGCAAAGGTTTATAAACACACCAAGGCACCACTGGAGCAGTTCCTCATCCCCAGCAAATGTTTTGATGATGTGCATGTTGATCTGGTGGGTCCCCTGCTGCAGTCACAAGGTTTTACGCACCGTTTGACTATTATCGACTGCACCACCCGGTGGCTGGAGGCAGTCCCCCTGGCATCCACTACAGCAGCAGTGGTGGCCAAGGCATTTTTGTTGACTTGGGTTTCGCGTTTCGGCCCCTCACGGACATTACCGCAGACAGAGGTCCCCAGTTTGTGTCAGAGCTTCGGTCCGCTATGGCTGACCGACTGGAGGTTAAGGTCCACTGCACAACTGCGTACAACCCGGAAGCCAATGGGATGTGTGAGCGGTTCCACAGGTCGCTTAAGGCTGCTTTTCATGCTTCCTTAAAGGATGGCAATTGGGTTGACTGCCTCCCATGGGTTTTCCTTGGGCTGCGCTCTGTGGTTAAGGAGCATCTTGGTGCGTCCCCAGCTGAACTGGTTTTTGGTCAGCCCCTCTGTGTGCCTGAGGAATTCTTGCCCGAGAACCCAGGCCCCTCGCTGTGGCCGCCCTCCTTCCACGGGGTTAACTGACTCTGGTTTTCCCCCCAGGAGCACCCCGCCCAACCAACGGTGTTTGAAATTCCTCCTGCCTTTCCTGCTCGCCTACACCAGCCTCATTCACAGGATGACCTTCCTCTGCCAGTTTTCTCCCTCCCAGGTTCAGTCGTTCTGGCCGTTTGCCTAGGCCCAGGGTCCTGGACTGAAAAGAGACCCTGCTGGGTTTTCGGGGGGTGGGGGTATGTGTGGCAGACCACCAGGTGGCTCCACTCACACCCAGGATTAAGGGAAGTGTTGGGGTTGAGGTTTCACGCTTTTTGTAAGTGGAGTTGTTGTGAAGCCGTTAATAAAGAAGTTGGAGTGAGACATATTGAGACCTCTCCTGTCGTCTTTACATACCTCCACAAAGACTACTTTTATTTAAGTGCTTTACCCCACTTACAATGAAAATAAAAAATCTTGTTCATGACCTGTGTAGTATGTTAACACTATTGGAAGAAAAAAAACTTGAACTCCAGTTTTGAAAACACAACTCTTTTTTTTTTTTTTTTTTTTTTTTATAAAGCTCTGACTTGTATTATCAGTATGAGTATGTGGTCTGGGAGAGAGTCCTGTAACTCTGTCTGCAAAATACAGTATATGATGACCAATGACTGTGAAAGCTGCTAAATCTGCCTTCCTATCAGGTCTTATTTTGACTAATTGCCACAAGCCCGTGCCCTTTTTAACATTTTAACCCTGTGATTAATCCTTGTGCCATTGCATAAAAGGAGGCTTCTCTAGCCCTTTGTGAAAGTTTTTTAAGGAATTTTATTGATAAAATCACTACTTTAAGGGCCCCATTTTTATCAGTAGTCTCACATCAAGTTCCAGTTTCTAAATGCTCTGCTGTCTTTCAGCAGTTTGAGCCTGTGTCTCTTTCGGATGTAAAGGAAATAATTGACCACTTAACAATCTCCAACTCACATGTTATTCTTCCTGCCCGTATTTTTAAGGAAGCGCTGAATACTATTGGGTCTTATATTTTATTAATATTGAATGCATTACTGTCCTCAGGCTGTGTACTGACTGCCTTCAAGCATGCTGTTGTTCAACCCATTATTAAGAAAAACTAATCTTGACTCCAGTGTTCTTTCAAATTATATGTTGATTTCTGGAAAAAGTGGTCTGTAAACAACTTCAGACCTTCTTAGATACCAAAGGTATTACTGAAAAGTTCCAGTCTGGCTTCAAGCCTCAACATAGTACTGAGACAGCTCTGTTAAGAGTTTTTAATGATGTCCTTTTATCCACTGATTCAGGTTGCGCTGTAGTTTTAGTCTACTGGATCTGACTTCTGCGTTTGACACAGTAGATCATAACATTCTATTATCAAGGTTAGATCAAATAGCTGGTCTTAAGGGCACAGCCTTATCATGGTTTAAATCTTATCTTTCAGAGAGCTCATTCTCTATCACTATGGGGCAATACTCCTCCTCCTCTGCTCCTTTTCTCTGTGGTGTGCCCCAGGGGTCTGTTTTGGGCCCTATGTTATTCTCTCTGTACATGTTGCCCTTGAGATCTATTTTCCAAAGATATAATATTTCTTGCCATTGCTATGCCAATGACATTCAAATTTCCAAACATTGATTCTGTTCATCTGGACGTAGCTGTCACAAACTTGTAGTAGGGACTCAAGAGAAGAGCGGTTTGACGTCTCCAAAAACTATTTACAGCACCAGTGCACGATATATACAGTGAAGGGAAATCCAAACTCCAGGGAATCACGGGGAAGCTCTCTCACACTCGCTCACGTCTTCTTGCCCAAACTTACACACGCTCACACGGCAGGGAGGTCACAGGTCCGGGGAGGAAAGTCTGTAGCAGAGGAAAGGGAAGTCACTCACGAATCACAAGAATACTAGGCACAGGTTCACAGGAGCTGGGAGAATCACTGACGTCTGTAGTACAATCATCCAGCGACGAGAAGATCTGTGTACCAGCCTCAAATAGTGCTCCAGGTGATGACAGCTGATTGTTGTCAGGTGTGTGAGCCAATGGCGGGAGCCCACAGTGAGCTCCGCCCAGGGAGGGAGAGAGAGAGAGAGAGAGAGAGAGAGAAGGAGAAAACCAAACAAACACATGCAGCCTTGTGGGGCTGGCCGGGCAGGCACGGAAACCAAATTAGAGAAACAAGTATCTACTGTGGTTAAATCTAGCTTCTATCAGCTACATCAGATTTCTAAAGCTAAGTCTTTTCTCTCCCCCAAGGACCTTGAAAAGCTTATTCATACATTCATTACCTCTAGACTGGACCATTGTAACTCCCTTTATTTAGACCTCCCTCACTCCTCTCTCTACCGTTTGCATTAGTACAGAACGCTGCTGCACGCCTTTATCGGGTGCCAGAATGCATGATCATATGACTCCGGTTTTAGCTGCCTTACACTGGCTTCCTGTGAAATTTTGCATTGATTTTAAAATTCTTTTACTCACTTATAAAATCTTAAACAACACTGCCCCTAGCTATTTAACAGAACTTCTTCATTTGTATAATCCTAAAAAAGCACTAAGATCTTCAAACCAGATGCTCTTAATGCAACCCAAGTCTAGGCTGAAAACAGGAGGTGATCGTGCCTTTGCTATTGCAGCACCTAGACTGTGGAACAATCTCCCTATTGCCATTCGCTCTTCTGAGTCTATTCAGTCTTTTAAATCTCACTTAAAGACTCATCTTTTCACTTTGGCGCTGACTTAAGATAGTTTGACTATCATTTGGTTGGCTTCTAAGTTTGTCTTGTCTTGTGTTGCTGTTTGGTAAATTTGTCTTATTTTATTTATTTCCTAAATTGTGAAAAACTTTGATCAAAACTGTTGTTTTTAAATGTACTATATAAATAAATTTCGGTTTGATTTTTGATTTTAATGTTGGACAATTAATTATATAGCTACTTCTTCAAAAAAAGTTACTGGGTTTTGCAAACAACAAAGTTTTTTGCATCTATTTACCTAAAAATGCAGCCAAGGTGTTTTTAAATAAACACTTCAAACTATTTACAGAACAATCAGCTGTTCTGCATCAAATCTGATGCCACACAAATTATTTGTGCCACTCCAAAAAATAATTTCTGTCTACTATGAGATGAAGGAGAACAACAGTCTGATACCTGCAGGCCTGACAGCAGCAGATGTGTCACTGCTGTAACACCTGTAACACTCAGCAGTCGCCTCATTGTTCTGACACACACAACAACACTACTGACTACACTACACACTAACTACACACTAACTACACACTAACTACACAAGATTTGCGCTAAACGTCGCAAATCTTTCACATCTCAAAACACCGCCGTCACTCCTAAAACTTCCCCCTCCCTAAACAACTAAATGCCATGTTGCCATATCATTAGTTGGGGGGGCCGTCCTGGAGGTTGACAGCACAGCACTTCATAGTTCAATGGGTCAGGGGGCTGACCACGTGGAAGGTGGCGAAGCAGGTATGGCTGGCCACACTCGAGCGGCTTGGCAAGCGGGTGGCTTGGCTGGTGGCCGTCGGCGACGTGGGCGAGACCCGTCGGGCGGCTTGGCTGGCGGCCGGCGGCGACGTGGACGAGACCCGTCGGGCGGCTTTGCTGGCGCCCGTCGGCGACGTGGACGTGACCCTTCAGGTGGTTTGGTGGGTTTCCGTGGACCGGATGTTTTGACAGGCCCTGGAAACAGCCATGCTGGACGTGGACGTGGCTTGGCAGGCGAGACGAGCAGAAGCAAAGCCGGACCATGCGTGGCTGAAGCCGGACCAGGTGAAGGCAGACCAGGCGAAGCTGAAGCCGAAGGCGAAGGCGAAGCTGAAGGTGTTTCTTCTTCACTCACTATGTGTTAATAGACCTCTATGCACTGAATCATACCTGTTATTAATCTCCGTCACTCTTCCACAGCATGTCTTTATCCTGTCTTCCTTCTTTCACCCCAACCGGTTGCAGCAGATGGCCCCGCCCCTGCCTGAGCCTGGTTCTGCCGGAGGTTTCTTCCTCTTTTTCCTTCCCACTTTTGCCAAAGTGCTTGTTCATAGGGGGTCATATGTTTGTTGGACAAAGAAGTGGATAAAGTCCATGAAACATTAAGCTAACATCTTATCAGGAACTTTAAAGGTGATGCTGTTGAGTCTGCATGAAACCTATTTTTGTCCACTTAGTTTCTGCTTTCAGTCAGCCAGGTGAAGGCTGTCTGCTTTTGCTTCTTTCGAGTTATCTGTGCTGCTGACAGACAGATTGCTTCAGGTTCTGACGTGGACTAGATGGACAGAAAGGTCAGTTGTCCACGACCCCATTGTAATACAATGATATCTAATAAGGAAAACAGGATTGCTTGCTTTTTCCCACAAAGGATGGGGGAAATGAAAAGTACAGACTGATGACAGTATCAGAGCTACAAAACCATTATCTCCATTAAATCCTCCCAGTGTGATCCACTGTGTGTGAACTGGTAACCACGCCAGCCACAGCCACAGAGAGAAGATAGGAGAGACATTATAGGACCAATCAACCAATTGCCTTCTCGAAGGCTTTTGTAGTCCTTTCATCAGATCGATTTGGCTGGCCCCTAGAGGCACAGCTCATTTGGCACATGATGCACCTACCGACTCTTCTCTACCTGTCATCATTTACATTTTGATAGGTCTCCGCTTATGATGAATACTGATTTTTGTCAAGGTCAAAGCAACAACACCTGCATGAAGATATGAGCAGGAAGGAAGAGGATAAATCAGTGTTGTTGGTGATGGAGGAGGAGGACGGGAGGGGGCAGAGAATGAATGACCAAGTCATGATGAGTGGATAGCTGAAACTGAGAAACTGAGGTGGGATGAAAGGGATGAAAGAAGTAAATAAGTGGATGGAGCAAAGCCAATAAGCATGGAAGTCTAAGTTCTGTTGTACAAAGAAAGGACAGGGATCAAGAAAAAGATGCTGCATAATTGCTTTTGTTGATGACTCAGTTTATGGAGACAGTGATGCCAGATGCATGTGTGGGTCGTGATAATGAAAGCTGCTTTCCACTCTGCTCCAGTCAGCGAGATGAGTACTCTACAAGGTTAGTAGAACAATTTTTAAAAGCAACACCTACTCCTAACAAAACGCACCATGAAATGAACTTATAATAAAATTTGAGGAGGAGAGTAAAACAGCTTTTTGTATTTAGTAATGATCTTGATAAAGTTTGTCTGGTAAATGCAGATATATTAGACTTGAATTTTATATTTTTAAGGCTGATGTTGTTAGTTCAAGGAACCAAATGGTCACATAGTGTCATGGTTCTGGGTCGGTGACCCAGTGTTTTTGATCTTTGTACTCTTATTTTTGATATTATGAATTATGACAGTTTGTGTTTTGGTTTCCCAGTGTTTATTCTGTGCTCCCTCTGTTTTCCGTCGTCCCTGCCTGTGCATCTCCTCTACTGTAGTCAGGTCTCTGTGTTAAGCCCGCGTCTCTGAGTCTGTGTCTTTGCGTGTGTGTTTCCTGTTTTATTTTGAAGTTCTGTGTCTGATCTCAGTGTGTTCAGTTTACGCTTCCTTGTCTCGTCAGTTCTGATTTCCCCCAGCTGTGCTCTCCTTCTGTGTCTCATTCCCCTCGTTACTTCCCAGTGTATTTAAACCCTGTGTTTCTCTCAGTCAGCGTTGCGTTGTCCCTCTTGCTGTGTGGAGCTCCCTGTGAGTTTTAGTTTGTTGTGTCCCAGTTTAGTTTACTTTGTATGCCCGTTTTTCTGTGACCAGCAAATAAAGCTGTGGTTTTGAGTTCATCCCTTCAGTCTGTGAGTCCTGCACTTTGAGTCCTCATCTCCTGCCTGCCACACAGCGTTTCATGACACATAGACTGAATGCTTGGTAGACTTTGTCCTTTTGATAAAGCTTATGGTTAGGGCTGGATCACGTGATCCTCATCCTTTCCTTAGTTTCACTGTGGTAGGTCAAGGCTGCTGGGGGCTCCCATGGTACACTGACTGTTTTTACTTCGCTCCCCTTTTTTCTCTTACGGTGTGTTTGTACACTCCACATTTAATCATTGGTTTTATTAATCTCGGCCTCTCGTCCACTGTGTCTTTTTTCTTGTCTCCCTCCCCTCACCACTAACCGGTGAGATGGCTCCCCCCTCCGTCAGGCTAGTTCTACCGGAGATTTCTTCCTGTTAAAAGGGAGTTTTTCTTTCCCGCTGTCACTGAGTGCTTGCTCATAGGGGGTCGTTTGACTGTTGCGATTTTCTCTGCATTATTGTAAGGTCTTTACAATAAAAAGTGCCTTGAGGCAACTGTTTTTGTGAATGGGCAATATATTAAAAAAATTAATTGAACTGAAATTACTCACAGACAGCAGCAATAAGCACCTTTATTTCTGATTTGCCAATGGCATCAAAAAAAGTGTGAGCCAATCGACAGCAAGAGGTTTTATGACACAGAGTCAAGTGGATTTTTTTGCTGAAACTGAAGTATTGTCAGCTCTTGTATTCACATTGTGTGAAATGACATCTTTGTATGTAATCGTGGCACCAGAAGACTTTGGTGTTATGAATGCATGAAGTTAGCCTTTGATAAATTTATAGGTAGAATCTGAATTTTGCATCTGTTAAGCAGTGGCCCGATGGGTCTCGCCCACATCGCCGCCAGCCGCTTGCCAAGCCGCCCGAGTGTGGCCAGCCATACCTGCTTCGCCACTGCCACCTTCCACGTGGTCAGCCCCCTGACCCATTGAACTATGAACTGCTGTGCTGTCAACCTCCAGGACAGCCCCCCCAACTAATGATATGGCAACATGGCATTTAGTTGTTTAGGGAGGGGGAAGTTTTAGGAGTGACGGCGATGTTTTGAGATGTGAGAGATTTGCGACGTTTAGCGCAAATCTTGTGTAGTGTAGTCAGTAGTTTTGAAATTTGATTCAGAACAGCTGATTGTTCTGTAAATAGTTTTAAATGTTTCTTTATAAAACCGCCTTGGCTGCATTTTTAGGTAAATAGCGGCAAAAAACTTTTCTGAAGAAGTAACTATATAATTAATTGCCCAACATTGGTCATCAGTGTTGGGAAGGTTACTTTTAAAATGTATTCCATTACAGAATACAGATTACATGCCCCAAAATGTATTCTGTAACGTATTCCATTACGTTACTCAATGACAGTAACGTATTCTGAATACTTTGGATTACTTAATATATTATCATGCTTTTTACAACTACGTGAATGTACTATTGCTGTGTGATTTATTACTATTACTGAAGGTCCGCGACTCCGAACTGTAGTAAAGGGACCTCTGACTAATACGGCGGGGTCCCTGTCGGCTCGTAGCCGAAAAATAGCTTTACTTTGTTGTCTGGGTCAACTTTTCTTGCGAGAGACAGAGAGAGGCGTTGAAAGGCTCCAACGGAACTTATTGTTTTCAGAGGAAAACACGAACACGGTGTACAGTCGAGTCTTAATAGCTTACTTACAACTGGGCTCGTCAGGCACTCTTCTTGGCTGCAGTGGTTATTATTATATTTACATGCTTCCAGCTCCCGTTTTTCCTCGATGACAACTCGTACCTTTCCACTCCCCTTTTTCTCCCTCCTCGCTCACAGACACATAACGTGTATGGCAGTCCATTCTCCCTGCAGCACGGACTACACTGCCCATGATGCTACATTCTTTAGAGCTATGCTTGTAGCATTCTGCCTGTTAGCTTAGCACAACAACAACAACAACGAAAAGGCGCTCTCTCACCCAGGAAACACACAGTCGCAGAGAGAGAGCATCGCCCTGTAACCATGGCAACCGTAACGCTGCCGCCTGGAACAACAGAACGTAGCTGTCAAACAAAACCCAAACAGTCCTGACCCGCGACAAAATGAAACAGGAAAGTACCGCAGTGTAATCCATTTATTTCAACAAAGTAACTGTATTCTGAATACCACCTTTTTAAACGGTAACTGTAACGGAATACAGTTACTCATATTTTGTATTTTAAATACGTAACGGCGGTACATGTATTCCGTTACTCCCCAACACTGTTGGTCATCATATACTGTATTTTGCTGACAGAGTTACAGGACTCGCTCCCAGACCACAGACTCATAATACAAGTCAGAGATTGTTATTTTTACTTCCAATAGTGTTAACATACCACACAGGGTAGACAATCCAATCCAATTTTATTTGTAAAGCACTTCAAAATACCCAGCACAGGCCCAAAGTGCTGTGCCGAAAATAAGTTAAAAACAATAGAATTAAAAAAAACCCAGCAAAAATAAATAAATAAAACACACAGTACATAAAAATTAAAACAGCCCTATATTTAAAAAAACAAAACAAGATAAAACAGCATAGAACTAAAAACAACTAAAATAAAACAAAAAAATAAAAACCATCATCTCACGTGGTGTCAAAGGCCAGGGTAAAGAGGTGGGTTTTCAGGAGTGACTTAAAAACAGGTAAAGAACTGGCCTGTCTGATCTCTAAAGGAAGCTCGTTCCACAGTTTCGAAGCTGCTAGAGCAAAAGCACGATCTCCTCTAAGTTTACGCCCAGTCCTGGGTATCTTCGGGAGCAGCTGATCAGCTGACCTGAGAGAGCGGGTGGGTGTATAAGGCTGTAGCAGCTCAGAGAGATAAGATGGAGCTAGGCCATGGAGAGCTTTAAAAGCAAATAAAAGAATTTTAAAATGAATCCTAAAAGAAATGGGCAGCCAGTGATGTGAAGCTAAAATAGGGGAAATGTGCTCAAACTTTCAAGTGCCACTTAAAAGACGAGTTGCGGCATTTTGCACCCTCAGTAAATTAGTAATGTATGAAGCACTGATCCCTATATAAAGGTCATTACAGTAATCCAGCCGAGTGCTAACAAAGGCGTGGATCGCTGTCTCAAAGTGCTGCCGTGAAAGAATTGGCTTTATTTTTGCAGCTGCCTGAGCTGAAAGAAGCTAGATTTTACCACTGCCCTAATCTGACTGTCAAACTTCAGTTCACAGTCCACTTTGACCCCAGGTTTGTGACAGCTGGTTTAACATGCTGGGCAAAGGAATCTAAATATTGGGGGTCTCAGCGGGGCTACCAAAAACCATCACCTCTGTGAGCACGAGGAGAGATCTGAGCCCTTGTGGAGGAGACCTTCTCAATAAATAAAAAAAGTGTAAAAAGTTTTCACAGGCTTCAGACGAGGGCTCGATACAGTCAGTATGCGGTGCACTAAAAAACAGTTTAATAGTTTTAAATAAAACACGCGGGTTGTGACAGTTTGACAGAATAATGTCAGGTAAGTGTTTTCTTTTGGCATCTTTTACAGTTTTTTGATATTGACGCCAACAGTTCTTTAGCAAGGAAGGAAGGACACTTGTAGTTTGTCCTTTTTCCACTTGAGCTCAGCTCGATGGAATTTTGATATATTTGAAATCAGCATCACCAGTGTGTGAATGGGTGGATGACTGGTTGTGTAAAGCGCTTTGGGGTCCTTAGGGACTAGAAAAGCGCTATACAAATACAGACCATTTATTTTAGAGATGTTGCGCAAATGGAAGAAAGCGGTCTTACATATTTGTTTAATATGTGCGTTGAAGGACATGTCCTGGTCAAATGACTCCAAGGTTGCTCACAGCGTTACTGGAGGCCAAGGTAATGCCACCCAGAGTAAGAATCTGCTTAGATACCATATTTCTAAGATTTTCAGGGCCTCTATGGAGATGGGTTTTTGGGGGGTAGCAGGAGGAGAGAAGCTGCAGAGAGGCGTGTAAGACTGCAACTCTGCTTCCTGGTCCCAACTCTGGATAGTCATATTTTGGGGGGTTTAATAAATTTGTCCATATTTCTAGAAATGAGAGCTGCTCCATCCAAAGTGGGATGGATGCCGTCTCTCCTAACAAGACCAGGTTTCCTCCAGAAGGTTTGCCAATTATCTATGAAGCCCACATCGTTTCTGGGACACCACTCAGACAGCCAGCAATTTAAGGAGAACATGCGGCTAAACATGTCACTCCTGGTCTGATTGGGGAGGGGACCAGAGAAAACTACAGAGTCCCACATTGTTTTGGCAAAGTTGCACACCGATTCAATATTGATTTTAGTGACCTCCGATTGGCGTAACCGGGTGTCAACCACGGTAACCACGAGTTCTTTCCACTTCTTACTCCTGTTCTTAAACCCTGGAACACTTGAAAACCCTGTGAACATTTTATATATAAATCGTTTGTTATCCATCTTATGCTTCTTTTAAAGAAGTCTAAACTGATTTTTATTTTTTCATTTTTTTTGGCGTGATGCTTTTTCAAGTGGCAATTCAAACCCTTGCTGAAGCTTTTATAATGGAAATTCGAAGATTTGTGATATGGCTCAAGAAAAAGGTCAGTTATTCGGGAGGCTAATCATCATAGGCAAATTTTTTTTATTCTGTGCAAAACAATAATTTATGCTTTCTAAATAAAACTAACTTCTAAACTGTGTTTAGAAATTATATATTGAAAATCCCTTTCTCTGTTAAAAAAAAAAAGCACTTGGGAAAATAACAAAGCAACAGAGATTTTTCTGTTTTGCCAACTCACAGGATTGTTAGTGAGCTGCAGCTGGGTAAATTCGCCTGCAACAGCTGTAATTATAGTCAGTGAAATTAAGGATCAAAAAATAAACTTTTACACTGCTAATCATGATTAAAATTGCTGCTCTGGGGTTTTGGAAATTATACTTTTCTGAATTTAGACTCAAAAGTGTTTGCAACCCCAGAGCATTGGGGAGCACTTGGTTTATCACATTATGGCTCATTAATTTGAATCACCAAAAATTATGAGGAAATTTCACCTGTAAGTAACTTTCATCTTAACACCCACTGCTTCCTAATATATATTCCAGTGCTTTGATGAATATGCACATGATATTATAAATATCTCATCACTGCTTATCTTTATTGCCTGCATATGAACGCACATTAAGAGACACCTTCAATTTTTTTGTGCATAGTTTAACAACAATTGTAACCCTCGTGATAAATATCAACATTTTGATGGATGTTGTAGCTGCTATTATCATGAAGAACAATAAACACACACACATTTATCCACACCCTCCCTGTCACTGCATAGCCTTTAGTTTGATTGTGTAATCTAGCTCCATTACAGTCTCCTGCTGTGGAAGTCATCTCAAGGTCTTCTTTAAATTTTTCCCCTTCATTAATTGTAGCGTCCATGTGAAGACCCGAGTCAAGTCCCCAACAGTTCGTTTCACAACATTTAACAGCCGCTGTGTTCCAGTGGCTGATTCTGCTATTACGCCTCTTATGTTTTTGTCATTACAGCTGGAGCACTGCAGCGGGAGGACAGCAGGACTCTTGTTATGCTGCAGGTCTGGTAAATATAACATGTAATATTCCAAAAAGACTGGAACACATTTTTCATAGTGAAATGGACTGGTTCTTTTATAGGGCGTTTCTTCTCTATCTGAGCACTCAAAGCGCTTTATACAACTAATCATTCACCTTATCACTTTTTCTAAACTATTAAGTGCTTATTGTCTAACATTCATACATATTCACACTCCGATGGATCGGAGAGCAATATGGGGTTTTATTGCTGTGACAGCTTCAGTTCAATTCAATTTAATTTTACAGGGAGTGCAGAATTATTAGGCAAATGAGTATTTTGTCCACATCATCCTCTTCATGCATGTTGTCCTACTCCAAGCTGTATAGGCTCGAAAGCCTACTACCAATTAAGCATATTAGGTGATGTGCATCTCTGTAATGAGAAGGGGTGTGGTCTAATAACATCAACACCCTATATCAGGTGTGCA
Source organism: Diplotaxodon limnothrissa (assembly GCF_057381915.1). Lineage (NCBI taxonomy): Eukaryota > Metazoa > Chordata > Actinopteri > Cichliformes > Cichlidae > Diplotaxodon > Diplotaxodon limnothrissa. The sequence goes on along the minus strand of NC_140612.1, from coordinate 582,057 downwards.
TAATTATTAGCCAACGTCCTTTCCTTTGGCAAAATGGGTCAAAAGAAGGACTTGACAGGCTCAGAAACTTCAAAAATAGTGAGATATCTTGCAGAGGGATGCAGCAGTCTCAAAATTGCAAAGCTTCTGAAGCGTGATCATCGAACAATCAAGCGTTTCATTCAAAATAGTCAACAGGGTCGCAAGAAGCGTGTGGAAAAACCAGGGCGCAAAATAACTGCCCATGACCTGAGAAAAGTCAATATTTCAGAGCTGCAACATCACTGGAGTGCCCAAAAGCACAATGTGTGCAATACTCAGAGACATGGCCAAGGTAAGAAAGGCTGAAAGACGACCACCACTGAACAAGACACACAAGCTGAAACGTCAAGACTGGGCCAAGAAATATCTCAAGACTGGTTTTTCTAAGGTTTTATGGACTGATGAAATGAGAGTGAGTCTTGATGGGCCAGATGGATGGGCCCGTGGCTGGATTGGTAAAGGGCAGAGAGCTCCAGTCCGACTCAGACGCCAGCAAGGTGGAGGTGGAGTACTGGTTTGGGCTGGTATCATCAAAGATGAGCTTGTGGGGCCTTTTCGGGTTGAGGATGGAGTCAAGCTCAACTCCCAGTCCTACTGCCAGTTTCTGGAAGACACCTTCTTCAAGCAGTGGTACAGGAAGAAGTCTGCATCCTTCAAGAAAAACATGATTTTCATGCAGGACAATGCTCCATCACACGCGTCCAAGTACTCCACAGCGTGGCTGGCAAGAAAGGGTATAAAAGAAGTAAAACTAATGACATGGCCTCCTTGTTCACCTGATCTGAACCCCATTGAGAACCTGTGGTCCATCATCAAATGTGAGATTTACAAGGAGGGAAAACAGTACACCTCTCTGAACAGTGTCTGGGAGGCTGTGGTTGCTGCTGCACGCAATGTTGATGGTGAACAGATCAAAACACTGACAGAATCCATGGATGGCAGGCTTTTGAGTGTCCTTGCAAAGAAAGGTGGCTATATTGGTCGCTGATTTGTTTTTGTTTTGTTTTTGAATGTCAGAAATGTATATTTGTGAATGTGGAGATGTTATATTGGTTTCACTGGTAAAAATAAATAATTGAAATGGGTATATATTTGTTTTTTGTTAAGTTGCCTAATAATTATGCACAGTAATAGTCACCTGCACACACAGATATCCCCCTAAAATAGCTCAAACTAAAAACAAACTAAAAACTACTTCCAAAAACATTCAGCTTTGATATTAATGAGTTTTTTGGGTTCATTGAGAACATGGTCGTTGTTCAATAATAACATTATTCCTCAAAAATACAACTTGCCTAATAACTCTGCACTCCCTGTATTTATACATCGCCAAATCACAACAACAGGCGCCTCAAGGCACTGTATATTGTAAGGTAGACCCTACAATAATACATACAGAGAAAGCCCAACAATCATATGACCCCCATGAACAAGGACTTTGGCGACAGTGAGAAGGAAAAACTCCCTTTTAACAGGAACTTATTTGTTTGCTGTCTGATTTTGTTGTAGTCAGTTATAAAATTTTGTAACCTTGGAATAAGCATTTCTTTCCATCCACAGAAGTCTACCTGACTAAATAAATGGGAAAGAGACACTCTATTGAGTACAAAATGATATAAAAGCTTTTATATAAAGAGTGTTTAATAGTGTGCACCACCATCCTTAATATTCTGGCTTTTGCACTTGCCTGATGTGGTTTTCCACCTGGAGTTTGCCTCAGGTTGTGGTTGTGTGCAGTGGAATCCAGTCTAGGTTTATTCACTTCAAAAAACAAAAGAACATAGGCATTGAAGAAAAAGGTCTTAAAACTTAAAACTCAAATGAAGTAGCTTAGAATATTGAAGAAATGATCTGGAGGACCACACGGGGAGGACACCGTCACCCTGTCTGTCACAGAGAGACCACCCCATTTACATTCTGTGTTATCTTTACCATAACAGACCAGCATTTGTGCAGTGCATCACCGCTCACAAGTGCACAAATCCACAGCACTGTCCACTTGGCTTCGCTCCCACAGAGAATTGAACCCTTAGGACACCTGCTGCACGTGGTGGGTCCACAACAGGACGGGACTCTGTTGCCTCTCAGTTTGCTCCCACCAAGGCCCCATGAACTAAGGACCAGCCACCAGTGGGGCCTCAGTAACCTTCTTTCCCTAACCCTTCTTTTGCTCCTCATATGGCCTCTTCCAGAAATAAATGGCCTTTGAGATTCTACTTAACTCCATAAATAAATAAGATTGAACTGATTTGAATCACTAAGGCACACAAGCACCTCCAACATGGTTATGTGGATATTTGCAGTATATAAATATACAGAGATAATAGATCTAGCACTATTGTGACTAACTGTCATATTGGGACAGCATCACAGTAATCGTGACTATGTCTATGAGGCAGCTGCCTGTGAACCCTGTGGTGGATTTACTATTTTCTACAAGGTCGACTATATAATCATACAAATGATGGCTATTTTCCTGATCATCATTTTAAAACCCTGTGAATAAGCTACTGCACACAGGAAGGATAAATGACAGGATGGAAAGTGCCGTGAGGTAAAGACATCACTGCACTACACGGGAGCAGTGTCATTTGCATCATGCATCTCTATTGTTTGCTTCCAGTCAGCATTCATCAGTCATGCCACAGCAGCCTTCAAGCTCAATAGAAAATGAAGGGAGCAGAGATTACTACAGAGTTTTGCAAGGTGCTGATAGGACGTAAACAATGTGGAGGGAAGAGGACTGAGGAGGAGGGACGGGGAGTCAAGTCATCACCCTACCATGTGCTCATGTATGCTCAGATAATTGTTTCTGTTCTGGGTGGAGTTTAATAAAACAATGAGTCTAAAAGTCTGATTATTTTTATCAGATGCATACAGTAATATTTAAAGAATTGGTTCTCAAGTAGCACTTTTTGTATTCAACCACTCAAAGCGCTTTATACAACATGCCACATTCACTTTTGTTTCTACCTCTAAATGATTAAACCACCAAATTTCTGATTAGAAGATGGCCTGCTCTACCTCCTGAGCCACAGCCAATGCTAAAGATAAAAGTGAGTAATATTTCTTTCTTTTCCCAAGGTAGAACACTGCACAGGCACACTGATGCATATAAACAAAGCTTAGCATATCAGCATCTTCAGTCAGTCAGCCAATAACTTTTAGTATTTCCGAATTAAACAGCTGACGAGGTTGCGTCATTGCAGCTCTGAAACTCTGGAACAGTCTATTTTAGAAGCCCGTTTCCACTATTTAAAAAAAAAGTATCCATAATTCAAAATTTAAAGTTATTTTTCTCGAAATTTCAACTTATTAACTCAAAATTTCGAGAAAAGTAACTTGAAATTTCGAGTTAGCGCTGCTAATCAGTAATCTATGTGAATGACGTAATTTACTTGTTACTGGAAGGATATGGCGCAGGGGAATGCACACTCAAAACCGGATCGTGAGCTACCAATGTACAGCAACAAAATGGAGAGTACGTTTGTTGAAAGTAACGCCATGTGATTCAGCTAGCAACACATGGATTTCAGCATTTGTGAAGCCATGCTGAAAATACTCAGCAATTTGTGCATTCATGACTGGCTGTATTACTGGTAGCTTAGCTGTAGCATTTGTAGCTGAGGGCTTCAGCTTCTGGGTAACAAAGAAATTACATCATTCACGTAGAATACTGATTGGCAGCGCCAATGGATCCTTTTTTTTGTGGTGGAAATGGGCTTCCAAAATCTTTCCTTATAGATCAGATCAGATTAGATTAGACCAGATTGGATTAGATCAAGTTCAATTGACAACTGCATCCTCTATAAACATGACTCCAGTATATCATTAAATAACTGTGAAACAAGCCCAACTCATCACCCCTCCTCCCCCATGTTTGGCAGTTGGTATGATGGATTTGTGCTGATAGGCTATAGTGCGGTGTGTGGGACCCAAAATAAAGTTTTCTTCGCTTGCAGGTGAGTGACTTTTGCTAGCAGTGTGAGCGTGGTTGACACTGGACTGGGACAAAAAATGGGCCCGGGCATTTTGACTAGAGACCGGCCCACCAGGTATTACAGGAAAAGCCATAAAGCCTTTGAATGAAAACAAACGCTGTTGTGACAGTGATGTACTGTCTTGTTGGTACATGTATGAGCTCTATACATTTTACATCAGATAAAAACTTTGGTTGTAAGATTCAGATAATTATTTAATAAAAGCGAGACATTTTCAATGAGAATAAGAAAGAAAAGTATTTCCTTGTCCCCCCCTTTCCCTGTTAATGCCCTACCTGCCCCCCTGGCAACACTTTGCTAGACCCGCCCCTGCACAGTTACCAGCTGTCAGCTACTGAGAAAAGGATCCTGGTGTTATTTGTCTCTCAGAAACAGTTCATAACTTCAACTCATTCATGTCACCTAAAAGGTAAACCTGTTTCTCCATCACCTGTTCAGCTCTGATGATTCAGTAAGGACATCTCCTGGTTTCATCTTCATGTTTCCCTCTCACCACATAACCAAACCGACATCATGACCAGCAGCTTTACAGCTGTGGCTCCAGCAAACATCAGCTGATACTAGAAATTAATATTAAATAAATTCTAACAACAGCTGATCAAGCTTTAACGTGCTGCTGTTGTTTAACGCGACAACCACTGGTTTCCTCTTTCTGGCGCAAAGTGGCGATAAACAAACAAGAGAGAAAAGCCGATCAGCTGATCATTGATCAGTTTCATGATTGAAGTAGAAACAGGAGAGAGAGGGTGAGAGGATGAGAGAAGAAGAGGCAGCTGTGCAGCAAAGACACAGAATAACTCCAGCTTTGTGTCTTTTTCATTGTAGCTGAAGTCCGGGACAAACTGTTCCTTTTCAGCTCAATACGCAACGCGTAATATTTTCTCTGAATACCAGACGATTCCATTTTTTACAGGACGGTTGGCAACTCTACTAACTAACCTTATGAATAAATCAAGTTCACTATCAGCAACATCATAGCACCCACCCAGTCATGCTAGCTAGCACGCAGTACGAGTTATTGTAACTGACTGTAAAAAGTCAGCACAATGAAAATAATCTCCACCTAAACTTGGTTCATATCTGACCCAGACAGACTGCAGGTCATAACTTCTTACCTGAAGTTCAGTTCACCTGACACTCGGACCGGCGGCCGCCTCGGGTCTCTCCTCCTGCCTCACCTTTCCCTCATCCACCTGCTGGCCTCCACCACTTGCTAATGTTACTGAATCTGTGGAAGCTCCGCCATAGCCTCCACCAAACAAATGAGTTATTTTTACACATCTGCCAGCATCTGGCCAATGCACAACCTTTCACTGTTTATACCGTTACAAAAAAACAAAAGAAACCCATCGACCCACCAGGCAAATGCCCGGTATGCCCAATGGCCAGTCCAGCTATGGGTTGACATATGACCTGGTCGCTGGGTTTTTCCTGTTTCCCTGGACATTACATGTTCTGTCCTTGGGGTGAATTTGTTGGGACCCCTGGAAAGATTGTTTCCCACTTGTGAATAATCCTTCTCATTATTGGAAGATGGACTTTAAATTGTTTGGAAATGGCCCAAATTGATTTTCTGAAATCACTGCTAATGTTTTGTCCTTGGGATTGTGTTAACACGTCAAAACACGTCCAGATCAGAAAACTGTTGTTACAGAGAGAGTCCGATTTACTGATTATCCCTGTTGTTATAACCTCAGGATAAAAATGCTCGGAAACTCACGTGCCAGTTTTAGGACGTTTACTGACCACTTTTAGAAACAACCACAGCTAGTCGCACACATACAGGAAAACTGTCCCACACATAACATTCCGGCAGGGAGAACCCTGAAAATCCTCTGAAGGTTCCGGGGTGCAACGCCCCCAAACATACATTAACAATAACACTGTCTATAACACCTGTAAGGGTATATTCTGATACTACGTACAAGAGAATACGGTGTCCTTTCTGTTTACCATGACTGCAGTTTGAAGCACCGCCATTTTTTGCTTTCATAACAGCTTTGGATATTTTCCTAATCAAAAATACAAACAAACTTGACAAATAGGTGGATCCTTTATTACTTAATAATACCTATAATGAACGTATTACAGAATATGTACAGGCCCCGCTGACTGGTAGTCTTGTTCTGCCTGGTAGTAGAGGTGGGAATCACCATACATCCCACGATACGATATTATCACAATACTTAATGTAACCGGTGTGATTCTGCGTTGTGTCTGATAAAAAAGGTAAAAGAAAGAAAGACCTCCAAGTAAATAATTTGCCCACTCCAGCTCCTCTCCCACAGGGGAATTGTAGAAAAAGGGCTGGCATTTATTTTTACATTAAACATAAAGTATGCATATACACGTAACATATTTGACATAAGATAAAACAAAAACAACAACATGAAATCCGACATACCTGATAAAAAAGGTAAAAGAAAGAAAGACCTCCAAGTAAATAATTTGCCCACTCCAGCTCCTCTCCCACAGGGGAATTGTAGGAAAAGGCGGGCTGGCATTTATTTTTACATTAAACATAAAATATGCATTTACACGTAACATATTTGACATAAGATAAAACAAAAACAACAACATGAAATCCGACATACCTGATAAAAAAGGTAAAAGAAAGAAAGACCTCCAAGTAAATAATTTGCCCACTCCAGCTCCTACGACCAAATACAAACAGTGGGGAAGAGGGTTAGCTCCACCCACCACAGCTCCCAAGCTAGCAAGGAGTATATATTCATGCCAGTATTTATGGCGCCTAAAACACATTTATGATACACACATACTACACACTTATAACATCTTACAAAAACAGGCTTAATAATGACAATAACTGAACTAACATCGCAATCATAAACATCAGGGTGGCTAAATATGAATTATGTGTGTTTCAGGGTGTTGGAAAGAAATGACACCCACCTCTCCCACAGGGGAATTGTAGGAAAAGGGGAGAGGCAAAAGGGGTACACTGTATTTATAGTATTGCACCAAAGAAGAAGAAGAAAAGAATGAGGAGGGGCTCTAACTGATAATGAACACAACTACAGGCTTGGAGGTCCTAAAAGTCAGGTATAAAAGGAGCAGTTTGGGGGTTTAGAACACATTTTGTGTAATTGTAAGAATGTGATTTATGACTCTGTTACATTAACGCACGATAGGGCTGGGCGATATGGCCTAAAATTCATATCGCGATATAATTTGAAGCATGTGCGGTAACGATATATATCACGATATATTCTTTTCTTCTGTATAACGTATTTTCCACACTATAAGGCGCACTTAAAATCCTCTAATATTCTCAAAAATCGAGAGTGTGCCTTATGTATGAATTCTGGTTGTGCTTACTGACCTCGAACCGATTTTGGCGTGCAGAAATTTGTTAAAAATGTTTTAGTACAACTTTGGTAAGCCACACTGCTTGATGGATTGTCAGAGCATTACGGCTGCTGTGGTGAGGAACTTCGCGGAGTAATCTGGGTCCAAAACTTCGTCCGTTTCAGGTCCCAAAGTCAAACGAACACTGAGAGTTAAAAACGGTCTAAATTATTTCATCTTTAATTAAATCATCAGCGTTCTGCTCTACCAGGTGTAACAATTAAGTTTAACATCCAGGCATCCATGAAAACAGAATTTATTACATTTAACGGAGTTAGAAGTTAGCAGGAAGTTAGCTCGCTAGTTTCCACCTAAACATTTCATAGCATGTTCTGACAGAGATTTTTGAAACTAATTCAAACGTACAGCTCTGCTGCCACTTCCAACATAAATGAAGACAGAAAACTAAACAGCAGTGGCGTTTGCAGGGTTACTGAAGTTGGACTACCTGGCATATAATGATGTGCTACGTGATTGCTAGCGACACAGCTATGTTAGCATAACATTAGCACAGTGAAGCTGGAGGATGAACGCCAACTTTTTTTCCACTCGATAAAAGTTAACGTGAGGGATTCTGGTGGTCAGGGACAAATGCAGTCGCATAGCAGGATGCTGTACACGGGCCAAACGTCAGTCAGGAGAACAACTGAGATTATTCATCCACAATATGAGGTTAGTCATTCATATACTGCAACAACATGGGAATAGAGCAGCTGCAGAGAATTCAACATTAATGAATCAATGTTACCGAGGTGGAGGAAGCGCAGTTTTTGGCTTCCCCCATATTTCAAAAGTGCTTCATCTCTTTGCTATGACTGTCGCCATAATTTGCAGATGATAATGGTTTTAGCCGCTGCAATGCTTTTGACCAAAACAGGCGCAGCTTGATGACATCATGCACTATCGCGATAGAGCGATATAGTCTAAATCTCTATTGTTGGCCAAATTTATAACATTTCTATTGTATATCGTTTATATCGCCCACCTCTAACGCACAATACGATATTATTGCAATATTTAAAAATATTTTGCGATATTCAGATTCTGTACATAAAGGTAAACTTGATCAATATTCATTTTATCTAATATCAAAGTCTCACACTCAGTCTTTCTCTCATGTCAGTCAGTTTTATTGTTGACAAACTGAACGGTTTGTATTACAGTCTAGTCCAACTTAACTGAATGCAACCATCTGGTACAATTACAGCTATTCTGAACTATGCAATTTATGAAAACTATGCAGCCCCTTCAGCAACTGAAGAATTTGAAAGTAAATTAAAACAAAATAATTTTACAATAAATAAAAAAGTTTTAAACTTAATTAAAATAAAACATGTCTTATATTAAAATAAGTAAACTGTCATGTTTATTGCTGCCAAAAAAACCGTTAAACACATTTGGACAGTGAAGGAATGTCAGGATTCTTGCTCAGAAAAAGGATCAACATGCTCTGAAGTCAGAGCATGTTCCAGTCCACGAAAAAATTGTTTGTAACAAAATATCGATTTCTGCTGTCCCTGTATCGATACATTATTAGCAAACAAAATATCACGATACTACACAGTATCGATTTTTTCCCCCACCCCTACCTGGTAGCAGGTTGGGCAGGACAGAACAAGCCCCACGAGGCCTGCTTTTGGCCATTTCGAGTGATATTACATTTTAATGATTCATATTTTGCCACAGATATAATGACCACCTCTCCCATAGTGAACCCGGGGCAGTTGCCTTTTAGAATAGCATAACATAAGCAGACATTTTGGATAATTCATATAAGCCATGCCTGTAGCAAGAGAGTCATGCACAAGGTCAAAAATCTATTTAGATGTTCCCTAGCAACTGGGCTGCCATGTAAAAAAAAAAACATACAAGAGTTACCATTAGGCTAAATAAATAATAAAAATGCTTTAAAATCTTATCTAGCTGCTAAAAGCTAAAAGAATTTCCAAGAGCTCTGTCTGTTTAGTTGGAGCTGGAGTGGGAATAATTTATAGTCTGTACGAGCAGACATGCTGATAAAAATCCCAGTCAGTGTTCTTAACTCTCCTCCAAATCAGGAACGCGAGTCTAAAGGAACACGAGCAGCTTGTCAACACTCTTCATTTCTGCCTTTGATGTCTCCCAGTTGATGAGCGGCGCGCTCGTCGGCTGCGATGACCCCGTCTCTGCTAACCTCTAAATGACTCTGGCGATCGCTGAGCTTCATCTAAAACGCAGCAGCAGCTGCATTAACACTGAAGAAGTCCTGAACGGTAATCACAGAAACACAGAGCTTCTCACTGAGAACAGATGCCTGTTATTCATCTTGGTCAAGTGATTCATAATCAAACATCACTGTTTAAAGGATTTGTAATAACAAATACTAATCAAACATTATTTGCCATCACCACATTATTGACCATAATTAAATCTCAGACCACATAACATCAGGACCACTGACAATGAACAGCAAGGTCATGTGACAGGCTGGCTATAAAGACAGTATGTGCAAGTCTGCCAGGCAGACCAAGGAGAGGGCTGACTGAAGCCCTTTATGCCCTTGTCCCAGATTTTGCACCTTATTTTAAAGCGTTTTAATCAGACACAGATGGAAGGTGGGATAAACATGGATACAACTGCTTTCATACTCTATTCATAAATACTTCCTGTTTTATGCGACAGCAGAATAAGAGGATAGAGGTGGCTTTAACAAATACATCACATCTCATTCATGTCATTTTACTGCACCTCCCTAAACACCAGCTGAATCAGAATTTGTCTTTCACGCCATTCTTGTTCCTCATTTTCTTCCATGAGGCAAAATTACTACAACTGTCTCAGGAGAATAATGATTTACTTATCACCATGGCAACGCTGACAAATCGCAACAGAGTGTTAAAAATACAAGTTGCATGTAGGTCACATGCTTCGACACGAGGATTTCCCAGATCCCAGTGGCCCACGTCGACACACAGACGCTTTCCTGAGCAGCTCGTGCTGCTTAGAAAAAACACCACAGACCTGAGTCACACATGATGGAAAAACTCAGACTGTTTGCACTCTCTGCATGTGTGCTGGTTGGAGATGTGATGAAAAAAACAAACATGTCAGCGGAAGATAAGAAAGTGAATTTCAAGGCAGCTGATGCCATCAGACAAGCAGGCAAATGCTAAAGCAGCATGAAAACAGGCTCGTAGTGCTGCTGATAGACAGGATAAGGGCAGCTGTGTGTGTGTGTGTGATTAGCCTGCTCAATCCACTCACCTCTCTGTCCCCACCAACAGCACATGCAAGCCAATGAAGGGAGAATCTGGGGGCCAATGATGGCGCCCCGTTACCATGCCAACCGGAGGCGGTGCTTTTCTATAAAAAGCCAGTAGTTATTTTACATAATTCCAGTCACTTTGGGTTTTCCACCCTGCTCCTTGAGACTAAGGAGCTACGTTACCGAAGCAGGTTTAAGGAGGCACGTCCAATTGCAGCAACCACGATGCCAGCGGCTCCAGCGTCAGCAGCCGTGTCATCTCCACAGGAATGGTAAATGCACTGATTCTTATACAGCGCTTTTCTACTCTCCCGGAGTACTCAAAGCGCTGCATACAACGTGCCTCATTCACACAATCACACCCATTATCTATACGTAGTGCTTTCTAAGTACACACACATTCATACTCCGATGGATGCATCAGAGAGCAAGTTGGGGTTAGTATCTTGCCCAAGGATACTTGACATGCAGACTGGAGAAGCCAAGGATCGAACCACCAACCTTCCGATCAGTAGGTGACCAGCTCTACCTCCTGAGGAGCCTTTTCATCTTCATTCTGTTTGTGGGTGATGACTGGAGACATAGCGCTCTGAAATCACATCGTACCCACCTCAGAAACCACAGGTCAAAAGTTACCGTATGGCTACACGATGTACGATTTGGGGCAGGCGGTCACAATTTATTCACTTCTGAGTTCGAGTTGACCACATCTGCATTTTACTTGTAAGATGGAGAGGCCTCAAACAGAGAAACAGCTGTTCTTCACGGCTTTGTTTGTTGTGAATCTTGTAAGTTTGCCTGCCTCCACGTGTTCAGTCATTCTATCAAACAGACCGTTTTTGATATTTACACTTTAATTTCCCTTACTTCATTGTATATCAAGAGGATTTAACTGCTTGAGCAACTTTGTGTGTCCAGAGGCAACATGCAAGCTGTTACCATTCAGGTCATACGTGGAGAGAGAATGATGCTGCTAGTCTTTGCTGTAGGAGCGACCATGACTTTCACAATCACAGCCTGATTATTCTTTGAGTCACAAGACAAATTTTAGTCTTTATAGTTTTTACTTTAAAAACACTAAAAATTCCTTCAAAGTATTTAAATGTTTCAAATCCATCCAGGATGGGTCTGTGGTCTTTTGAGTTCTCAGAATTGGCTGTTTGGGCAAAAGAATGAAAACACCAGCAAGTTTGATACCATCATCGGGAAGCTCACGGTTCTCCAACAGGAGATTGAGAGACCAGTGTCGGAGTGTTAAGGAACAGCTTGAAATTCTCATGAGTTGTCGCAAAGAAAGAAAAATTACCATCATAATCCGGCTACCCCTTCGGCGCCAGCTGTGGGCTCAAGGCTGGAGCTGAACAAAAACTCCCTGATAACGACTGTGTTTAGACTATTCTTCCCATCCCATGCAAGGCCACCTGGGTTGGCTGGAAGACTGTTTACTTAGCCTGGCAGGGCGAAGGACACTGTCTCAGCTGAACTATGGACACGCACACACATACACATACTGATAAGCACTCACTGACACATCACCCTCCCTACCCCGGATCCAACGCCACCTCCAACGCTTACCTCCCCCATGATGTGGACATCGGGTCAGTTGGAGGCGCAGTCGAAAGATTGCAGGACTGGAGCTCTTTCCCATGTTGCTGTCTGTGTTTATTGTGCTATGGTGTGTTGATATCTGTGCATTCCTGTATTATCCTGTTGTGTTACACATTTCGATGTTTTTCTTTTCCTCGCTACCTAGCCTGACCCGTCTCCCCAATGTGATGTTTGTGTATTGTATGTACGGTCGGCAAGGTCTGTCATCTCAGTTGTGGGCAAAAGACCTAAAACTGACAAATAAAGGCCATCTCATCATCTCATCATCATCATCATCATCACCACATCACTGTGACGATTTTCATGCCAATGCTACTATTTTCATCTACATAGATGACATGTCACTAAGGCTGCGTTCACTCTGCAGGTCTTGATGCTCAATTCAGATTTTTTGATCAAATCCGATTTTTTGTCTGCTTGTTCACACTACAAATAAAATGCGACAGCAAACGCGCTCTAGTGTGAACGCTCAAAGCGGCCACATGCGCAAAAGAAGACGTCACACACAACGCGCTCTGTTTAGACCCAGACCAAACAGCGTTGTTTGACTGATGGCCTTAATATAAAGATTTCGGACTTTACGTTTCCCAATTTTGCTTTAAGTTATTTTGTTATTTACATTTGGCCTAATAATGATCCTATAAATATGTACGGTGGCCCCTAGGTTTGGCTGAGATTAAAGTTATTAGATTAGATTAGATTAAATAAAACTTTATTAATCCCCCGGGTGTGTTCCTCCGGGATTTTCACACAGCTGAATAAACGTCAAACAGAAAACTGATTAAACAGAAGTGTGAGACGGTCGAAAGTTTACTCCAGTGTCCTGTTATATTTTAGATAGCAAGGAGCAGACGGCTGAGTTTATTAAACTCCACCGAGACAGCGGCGACGCAAATCTGAAGGCTGGATCGTCCAATTTCCCCAGCCTACCCAACCTTCTGAGGACCCGGCCCACGTAGACCGCGAAGGCCGGGTCCTCAGGAGGATGCAGCCCATGAATTTGGACACGACCACTGATTGCAGGGTCAGTCCGTATAAAAAGAAGCTGGCGTTCTCTTGGATTATTCCTCCCGTGCGTCTGGCGAAAAGTAGCAGTTAATGCTAGCACATGGCTGCAGATCGATCAGTAAGTGAGCAGATTGCATGACAGCTACGGGTAGTAGTGATGTGCGATACCACTGATTTTCTTTCCGATCCGATACCAAGTAATATTCAGGGTGGTATCGACGATACTGATTCCATACTGATACAGGACATCAGATTACTTGTTCTTATCACTTAATAATGCAGAGTTCATCATATAGAAATAAAAAACTGAAGTTGTGCTATTTGAACACGTTGCCTGCCTGCAGCTCTAAAGGACTCCGTGAGAGACGTCTGTCTCGCCCTAGCAGCACCTGTCCCTCTCCTCCTCTTCAGTTCGTCTCAACATAAGCCCAGCAGGATTACAGCACAGTCGGCAACCCTAATAGACAATATATTTACTAATGAAATAGAAAATAGAACCATAAGTGGTCTCCTAATTAATGACATCAGTGATCATCTACCTGTTTTTATAGTGTATAACAGCAATTACAGGAAGGTTAAACAGCAAAACACAATAAAATACAAACGAGTGAGAACAGAAGAGTCAATAAACGCATTCAAAAGTGATTTACTCAAGCAAGAATGGGAGATGCTGTATAAGGAAAAAAATATTGATAAAGCTTATGAGATTTTTTTAGGAAAATTTAAACTGTTATATAATAGTCATTGCCCAGTAAAGAAATATAGTAAAAAACAAAAATATGCAGAGTGCCCATGGATTACAAAAGGATTGCAAAATGCATGTAAGAAGAAAAATGCCTTATACAGAGAATTTATAATGAACAGAAGTACAGAAGCTGAAAATAAATACAAGAAATATAAAAATAAATTAACGAGTATTTTAAGGTCATGTAAAAAGGAATACTATGAAAAATTACTGATTATGAATAAAAATAATATTAAAGGGATCTGGAAAACATTAAATACCATCATCAAAAAGGGCTCGGGGCAGGCAGACTATCCTCCGTATTTTGCAAATAATGATAGAAATATTACTAATATGAGAGATGTGGTAAATGAGTTCAATAAATTCTTTGTAAGTGTTGGGCCAGACTTGGCTGAAACAATTCCTGATATAACAGATTCTGTAGAGAAAGAAACTAGACTCATTGATCGCAATCCTCATTCAATGTTCTTAACGGCAGTAGAAGAAAAGGAAATCATTGATATTGTTGGGAAATCACAAACAAAAAACTCTACAGACTCTGACGACATTGATATGGAAATCGTTAAGAGAGTGATAGAGGGCATTTCCAAACCCTTAACACACATTTGCAATTTGTCCATACAAACTGGTACATTCCCAAAACAAATGAAAACAGCTAAAGTAACACCACTGTTTAAAAATGGTGACAGACACCAATTCACAAATTATAGGCCTGTCTCTCTACTTTCTCAATTTTCAAAAATACTGGAAAAAGTCTTTAGTAATAGACTTGACAAATTTATAGATAAACACAAAATAATAATGGATAGTCAGTATGGTTTCAGATCAAATAGATCAACATCATTGGCATTAATGGAACTGATCGAAAATATCACCAACAATATAGATAAAAGACAATGTATAGTTAGTGTATTCATTGACCTAAAAAAAGCTTTTGACACAATTAATCATGACATATTACTTGATAAACTGGAGTACTACGGCATTAGAGGAGTGGTGTTAGAATGGGTAAAGAGTTATTTGAGAGACAGGCAGCAATTTGTGAAAATTGGGGAATATCAATCAGAGTGTATGGACATTGTTTGTGGAGTTCCGCAGGGGTCAGTATTGGGACCAAAGCTGTTTATCCTCTATATCAATGATATATGCAGAACATCAGATATACTACAGTTTATTCTATTTGCAGATGATACAAATATTTTTTGTACTGGAGAGAACTTACAGCAGCTTTTGGAAATTGTCACACAAGAAATGATTAAACTGAAAACATGGTTTGATAGAAATAAGCTATCATTAAATTTGGAAAAAACTACATTTATGTTATTCGGAAATTGTAAAAAAGATGCAGAAGCAAAATTATTAGTAAACAATGTTGAAATAGAGCAAGTTTCGGATACAAAATTTCTGGGTGTGATAATAGATAACAAAATCTGCTGGAAACCTCACATAAAGCATATACAAGCCAAACTGTCAAGAAGCATCTCCGTACTAAGTAAAGTTAAATATTTTTTGCCTTCCAAATCACTCCGGGTACTTTATTGTTCACTTATATTGCCATATTTGGAATACTGTGTGGAAATTTGGGGAAACACATATAAAACTGCACTTCAACCAATATGTAAAATTTAAAAAAAAAGCAATCAGGATGATTAATAAAGCAGGATTTAGAGACCATACTAACATCATGTTTTTGAAATTAAAAATACTGAAGTTTATGGATCTTATAAAATATAAAACTGCAAAAATTATGTACAAGGCCAGATACAATATGTTACCAGGAAATATACAGAGGATGTTCTATGACAGAGAAGGAGACTATGAATTGAGGGGGAAATTGAATCTAAGGATTCTTAAAGCACGGTCAAAAGTTAAAACCTTTTGTGTCACTATTTATGGGGTAAAACTGTGGAATAGTTTTACTATAGATCTACAGCAATGCTCAGGAATTAGTAAGTTCATGAAAATACTTCGAAAACTGATTTTGGAAGAATATGATACCGATAAAGATGATCACCCATTGTATGTATAAAAATATCAAATTATATCCAAATTATATCAATCACGGTAGCCAAGTTTATATAGGTTCTCCTCGTGTATCGTGTGGAGTATGTGATGATGGGAATTAGGTGAATTATGTGGGATCAATAAGATGTTGAGCAGGGGTAGGAATTAATAAGTATGTTCATACTTCTTCCTACTCCTTTTCAGACCAAACATTGTTACATTATGTCAGACGATTTTGTTTTATTTCATTATATATTTTTTGTTTATCTGAACACATACGTGTGTGTGTGTATATCTACATATATATTCGTATCTGTAAATGAAAATATATGTAGTGTGTATATATTGGTTTTTGTTTTATATGTCTGAAACAAATAAAGATACAATACAATACAATACAATACAATACATACGCTCGTCATATTCTGTGATATGATTTACTCTGAGGTGTTTGACAAGGTTAGTGATGTTGCCACAACCATACATGCCAACCCTCCCGATTTTCCGGGAGAATCCCGAATTTCAGTGCCCCTCCTGAAAATCTCCCGGAGCCACCATTCTCCCGAATTTCTCCCGATTTTCCAGGACAACAAAATTGAAAAACCATGTTGCAGAATTCATAGCGCGGCCCAGCCAATTCCAGTTTCCAACAACGGCGGCAGCTACTTAGTTTTAATATTACTCTTATTTCTCTTCCTGGGTCGCAAAAAAACTTTTAACATATTTTTAGGTGAGAATGTAGCTGTGTGAACTTCAAACATCTGAGCCGACACATCGTCTTCAAACCCCCGCGGTCTTTCACTACTCGGGTTAAACATGATATATAAGTCACTTTGATAACTTAAAAATGTTATTGTTTGGCTTTTTCAGTGTTTTATTTGTTCATGAGTAAATCGGTTTGGCTGAGATTAAAGTTATTAGATTAGATCAAATTAAACTTTATTAATCCCTCGGGAGGGTTCCTCCGGGTTGTCACACAGCTGAATAAACATCAAACAGAAAATGATTAAACAGAAGAGTTTACGTCAGCGCCCGGTTATATTTTAGATAGCAATGAGCAGACGGCAGAGTTTGACTGCACCGAGGAAGCACATGACGTACCACCCGGCTTTAGACCGCGAAGGCCGCGTCCTCAGGTGGAAGCAGCCTCTGAATTTGGACACCCCCGCTGTTTCCGGGCCGGCCAATAATAACGGTGACATTTAACGTATTTTATCCGATAAATAAACCCTGTAAAATGTATTTACCCCCCCCCCCCCCCAACAGCCCTTTTGAATGTCTCCCTAATGCATCATTCAATCAGAGCTCCCTGACCTGCTGTCCATCTACACCAAGCGGTGCAAGTCCAAAGCTAGGAAGATTATGATGGACCTCTCCCATCCCAACAATGGACTCTTCTCACTGTTGAGGTCTGGGAAGCGCTTCCGCTCCCTTAAGGCCAAAACAGAGAGAATGAGGAGGAGCTTCTTCCCCCAGGCTATTCGGGGCCTGAACCAGGTGTAGGACTGGACTCTCCCAAACACGTCACTATAAGACTGGACTCTCACACACGTCACCACCACACATTTCCTATAATCCTATAATTCCTATAATTTATAATCCTTATCTTTATAATCTCTTCTGCTATTTGCACATTCTTTACTGTAAATTCCTAAGTTAATTTGTAAATTTTTGTAGTAAACTGTAAATTGTAAATATTGTAAAACTTTTCTTCTGTCATTTAATGGTCGGGCATTGTACAGCTACAAGCATTTCACCCCCATGTCATACTGTGTATGGTTGTGTGTGTGTGACAAATAAAATTTGAATTTGAATTTAGTATGGCCACAACACCTCACTCTTGGAGCACTTTTTTGCCACATGTATCGCAAACCACGTCTCAGCTGTTTGTGGAGGTAAAATACGTCCGCACATGACTCCAATTACGCTCAGCCATTGTTGTGAGTGCGCACGCCAGCAGCTGCGACACATTTATACAGCTGTATTTCGCACATGACTATGAAAGGCGGAAGAGGAAGTAGTTCCTTTGAATGTAAACAATCAGAATGTTATAGTTTCTTTCCACTGTGTTCCTGTTAATGATTAACTACAGATTTACTCTAAATTACTAAAATATCGATATTTTAATGTGAGAATCGATTCTAGAACATAAATGATTGGTATCGGAGGAATCGATATTTCAGGATCGATCCGCACATCACTAACGGGTAGGCTCTCGCTTGACCTCAGAGTGTCGGAGTTTATAGTAATATAGTGGCGAACCGTCCTACCTTTGTGAATGTGACCTACAAGCATACTTTAACAGCTAAAATTTAGTGGCAAATTGTCCTACCTTTGTTAATCTGAGCTAGAAGCATACTCTGACAGGTGAAATTAAGTGCCAAACCATCCTGGCTTTAAGAATATGAGCTACAAGCATACTCTGATGGGCAACGTTAAGTGGCAAACCATCATACCTACTTTAATTTGTGCTGGAATTACTCTGTGACAGCAGAAATGTGCAGAAACTACCTATGGTAGGACGTTTTGCCAAAGTAGGATGGTTTGTCAGAAAACCGGCCCCGTTGTAGCGCGGCCGTTTCTTTTTCACTCCACTGTCGCAGAGAGAGCTGCTCGAATGATTTCCGCCGGTGCAGTATAGCGCCTCCGGTCCTGGGGTAAGCTGTTCAAACTATTTTTATTAGCACTCACAATTAGAGGAGGCTGAGGTTATATTTATCCTTTGTTTTAGGGTTTGATTGCCACCTTCACCTCTCCGTGGCGAATCGCCCGACCTTTTATTGGAGAATTGAGACGCCTGCCTAGTCACTGTTTGAGGGCTCCTCCTCAGTGGAGCTGCTGTCTTGGCCAGTCTTGTTTCCAGTTTTGTTAATTGCCGGGTGAACTGTTGTGTTATTTTGCTCCTGCTGTTTTTGCCTTGCCTCGTTGGATTTTTTTTTTTTTTAATTGTTGTTTAGGGCTTACCTTTCTTGGTTTGCCTGGTTTTATTTAGTCCATTCTGGACTATTGTCTGCACCCCTGCTTCTGTGGCTGGCTAGAGTGATCTTCAAATATTGCCTCCGCTGGCTTCTCCCAGTTTGCGGGGAACTACACCGGACTCATCCAGGCTTGGACAATTATAGCCAGCAAAAGCTGTGGTTTGATTAGAGCTGGGCGATAGAACGATAACGATATGTATCGCGATATAACTTTTACTCGATAGAGAAATTAAGCTATCGCGATAGGAGATGAAAGCAGCACAGCGGGAGGTGAAACGCTGCCTGAGGGAAGCAAAGGACACCTACAGGAGGAAGGTGGAGCAGAAGTTGGAGAGGAACAATATGAGGGAGGTCTGGAATGGTGTGAAAACCATCACAGGCCACAACACCAAGAAAAGCACAGTGGGGGGGACTGTGGAGAAGGCAAACGAACTCAACAACTTCTTCAACAGGTTTGACCAGCCCACAACCCCCCCACCCTCACCCTCACCTTCACTACAGAGTCCAATCCCCACTCTCCTGCCTCCCTCGCTTCCCCCCCTTCCTGACACCATGACACCCCCCTCCTCCAATCCCTCTCTCAGCAGCAAGACATCTCCCCCCCTCCCCTCCTCCCAAACATCTCCCAGTGTCACAGTGGATCAGGTCAGGAGGCAACTGAGGAAGCTTCGCCCCAGAAAGGCAGCAGGCCCAGACAAGGTGTGTCCTAGGATGCTAAAGGCGTGTGCTGCTGAACTTGGGGAGCCGCTACAACGAATCTTCAACCTCAGTCTGCGACTGGGGAGAGTGCCCGCCCTCTGGAAGACATCCTGCATTGTCCCGGTCCCCAAAAAGAACCGGCCCAATGAGCTGAATGACTTCCGACCGGTGGCACTGACGTCACATCTTATGAAGACTCTAGAGCGGCTCTTCCTCAACCTCCTCCGACCACAGGTACAACATGCCCAGGACCCACTACAGTTTGCATACAAGGCGGGTGTCGGAGTGGAGGATGCCATCCTGTACCTCCTACACAGAGCCCACTCACACCTGGATGGGGGAAAAGGCACGGTCAGGATCCTGTTTCTTGACTTTTCCAGTGCCTTTAATACCATCCGGCCCTGTATGCTTCAGGAAAAACTGAACAGGATGGAGGTGGACCCCTGCCTGGTGGCTTGGATCTCCGACTACCTCACCGACAGACCACAGTACGTCAGGCTGAAGGACATCACGTCTGACACTGTGGTCAGCAGCACAGGAGCACCACAGGGAACTGTGCTGTCCCCTCTTCTCTTCACCCTGTACACCTCTGACTTCTGCTACAACTCTGAATTATGCCACATTCAGAAGTTTGCAGATGACACGGCCATCGTGGGGTGTATCTGGGATGATCAGGAAGAGGAGTACAGAAGTCTGGTGAGGAACTTTGTCGCATGGAGTCACACAAACCACCTGCAACTCAACACCTCAAAGACTAAGGAACTGGTTGTGGACTTCGGGAGGTCCAGAGAAGGTCCACTGCCGGTTCAGATAGAGGGGGAGGAGGTGGAGGTGGTCAACAAGTACCTCGGGCTGTGGGTGGACAATAAACTGGACTGGTCATGCAACACAGAGCACCTGTATAAAAAAGCCCAAAGCCGACTGTACTTCCTCAGGAGGCTGAGGTCTTTTAACATCTGCAGGAAGCTCCTGAGGATGTTTTACCAGTCAGTGGTTGCTGGAGTACTTTTCTATGCTGTGGTGTGCTGGGGGAGCAGCACAGCAAAGAGGGACTCATCCAGGCTGGAGAAACTGATCAGGAAGGCTAGCTCTGTGGTCGGCATGAAGCTGGACACTCTGGTGACAGTGGCAGAGAAAAGGACATTAAAGAAACTGATGGACATTATGGACAATGCCGGGCATCCTCTGCACACGGCCATAAACAACCAGAAGAGTCTGTTCAGTGACAGGTTGCTTCTCCCCAAGACAAGAACTAACAGACTTAAAAACTCCTTTGTCCCACACGCCATCAAACTGTTTAACTCCTCTCTGGAGGGGAGAGGGAGGGGAAACAGGAGGACAAAGGAGGGGGGAACAACTAAGCTGTAGTGCCTCTTCACCTCACTGTGCAATACCTTTTGTGCAATACTTTTTGTAAATAGTCAACAGTGCAATAGACTCAATACTTGAAATGTGCAATTCACTTGTATTTTTATTTTTTATTCCTATTTATTCTATTTATCCCCTTTGTATATTTTATTTATATTTGTCTCTGTATTTATATGTGTGTGTGTGTGTGTGTGTGTGTGTGTGTGTGTGTGTGTGTGTATATATATATAACAATTCTGTAACTGTAACTTCGGTCGTTGCTGTGCTTTTTTTTGGAAGTCGAATTTCCCAGAGGAACCCACCCGAGGGATTAATAAAGTTCTATCTTATCGTATCTTATCTTATCTTAGACCTCGCCGCTCTTGTCCTCTTAAAAAAAAAAAAAAAAAAAAAAAGGTCAACCAATCTAAATTAAGTAGCGCAGAGCCGAACCAATCACAGCCGCCGCGTCACGTCGCGTGACTTGTTACGTACAGCACAAGTGCCAAGCCGCACGTGTGTTTGTTTGGGAAGCAGCCAGCGGGTAATGGAGGAAATGAGTGTGCCGACTAGAAAAATCAACCGAGCGTGACCGAAGAGAAAACAGATGATGGTTCCAACGCCGGAGAGATTGTCGAATGGAAGAGCCATAGAAGTTCCGTAGTGTGAAGGTATTTCGGCTATTTCAAGTCTGACAAAAAACAGAGTAGCGTGCACTGTAAATTGTGCCGAAAGCAAGTCTGGAAATACAAACTGGTGCATGCGTCACACTGTGCGCCACGTTATTGTTTCGGTGAAATGAATTTCTACAATACTGTTAATTCTACTCTCTGCAGTGTTTAAATGCTTACATATACACACAGTTACTGTCCCTCCACACATACGACTCGGTTCTGCTTCTATGCCCCAGCTTTGTTTACTTTTTCCCACCGAGGCTTCTAGACTTCTGATTGGCCAACATTTCTGCACGGTTAGGAATCTAGCGCCACCTGCTGCTTTGGCATGTTCATAGCAGCGTTTTCCTTCATTTCTGCCTTTATGTGTGGACGGGATTATTTTTTAAAACGAAAACGGAAAATCTCCGTTTTCAAAAATACCCGTGTACGTGTGGACGTAGCCTCAGTCTCTGACTGGAAGCGCTGATTCGTCATTCGGCTTTTGTCAGACTAAAGTAACTGTTAAAACTGTTTGAAAAGCTCAGCTATACAACAAGGAGAGATTGAGAATTTCCTTTTAGTTCTCAGTTTATTTGATATTGACAAAGGTTAGTCAGTTTTGTCTGTTCTTCTGTAAAACAAACTAAGATTTATTTTTAGAATTAATATTTTGTTTCTAAGTGGAATTGACAGTTTAGTCTGTTTCATTTGTTCCATTTTGAAACTTAAACGCTTTAGCGGCTGCCTTTTGTGTAGTTTGCAATATTTGCCTTTATTTATCTGAAAAAGTCTCATGTTCCTTAAGTACATCTACCCTGTTGAACTTATTATGGGAAATAAATATTTAAAAACAAGCTGCTGATTATTTCACATTTTACTTGTGAGCAACGGCACATTTAAATCTTACAAATATAGTTATTTGGCTGATATCGTGATAGATATCGTTATCGCCTGAAATGAAAAAAACATATCGTGATATGAAAAAATCTCATATCGCCCAGCTCTAGGTTTGATTTAAGGGGTGCCAGTCTCCAGTTTGCGTTATGTGTGTGTGCGTAGTTTCTTTTATTAAAGCTATGTCATGGTCCTGGGCCATGTTGGCCCAGTGTTCTTAGTTTTCTTGTATGTTTGTATTTTGTTCCCTATTTAGGCCATGTTTCCTGAGTTGCCCTGTTGTGTTGTTCCCTAAGTGTTTTCCCTTCGTGGCTTTTACCCCCTGTGTGCCCCTCTGTGTATTTATGAGCCCTCGTCTCTCTTTGTGTTTTATTCTATGTTTTCCCCAGCCCGTTATGTCTGTGTTCTCCCCGTGCTCTCTCTCCTCCTGTCTGAACCTCTGTACTTCCTGTTTTACTTTGCCCGTCTCCCGTTAGTGTTGTGTTCACTCCTGCCATGTCTTGTTATGATTATCAGTGTCACGTGTGTTCCCCGTGTGCTCCCACTTCCCTCGTTAACCCTCTGTGTATTTATGTCTGCGTTCTGTGTTGCGTTCTCCCTCATGCTGCGTGGATTTCCCTGTGTCTCTGCGAGTGTTAGTTTACTTTTCCCAGTTTAGTTTTGTATTTCCTACGTTCTGCCGTTCCAGCATTAAAGCTGTGATTTTTGAGTTCATCCCCGTGTCTGTGAGTTTTTGCATTTTGGGTCCTCCTCCTGCCTGCCACACAGCGATCCATGACAGAAGAACGCGACCACGACATGGACCCAGCAACTCACAACCCCTCCGCTGAGCTCCGGGAGGATTTGATCTATACGGTGGAGTACCACTGTCAGGAGTGGGAGGCGCTGCCAGGAGACGAACACCGGGAGGTCGTAGCCGTCCGTCTACAGCGGATGGTGTCCGGACTCCCGTGGCTGTTCGGCGCGCTGCACCCCCACATCCGGGACTTCCTTGTTTCCACCGTAGGCGTCCGCCCGGAGCTGCCTCTCCAGTGTGAGGGGTCGGAGGACATTCAGCCCGGTCCGCTGGAGGATTCGCGGCCCGGCTCATCTCCTCCCCCCTCTCGGCGAAAACGGCGCTCATGCCGCCGCCGCCCTAAAGTTTCTGAGCAAACTCCGGTGGTGAGTGACACTAACTGTTTCTTCCATGCCACTTCCAAGTCGGACCAACTCGGACATTATTCTGTTCCTGAGTCCGCAGTTTTTCACGTCTGTAACTCATCAGAGATGAACAGTAAGTTTGAAAATGACTGTGTTTCCAGGCCTCATAACATTTCTAAGTTCACCTCTGCACCTATTAAGCATGAGACTGAGTTCATTGCCCCCCTAGAGACTGCTGTTCAGGCTGACTTAAAAAACTCTGGCACTGTAGACTCTGTGTGCGTCATCCCAGAGACCGTTAACTCTGTGTCTGGTAATTCTGGGTCAGTTACTCCAGAGTCTGCATTACCTACCCTCACACCCATGTTTGAGAATGACTGTTTTTCCTTTGCTCCTCCCGGGTCAGCAGTAATTGACACACAGACTGATAATCCCACTTTAGAAAAGAAAAAGACTATTTTTGAGTTGCATACTTGTGAACTAAGTGTTAAAACAAACTGTCCTGAGGTTCCTCTTCCTGCTGAAACCAGAGGGGACCCCCTGGAAAATGAACAGTGTGTCTGCCAACCTCCAAAGGCTACACTTTCTGTTTCTCAGGTTGCTTGTGACCCTCTGCCACATTTAGCTTTTCCTGCCTTGTCTGTTAGCTCTGACTCTGTTTCTCCAGGGACAAAGAATGTTGCTCCTCTCGTGTTAACACTAGCTGATGCGAAGTCTGTTAACTCAGGTTTTGAGAACACTAAGACTGTGCATTCAATCACAACTGTTAAGGTTAAGTGCAACAAGTTACCGTCCGTCATGTGTAAACGGCTAGGGGAGCTCAGGTTGACTATTCCTGAGTTAGTTTCTCACCAAGTTGCCTTGGACACCGCCTGTGTTAACTCCCCAACTCCTGTACCTCCTATGTATAAGACTGTGGATGGTGTTTCTTCAGTCCTGAACTATGCTGCTCTCCAACCTGTATATTTAGAAACGGTCTGTGTGAATGCTCCTGTGTCCGCAACGGATCCCTTTGTGCTCGGTATTACTGACTCTGACTCTGCTAAACCTGGATCTTCCTGTGCTATGACTGTTTTAGAGACTGCTACTCCTAACATGGACAGCTTAAGGCCTACAGAGTTGCCAGGAGTGACTCGCCATGACTCTCTGTTCGCTAACACTGCTTTTAGCTCCACTAACTCGATTTTCCCTGTGTCTGTTTCTGTTCCTGTGCTTCGCTCTCCGCCTCCAGTTCCTGTAAGATAAGATAAGATAAGATAAGATAAGATAACCTTTATTAGTCCCACACGTGGGAAATTTGTTTTGTCACAGCAGGAAGTGGACAGTGCAAAAGTTATGACGCAAAAATTAGAATACAATAAGAATAAATACAGTACACAGCTGTACAGAATAGAATAAAATAATATACTATATACAGTAGAATAAAATAGAATAAAAATATACAATAAGATAAAAATAGAATACGAATGCTATATACAACTGAGTAAAAATACAACGATGCCAGAAAAGATTATTGCACTTAGTGTTATTGCACATGTGTGGATGTGCAGCGCGGGCCCAGCTTTCCCTTGCTCCCGTACCAGTTCCTCGAGAGAGGGTGGCTGAGGTCCAGCTGGTCCCTGCTTCTGTCCCCAGCCTGGCAGAGGCGCCGTTCATCCCGGCACCCGTACCTGTTCCTCGGGTGGGGTTGATGGACACCCTGCCTTTGCCTGCTCCTGTTCCGGTTCCCCGGGTGAGGTCAGCCGTGACCCTGCCGACTCCTGCACCCGTCTCAGTTCCTCGGGTGGGAGCGACAGAGGTCCAGCTAGCTCCTGCACCTACACCGGCCCCCAGGGTAAAGGCAGCCAGAGCCCAGCTCGTCCCTACACCCGTATCTGTTCCTCGGGTGGGGATGGCTGGTGTTCGGCCAGGCCTAGCACCTGTTCCTGTTCCCAGAAGGAGAGCAACCCAGAGTCAGACACCTGCTCAACCACAAGCGCAACTACCACTTCAACTGGCTTTACTATCCATAACACAGTCTGTAGCTCAGTTGTTTACGCAGTTTCTTGTTTTGTCACCAGTCCAGGCTTTAGCACAGTTAGCAGCTCCATCTCCTGTTCAGTCATCGGTTCCTCTACCTGCTGTTTCGCCATCACTGCGACATGCACCCCTGTCTTTAGCGCAGCCATCAGCTCCACAGTCTGCTCAGTCATCCGCTCCGTTACCGCCTCAGTCCTTTGCCTCATTGCCTGTTAGTTTGTCAGCTCAGTTATTGTCTCTGTCACCAGCTCAGTGCTTAGCCCAGCAACCCGTTCAGTCACTGCCCACCTCAGCTGGAAGCCTTTGTGAGCTTTCTTCACCAGCTGAGGATTACGCGGTGCTGACACACTTTAAACTGACTGTTTGCCCTACACAGCCCCAGCCGTCGCATCCTAAGCCGGCTGCGTGCCCTGTGCCGCTACAGTCAGCGCCCGCGGTGCCAGAGGACCCCGCACCCGCTGGCTCTGCATCCGTCTCAGTTGGGGGTTCAGGAGGACCCCTCCAGCAGCTCCTCGTCTCCGCTGGCGGCTCTGCCCAGCCCGGCCAGCACCTCCTCGTTTCCGCTGGCGGCTCTGCTCAGCCCGGCCAGCACCTCCTCGTCTCCGCTGGCGGCTCTGCTCAGCCCGGCCAGCACCTCCTCGTCTCCGCTGGAGGGTCCGAGGGGCCCGTTCAGCCTCCTGTCTCCGCTGGAGGGTCCGAGGGGCCCGTTCAGCCTCCTGTCTCCGCTGGAGGGTCCGAGGGGCCCGTTCAGCCTCCATCAGCCTCTGCAGCTCCGCCTGGTCCAGCCTCAGCCTCTGCAGCATCCGAGTCTTCGTCCTCGTCTGGTCCAGCCTCAGCCTCTGCAGCCTCCGAGTCTTCGTCCTCGTCTGGCCCAGCCTCCGAGTCTTCGTCCTCGTCTGGCCCCGCCTCAGAGTCTTCGTCCTCGTCTGGCCCCGCCTCGACTGGTCCTGTGCCCACCGGGCCTCGGCCAGTACGCCTGACACTGGAGAGCCGCCGCTGCCTTCCGCGCGGCCGGCCCCCTGAACTGCTCCGTCGTCGCCGCCGCTGCCTTCCGCGCGGTCGGCCTCCGGACCAGCTCTGTCACCTGTGCCACCCGCCTGGTCGGCCCCCCGACCGTGTGACCCGTGAACTTTTGTGCCGGTGGGCTCTGGGTCGGCCCCCTGAACTTTATTTGAACTATGGTCTTGTGCTCCTGTGTTTTCTGTTGTTCGTTTTTTGTTTCCTGTTCTGGTCCCTCCGTCCTGGTCCCCCGCCTCCCGCCCTGGGTGGGTTGTTTTCTGTTTGTCTTGGTTCTCGGGTTTTGGCTGTCGGGAGCCAGCCCTTGTGGGGGGGGGGGGTACTGTCATGGTCCTGGGCCATGTTGGCCCAGTGTTCTTAGTTTTCTTGTATGTTTGTATTTTGTTCCCTATTTAGGCCATGTTTCCTGAGTTGCCCTGTTGTGTTGTTCCCTAAGTGTTTTCCCTTCGTGGCTTTTACCCCCTGTGTGCCCCTCTGTGTATTTATGAGCCCTCGTCTCTCTTTGTGTTTTATTCTATGTTTTCCCCAGCCCGTTATGTCTGTGTTCTCCCCGTGCTCTCTCTCCTCCTGTCTGAACCTCTGTACTTCCTGTTTTACTTTGCCCGTCTCCCGTTAGTGTTGTGTTCACTCCTGCCATGTCTTGTTATGATTATCAGTGTCACCTGTGTTCCCCGTGTGCTCCCACTTCCCTCGTTAACCCTCTGTGTATTTATGTCTGCGTCTCCCTCAGTTCTGTGTCGCGTTCTCCCTCATGCTGCGTGGATTTCCCTGTGTCTCTGCGAGTGTTAGTTTACTTTTCCCAGTTTAGTTTTGTATTTCCTACGTTCTGCCGTTCCAGCATTAAAGCTGTGATTTTTGAGTTCATCCCCGTGTCTGTGAGTTTTTGCATTTTGGGTCCTCCTCCTGCCTGCCACACAGCAATCCATGACAAGCTATTAAAGATTGAAGTGTTAGGTTTTTATTTAGTTTTTTTTTTTTTTTTTTTATGTAGCAAGCTTGACGCTCAGTGACCTTTTATTCTTTTAACGTGTTGTTCTGTGTTTTATTTCAGTGAACGGAAGACGTGCCAGCAGCCCTGGAACCTCAGGTGGTGGGTCGTTTTCACACTACAGCCGGCACCCAGTTTACAGCACTGGGTGCCGGCTGTAGTGATTTTCTTTTTCTGTGGTTTTTCTTTTGGGTCCATGGCTGCTGGTAAGCCAAAGTTCCATGATTGTTTTATTGTACCTTTCGGACACTGTCAACAACAACACTACATTTCTTTTTCTTAATATTTTACTCGTTATTTCTTCAGCTATAAATAAAACTGTATTAATATTGGAGCCAGCCTGCCTCGGTGTGCATCCTTGAATCTGTGCGGCCTCTTTTATTTGCGTTTATCCATTTTTCTTAAATATATATTTCCTGGGGGTGAAATTCCCCTAGGTGGCGTTGCCATCTTTATTAGTTTTTATCCAACCCCACCGACCACTTGGTCACAACTGCACAACACAAGGTCCATAAAGACATGGATGAGCAAGTATGGAAGAACCTGACTGGCCTTGTGTCCAACATTAGTATCTGACCTGATATTATAATTCCCATGTTTCCCAGTGCTGTCTGACAGAGCTGTAAAACTTAATGTCATGAAATTAGTATTTTATCCTTTGCATGAAAAGAATGACAGTTTAACACAGTGAAGCTCAGCGTCCTCTCCAAGTCACGTTGTGCAGCTCTGTAAAGTCTTACAGTATTCCCACTCAGTGTTTTGGGCTTTTAGTAATTTTCTGGGGGAGGAAACAAAAGCAATCAGCGGTACTTGTGGGACTGTAGTGGGAACCAATGACTAATATAGCACATAATCCGTCTTTCTTCCAGACTAATATGCTTGCTCTACAGACTATTTTTAGCCCAGCACAATGATTCATTGGTGAATAAAAGAATAATATTTCTCAATATTTCT
Organism: Diplotaxodon limnothrissa; assembly: GCF_057381915.1. Lineage (NCBI taxonomy): Eukaryota > Metazoa > Chordata > Actinopteri > Cichliformes > Cichlidae > Diplotaxodon > Diplotaxodon limnothrissa. The sequence goes on along the minus strand of NC_140612.1, from coordinate 553,365 downwards.
TTGACCTCACACTTCTAATTCAGATTAACTGAGGATGAGTGCGCTGTAAAGTTTAATTGGGAGGCGTTCTTACCTGCATTCTTCATCAACGGCCAAACTGCAGCTCCATTGAAGCCGTGAGGATTTCTTCACATCACAGCTTATTAATCTCACACTGGTGTTAGCCTGCTGGCACTGACTTAATGAGCCAATTAATGTTAAACAGAGAACTCGAACAGATTAGGGGCAATTCATATAAATGATTCCTTAATTGTGTTGAACATGTAGATATCCTGTACACGCTCCATTCTTCCATTACAGTCAAACTTCTTTGGATGTTTTATATCTTTTGGATATAAAGGTTTATGCTCTAAACGAGGAAAAGATTATATTTCCTGGCAGTGCTTCTACATAAGTAAGAAAAACATGCTGACTGAGCTTATGGGATGTCTCAGCTACTGGTCAAAGTTGCTGAAATCCCAATGTTGGAATATTGTTACTAAGAAACGGAACATCAACAGATTGTGATAAAAGAAAATGTAGCTCTTGTTTTAACACATAGTGTATATTACAAGGAGCTTAATGATATAAGATGGGGAAAAAAAGACAAATTTAAACCAAGAAATGCAAAACTCGGTTTGCAAATATAACTAAAGGCTTAATACAGAGAGCAGAAAATAAATCTTTACAGGTCCTCTGGGTCTGGGATTCGGTTCCCTCTGGCACAGCTGGCTGCCGGCAGAGCCCGCGGGCACGCCACTGCAGCCCCCTCTGGCTTCTGCTCCATGGCTGCTGGGTGACCCTTCGTCTGGGGCTCACCTCAGCCCTTCCCAGGAGGGTGGCACGGATGCCCCTCCAGTGGTCCTCCTTGGGCTCTCGCACTCTGGGGCCTCTGGATGTCCTCCATGCCTGCTTCATGCCCTGGGGGACGGGGCTATGGCTCTCTACACCCTCTAGCAGATCGTTACATGGAGAAACCTTTGGAATACAAGCGCGCTGATGGTGACTTGTGCTATGGGCTTGGAGTTGGCCTCTAGTGTTGTACGCCACATCCCCATTGAGTTCCTGATGAAGGCTCTTAGGGTCCCATTGATCTTGTACAATTCTAGGCATTCCAGTATCCAGCTGTGGGGCATTGAGTCATAGGCCTTCTTGTAATCAATCCAGGCAGTGCACAGGTTGGTCAGTCTGGTCTTGCAGTCTCGGCTGACTGTTTTGTCTACCAGTAGCTGGTGTTTTGCGTCTCTGGTATTCTTGCCAATCTCTTTCTGTGTCCCGCTCATGTATTGACCCATGTGCCTGTTCATCTTAGCCGATATGATGCCTGACAGGAGCTTCCATGTAGTACTGAGGCAGGTTATTGGTCGGTACTTGGAGGGGACCGGTCCCTTCTTGGGGTCCTTGGGGATCAGGACCGTCCGACCTTCGGTTAGCCATTCCAGGTGTCTCTCGTTAACTAGCAGCTGGTTCATTTGTGCTGCCAGACGCTCGTGAAGTGCAGTCAGCTTCTTTAGCCAGTAGGCGTGAACCATGTCGGGCCCTGGTGCTGTCCAACTCTTCATACTGGAGACCCTTTCTTGGATATCTGCCACTGTGATGGTTACTGGACCCTGTTCAGGGAGGTCGCTGTGGTCTGCCCTCAGATCCACTAGCCACTGAGCATTGCTGTTATGGGTTGCGTCCTTCTCCCATATGCGCTTCCAGTATTGCTCCGTCTCCAGCCTTGGTGGTGCTGTTCTCTTATTATTATTATTGTTCCCTTGCCACTGAGAGTACACCTTTGCTGGTTCTGTGGAGAACAGCTGGTTTATTCTCCTGCCTTCTATCTCTCTGGTGTACCTCCTCAAGCGGCTGGCCAAGGCTGTGAGTCTTTGCTTGGCAGTTTCCAAGGCCTCAGGTATGGACAGCTTGCTGTATTTCTTATGCACCTTCTTTGTCGCACCTTTCTGCAACTCCGTTAGTTGGCTAACCTCCCTCCGTGCTACTTTGATCTTGCCCTCTAGCCTCCTTCTCCATGGAGGGTACTGCCCCTTGTGGCTGTTCAACTTGTAGCCAAGCATCTCACTGATCACTGCTGCCGTATTGTAGATCAGCTTGTTAGTGTCGGTAATCGTGGTTGTAGGTATTGTCCGTAGTGCTGCATTAACATCATCTAGCAGACCTTTTGAGGGTACTTCACGTAATCTTGGTAACCGGCTACGGGGGATACAGGTTTCAAGCTTGGCCATGATCCTATTTTTCAGGTCAGTTCCTCTCGCACTCAACGATCCTTCTCCTATCGCACTTGGGGCTATGTACCCAATCTCGGGTGGGGGTGATGATATCTCCCCCCTGACCTGGCGTCCTGACTCCTCCTTGCCATAGCATTTGTGTTGTACCTCGTCAATCTCTAGCTGTGAGAGCAGTCCCTTCTTTCGAATGTTGGAACACTGAGCTACTAGTTGTTTCGCTGTCATTGTGGATGTTGGATATCGAAGAATCCATAGGTCCCGCATCCTATTCATGTAGCCCCTGCTGCCGGGGTTACTTGCGTAGTAGCATTCCAACAACACCCTGTTTTCGTCTCTTGCCCACCGATGCCTTCTTGTTCCAGTAGCCCACTTTCGTCAGGGTGCCCTGGTTCCTCAACACCTGACGCGGACCTTGTTGATCCGGGCGACGTCCGAGCCGGCATGCCTTCATATTTATCTGTCTCGCTCATGTCTGCGGTAGGCTCACTTAGCATAGGGGGTCTAGCCTTAGGACCCTTAATGGATACAGACGCCCCAGGCAGGAATCGAACTTGCGATTCCTCTGTTCCAAAGTGCCAGACGTGTTCCGCTGCTGAAGCCAGTGCATGTCCAGGCCCATCTGAAGTTTGCCAGAGAGCACATGGATGATACAGCAGAGGATTGGGAGAATGTCATGTGGTCAGATGAAACCAAAGTAGAACTTTTTGGTATAAACTCAACTCGTCGTGTTTGGAGGAAGAAGAATACTGAGTTGCATCCCAAGAACACCATACCTACTGTGAAGCATGGGGGTGGAAAAATCATGCTATGGGGCTGTTTTTCTGCCAAGGGGACAGGACGACTGATCCGTGTTAAGGACAGAATGAATGGGGCCATGTATCGTGAGATTTTGAGCCAAAACCTCCTTCCATCAGTGAGAACTTTGAAGATGAAACGAGGCTGGGTCTTCCAACATGACAATGATCCAAAACACACCGCCCGGGCAACAAAGGAGTGGCTCCGTAAGAAGCATTTGAAAGTCCTGGAGTGGCCTAGCCAGTCTCCAGACCTCAACCCCATAGAAAATCTGTGGCGGGAGTTGAAAGTCCATGTTGCTCGGCGACAGCCCCAAAACATCACTGCTCTCGAGAAGATCTGCATGGAGGAATGGGCCAAAATACCAGCTACTGTGTGTGCAAACCTGGTAAAGACCTATAGTAAACGTTTGACCTCTGTTATTGCCAACAAAGGTTATGTTACAAAGTATTGAGTTGTATTTTTGTTATTGACCAAATACTTATTTTCCACCCTGATTTATGAATAAATTCTTTACAAATCCTACCATGTGGATTCATGGATTTTTTTTTCACATTCTGTCTCTCACAGTTGAAGTGTACCTCTGGTGCAAATTACTGACCTCTGTCATTATTTTAAGTGGGGGAACTTGCACAATCGGTGGCTGACTAAATACTTTTTTGCCCCACTGTATATATATATATATATATATATGATCAAGCTTAAACGTGCTGCTGTTGTTCAGCCGCTGGTTTCCTCTTTCTGGTGCAAAGTGGGCCAAAAACAAACAAGACAGACGGACTCGCGACAGAAAAGCCGATCAGCTGATCATTGATCAGTTTCATGATTGAAGTAGCAGCAGGAGAGAGAGAGAGAGAGACGCAGTCACTCCATATATCGGTTGTTAGGCTTAACGCTGGAATGATTTACAAACATTCAGAGATGAACTTACACACTTGCTTTACTTCTCTCTGGGATCACTTCCTCGGAGATGAAATGCTGGTGAGGCTACAAATACACACAGCCGCTCTATCACGTGACCACACTGCTCCCACGTGCTACGGTTATGAGCCGAGTTACGCCGTGTTGCAAGTTTTGTGAGGTGCTTTTTTGATATTTAATGGATCGATTACATTTTTTATTTCTCTCCGATCCAGTAATTTACGTCAGTATCGGACCGATACGTAATATCGGATCGGTCCATCCCTAAGATATATATATATATATATATATATATGAAAGAAAAAAATATGATGACAACATAACAAGAGTTACAACACTGCCAAGTTACACTCTTAAATCCTACTACTTATTCCTGCGTCTTTTGTGATCTTACAAAGCTTCAAACGAGGCGTCGACTATTAAATCAGTCATCGACAATTTTGATAGTCGACGTAATCGTGACTAGTCGACTAATCGTGGCAGCCCTAATAAACAGTGCCAGCTTTGCAGACTTAAACCCGTTTTCTGTTATTTGGATGTCATCTGCAAATTGCACACTGGCCTCCTACTGATACATCCACTGGTGTAAATTACAGTTTCAGGTGAGCAATTTTAGTTGTTTTAAAAAAGAGAGAACTAAAATGTGCTTATTACTACTAGTGAGGGCACCATGCTTAAGGGTGGTATGGTGCAACAGTGGTTGGCGCAGCTGCCTCACAGGAAGAAGGTCCTGAGTTGAGTTTCACCACCAGGGTGGGTTCTCTCTGGGTACTCTGGCTTCCTCCCACAGTCTAAAGACATGAAGTCAGTGGGGTTAGGGTAGTTGCCCCTAGGTGTGAATATGAATGGTTATCCATTTGACTGGTGCTTCTTGCCCTGTGATAGCTGAGATAGGCTGCAACTCTGATAAGTAGAAGAAAGTGGATGGATGTGATAAGTAAATAAAAATGCAACTAAGAAATTATGTTTCTGGAGCTTTCATGTAAGCCATATAAAACTGTCATTCTGAGCAGTCTTAACTAAGACAGTAGTACATCTAACTTAAAATAAGTCCTCTATACAGTTTTATCTTGTACTTAAACTTGTGTTTACAAAAAACCCACAAAAAATCCTTTGTTAGTATAACATACAGTTCATATTCCACGTTTTTAAGGAATCAGTTTGCATGTTTTTGTCTCAGTGACGTTGACTAGTTAGAATTCAGTGTCACATCAGAGTTGCTAGTTCCAGCTTTTATTTATGACTATATGCTTTTGTCTGACCGACTCAACTTGTTTCTCGTGTGCTGTCCCCCTCTGTCTCTTTTCATGCACACGTGTGCTTTTGAAAGCCTCTTGCAGAGCTTACCTGAGGAGGTGGACAGTGTCCTTTCACATATTTGTTAATCACTTGGAATTTGGTCCCCGATCATGCTAAATGAAGGAAGTGATCTTGAAAGGAAACTCACCACATAGGTAAAAACGGTCAGATAAGACAGATGGACCCTGGTAGGCATAGAAAAAAAAATCTACAAAACTCAAAGGGAAAAAAAATCATCATCATCATGTCATCTTTTCATACCGCATAAACGTGCCATTAGTGAATACAAAACCAGCTTTGAACTTAACAGCTAAACTATGGGTGGTTCTTGTTTGTCTGGAGCCAGACCAGATAAAATTTCAGTTAGTCTTCTTCGGCTGTGGATTTAAAAGCAAAGTGATCCCTCTGTGGTCTTTTAATGCTGCCACCTTACAAACAAACATTACTGGGAAAAAAGAGACAACACCAATAAAAAGTCATCATTTTATAGGTCAGACACACTGGAAATGGAAACCATGAAGTTTACTTTCTGTGCCATCTCACAGCATGCATCACAGGCGACCTATATTCTCACTAATGCAGGAGACAAATGTGAGGCATGTGCACTGCCCAGAGCATTACACAAACCATGATGGACCCAAAGCAATTCTGTGAGTCTGGGCGATTACACACTGGTCCACATAATAGAAACCCATTATCAGAGGGCCAGAGAGGAATGACAGGGGAGGGCAAAGTGGCCCAGCAGATTAATGAGATTGCCATCCAGTTTGAGGACACCACCCTCTGGTCCAAGCACAAACATTTATCAGAGAGCAGAGAGGAAAGAGAGACGTCAACAGACTAATGGCAGACAAAAACACTTTCAAAAGGTTTTATAGTTTAAAAACCTAGATCGATAGATAAAGCTACTGCTATGTTTGAGAATGCACTCTAAAACCAGTTTGTAAGACTTAAAGATCAAATAAGCAGACTCGTTTATCTCATGGTTAGAGATTCATTTGAAACTCTTCCTTATAGGAGTTTACCACTTCAGAAAGTTCTGTTAGCTCCAGTTCTGCATTCTGCTTCTGAAATTCTGAGCAGCCCAAAAAGCTTTTCAAGTACATCCATCTTTGTTTCTGTCCTGAGTAACTTTCAATTCAATTTTATTTTATATAGCGCCTAATCACAACAACAGTCACCTCAAGGCACTTTATATTGTACAGTAGACCCTACAATAATACATGCAGAGAAAAACCCAACAATTATATGACCCCCTATGAGCAGCACTTTGGTGACAGTGGGGAGGAAAAACTCCCTTTTAACAGGAAGAAACCTCCAGCAGAACCAGGCTCAGGGAGGGGCGGGGCCATCTGCTGTGATTGGTTGGGGTGAGAGAAGTAAGACAAGATAGACTATATTGTCTATACACCCTAAAAAATTATTCAGGGGCTTAGTAAATATCATTATAATTCTAAGTTAGATGACCTTGATTAAATCTTTGAAAATCACAAAAGTGTTATCTTGAGTTGAAAATACTGAAAAGAATGCTTAAATTTTCAACACCAGTTTTTGAGTTGAACTGAGCTCTTTTGTTCAAGTTTATTTAAAAGAAAAAATTCTGTATTTGAAACACAGGGTGCATTATTTAAATCTACTCAATATATCTCATAGAAAGTACTCATAATAACTGAGACACTGGTATTCATACTTATCATTGTCTTTAACTTTAATTATTAATGGTTCAAAATCAATATAATTTTGTCCCCCAATACTAACTTAAAACTTCGAGTAAGACTAATGACCTTTGGCATGTACCGCGCGCGAGGAGCATGGCCTCATGGGAGATTTTCTGCACGTTGAATGAGACAGACACACATCCACTGCAGACTTGGTAACGTTTTCAGGTAAGTGACCAATTCTTACATTAGCTGTCTTTATCCACACCGTTCTTTTATAACATGTTCTGAAGAAAGCGTTTGTCATGGTGGCTCACTTTTCGCAGCGTGTTTGTGCACGTTAATTTAAGTTTTCAACCCGTCTTCCAGTCAAGGCGGCGGGAAACCGCGCCCTTTTATCCTTTTACGTTCTGAGTCGCTATCTGCGTTCCGGGTAATTTGACCGGAATGTCCCGGTACCAGCGACCTGACCGTTTAATCGGGGGCATTTTAGGAACCACGTGAAAGCAGGTGTGCTCAGACATTTCTAGAAAATGGCCCTGTTGAGTCGCGGTGCGGGAGCTGCGGTAGTCACGCGGCCTGACTCACTCTGTCAGGAGATGAACAGACGTCATCAATGGCTTTGGTAACAAAGAAGATCTGCCCGCGGAACAGTTCATAGCAGCAACCATGCTGCTTAGCTTTCTTGTTCTATGTGGGGTCTTTCAGAGCATATAAGACGCTGCTTTCAGCTTTGTCCCGAACAGAGCCAGTTTTTGAGAGAACGCTGAGAGGACCGCCCGGGTCAGCAGATTACCTCATCCAGGGCCGGTCCAAAGTACTATGGGGCCTTTAGTCTAAATTTAGACTCGGGGCCCTACTTCCTTTCAGATCCCAGAAAATAATGAAAAAAAAAAAGCTTTGGTCCTTTGGGTCAAGCCAAAAGTACCATCATTTCCAGTATAGTTAGTATATAGTTAGTTAGTATAGTATAGTTCCAGAAACACTCAGTTTATTTAAATCCAGGTTGAAGACTCACCTATTCTCAGCTGCATTTGAATAAAGCACCAAATCCACACTTTTAAGCTTAAATTTCAAAACTTACATTTAACTACTGATTTTATCTATTTTGATTTTATATACTGTTTTGTTTGTTTGTTAGTTTGTTTTTTTGCTTGCTTTAATCAATTTTAAATCGTGCTTTTTATTTGTCTTTGTTTCTAATGTCTCTGTGAAGCACTTTGAATCACCTTGTTGTTGAATTGTGCTATACAAATAAATTTGCCTTGCCTTGCCTAGTTACTCCCAATTTACATAAATAAATGTTTATTTCAATCCAAGCTAAAATTTATTATAAGAGATGTTGTGGCAGATTACTCAGTGACATGTTTTGTAATGATAAAGTTTTGATTTGTATTTTTTCAGCACCATCTTCACCACCAGGAGAAAAAAATCTGCATCAACTACAAAGTAAAGCAGGTAATTTTACACAGAGGACTTGATGTGTTAAATTTTGGAATGATATGATATTGTTTTATACAAGCTGAGTAGTGGATGGTGATACCACCTAAATATTTATACTGGTTTTGTGGTGGGTTATTTTAGTCATACAAATGCCAAATCTAAATTTTGAGAATTTTTCAGTTCGGTAAATATATTGATGTGTTCATGGTCTGTCATCCAGTGTCACCATACAATCTTTTTATTTATACAGCATGGTGATGTGATTCAGATTATTTCAATGTGGTTAAGTATTGTACTTTGTTCCATGTTGACTTATTTGTAAGTTGTATCCTCCACCTGAATTGGTAGTGAGTATTGGTTATTCAATCAGTTAATCATACAAAAACTGTGTAAATATGGTTATACACCATTCTGTCATCTTCATACTGTGAGACATATTTTCTCACAATTTTTTAGGTCACAGGTGATGAGATGGCAGTGTAAACTCTGCAAACATGAGGAGTCATCAAAAGTGTCACTACTCAAACATTATCGAGTGAAACATGGTACATTTGGTCATGGCTATTCCCAGTGTTGGGTAAGTTACTTTAAAATAGTAACTTAGTTACATTACTAGTTACTTCTCTCAAAAGTAACTCAGTTACTTCAAGTTACTCGTTACTTTCAAAGTAACTAGTTACTAGGGAAAGTAACTTTGGTTTTACTCAGAATTCTCTTGTTAATGTGTTTCTTCCATAACTTTGCCAGTCTTCTAGCTTGCTTACTTGCCACAGTGCACTGTGCTACCTACCAATAGAAAGGAAAAGATAATGTGCATATTTCCACGAGAGAAATCCCACGCCTGGACCGTCATTGACTGCTGCCATGATTCTAGCCTACGTTACAGCGTCATGTGCGCCTTTTACATCCAACACAAAAACTGCAGTCGTGGTGCTTTCGATTGTACTCAGAACTCAGAAATTCTGCCTTCTGAATAGGAAGATGTAGGTAACACCAGACTGCAGATGAGCTGCATACAGAGCTGGACTGGGACAGAAAATTGGCCCGGGTATTTTGACTAGAGACTGGCCCACCATTATAGGAAAAATCATAAAGCCTTTGAATGAAAATAAACACTGTTGTGACAGTGATGTTCACTGTTCTGATGGTATATATGCATCAATCTATCAATCGTTTGTTGCAAGACTCAGATAATTATTTTTTAAAAGCGAGACATTTTAAATGAGAATAAGAAAGAAAAGTATATCTTTGTGCCCCCCTCTCCCTGTTAATGCCCTACCTGCCCCCCTGGCAACACTTTGCTAGACCCGCCCCTGCACAGTTACCAGCTGTCAGCTACTTAGAAAAGGATCCTGGTGTTATTTGTCTCTCAGAAACAGTTCATAACTTCAACTCATTCATGTCACCTAAAAGGTAAACCTGTTTCTCCATCACCTGTTCAGCTCTGATGATTCAGTAAGGACATCTCCTGGTTTCATCTTCATGTTTCCCTCTCACCAGATAACCAAACCGACATCATGACCAGCAGCTTTACAGCTGTGGCTCCAGCAAACATCAGCTGATACTAGAAATTAATATTAAATAAATTCTAACAACAGCTGATCAAGCTTAAAAGTGCTGCTGTTGTTTAGCGCGACATCCACTGGTTTCCTCTTTCTGGCGCAAAGTGGACAATAAACAAACAAGAGAGAAAAGCCGATCAGCTGATCATTGATCAGTTTCATGATTGAAGTAGAAACGGGAGAGGGAGGGGGGGAGAATGAGAGAAGAAGAGGCAGCTGTGCAGCAAAGACACAGAATAACTCCAGCTTTGTGCCTTTTCCATTGTAGCTGAATTACGGGACAAACTGTTCCTTTTCACCTCAATAAGAAACGCGTAATATTTTCTCTGAATACCAGACAGGACGGTTGGCAACTCTAATAACTTATGAACAAAATAAAGTTCAACATCAGTAACATCATAGCACCACCCAGCTGTATAGAAACTCCGTCATGCTAGCTAGCACGCAGTACGGAAAAAGTCAGAATAACGAAAATAAACTCCACCTAAACTTGGTTCATATCTGACCCAGAGAGACTGCAGGTCATAACTTCTTACCTGAAGTTCAGTTCACACTTGGACCGGCGGCCGCCTCGGGTCTCTTTTCCTTCTGCGTCCCTTTTCCTTCATCCACCTGCTTGCCTCCACCACTTGCTAATGTTACTGAATCTGTGGAAGCTCCGCGATAGCCACCACACGAAGTAACGAGTAACGACCCTATCTAAATCCCAGTAACGACTAACGCGTTCCTCATTTTGGCATAATAACTAGTTACCGTGCTCGTTACCACAATAATAACGTAGTTACTGTAACGCGTTACTTAATAACGCGTTAGTCCCAACACTGGCTATTCCATACCCTGTCTTCATTTGAATTGTCCTTGATCTTTTAAGACATGGGGTGCCTTACGCTCACACTTGTCTAGGTCTCACAGTTTGCATGAAACGGAAGAGTGTGAGGTCCTTCCAACTATTAGATGTAAAATCTGTGACTCTTTTTACCCAAACACAAAAGACTATTTTCAACATATAAATTCCCATTTGAAAAGCCATGAAACCATAGAGTGTGTTTTTGATGGTTGAGAGTTTAAGACAAACATTTGTGGGACTTATGCGACTCACAGAAGTCGAAAGCACAGATTTTGTTCATGGAAGCACTTTAAAACTAGCTTGATTTCAAAGCAAACTGTCAGTACATCTAATGAAATCTTCTTACCAGCACTGGAATTGAAAGATCACGAGGACTTGGATGTCACCATTGAACTTGGTTGTGAAAGGGAAACAACAAATGAAATTTTGAAAAATATTGGTGTGCTCTTGTTAAAACTGGAAAGCATCTATAATGTTTCTGGTAAATGTGTGGATGACTTGGTGGAACAGCTCAGTTATATCTGCACATTATCACTTCAGTATATTCCAAAGTCAATAAGTGATATTCTTATTAAGAATAACTGTAATATTGATGAGTCTTTTGTCAGTGAATTGACTGAAAAAATATGTCACTGTAGTCCTTTATGTGCAGCCCTTAGTCCTGATGGTCCCTTTGCTTCAAGATATAAGAGACAGAAATATTTCAAGGAAAACTTCTGTGTTATTGAACCAGTAGAATACTGTTTGGATCCAGAAAAGAATTCCACTTTTCAGTATGTGCCTATTCTTCAGTCCTTGCAGCTGTTACTGAGTAAAGAAGATGTTAACAGTATATTAACTAGACATTTGAACACTTCACAGTTATCCTCTTTCCACGATGGACAATATTTCAAGCAAAACCAACTTTGTGCTATTGAGGACTTAAGTATTTCCCTTGTTCTCTATGTGGATGACTTTGAAATTTGTAATCCACTTGGGACTTCAAGAAAAAAAACACAAAGTCACAGCTGTGTACTGGGTACTTGCTGATATACCAACTGAACTGAGATCACAGCTAACATCAATTCAATTGGCTCTCCTGTGTAAGGCAAGTGATGTTAAAACTTTTAGCTATGAAACTGTTCTCGAGCCACTTTTAAAGGATCTCATAACATTAGAGAGAGACGGGATTTTTTGTTCACAGCTTGGTAGATATATCAGGGGCACTGTTTTTTGTGTTTGTGCTGACAATCTTGGCGCTTATTCTCTTAGTGGACTCGTGGAAAGCTTTTCTGGACATTACATCTGTAGATTTTGCCTTGGAGACCATTCGGACTTTCAGCAAAAAGAAGTTCGTTCAGGAGCTTTTCCACCAAGAACAAAAGAGAACTATGATCTACATGTCCAAACCATAAAGGAAAATTCCTCCTCGGTTCATTTTTGTGGTGTGAAGAAAGGTTGTCCATTAACAGGGAAATTAAAATATTTCCATTTTGTCACAGGGTATGTTAATAGGAAAATTGTACTTAGTAGTCAGTATAATCTTTTAATGATATAAGTTTGCATATGGTAGAATGCTGCATGTAATTATTTGTGTGGAGAAGTATATAGTTGGTGGCATATTGAAAGAATGTCTCATCCTAGGAGGTCTGTAACATTCTAGGGTGTTCACCCCCACATCCTAGGAGCATGAGAGAGGTCGTACCTTGTCTTATTGTTTTACGGTAGGATTAACGTAGCTATGTCAGTTTTAGTTTAAGTGCTTCTTTACATATAGATGAACTGTTGGATTTTCCAGACCAGCAGGTTAAGGGAAGTCGTTTATGGGGCCACACTCTGACCCCACACACCAAACACACACACACACACACACACACACACACACACACACACACACACCTCCACATTCCAATGTAAGGAACAAACGCTCACTGAAGTATAAATAAAGACCGGGGCAGTTTCTCAGTGCGAGTCTCTCAGTCTGGAGGCTGCCCTTGCTAGCAAGAAGTTCTGTGTGTTTCTCTTCTCTGAGTCTTTACTGAAGAAGTGTTTTAGAATATATTTCTTCACATTATTTTGTCCTTCGTAGCTGGATCAGAAAATATCAGAACTGTTATCTGTGACTCTGTTCCAGGATCCAGCACTGATTCCTGACGCCGTGGGGAGCCAGCACCGAAGCCTGTGCACAGCCCTCTTGGACGAGGAGAGAGCCCCAGGACGTTAAATTCGGGTCTGGGCCGGTGTTATAATCTGGTCCACGGCAGTGGGATTCAGTCCGATGATCTGAACCACCAGTGAGACGTCGGAGAGTGAGAAATACTATTTTGGTATATAAGACGGCCGCAAAGGTTTAAAGAAATGTGATAAAAAAGGTCTAAGTTCGCCAAAAGGAACTGTGTTTCGACCAGTTTTAGAGGTAGCTGAAATTATCTCGTGACAAATTAAAATATGTTTAAGTAAATAAAAACAAATATAAAACGGCCGCAAAGGTTTAAAGTAACGTGATAAATTAGGTTGGGTTCGCCGAAAGGAGCTGAATTAGACTTAGGTTTTAGAGGTAGCCGAAATTACTTCGTGACAAATTGTAAAAGCGCGCAAATGTCTATATGTGTGTGTGTGTCTGGAAGTAAGTTGATTTTACAGCACAATACGCTGCTGAACTACTTCCATTTTTGTTTTCTTTGCTGAGGCTCACGTACTGGTGACAAAGGAGAACGGTTGAGTTTCATCTCATAAAACTGATACCACTTCACCGTTAGGGTGAAGTTGAAGGCCGTATCAGTAAACCACTCTGAAGTCAAGCGTGCCAGCGACGGCCCAGCAAAATCTTTGAAATTGGGTGATAAACAAGTAAAATTAACAGCTGATGAGGAATGGTTAGAAAAACAACAAACCGGAGCAGGTAAAATAAGTGCAAATAGGTGGAGAAATCCACAAAAAGCAACAAAAAAAACCCAAAACAAAACAACAAAACGCAGATTCTTTAGATTGCCCTGATCAACAACAGCCGGTGCTCCAGACCATTAATTTAACCAGTTGTTAATAGAAATCTGCATTGAGCTTAGGGTTGCTCAAATTCAGTATAATGACATGTGAGATGAAGTAAAATAGGTAAATATTTAAACTAATGATGTGCATAGAGGCATTTGACCTGTTTGAAAGACTGTCGTCGTATTATGAGCCATGGTCGAGATATAGAGCACACCTGTGAAAACAACTAATATGTTGAACCCTGTATGAAACATCTAAAGGTACATGATGGAGAAGCTGAATTGAATATGAAAGTGCAAGACTTTGCCACTGTGGGGCAAAGCACGCGACCACTGTGAAGTTGCGTTGCGGTCTCTTCTGAGCTGATGAGCAAGCTACACATCATCAGATCGAGATCTGGCTGAGAACTCCTCAAAGAGAGGGAAACAGAACTATGATAACTGTGATAACTGGAGTGTGCAGAGTTTCCGTGAGCAGTTTTCCTGCATCTTGACTCATGTGTGTAGAGTGTTCATAGCATCAGCATCATGTTTTTGTTATTTGTTTTGTTGGGTTGAAAAATAGTTAAATAAACTTGTGATCATGCCTATGGATCACCATGGCACATATCATCAGCCATGTGATTTATTTACACAGATGAAAAAGTGAGTGTGAATGTGTCTGACGTCACAGTGCTTCTGTGCACTGTGTAAAAGTAATTGCCTTTGATTATGAGAGCGGTGATTCTGCAGGTCACCAGCTATTTTAAAAAATAAAAAAAAGAGTGAAGAAGAGACAAAATTTACATTGTAGATGAAAAAAAATCATAGGAAAAAGGTTTTGTGTTGATCAACCAAGAACAACTACAATCTCATTTTCTGCTTTTAAGAAAGGATTGTTCACAAAAACACAGAGAGAGAGAGAGAGATGTGTGTTGATTAAGCAGTGATGATAATAATGAAAATGTCTTAGTTTGTCACTTTCAGGTGAAAAGCAGACCTGAATCAATTTTCCACATGCAGCGGTCGGAAGAAAGTTATAGTTTAACATCATTGGAAACATGCAGGCCAAGTTTCTGGCTGACTTATTTACAGCGCCATGTGTCTCTCAACCTCACAAGCAGCTCTCACTCCTCCCTGAAGACAAGGAATGCAGCTCCAAAGAGCAATAACATGGCAGATAAAGAGACAGCAGCAAAGTCCTGAGCAAAGAGTCCCAGCAGGCAGCAGCAGTGTGGACAAACAGCATCAGAGAAGAAAAGCAAACCCATCATCCTGACTGATCGGATGAATGGCACTGTGTTTACAGCAAGCTGCAACTTCACTATGCATGTGAAGAAAACTTTTGAGAAGAACTGAGGGGACTGTTGGAGTTTGACATTTGCCACCTTTGGAGTAAAATGGCAAGAAGAGACAGTGGGACACAGGACAAAGCTGAAGGAGAACTGCCGGGACTGTTGAAGTGGGAGAGGACAACAGAGTGAGAGGACAACAGACAACAGAGAGGAGTGGTGAGAACACATAGGAATTTTGTTATTTAATGTGGGAAATCAAAATTTGGGTTAGCAAACCTGGGGAAAAGAAAACTGACTGCTTAAGTTGGAAAATTGAGAAGGAGTCTGAAACACTGCAAAAATAGAAACGTATACAAATCACACAAACAAGCAGAACATGCATTAACCCTACTAACACAAATACAAGAGAGCTCATGAAGATTAGACAACATCTTCAGCATGTGAGTCTGTTTGTCATCTTGTCCAGGTCACTTAGTGTGATGCAAAAACCAGTGGACTCATAGCACATTAGTTAAGAAATGATCAAATAATAGTAGAGAAGTGTGTAGGAAAGGCAGCTTTAAGAACATGCTCTACTGGAGATGCAGCTCCACAGACATGCATTAAACCTGCCTAATAACACAAACACACATGCAATGAAAATTATTTTTCATCAGTGTTAAAATAGTGTCAATTTAGCAGACACTTGTTATCAAATACTGAATTTATCCAATGCAACAAATTGACTCTCTAGGTTGCAGGACAACAATTTAACTTTTGTGGGAAAAAAGATTCTGGTTTGACCAACCAGTGATCAGACAATAACTTTAGTTGTTAATATAGTAAATTGGGAGATGCTTCCTGCTTGATTGATGCAGCAAGTAATTTACTGTATGAGGGAAATTGTTTTTTGTGATACTATTTTGAACATGCTTTTCTGTTGTCCTGTCATCTTAGTGGGTTAATAGCTGATATGCAAATTAGTTGATCGTTCTTAGATTAATGAAAGGTGACTGAATTCTAGCACGAGTGAATGGGATGTGTTGGAGTTTGTTGTGTGTTGAGTGGAGACTCTAAAACACTGAGTTTCCTGTTTTGATGTGCGAGTGAATCCTGTACCTAGATACACAACTCTGAATACGTCAGAACAAACTTCTTTTGTGAAGTGCATGACAGCATGTCACATGTTTTATGATGACGGAAAAAAAGGAAAACTGAATAAAATGGGTGTGTGGTTTAAATGAGTGAAGAGCACAGACCTGGTAATTAAACTCATAGCTAATAAGACATTAGGATTATGTTGTGTGTTGTGCAGCTGATGGTTGGTTTGGAGTGAATCTAGCTGATGATTTTTCTTTTGTTGTGAAGTTGAGCCTGCCAATTAGTATGATGGTATGATGAACCATGCTAATGGTATGATTTACCCTCCTGAGATGAGGAGCTTGTGTCATGACTTAACGAGGCCTTTTTATTTTGATACTTTCACAGTGCACTGAAAGTTTTGTTTGATAATTTCTGTTATTTTTCATTTTTCATTTTTTGAACAGGCACTGATTTTGTTTGTCAATTTCTTTTCTTTAAGCAGATCTGTACGTCGGGAATTAAAAGCGCTATACGACATGTCGAGAAAACCGTTACAAGTGAGTTTCTCCACATTAAAATGGGCTCTGGAGAAAGACACTTATTTGGGACAATTAGAAAATGAGAGTCCCTGCCTAAAAAGGATTCAGCCAGGAAATCCGATCTAAAAGTTCTTCTTTTTCTTTTGAAATGACGTCATTTTGCTGAAAGTGGAAACTAAATGCAACGACAGGTTCCACTATCCGCAAAGAAAGAATGAATGAATGAATGGAAATAAAAAACAAACTGACTGACTGGTAAAAGCTGACAAGACTTGACCACGACTCAAGGTTAACCTCCACCTAGACAGGACAAAGGGTGGATGAATTTATGTGTCTTCTGTTACAGGAGCAGAAAGATGACAGCAACATCCGAGGTTGCATGACGATTTAACCTTTTAAATGCTATTTTCTGTGTCTGTGCATCTACCAGGGGTGTTATTCACTACCTTGTGTTGCTTACAGAGGTAATGGTGACAAAGTATGCATATGCCTGCGCAGTGCTAACATTTGCATTTTCTTTTCTACAGCATTACAGTTTTCCATGTGTTTGATCATGTGATTTATAAGAGGACTAGTTAATATTTTTCTACTACAGGATTTCTGGGTTTATGTGTGAAGGAAACTGTGTTTACAGGTTATGAGTTGGTGATGCTTTTACACTGTGTTGTTGTGAAGGTTACTTTGATGATGTGAATAACATTCTTTCCACAGCTATGGATGGCTAACTTTATGGTCTTTTTATGGCACCTCTGGAACCTGTCGACCTGCGTTTGACCTGTGTCTGACCACCGTCTGACCACAGTCAATGTGCATTGCTAATGTTTGTTTTTCTAAGAATGCATGTAGAAGATTCAGCAGAAGCGGACAAGTGACATGAGAAAAACAAATAAGGGATGCAGTGTTTATGGAATAGTTGAAGATGGGCTATTGAGCTCATAGTGATTGATGAGTTGAGTGACTTTGCTTAAGAGAAGTCACTGATTACATTAATGTTGACTGAGTACATGGGATGATCCATGTCTGAGGCAAATTATGGAAATAATTGTAGTTTACTGAGAAAACCTGCACATGACACTTGTCTTGCTAGTGCTGAATGCTTATTACTTTTATGATATAATTGTTTATAAGTGTGAAGTTTGATTTCATTTCCAGATCTTGTTTTCCAGGCCATGATGGTGTGTATGCAGGCTTCTGGCGGAGCCAATCTTTAAGCAAATTTAATATGCAAAACACACTAACATTTTTATTGCAGGATTATAGGTCCAGGGTGGTGCTGCTCCAGCGGAGGAGATGCCCTGATGTTACCTGGGATATGATCTAGCTAATCTTTTTCTTTAAGACAGGAATCTGGTTTTGATGAGTTGACTCATGGGAGTGTCCATGTGTCAAGATGAGGGATCCAGGATTAATAAGAAAAAATGAATAACATAAAATTTTGTTTTATATGATTTTTGCAGCGATTTGTGTGATTAACAGTTCATTCAACGGGTATTAAACCTATGCAAGTGGTGCATCCATGTTCAGATGAGGCTTTGATGGCCTATAAGTGAAGTTCACTGAACAAAAGAATGTGGTTTGATGATTGTTGACATGCTCTCCAAATAGAAGTTTTTCCTCCTAGCAAGGACATACAGGTGCAGCAGTAATCTCCTGAGGAATCTTCAGAGGCCCAGTGAAGAAGTGAGAACCATTCCAGGCATAGCTGACAGCCCAGGCAGTGGTTGAGGTCAAAGGTCAAGCTGGTTGGGGCCCATTATGAGATCAGACTTTGGAGCCACAGCAAGGACCACGAAACTGCGTTGGAATGAGAGCTGTGCCAAGGGGGCTTTCCAGAGGCCAACAGAGGAGATTGTGGACAACAGGCGGGCACCTGAAGGATGAGGTGAGCGTGCCAAGCTCCATCGACAGCGCAGAGGGAGTCTAAGGATGGCATCATGATTCTGTGAAAGCACAGGAACCGGAAGCTATGGTGGTGATGACAGCAGTTTCCTATGAACATCACCTAATGCTGTGTCACTGTACTGTGCATACGATGACACACTGAAGACTGCTGGGATCACAACAGCAGTAAGATAACTGAACCCAGCACCCTTTCCACAGAGAGGTTTTTCTGCAGAGGATGGACAGTAGAAGAGTCATAAGTATTCCTACCGCAGGATGAAGGCCTGAAGTGAAGTGATGGGGGTTGATAGAGGCCAATTCAAGTGCTTCTGACCATTTCAACTGCCTGCAAAATGGCGGAGAGACCCTCCTGGATATATCAGAGCCACTGCAAAAAGGTTGAGGTCCCAGGAAACCCCGGCACCCCCAAGACAGCACAATAGAGAAATCTCACACTTGGTTGTTTCAGTGGTGAGGGGGGAGTGCTGATTGAGCCCCCATAGGGTAAGCTCGCACTTCAACCTCCAGCCTCTGATCAACTCTAGGGCAACCAAGTGCAAGGTGTGCGACCAGGACCCTCTTGGTTACCTTGACTACGACGCTCACCCATACAGTACCCCAGCTGACGCAAACAACAGCTGAACCAGGAGAAAGGCAGAAAAGATGGACACACAACAACTCTCACCTAAGAGACATGATGCAAGACCACATCCATCCGTGGATGAACAATGCCTGGTACCGTTATATTCACGACAGAACAAAAGCAGAATCGGCAAATACAGACTGTTATGTCTGTTCCCATCTACCCAGCACGGCAACATACCCCACACTATATATGTTCCTGGACCAACTCCCAGGGAAAAACTACTCTATGATACTAGCAGAGAAAGGGAACTTTGTGTCCTCTTCAACAACACATGCTACACTTACATACTGGACGATGTACACTCATTAAACATGACTGACGCCCTGAATGCTTTGAGACAGATCCAGCAGGCCCAAAATCAGGACTATGTAAGTGATACAAGTGACTGGTTTTCTTGGCTTCACACTGGCTCCTGGTTACAGGTGCTAAAAAGACTACTCATCGGAGTTGGAATATTTTTACTTTTATTTTGTGTCTTTGTATCCTGCCATGTCTAAAACTCATGATTAACCGCATAATATTTTCTACTGTTGCTGCATACATAGCCATGACAAGTGATGATGATGACCCCGACCTGTTGGAACATGAAGACTTTGTGTGATTAATGGCGATGTGACAGAAAATGTACAACAAGATGTTACATACTGATATCTCATTTAAAGTTTTACTGACAACAGGAGGGAATGTTAATAGGAAAATTGTACTTAGTAGTCAGTATAATCTTTTAATGATATAAGTTTGCATATGGTAGAATGCTGCATGTAATTATTTGTGTGGAGAAGTATATAGTTGGTGGCATATTGAAAGAATGTCTCATCCTAGGAGGTCTGTAACATTCTAGGGTGTTCACCCCCACATCCTAGGAGCATGAGAGAGGTTGTACCTTGTCTTATTGTTTTACAGTAGGATTAACGTAGCTACAGTGGGGCAAAAAAGTATTTAGTCAGCCACCGATTGTGCAAGTTCCCCCACTTAAAATGATGACAGAGGTCAGTAATTTGCACCAGAGGTACACTTCAACTGTGAGAGACAGAATGTGAAAAAAAAATCCATGAATCCACATGGTAGGATTTGTAAAGAATTTATTCGTAAATCAGGGTGGAAAATAAGTATTTGGTCACCTCAAACAAGGAAAATCTCTGGCTCTCACAGACCTGTAACGTCTTCTGTAAGAAGCTTTTCTGTCCCCCACTCGTTACCTGTATGAATGGCACCTGTTTGAACTCATCATCTGTATAAAAGACACCTGTCCACAGCCTCAAACAGTCAGACTCCAAACTCCGCCATGGCCAAGACCAAAGAGCTTTCGAAGGACACCAGGAAAAGTATTGTAGACCTGCACCAGACTGGGAAGAGTGAATCTACAATAGGCAAGCAGCTTGGTGTGAAAAAATCAACTGTGGGAGCAATCATCAGAAAATGGAAGACATACAAGACCACTGATAATCTCCCTCGATCTGGGGCTCCACGCAAGATCTCATCCCGTGGGGTCAAAATGATCATGAGAACGGTGAGCAAAGATCCCAGAACCACAAGGGGGGACCTGGTGAATGACCTGCAGAGAGCTGGGACCAAAGTAACAAAGGTCACCATCAGTAACACACTACAACGGCAGGGAATCAAATCCCGCAGTGCCAGACGTGTTCCGCTGCTGAAGCCAGTGCATGTCCAGGCCCGTCTGAAGTTTGCCAGAGAGCACATGGATGATACAGCAGAGGATTGGGAGAATGTCATGTGGTCAGATGAAACCAAAGTAGAACTTTTTGGTATAAACTCAACTCGTCGTGTTTGGAGGAAGAAGAATACTGAGTTGCATCCCAAGAACACCATACCTACTGTGAAGCATGGGGGTGGAAACATCATGCTATGGGGCTGTTTTTCTGCCAAGGGGACAGGACGACTGATCCGTGTTAAGGACAGAATGAATGGGGCCATGTATCGTGAGATTTTGAGCCAAAACCTCCTTCCATCAGTGAGAACTTTGAAGATGAAACGAGGCTGGGTCTTCCAACATGACAATGATCCAAAACACACCGCCCGGGCAACAAAGGAGTGGCTCCGTAAGAAGCATTTGAAAGTCCTGGAGTGGCCTAGCCAGTCTCCAGACCTCAACCCCATAGAAAATCTGTGGCGGGAGTTGAAAGTCCGTGTTGCTCGGCGACAGCCCCAAAACATCACTGCTCTCAAGAAGATCTGCATGGAGGAATGGGCCAAAATACCAGCTACTGTGTGTGCAAACCTGGTAAAGACCTATAGTAAACGTTTGACCTCTGTTATTGCCAACAAAGGTTATGTTACAACAGTGTTGGGAAGGTTACTTTTAAAATGTATTCCATTACAGAATACAGAATACATGCCCCAAAATGTATTCTGTAACCTATTCCGTTACGTTACTCAATGACAGTAACGTATTCTGAATACTTTGGATTACTTAATATATTGTGGCGAGTTCAGACAAGGAGGAGACGGAGGTATCGTTTGGTCTTGCTTCCCGTGAGCTAGCCAGGGAGCACAGCCGTTTATTACATTTGCAGAAGAACACACTGCCACTAGCTAACTGCTCAGTGCGGCAACCACAACACACATAGGGCGCCCTCTGACCCCGGAAGGACACACCGTCGCAGCGAGAGGGCGTCACCCGTCACCATGGCAACATACACAAAACATAACTGTACAAGCAGAACCCCAAACAGCCCTGACCCGCTACAATATTATCATGCTTTTTACAACAACGTGAATGTACTATTGCTGTGTGATTTATTACTATTACTGAAGGTCCGCGACTCCGAACTGTAGTAAAGGGACCTCTGACTAATGCTGGGCTCACACTGTGCGATTTTTGGCCCATTTTGAGCCGATTTTTGAGTCGTGCGATCGTTTTGGCGATCGGCCCGATTTTGGCCTTCATCGTGCGTCGTGCATCGTGTAGTATACGTGGGGTAACGAGAAGCGATTGACACCTCACGACCAGCTCCCGATCATCAATCGCTTGGTCGTGAGGGTGTCACCGCAGTTTGCCACACTGCGCACGCGCAAACACAAATGTCAGCGAAAAAGACGGCGTAGCACGGCAGTGCAGCGTGTGATCTGGACACAAGCGATGGAGGCACAACCTGTAGAACCATCCGAGCCCTTTCGATGTGGCCTCACAAAATTATCACGACCACAACAACCGTGAAAATAGTTGGATCGACACTGCTGCTCAATCACAGCTGCCTGACCAATGTTTTTCATTAGCAATTTAGCAAAGTTGATGGTGGTGGTGTGTCTGTGTGAGTGAAAGACGGAGAGGGAGAGCGAGCGACAGAATTTCTGTTATAACCTTCATTTTTATGGACGCACAGTGTGAGCACTCAGGTCGCATCAGAGCATCGGCCGTATAGTGTGAGACCCTGCATCGTGACCTATGAACTTCTAACCCCTGCGAGTCAATCGTACAGTTTGAGCAGGAGCTGAATCGCGCGACTGAAAAATAATACGGCGGGGTCCCTGTCGGCTGGTAGCCGAAAAATAGCTTTACTTTGTTGTGTGGGTCAACTTTTCTTGCGACAGACAGAGAGAGGCGTTGAAAGACTGCTCCAACGGAACTTGTTGTTTTCGGAGGAAAACACGAACACGGTGTACAGTCGAGTCTTAATAGCGTACTTACAACTGGGCTCGTCAGGCACTCTTCTTGGCTGCAGTGGTTATTATTATATTTACATGCTTCCAGCTCCCGTTTTTGCTCGATGACTGCTCGTACCTTTCCACTCCCCTTTTTCTCCCTCCTCGCGCTCACAGACCCATAACGTGCAGTCCATTCTCCCTGCAGCACGGACCACACTGCCCATGATGCTACATTCTTTAGAGCTATGCTTGTAGCATTCTGCCTGTTAGCTTAGCACAACAACAACAACAGCGAAAAGGCGCTCTCTCACCCAGGAAACACGCAGTCGCAGAGAGAGAGAGAGCGTCGCCCTGTAACCATGGCAACCGTAACGCTGCCGCCTGGAACAAAAGAACGTAGCTGTCAAACAAAACCCAAACAGTCCTGACCCGCGACAAAATGAAACAGGAAAGTACCCCAGTGTATTCCATTTATTTCAACAAAGTAACTGTATTCTGAATACCACCTTTTTAAACGGTAACTGTAACGGAATACAGTTACTCATATTTTGTATTCTAAATACGTAACGGCGGTACATGTATTCCGTTACTCCCCAACACTGTGTTACAAAGTATTGAGTTGTTATTGACCAAATACTTATTTTCCACCCTGATTTACGAATAAATTCTTTACAAATCCTACCATGTGGATTCATGGATTTTTTTTTTTTCACATTCCGTCTCTCACAGTTGAAGTGTACCTCTGGTGCAAATTACTGACCTCTGTCATCATTTTAGGTGGGGGAACTTGCACAATCGGTGGCTGACTAAATACTTTTTTTCCCCACTGTATGTCAGTTTTAGTTTAAGTGCTTCTTTACATATAGATGAACTGTTGGATTTTCCAGACCAGCAGGTTAAGGGAAGTTGTTTATGGGGGCCACACTCTGACCACACACACACACACACACACACACACACACCTCCACATTCCAATGTAAGGAACAAACGCTCACTGAAGTATAAATAAAGACCGGGGCAGTTTCTCAGTGCGAGTCTCTCAGTCTGGAGGCTGCCCTTGCTAGCAAGAAGTTCTGTGTGTTTCTCTTCTCTGAGTCTTTACTGAAGAAGTGTTTTAGAATATATTTCTTCACAGGGTATCCTCCAGATCTTTTGCACGACCTTTTTGAAGGCATAATTCCACTAGAATTAGCATTATGCCTTCATGTGTTTATCCGTAAACGTTACTTTTCCTTAACTGAACTCAATAACTTCATAACAGAATTTCCTTACTTACAAATGGACTTATAAAACAGATCGCCCCCAAATCATCCCCCTAAATTTTTCCACTCGCAAAGCATTGGTGGCAACGCACATGAAAATTGGACGTTATTGAGACTATTACCTTTTATTATTGGGAAAAAGATTCCCAAAAATGATGAAGCATGGCAAGCATGACTCTAAAAGATATAACTGAACTTGTTGTGTCCCCTATTCACAGAGAGGAAAGTATTTGCTACTTGGACACACTTATATCTGAACATCGCAACAGGCTATTGGAGGTTTTCCCAGAGCAAAAACTAACTCCAAAACACCATTTTTTGGAGCATTATCCTGACTTGATCAGAGGATTTGGTCCATTAGTATGCCTCTGGACTATGCGCTTTGAGGCTAAACATACAGGGAGTGCAGAATTATTAGGCAAATGAGTATTTTGTCCACATCATCCTCTTCATGCATGTTGTCTTACTCCAAGCTGTATAGGCTCGAAAGCCTACTACCAATTAAGTATATTAGGTGATGTGCATCTCTGTAATGAGAAGGGGTGTGGTCTAATGACATCAACACCCTATATCAGGTGTGTATAATTATTAGGCAACGTCCTTTCCTTTGGCAAAATGGGTCAAAAGAAGGACTTGACAGGCTCAGAAAAGTCAAAAATAGTGAGATATCTTGCAGAGGGATGCAGCAGTCTCAAAATTGCAAAGCTTCTGAAGCGTGATCATCGAACAATCAAGCGTTTCATTCAAAATAGTCAACAGGGTCGCAAGAAGCATGTGGAAAAACCAAGGCGCAAAATAACTGCCCATGAACTGAGAAAAGTCAAGCGTGCAGCTGCCAAGATGCCACTTGCCACCAGTTTGGCCATATTTCAGAGCTGCAACATCACTGGAGTGCCCAAAAGCACAAGGTGTGCAATACTCAGAGACATGGCCAAGGTAAGAAAGGCTGAAAGACGACCACCACTGAACAAGACACACAAGCTGAAACGTCAAGACTGGGCCAAGAAATATCTCAAGACTGGTTTTTCTAAGGTTTTATGGACTGATGAAATGAGAGTGAGTCTTGATGGGCCGTTCACTTAACTTGTTTTAGGCTAAGCTCATGTAACCTGACTGAAGAATGACTGGGCTGATTGCAAAGTGCCTTTGTCTCACTTATCTAACTCTGGAGCACATAACGACAGACTAGATTTTACTGAAGAGTAAATTAATATTTTTATGAAACGTTGGTTACGTATTGTAACCCCAGATTCTATGAGTATAGGTGCAGCCCTTTAAGTGGGTATTCCCCTTGTGCGCGCAGCACTGAAGTATTTTAGTCCACGCCCACCTGCTGTGTGGGCCTCACACTGGTCTTACGGTGTTACGGTGAGACCAGGAAATCGGCTCTACCGTTTTTCTTCAGCCAGCCAGAAGATGTCCAGCGAGACCATCCGTCTGTGTCCATCCTGCCAGACCGGCTACATCATGTCGTATGACCGACATGCCGTCTGCGTGGGCTGCCTCGGTCCTCACCATGCGGACTTCGCCCTCACACCTTAATCCTATTGCCGCTCCTGTTAGCTCCTCCCGCCAGAGGAAAAGCAGCGGAGGTCAGCCTTTTTCAAGGTTGATGCTGAGGAGGCGTTCCCGCTAAGAGAGGAAGAAGCCATCAAGTTCTTCAATAGTGGGCCGGAATTGGATGATTCCACCCACCGTGAGGAAAACGGCAGTGGTGGCAGCTCCACTGCCTCCCAGCTGGGCAGCCTGGCGACAGAAGGGAGGCCGATGAGCGGACGCTCATCCACCCCTGGCCTTCACATGTCGGCGAGGACGCCACTCCCAGTTGTTGGTGCGCTGCTCCTGGATCTGCCTGGCATCATCCAGGAGGCAGCTGGTGAGAAGGGACTTCCCGTCCCTCAGCCTGCTCCACCCCCATCTGATGATCTGGCGGGAAGGTATGGCTCCGCTCACTCTCGTTGCCCAGATATGTATGGCTTTGTCCGAATTACATGATGTGCTGAGCTCGCTTCAAAACAAGGACCCAGGCGCAGCCCTCATTGTAGGAGACTTTAACAAAGCGAACCTCAGACAAATCATGACAAACTTTTACCAGCATGTCTCGTGTCCAACGAGAGGGGATCGAATTTTGGATCACTGCTACATGCCATACAAGCAGGGCTACAAAGCTGTCTCACACCCGGCTTTTGGGAAGTCTGACCACAACGCCATCTTCCTCATCCCCCAGTATAAACAAAGCATACGGAGGGAGGACGTGACCACGAGAGAGGTAAAACGGTGGACTGCCCAATCAGAAGCTACGCTACAGGACGCACTCAACGACGTCGACTGGGACATGTTCAGAGCATGCGCAGTCGACATCAACGAGTTTACGGAAGTAGCAGTATGCTTCGTCAATATGCTAGCGGAGGAGATTATCCCCACTGCAAGAGTCACCACATTCCCAAACCAGAAACCGTGGATGGACAGATCGATCCGCACTGCAGTAAACGCCAGGACCGCCTCCTACAACGCGGGTCTCGCCACTGGCGATATGAGCGCCTACAAAGCGGCCTCATACGGCGTGCGGCGCGTGGTGAGAGATGCCAAACGCCGGTACCGGGAACGTGTGGAGTCCCACTTCCACCAGGGCGACACACGGAGTATGTGGCACGGACTACGCACCATTACGGACTACAAAGCCAGGGACACTGCGCCGATCAACGCCGACTCTGCATTCACCAACGAGCTGAATCAGTTCTACGCCCGTTTCGAGGTTAGCCAGGCGGCTAATGCTATCTACCGCCTGACTACCGAGGACAGTGACATCATCAGCGAGAGACCGGTGACCAGCATCGCGGAGCATGACGTCCGAGCGGCACTGAGGAGAGTGAACACAAGGAAAGCGGCGGGGCCAGACGGCATCACCGGCCGTCTGCTGCGCTGCTGTGCTGACCAGCTAGCAGGTGTGTTCACTTACATCTTCAACGAGTCCCTGGCGAAGTCTGTGGTCCGCACATGCTTCAAAAGATCCACCATCATCCCTGTGCCCAAGAACAGCAAACCCTCATCCCTGAACGATTACCGGCCAGTTGCACTGACCTCGGTAGTAATGAAGGTGTTTGAGAGGCTGCTGAAGAACATCATCTCCTCCTCCATCCCAGACACCACAGATCCGCTGCAGTTCGCCTACAGATCCAACAGATCCACAGAGGATGCCATCGCCCACGTCCTACACACCACTCTCAGCCACGTGGACAAGAAACAGGGTAACTATGTGCGAATGCTGTTTGTTGATTACAGTTCAGCGTTTAACACAATAGTGCCCTGCAGACTGTTCACAAAGCTGAGGGATCTGGGACTCAACAGCCGTCTGTGTGCATGGGTGTTGGACTTCCTCACTGGCAGAACTCAGGTGGTGAGGGTGGGCAGGTGCTTCTCCAACAGCATCACCATCAACACAGGAGCACCTCAGGGATGTGTCCTCTCGCCACTGCTCTACTCCCTCTACACTTCAGACTGTGTGGCCACCCACGGCTCCAACAACATTGTGAAGTTTGCTGACGACACAGTGGTGTTGGGTGCCATCTCCAACAACGATGAGGCGGCCTACATGGATGAAGTGAAGAATCTGGCATCGTGGTGCCAGGACAACCACCTCCAGCTGAACGTCAGCAAGACCAAGGAGCTGGTGGTGGACTTCAGAAGGGGTCAGCACAGAGACTACAAGCCCATTATCATCAATGGAGCTCCAGTGGAGAGGGTGCAGTCCTTCAAGTATCTTGGTGTCCACATCTCCTCAGACCTGACATGGGCTGCCCACATTCAGGTCCAGACCAAAAAGGCTAGGCAGCGCCTGTACCACCTACGATAACTGAGGAAGTTCAGGGTCTCTCCAAAGATCCTCAGGATTTTCTATACAGGCGCTGTGGAGAGCATCCTCACACAGAACATGACATCGTGGTTTGGGAACAGCTGTGTGAAGGACCAAAAAGCTCTCCAGAGAGTGATCCATACAGCAGAACGCTGCTGCAGGATTGCTCTCCCCCCGCTTCAGGACACCTACACCAGGAGATGCCGGACTAGAGCAGCGCAGATACTGAAGGACCCGTCCCATCCTGGCAACAAACTGTTCCAACTTCTGCAATCTGGTAGAAGGTTCCTCATCTTCCGGGCAAGGACAGAGAGACTCAAGAGGAGCTTCTATCCCCAAGCCATCCGTGCCCTAAACACACACACCCGCCCTCTCACATCATCTATAATTGACTGAGACAGGACTCTTCCAGACACTAAACCAAGGCACAATGTACATTTCAATTCCTTTCATTTTAAATATGTTTATATTGTCTATCCTGTAAAATAGTCAGATGTCTATTCATATTAATGTACAGAATTCACCTGCTTGCTGCTACTACTGCACATTCACCCAATGTATATACTATATATATATAATGTTCTTCCTCTACACCCCCCCCCCCCTCCCCCAATTTTTTTGCACATGTCGAGGAGCGTGTCAGGCTACATTTCACTGTGTGTTATACTTGTATAACTATGCATGTGACAAATAAAGAACCTTGAACCCTGAACCAGATCCCATCTGGCCTCAGTTCCCGGCGGTGATGACCTACCTCTCTGAGGCAGCAGCAGAGCCAGCGAAGATTAGAGCGCCGGTCTCTACCTAGGGCTTCACAGAGGGCGTCACAGACCGGAGTTTTCCGCCTGTTCCCCCTCTAGAGCCGAGGCTCGCTTCAGTTTTCGGCACCAAAATGACCAAGGTCGTTGGACAGCGACCGGCCCATCCCGCCAAACTTGACCAGCTGATAGCAAGGTTCACTGATCGCGCACATCAATGCACTGTTCAGTCAGCTGCAGTGACTAACAACACTGCCTTGCTAGCGTTTGTCATCTCCAGGAAGGTGGAGGAAGCAGAGCTGCCAGAGGAGCTGAAAGGCTTTCTCTGTAAAGCCGCTGACGCGATTCTGAATATGTGCGCCACTTCAGCAGTGTGTTCCTCTCGCATCGCTGCCTGACAGACGATGGTTCAGAGGGCAACCTGGCTCCGCCTCTACCTCTGTAGAGGCCCTTCCACTAAAAACGGCTTTTCTTAGGTTTCTTTTCAATATCTTAGCTCCACAGATGTTCTTACCTTGATGGTGGGTGTGAAAACAGGTCAACAACAGAAAAAAAATAGTTATGTTTAAGCTAGAAATGGTAAGTCATGTTTTAAATGTGCAAATTTTGCCTCAGTTGAGACTTCCTGTTTTACAGAGTGGAAATTCCATCGAGAAAAAAAGAGAAGTCATCATCAGATGTCTCATTGACCATCTGGGAGAGGATCCAAGTGCCTTAATCAAAACCTTTGAGGTTGGTGCAATAAATCTGTTTTAGGAATATTAGTAGTTTATTTTAGCTTGTGAGATCATAGAAAAGTTTTAAGATACTGTTCTAAAGAAAAAAAAACACTTCAAAGCATACAAAAGAATAGCATTTGCATTTGCTATTGCTATAAGATTTTGGAGCACAGTGTCCACATATTATGAGTACCGGTGATGTCATACAAATGAAACTTTTTGTTTCAATGTTTGGAAATATGTGCGCTTAAAACAGTTGTTTCTCTTTTTAAAGGACGGTGCTGATGCTGTCTTTGTTGAAGAGGCTTTGGCTGAGGAGGTGATGAAGATTTACCTGCTGCAGAATCAAGACAGGTCAGGCGAACCTACTGATGTGGGTATTGTTATTGAAGGCGTTACTGTTCTGGGCAAACTTGGGAATCTGAGCAAAGCCTGTTGCTATCTTTTGGGACTGTGCTATGCTCTGGATCTGAAATACCCCAAGAATTTCAAATGCACATTTGAAGCATTTCAAAAAGTGTTCATGGAGCTGGATCCAGGAAACCTTTCTGTCAAGGTTCAAAGACTGAAAAATGACCTCTGTTCATTGTAGACAAAATTTCACAGGGCTGTTCTTAAAGTGTTAGACTTGTTAAGTGACATGTAATGCTCATCAAAAGGTTCAGTTGCGGCATTACATTGTGTTGACATTCCTGTTCATAAATAATGTTTGTACCATAAACTGTTTTTGTATTAACTTTCCAGATTCACATTAAGGTGTAAATGGGAGAGTATCTTCTGTATGGTTTTTTTTTTTTTTTTAGTGCAATCCTTTTTGAAACCTTTTTATTTAAATTATGGATGTTTTTTGGTCACTCTTTAGTTATAATCTTCCCAATTTTTTGGAATCAAAATAAGATGTTCAAAAACTATGTCACAGTGCAAATGTTTTTTTTTTTTCAGGATTTATATTTTTTTGGGATCTTAATTTTATTTTTGTCATTTGACCTTTTCTGAAAAGGTAAAGCACTGCGTTCACTTGAGCCACTTTTATTCTTTGTATGGCAGGTACATTTTTCTTGTTGTTAGCATCAATATGCCAGTTTTACAGAGTTTTATCAAGCATGCCAATTTGGATGCAATTTTATTAAATAAGGCTGTTGTGACTGAAATTTTATCCAAGTTTTATCCACTGAATGTAGAACAGATTTCAGCTCACTGTGTTCAGAGAAGGAATCTGCTAAATGTGTGATTCACAAAAAAGCTGTTTAAAATAAATCATTGTGAACAATGTTGAACTGACGTGGTTCTTTTTTCCTGTGTGTGTGTATAAATAAAATAACCACTTAATTGTAATTAACGTTTTTGCTTAAGTTAACTTAAAAATATTAAGTAAATTGAACCATTATTTAAAAACAAATAATTGTAATGGTGTAGGTTAAATGTGCCAAGCATTTCAGCATTTCCTAATTAATATTTTATGTAGTTTGAACTTTTGGTTACTGTTGTTTTTGTCATGGTCGCTGTGTGGCAGGCAGGATGAGGACCCAAAATGCAAACTCACGGACTCAGGGGATAAACTCAAAATGCAGCTTTATTGCTGACAGGTGACAAACGAAAGCAGTGATACCAAAGCAATACAAAACTAAACTACACTGGGAAAAGCTAATTGTAACATATACCAGAAGACACGGGGAGAACCACACACAGCATGAGGGAGAACGCGACGCCGAACAGAGGGAGACGCAGATAGAAATACACAGAGGGTTAACGAGGAAAGTGGGAACACACGGGGAACACAGCTGACACAGATAACCATAACGAGACAGGGCGGGGTGAACATAACACTGACGGGAGACGGGCAGAGTCAAACAGGAAGTACAGAGGTTCAGACAGGAGGAGGGAGAGCACGGGGAAAACACAGACATACGGGCTGGGGAAACATGGAATAGAACATAAGGAGAGACGAGGGCTCACAGATACACAAAGGGGCACACAGGGGATAAAAGCCACGAAGGGAAAAGACTTAGGGAACAACACAACAGGGCAACTCAGGAAACATGGCCTAAATAGGGAACAAAATACAAACATACAAGAAAACTAAGAATACTGGGCCAACATGGCCCAGGACCATGACAGTTTTAACTTACATTTTCAATTGTACTTACTCAATTTTGTATGTTACTGTAACATCTTTAATTGTTCATAACAACTTATTCCATTTTAGTTGGATTTACTCAATTAATAAGGTGTATTTAAGAGATGTGATTGTTTTTGCATTTACTCATTATTTTTGAGTGTAAAAGTGTTGCACCAAAATATTTAAGTAATTATCAGTTTTAGTTCTTAGAGTGTAGAGTGTGCTGTAGCGTACAGTGTACGCTGTAAACTGACTGGTTTCCTTTGCATCAGTCTGCATCTCCCAGTTACTTTTTGTGTTTCCCACACATTTTTTCCCCAGGTGGCAAAAAATGTGCGTTCTCTTTGCAAGCTCGTAACCAGCGCTCTCTGCTGTCAAGGGTGAGTATTGGTTAATGCTCATCATGTGACTGATGCAAGGCGGCTCCTTCTATTTAGCCAAACTGTGATTAATATTTAAATGTTTTTGTTGAGGAGCATCAAAAAAAAGGCATTGGGGCTCCCATCAGGAAAGGAGCAGCTGCTTTTCTTTATCTATCTGCTCACATTCTTTGAGCCAAACAGCTCATTGCTGTTCACACACACACTGTGATCCGTCTCTGCGTGTGACAAAGGATGATTATTTTCTTTGTTCCCTGATTGCCAAGACTCTGGAGAATAATCATTTAAAACCAAAGGTTATTCTAATAGCAAAGGGTTTGGCTTAGGCTGATCCCAGACAATGACTGAGTTGACATTTGTTGCTGGGGCTGTTTGAAAGAGTAACTCTTCTTCTGGAAGAATAACGTGAGGTATGCTGGTTTCGTCTATGAGCATAGTCACCACAGGTTGTGACTAGGGGTGGGTTTTGATTATCGATTTATCAATTAAAATCAATTCTGGCTTGGATAACGTGATATCGATTCATTAAAATCCTGAATCGATTTTTTAATATAAATTTATTTTGCCCAAAACGCCAGAATCTCAGGTTAAACCTCACAAAATGTCAACCAGGGGCGGAGGGTGGGGGTGGCTTACTGGGCTTAAGCCCGGGTTGTTTTGTCAGAAGCCCGGGGTATTTTGGAGTGTAATTTTTTCATAGTTAGATGCCTGGCTGACAACTGTATAAAACAAAAAGTACACACAATATTCGAAGCACATAATGCACACTGTGGGAATTTACGACTGTGCGTGAATCCCCCCTGATATTGGTATGATCCAAGCTCCGGCACTAAGCGACTGAGCGAGGGGGCGGGGCTGCAGCCAGGTGCTCTTGTGCCTGTGAGTGCGCTGTTGGAGAAACGGAGCCAGC
This sequence comes from Diplotaxodon limnothrissa, assembly GCF_057381915.1. NCBI lineage: Eukaryota > Metazoa > Chordata > Actinopteri > Cichliformes > Cichlidae > Diplotaxodon > Diplotaxodon limnothrissa. The sequence goes on along the minus strand of NC_140612.1, from coordinate 520,652 downwards.
CATACTAAGGAGAGCTTAAGTTTGACCAGGTACCAAAGCAAATCATTCGTACCGTACAAATGACGGTGAATCACGAAAGATTGATATCAAACTGATCACTTGACCAATATTACGTTACTCGCTCTTCAAGTGAATCAACAAATGGCGAAATGAAAAGCCGAACAAATGCTATTGTTTTTAGAGTCTTAGCTTACGTGTGTTTATTTCATATTCTCAGTTCTTACCCTCCCCGACTAAATCGGTTTCAGTTATGTACTGAAATATAAGAATGGACATTCGAGGCTTCTTTCAAAGAAAAAACTCAGGTAAATGTTATTTTATATATTATGCTTTGTATGTTGTTCAGTATATTTCTATGCAAAACAAGAGGGATTTCAGTACACAGCAGGATATTCACATTTGTAACCAGATATTTACACTTTAGGGAGAAAACATTTTTACTGTACAACATCAATTTGTTTTAGATAAATATTGAAATATCTTTTGAATTAGTTAAATGTCAGAATAAAGAGAGACAGAGCTTCTATTTTTTATCACTTTCATCAAATTTAGGAGCACATGTACACTAAGTTTGTTAATTAATAAGAAACTCCAGACGATTCCATTCTGAGCTGAAGAAGCTTCTGATTGGTTCGTAGAGTGTTTGCATATAAGACAAAACACAGAGCCTGTTTCTGTGACATGGGAACATCAAGAGATGTCAACCAAAACACCAGGAACAGAACTGTGGAGCTCCATAAGTGTGGCTCAAGTTTGAATACAATTTGGTGCCATTTACAATTAAGAAATACAGACAGTTTCTCTCTTTACTTTAAAGTTAACAAATATGTTTTTATATTTATCTAAAAAATAAACATTTAGTCTGATTTGATGTTACAATTAAAAAAGTGTTTGTGTTTTGATCTGAAGAGTACATTAATATGTGGTTTCAACTGTATATTTAATGATTGTCAGCACAAAGAGGGAGAGAGAGGAACAGAGAGGGAGATGGAGAATGAGGACAGAACAGATGAACAAGAGCAGGTGAGACAGACATGTTAGTCAAATGGTTGTTTACCAAAAGTATCACCGTATCATAGGTCCTCATGTATCTCGTACCTAGTGTTTCTTTTTAGGTTTGTTATTTTTCAAATTCTACATTTATTAAGTTATTAAGAGGTTGCAGCCCATGAATTTGGATGTTGTTATCTGGCTGTGCCATTACCATGGTAACATGGACAGCATGGCACAAAATACTTGGTGGAACTTACCTTACTTATACCTTACTAGCAAAATATTTTTTAGTAACGTAGTATATTGCTACAGGAAAAATGATTCTATGTTTCTTTACCTTCTTTTAAATGTACAAAGATGCCCTTTGTCTGTTGTTAGATTAGTTTAGAAGTGTCTTTTTAGACTTTCCCAGCAAAGACATATTGTTTCGGGGACATATTGTTTTATCTCTCCCAGCTCTCAGCTGACGAGACTAGCACCATATATGGAGTTGTTTATTTTATCTGTTTATTATTTTCTTATCCTGTTCTCACTGTCTCTGTGATTTGTGCCAATAAAAATGCCAAGCCACTGTCCATGGTTGTGGGTTGTTTCCAGCAGCTCACCCGTGTACACGTTAAGCATAAAAAAGTAACTTTGTCTCATTGTGTCTCTATTCCTCCTGGGTTTATTTTGCAGGGTTTTCTCCCAACATATATAAATATCTACTACTATTACTATACTAATACTAACACAGCAACAGTAAAGTAATAAGACAGAAGTTGACAGAGTAACTTTTGATAATGATCATGAACAGTGATTAAGAACTCTATTCTAATACAGTTAGTATTCCATGTGTGCTAGTGTGGCTTCCTAGAGTAAAAGTATATTAATACCATTTCTCTAATGTTTTATGTCTGCAGGTGGATAAGGCAGTGCTGTCCGTCATGACTGATGGACAAATGGCAAAATACATAAGGACATATGGTGACAGACTAGCTGTCCAGTCCTTCTGTCAACAAACTAAGTAAAGCACGGATAAAGAGACTGTTCTGCAGAACCTAAGAGATAAAATTGCGGCACGGAAAGTAAGATCAAAAACCAAAGGAGTGCTGTGTGGTTCATCAGGTGTGTTCCAAAAGCAAAGTGAAGGGATGGCAAGACAGAGAAATACTGCAGCAGAGAAGACCTGCAGAAAAATAGAAATCGGATGGCTTCATTTAAGCAGTAATGAATACCGTCAAGTGAGAACCAGAAATGGTGGAGGAACAAGACATGCAACTGTGGAAAAAACTACAACTGTAGCTAAGATTTTGGAAATGGGAAAGGACCTGTTTTTTCCAGATGGGTACTCGCCAAAAGGGAGAGTTGAAGACTTTGTCATTGATATCTGTGATTTTAAAAGAAATCCGATTGCTTTAGATGACACTGTTGGCAAACTTTATGAACAAACCAAATTGAAGCTCCTGAGATTTTACATTTGCACGAAAGATGAAACATTGTTAACAGTTCAGTCCTCATCTGAAGAGGATTTTTCTGCCAGCATAACTGAAGAAGATTCACCGGTGACATTACTTGGATTTGACAGTGAGACAGATGATTTTGTCCCAGATCTACTTGAACATGGGGATTCATCTGACAGTGACACTGGCAAACAGGTTTGTTAAAATAAGAAAGTTATTATTAAAAATAATGATCACTTTAAAGTTACTGTATTTTGTTGTGTTTAGTAGTGCTCGGTGGTAACATGCGACATTTTCTAATTTTGTTGTACTATTGTACTAGGTTTGACTGTGCAACTGCAATAAAGAGTTGTCTTATTCAAGTGCTTTATGTACATCTACGAATATTTGCACTTCTGAAGGATGAAATTATTCCAGGAATTTGTTGTTGACTTGTGTGGTAAGGTACATTTAATACATCTGTGAAAGACTTACAGCTTTTTATTCATTAACATGTACAAAATGACTGGCTGCTGAAAAAATAATTGAATTATTTTCGTTTGTGTCTTGTGTTTGTTTTCTGGTTCACAGATTCACAATTTCCAGATGGAACCCAATCCAAAAAAACTGAAATCACTCTGTGAGGCAGTGACAACACAAAGTCCAGAAAAATCCCATCATATGCATTCAACCCCAACAGACATTAAAAACACTGTCGTGGGACAGCGGCAGCAGACTGACTCAAGTGATCATGATTTCCCTGACCACTGCTCTGAAATTATTGATCTGACCAGTATAGTTCCTAACAAATCCTTCAAACTAGAGTCCTGGGACAAACTTCCAGAAGATTTGGAATTTTGTTTTCCACACATAGACGAAGCGGATACGGTTGTATGGAATCCTGAAGAGGATCTTGTCAGAGCAGATGGTGATGACACAGTCGTGATAACCCTGAATTATGTCAACAGTGAGGATCTCAGACAGGTAAGACCATGGACAGTTGTGGTTGATATGGTTCAAGTGTGACAAAATATGGAAATTTATTAATAATCAAATTCAGTAACTTGCATAGTTCTGATTTTAAAAAAGCTGATCATGCATTCCTGCTTGGACAAAATTTAAGCATGTGTGTTATTTTCTGTAATATTCTTTTGGATCTTAAAAGAAATAACTCACAGTACTGTGAAAGAATTGCTCAATTTCTATTAATCAGAATTCATCTCTTGTTTGTTTAAAACTTGATTTTTTTGCAGCAGTAATACAACATTTTAAGTAGCAATAAGTACATCAAGATCTGATAAAAACCTGTGGGATTCCACTGTAATATGTCTTTTTACTCTTGTAAGTGAGACATGTAGGCTGAAAATAAAGTGGTGTATTTTTGTTCTATTTCTTAATACCTATTGACATATTTTGCAGACTTTTTAAGAACATTCATGACTTAGAATAGGCCAAGGTAGAAGATTGAAGAAGAGTCTTCTAATCTTGAAGGGTTAAGGTGTCTGTTGTCAATTAATGCAATACTTCCTTCTCAGAATGCCGACACAAATGGATTACCTATGGATGGTTTCCTGCTACCATTGTCTTCAGCTAATGGCTTGCCCACACCCCATATGCAGTCAATACAAGAGGAAGCACCCCAGATTGCACAGGTAAGATGGATCAATTCAGGCAACCATAAACACCTACCTTTACATACTGTAGAGATGCCAAAAATGTCATGCTATTTTCTGAGGATATGGCAGTTTGTGGGTCTATTTGAATTAAAAGGATATTGTCAGTTGAGAGACAATTCCAGTGTTTTACATTAACATAAGATTAAACAGGAAATTTAGTCTTGAAATCAAGTTATTTACATAACACAGCAGTGAGACATTGTTTTGGTGTCACTATTGTGTTCTCTACCTATTTTGCACATAAGTGAGTCTTCTCATACATGTAAAGAACACTTGTATAATTTTCTGTGAGGCATACAAGGACATCCATCAGGCCACAATGTTAATGTTATATATAAATTGTCAGTGCAACCATGGTTTGGGAATGTACAGCCCACTAAAATTAGACAAATAAATTTCAAACTTTTTCAGAACATTGATATTGTGTAATCTGTACAATTCATTTGCATTTCTTATGGAATGTGCATGTTTTGTCTTTTACTCAGGACCATGGACTGAATTTCATTGCACAAGGTTTGCATTTAGATTCAAGCAACCAACTTTCCCCATCAAATTCAGGAGACCCACAGAGCCCCCTACATGTATCAATTCGCAGGATAAAAGTTGTTGATGATCTTTTGGCTGTATTTATAGACAGTCGCATTCTGAATGTGACTTTAAAGATGAACTTTGTAAATGAAAATGCTGTTGATGATGCTGGGGTGTCAAGGGAGGTTTACACTGCATTTTGGGAGCAATTTTTGGAACAGTGTGAAGGTGAAAATGAACGAGTTCCAAGGCTGAGGCCAGACTTTAGTGAGGCTGAATGGCAAGCAGTTGGGCAGATATGGGTGAAAGGCTTACTAGACCATGGTGTCTTTCCAGTGAGGCTGTCAAGGGCTTTCATTTTAGCCTGCATCCACGGAATGGACTCAGTTGATGTAGACATTCTGATTGCATCGTTTCTCAACTATCTGCCTCCTGTTGAGAGATCAGCTGTTGAGAAGGCTCTCCAAGGCACAATGGATGAAAATGATGAAGAGGACCTGCTTGACCTTTTTACAAGGATGGGTTCCCACTTCCTACCACCTAAGAACAACATGCAGCCTGCCATTGAAACAATGGCTCATAAGGCCATTCTCCAAGAGCCTAAGTATATAATGGATTGCTTCTCCACACCCATGGCACATCTGCAGCTGAAACTGGCAGACAAGGAAAGTGTGTTATCTCTGTATGAGACAAAGAAGGCCACAGGCAAAAGACTAGTGCAGCTATTTGAAGCAACAAAAATCATGCTGTCTCACGGAGAACAAACAACGTTTAACCATCTTCAGCGTTATGTTAAAAACGCTGATGAAACCAAAGCTGAAAAAATCCTGCGCTTCTGCACAGGATCTTCCGTGATATGTGTTGACAAAATTTTGGTGTGCTTTAATGCTGAAACTGGGCTCAACAGAAGGCCTGTTGCTCACACCTGTGGAGCTACCCTTGAAGTGCCATGCACTTACAGTTCTTATCCTGAATTTCGCACAGAGTTCGACAATGTCCTTTCCAGCAATTACTTTGAAATGGACATCATTTGAACTTGATGAGTGTACTAATGGTTAGAGCTGTAATTTTTATTTGTATGATTATCCTTGAGTTCATAAATTCTGTCTTGTTTCATTTTGTCATTGAAGCATTTGATATATTCAGCCGTATAACAAGCAGTCACAAATTTAATTTTCTGATGGTTTAGTTGTATGTTAGGTCAGATTTCACAAGGACTCTTTATTGTTTAAAATTCTTTGAAAATGACCACATCTTTAACTTCTGTTGAAAACAAGGTTTGTGTTTAGCGTTAGAGGGACAGATCACATCAAAATTTGCTGTACACATTGTCATTATTTTCTTTTACTCCAGCCATCAGCCAGAATAAAGGCTCGCTTTTGTTTTAAGTTGATTGTCCTCTCTCTCTCCTTGTCTGCTTTTGGGTACGTTCTCTCAACACACCTGCATACCCCGCAGTGACACACATTGGCTTGCTGTTTATCCATCTAGAATGTTTTGTCGTGAGTTGCCTAGTTTTGGGAGATATTAGCTGTAGAGATCTCTTCCTTGTTGAAAAACAACATGAAGCTACATAAGGTCTACATAAGGACTTTGCTACTAAGCATTAAGTACCATGTGAAACAAGAGAGGGGTAGGCTTGTACAGTCAATATCTCTAAAATTGGGCAACTCACACTAAAACAGTGTGGATTAAGGAATACTACAGCTAGCGAACAGAAAAATTTGTAAATTTGATTTTAGGGTGAAAAGTCCATTAATATTAGTAAAGAATGTCACTATGGTTGCGAAAGAAGTTATTGAAAGTTAATGATAAGACCCTGTTTACAAATTCTTAAAGCTGATGTGGCCTATAAACATCATCTTGTAACAATAAGTCCTATTTTCCCTTGATTAGCTTCCAAAATGTTTACTAGTTGTTTTGTTAAAAATCATATTGCCATCACAAGTTTTTTTTTTTTTTGAAAGGACTTTGCCATAATGTGACATACAGATGATTCACAATTCTTTATACTGTCTTATATAATTACAAATTAACAAGCAATGATAATCAGATTTAACAGTTTCTAGGATAAACAAGATTGTAGGCCAGGATTTCTAATTAGATTAAATAGTATATATGGTTAATTATAAAGTATTGCTACATTTTTGACAGATTATGCACTTCTGTCTACCCTTCTCTGAAATTAAAGTGCCTGGGAACACAGGCAGTCAATACACAGATGTTGTCGATATGCTTTTGTCATTTGCAATTTTTTAGTTGTCTGTACTACATAGTCCAAAAATAATTAGAAATTGATTAGATTTCAGTTTATTTGTCCGGTAGTTCAACAACACATATCATCCTTTCAGAAGTGGTGAGTTTTGCAAAAATAGCATTCGAATGAAATTGCTGTTCATCAACAGAACAGGTGGGTGCAAAGAATTTGTTATTCAGCTGATAAAATAAGCTTCAGATAAATTCAGTGACAAAAAAAGAATGTTTATATCTATTAGAAATTCTAAGAGTTCAAAAGGTCTCTATTTAGTTCTTTATTTTTTCAGTTTTGTTTAACCAACATTAAAAAACTAAAGCTCTTCTGGAATCAGAATAAATAGTTTAAAAAAAAAGAAGCAAAAATGACATGAAATAACTATATTTTTAGCCAGAGAAACTGGAGTTCAGCAAAATGCCAAGGTGCCCCCTCTCAGATCATGATGCCCCTTAGTACCATTTCATGTAGCCTGCCAATGTGACAGTTGGCGTTATAATATATATAAAGCAGCAAGGCATAATATCATATCTCTTCGATTTTAAACAGTATTCTAGCCAATATCAACAACTAAACATTCCCATCATTAACAAATACAGATGGTGTAAATAAAAACCAACTCACCATTTAAAAATTATTACAAAATACTCAACATAAACCACCATTATCTGATTAAACACTGTACATTAAAACTCCTAACACATTAAATTAAGATGTGTCTTATGTTTTGATCCATGTATCAAGCCAAATACACAGTTAAAGTAATTCGAAGTAATACACATAGACATGGAACTTGATAACATTTGACAGAACATTACAATGTTTTTGTGCTAAAGAACACTCAGAATATCATTAACAGGCAGAGACTCCCCTTTATACTTTAGTTCACTGACCCTCCTGGAACACAACAATAAATATTTCTACATAAGATATTCTCATAAATGACTGTGTACTAGAAAGCTTACAGTTTACAGTCTGTTTAACATCCAGAAGTTAGCTTTCGCACATATCACAGGTCAATTTTGAGTAATGTTCTCTGCTGCATTGTATGCAATTTACACTAATGCCATGATGTTCTCTCTTAAATGCATGTACAAGTTCACAGCCTGATATGGTTGGTGGAGTCAGATGGGACTCAGTCATGATGATATTGCACAGTTCATATACATCGGGGTCACATGGTTTGGTCAGTCGAAAAACACACTCAGTTTTACACATTTCAACATGTTCTTCTTCAGTGGGGCAAAGGAAGTCTCTTGTCCCGTAGAGCTCAGGTAATGTATACATTACATTAGGTCGACCACTGGGGATATTGATGTTTGCTGATGGCCTGATGGAGTGTGTATTCCAAACCTGTGCAGTGTCATCCAGCTCATCCTGTTAAAAAGAATACAGAAATTTAAGAAATGCGATCGCATGTACGTATATACATATACGCAAATCACGATGAGACAACTCACTCACTGAGAGGAAGGTTTATTAGATTTATGCAATTTATTATTTTTAAACAATCATGTGCATTTTTGTAATCATGTACTTTACCTAATGTCATCTGTACAAGTGTTTCACACACTAACTACGGTTACTGTTATGCTGTGATATCTTACATTAGTACTATTAGTCTTATTACTACCTGCTTGGCTCATCTACTCACCTCATAATAATCAATTTGTTTTATGTCACTGATCATTGTATTTTGTATTTGTAAGTTATTTTGATATCCCAATCGAAATAATTCCAAATTGTAAATAGTTAATATTATAGATAAGAAAATTTCATATGACATGTCAACATAAACAACATAGATGTTACTGTAGTCTTGGTTGTTGAGCTCTTCCTTAAGGCGGCCGATTGCTTAAACCGAAATTATAGTATTTACACAATTTTTGATTTCATTTACTCCCTGCTCCTCTCACCCGCTTCTCCCTGTCTTGTCTCTTTCTTCCTGCAAGTCTCTCCATTCCCTAAACCTGGTACAGGGCCCTATTTCAGGAAGTGAAAAACGATACTCAGGGTTGAGTAACCCCGAACTGTCCAACTCGGAATATTCGGTTTCAGAAAGGCTGATAACAATTAGTTCAATCAACGTGGAGTTGCTTTAACCCCAAATTAAGCGCGCGCACGAGGATACATAAAGCCCTTATTAGTGGAGCACAGATTAAGCGAGTCACCATGGAGACGGAGGGAAAGAAGGCGCGGTCAATGTATTTTACAGCGCTTGAGGCCGAAATTCTGATGGCAGCATATGCCGATAACATGCAAATTTTGCAGAAAAAAGGTAACACAGCCTCAGCTGCAAAAGAAAGGGAGCATGCATGGCAAAAAATAGCCGACAGAGTCAATGCGTGAGTGTTAATTTAAACATTGATCTAGGGATTTCCACCCATTTAACACGTTATTTATTATATTTTATTTTATATTTTATACATTTTATTTTGTGATGTGATGTGAGCGCAGGTGCAACCCAACAGGCCCCAAACGTTCCTGGCAGCAAGTAAAAATGAAATATAAAAATATAGTCCAAACAGGTAAGGTGTAATTGTATTATGAGCCATAGTGCTTGGTCTGTTTGTCCGATGTAAATCAATTGCAGTTAGAGGCTACATTAATTTTCTTTCTGTAAGCACTTATTAAAATTATCTGAGCACATTACAAGTACATATTTGCTTACTCTGTATGCTCAAATGTGACCCGTTATGGCCACTAGAAAAAAAGCGGAGGCCCGAAAAAAAAGATGGGGGTCCTCCACCACCACCACCACACAGAGGCTGAGCAGTTGGCTTCCACATTTGTGATAATGGGAACACCACAAACGAGTACAGGAGACGTTTCACTTCCTCAGTTTCCTTTATCTCTCACTCACACACGCATGCATCCAGGCACGCAACAAAACATATTTTATTAACTCACCTGGATGAGTCCCATGCAACAAAACTGAAGGAGGTTTTTGTCCAGAAACCCACCATCAAAGTACCCGTTGTCTCTGATGTCTGCAAATAAGGATAACCAGAACTCCAGACACTGGCTGCGAAGAAAACGCCACCAGTATTCAATCCTTTGATTGGCGGTACTTGCTCCCTCCAAGTAACTCTCAGGGGTGTCGTTAGGAGCCACGGGCACAAGGAAACGCTGAAAGCCTCTAACATGGCCATTTTCAGTTCCAAGATCGCCCCTCACAACTCTAGGGCAGCCCTTTAAACGCTGCACCGCTTCTATGTAATACCCCCCGATCACTTTCAGATTACTATTTGTTGTGTATGCATTAAGCCAGATTATTTTTCTCGAGAAACCGTCAATACTACCATTGATACAGATGCCATATGGCTTCAGTTTGTCGTAGGAGTCCATGTGCCAGATGAAATTCGGCCCTTTTGAAAAATAGTTCCTCCGCCTGAAACATACTGCTTGCCTCAGTGCGACGCCTCGGGGATCCAGCTCCTTCAAAACCAAGCGCACATCCTCTTTCCTCACGCGTAGTCCATGTTCCCTGCATTTAGCGTACATCCATCGGTATCCGTGAAGCTGCCCAGAGTACTGCAATTGGTTGTCTATAAATTCAACCAAGACGGCCAGGTCAGAGTACGCTTTGTGGCGAGTGTGTCCCCTTGCGCTAAGAACTCTCTTCAGATGTCTTTCGCTTATATGAAAACTGTGTCTAATGCAAAGCACAGTTTTAATGTCTTTATAGTTTAGTCCAAGCTCAAAGTAAAAATCTATGAATCGCTCAAATGGGTGTGTGTCCTCCATCGCTGTGGTTGTTTCTAAGGTTTCAGTGCTGATTTGGAGGTCTATGGTACAGACTTTTGCGAGATCTCGCAATACTTATTGCGAGATCTCGCAATACTTTTGCGAGCGCTCGCAATACTTTTGCGAGATCTCGCAAAAGTCCGTCTTAATTTTTTTTTTCTCCCTAATTCTTCTTTTTTTTCCCTCCCTAATTTTTTTTTCTCCCATGTCCCCTGGGGGGCTCCGTAAGTTATGCAGGCTTGTTTGCACAACAAGGCTAAATAATTATATAAACTTTTCTCAATCTAAATAGTGGACTTTGGTAGAATTAAAAAATAAGTGTAGTGCAGGTCTATGATGATTTTTAGTGCTACTATCATCTAGTTCTGATTCTGGTTCTGTCTTGGTTAAGTCCTCAGTAGTCCTGATTTTGAACTGTTGTAGTCCTGTGTTAATTCCGGATCAGTTCTGGGTCTGGTTGAATTGGGGTTTAGTCCTCGTGTCTTGATACAGCCCGACTTTGTTCTGCCTTGCTGCTTAATTAAAAAACTAGTCTAAGGTGTCCTGCACATGTGATATATATTTTTCCCTATATGAAGTCCTTCTTTTTTGAACAAAACTCAAAACAGAGCCAATTAATCTTTCAGTCATTTCTACACCCCCCCCCCCCCCCCCCCCCCCCCCCAAAAAAAATAAATAATCCCACATGCATACTACTCTTTAGGGCTAAGCCCCGGGTGTTTCAAATGTCTGGCTCCGCCTCTGATGTCAACAACCACCAAACAGCTAAAACAGTAAAAGAGAGCAGGAACACGGATTCTGCACGGAGACGTAAACACAAAGCTCGGACCCGCCGACAGATCAGGATCAGTGAGATGTCGCCTTTCTCACCGACGGCACGGACACAGTTGGGGCTGAAAGCCGACAGCTCGCTGATTCTGATGTTTCGGCGGTTTTGTGTTTACGCCTGTGTTTTTTTGCTGATTCTAAAGCTGTTAGTTTGATCTCTCTCCAAACGGAACCAGCAGCAAAAGAAGATCCAAACTACGCTTCACATAAACATCATCATGAACTCACTCTTAGTGATAGTAGTGATGTGTCTGTTGCGAACGAAACGGCTCTTAGTTCTGACTCTTTGAAGTGAACGATGCCAACTCCTTATTGGGAGCCGTGGGGGGGTTCTCACCCTCTCTCTCGCACTTTTTTCCCGCTTCACTCCTCACGCAGTCTTGTGCTTTGCTGGGCAGAGGGGGGAGGGGCGGTAGTTACACTGGCAGTAGCACAGGAACAGAGCGGGAGGGAGAGAGAGAGAAAGAGCCAGGGACAACAACGTCACATTAGAAAGGTATAGAGATTGAAAATGTGACGTCACTCAGGGGTAAAACCGCAAAGAATTCTGGGAACTCGTGGCAAGAGGTACTAGCGCACGCAGGCTTTTAATTGAAATCAGTCACACAGCGATAAAAAGAAACACAAAAATGTCAAGAAGCTGTTGTATTATTAACTGCAATAGCCGGTCGCATGACAGCCATGGGAAGCCGACGGGTAAAGAGATCGGTTGTTATCGGATTACGTCGTTGAAGAGAAATTGTTCGAGCCATGTTTCCGAAGTAACAAAGAGGCGACGGATGGTCTGGATTGCAGCCATTCAAAGACAAAATATAACGTCCCAGAACCCTCCAGCTCACAGGTTAGTCTGCTCCAAGCATTTACACGAAGGTCAGTCTGCTGTTGTAGTTAATACGTCATTTTCATAACATAATTGGTGATATAGGTTACAAGCAAGTCTGGCGCTGAACAGAAATTGTCGCGCTATGCTCCTTTGTTTATTGTGCATAAATAGTGAATTGTCCTGACACAATATTGTGTTTCGCTTCTGTTATTATGGTACATTGACAAAAACATATACTTTTATTCACAGGGTAAAACAGTTGTTTTGTATCACTGATTGCCCAGTACGATTACAGCATACAGTATTATTGTCACTGCTACATTTCTGTGATGCTACCAGAAATTATTTCCACTACTAATTAATTACCGTTGAGCTCAAAGGTCCTATTAATAAACGGTTAACGAATGTGTATTTATGACGACGATTTGTGAGACTGGTAAACTTATGATGTGTACGATGGTCTTTCGTTCTACACGGTGCATTTCAAGGTCCTGCACCCATCCGTCGGTAAACTGTACCTGGGCTTGTTGCAGTGACCTGAAGTTACTAAACTTCATGAGTGTATGCACTCACTCCAAGAACCGTATAATTATAAATATAAGCTGGTGAAAGTTGGGCAGCACGCTAACGTATTTTGTCCCTCTGTGTGCTCGTAAGGGTCTAACACTTTCACTGGTTTGATTTTTTTTCCTCGTATCTTTTCTTTGACTTTCATCAAGTCTTTGTACGGACCGGCATTGTTCTCCTTCGTTTTGTACATAACTTTTTGGGCGGCAAAGAAAAAGCAAGAATTTATTGGAACCGAAGAATGAACGTTTTGCGGTGCTGCAAATGCTTGCATTTGATGCAGGTACTTGGATTGTTTTGCCACGAGTTCACGGCATGCAATGAGCGAAAGTCACGTGGTCTGTCAATCTCTATAGTAATCATCCACAGCTATTTTCAGTTGCGGATGATAAAGGATTCAGAAAGTTTATTCATGCAGGCCCATATGACAGAGAACATGCATGTTCTTTTTGTTTTCATATTTTAGTTTATATTTAATTGTGTTGTGGTTTGCAGTGTTTTGTGTTGTTTCACTTTAAATTTGTTTAAAAGGAAAGAGCTGAAAATTTAAATAGTTAAAAGTTGAAATGTGAATAGTTGGTTTTTGTATTATATGATTTATTTATTAGATTTTATGTGGAGTGAATAAATAAAAGTATATTTACGGTGGCTCCTACAGACAAAACACGTACAAAACACAACAGAAATGCTCCAGGATGCTAGGGGGCAGTGTTGAGCTTTTGTTACCTCGTGGCTACACAAGCCAGGAAGTACCAACGACCGGATTTGGTGTGTGGTAATAACAGGTAAATGAACATTTTTTTAAATTATTTGAATATATATGAATGCTTGTGTATAAATACACAAACAATACACATATGCTTTCAATTGTGTAATTTAAGTGATCTAGTAGCTCTGTTTTGAAGTTCAGTTAACGCTAGAAATGTGTTTTGTAGTTTGTACGTGTTTTGTCTCTAGGGGCCACCGCATATATTTATATATAAACATATATAAATAAAACCACTTTTTTTTACATTAGTAATTCCTTTTGTGCATAATTTAAAATTATTGTTAATAATAAATTAATTAAAGCAACAAAACAACCTGAAGAGCCGGTTCTCTAAAAAGAGCTGGAAATCCCATCACTATTCCCTCTGACTTTTCTGTTTTGCTTCCACCACAATAAAATTACACTTCATGCACAGCTCTCTCTCTCTCTCAGTGTCATGATCCTGGGCCATGTTGGCACAGTATTCTTAGTTTTTGTGTGTTTTGTGTTTTGTTCTTTATTTATGTCCTGGTTTCTAGGTTGTTCTGTTAAGTTGTTCCTTATTTGACTTCCCCTTGTGACTTTTACCCCCTGTGTGCCCCTCTGTGTATCTGTGAGCCCTCGTCTCCCCTCCTTGTGTTTTATTCAATGTTTTCCCCAGCCCGTTATGTCTGTGCTCTCTCTCCTCCTGTCTGAACCTCTGTGTACTTCCTGTTTTACTTTGACAGTCTCTCGTCAGTATGCGTCATGTTGCGTTCACTCCTGCCCTGTCTCGTTACGATTATCTGTGTCAGCCGTGCTCCCACTTCCCTCGTTAACCCTCTGTGTATTTATGTCCGCGTCTCCCTCTGTTCTGTGTCGCGTTCTCCCTCATTCATGGCCGTGTGTTTCTCCGTCTATTACGTTATAGTTTCCCAGTTTAGTTTGTATGGTTTTGCTCTCCAACAATAAAGCTGTGAATTTTGAGTTAATTCCTGCCTCCGTGAGTTTGCGATTGGGTCCTCATCCAGCCTGCACACAGCCGAATCATGACACTCAGTGTACTTCAAGAACAGTTTCCCGTCTAAAAATCTGTTTTCTGCATTATTAACTTGCTTGTTACACAAGTCTGCCGTTGTTTACAGGCTGTCGGCCGCTGTTTTTTTCCTTTTACTTACTTCCAACAAACCCTAATTTCTGCTGTTCAATAGGCTACTGATCAAATGTAAACTTTTTAAATTATGCATAATTGCAAAACTCTCAGCTGTGTCTCTAATCAAACCTCTGTAACTTTGCTCTGCTTCACTTCAGCAGCATCAGGTAATGTTCATGTGTTGATTCATGGTTTTCTTTCTTTTTTGATCTAATGCAGAATCTTTTTATAAAATCCAGGCCAGGAAAATCACCTTCATGTTTTTCTGTTTTATCTTCAGCTACTTTGACACAAAGGCATCTGCTGTGATGCTCACACCTTTGATAAAGTCTCACAAGTGTCAGCTTTGTTTCTATAGATACAAAAATATGGGAATGTACTGATGCATGATCTGAATTATAATATTTCTGACTGTCTGAGGCAAAATTTCCCAGATTCGAATCGAATCGAATCGAATTGAATCAAATCGAATTGTGGATCAAATCGATTCAGGACCTTGTGAATCAGAATCAAATCCATCCATCCATCCATCCATCCATCCATCCATCTTCATCCGCTTTGTCCGGGGCCGGGTCGCGGGGGCAGCAGCCTAAGCAAAGAGGCCCAGACCTCCCTCTCCCCAGCCACCTCCTCCAGCTTATCCGGGGGAATACCAAGGCGTTCCCAGGCCAGCCGAGAGATATAATCTCTCCAGCGTGTCCTGGGTCTGCCCCAGGGCCTCCTCCCGGTGGGACATGCCTGGAACACCTCACCCAGGAGGCGCCCAGGGGGCATCCTTGTCAGATGCCCGAACCACCTCAGCTGGCTCCTTTCCATGTGGAGCAGCAGCTGCTCTACTCTGAGCCCCTCCCGGATGGCCGAACTTCTCACCCTATCTCTAAGTGACTGTCCTGTGCTACAGTCCATGTGCCTGGTCTCTCACACGGGACTGCTTGTGTGTGAGGTACAGTTCCATAATAGCCACTGATCTTTAGTTAACTGTGGGAATTTCACTCACACATCAGACCCATTCACACTCAGTGCCCACTAATATACCTCCACTCATATCTGAATACGAAGCTGCAGCTGTAATCAAACTGCTGACCTCGGCTGTGTCGGCTGTGTTCTTCCAACTGAGCGACACCCGCCCAAAACCACCAACTCAGATTTCCTTTCTTACACAAATCAAGAGAGATATTTTTGTCTTGTGAAACTGTAATTTAGGTCTTCCCATGACACAGCAGAAGTGTTGACCCACTGTATGTCTGAGTATTCAAGTCAAGCCTTTGATCGCAGTTATGTCGCACATGTTTGAAGCTTTGTAATGAGACAGTCATAAATAGCACTGATATAGTTGGCTGCTTAAAAGAGGCCTCCCACGTCACCCCTGAGGAACATCACTGAAAGGAAATGCATCAGAAGATGCCAGTAACAGCTGATCAATGGCTGCATGAAAGGACATCAGTGCAGAGGTGGGACCAAGTCATTGTTTTGCAAGTCTCAAGTAAGTCTCAAGTCTTTATCCTCAAGTCTCAAGTCAAGTCTCAAGTAATGTCAGGCAAGTCAGAGTCGAGTCTCAAGTCACTGGTGTAAAAGTCTGAGTCAAGTCACAAGTCTGAAAGTTTGAATTTCAAGTCCTTTCGAGTCTTTAAAAAAAAAAAAACGAAAAAAAGCATGTTGCAGTTATGCTAAATGTAAATATTAGACCATGTAATTTTTAAATCTGTGTTTTTCTCAACACATGACAAAATAGTGAACTTAGAAAATATACACAAATTGTGAAATTGCACCTCTTTAAAATGCAGCTCAATTAAACCTAGCTCCAAGAATAATTTTCACCGACAGTTCTGAGATAAGCTGCATGTTATTCTTGGATGCGGTTGTAGGACCGGCTTTAAAATCGCATGACAAAAATATCATACACATTAAAAAAAACTGCATCACCAACGTAGCCTGGAAAACATTTGCTAGTTAGATGAAGTCAGCTATCTCATCGTAGCATATTTATATGCATATTTATAATTATACGCTTCTTGGAGTGAGTGCATACACTCATGAAGTTTAGTAACTTCAGGTCACTGCAACAAGCCCAGGTACAGTTTACCGACGGATGGGTGCAGGACCTTGAAATGCACCGTGTAGAACGAAAGACCATCGTACGTATCATAAGTTTACCAGTCTCACAAATCGTCGTCATAAATACAGATTCGTTAACCGTTTATTAATAGGACCTTTGAGCTCAGCGGTAATTAATTAGCAGTGGAAATAATTTCTGGTAGCATCACAGAAATGTAGCAGTGACAATAATACTGTATGCTGTAATCGTACTGGGCAATTAGTGATACAAAACAACTGTTTTACCCTGTGAATAAAAGTATATGTTTTTGTCAATGTACCATAATAACAGAAGCGAAACACAATATTGTGTCAGGACAATTCACTATTTATGCACAATAAATAAAGGAGCATAGCGCGACAATTTCTGTTCAGCACCAGACTTGCTTGTAACCTATATCACCAATTATGTTATGAAAATGACGCATTAACTACAACAGCAGACTGACCTTCGTGTAAATGCTTGGAGCAGACTAACCTGTGAGCTGGAGTGTTCTGGGACGTTATATTTGCTCTTTGAATGGCTGCAATCCAGTCGCCTCTTTGTTACTTCGGAAACATGGCTCGAACAATTTCTCTTCAACGACGTAATCCGATAACAACCGATCTCTTTACCCGTCGGCTTCCCGTGGCTGTCATGCGACCGGCTATTGCAGTTAATAATACAACAGCTTCTTGACATTTTTGTGTTTCTTTTTATTGCTGTGTAACTGATTTTAATTGAAAGCCTGCGTGCGCTAGTACCGCTTGCCACGAGTTCCCAGAATCCTTTGCGGTTCTACCCGTGAATGACGTCACATTTTCAATCTCTATATAATATGCGTGTTAAATTTTATATTTGGGGTAAAATATCAAGTCTTTTCAAGTAAACCGGTTCAAGTCCAATTCAAGTCCCAAGTCATTGGTGTAAAAGTCCAAGTCAAGTCACAAGTCTTAGAACATTTTTTCAAGTCAAGTCTAAAGTCATAAAATTAATGACTCGAGTCTGACTCGAGTCCAAGTCATGTGACTCGAGTCCACACCTCTGCATCAGTGACACTGGAGTTATATCCACACAAAGCGGCTTTGTACTCGCTCAAAAATGTGTTCTCAGGCAGCATTATTATTATTATTAAAATTATATGAAAAGTGATCCTCTTTAGTTTTTTGCTGGTTACTGCTGATCCAAAAACAGACACTCACTCACTGTGGCCAGCTCAATCAACCTACAAAACTGGTCAAATTCACTTATGACCCCCCCAAAATGCTTAAATACACTTAAAAATGCTTGTGACAATAACTAAAGATTATTGAGAAATAAGGAGCGCGAGTGTGAAGCATCTGCTTTTTCACAGAGATGTTTGCAGAGATAAAAGGATAACACTGCAAAGATCATATTGAATATTTCTGTATGCACATGATTGGTTGTATACAGTGTTGGGAAGGTTACTTTTAAAATGTATTCCATTACAGAATACAGATTACATGCCCCAAAATGTATTCTGTAACGTATTCCGTTACGTTACTCAATGACAGTAACGTATTCTGAATACTTTGGATTACTTAATATATTATCAGGCTTTTTACAACAACGTGAATGTACTATTGCTGTGTGATTTATTACTATTACTGAAGGTCCGCGACTCCGAACTGTAGTAAAGGGACCTCTGACTAATACGGCGGGGTCCCTGTCGGCTCGTAGCCGAAAAATAGCTTTACTTTGTTGTGTGGGTCAACTTTTCTTGCGAGAGACAGAGAGAGGCGTTGAAAGACTGCTCCAATGGAACTTATTGTTTTCAGAGGAAAACACGAACACGGTGTACAGTCGAGTCTTAACAGCTTACTTACAGCTGGGCTCGTCAGGCACTCTTCTTGGCTGCAGTGGTTATTATTATATTTACATGCTTCCAGCTCCCGTTTTTCCTCGATGACAACTCATAGTTTTCCACTCCCCTTTTTCTCCCTCCTCGCGCTCACAGACCCATAACGTGTATGGCAGTCCATTCTCCCAGCAGCACGGACTACACTGCCCATGATGCTACATTCTTTAGAGCTATGCTTGTAGCATTCTGCCTGTTAGCTTAGCACAACAACAACAACAACGAAAAGGCGCTCTCTCACCCAGGAAACACACAGTCGCAGAGAGAGAGTGTCGCCCTGTAACCATGGCAACCGTAACGCTGCCGCCTGGAACAAAAGAACGTAGCTGTCAAACAAACCCAAACAGTCCTGACCCGCGACAAAATGAAACAGGAAAGTACCGCAGTGTAATCCATTTATTTCAACAAAGTAACTGTATTCTGAATACCACCTTTTTAAACGGTAACTGTAACGGAATACAGTTACTCATATTTTGTATTTTAAATACGTAACGGCGGTACATGTATTCTGTTACTCCCCAACACTGGTTGTATACTCTAAAGGTATCGCAGCATGAGAGCTGATGAGTCCAATAGTCTCTCTGTTCTAAACTAACCGCTAAACTGTGATGGTATATGGAGTCTGCAGTCAGCTGACCACTGAAACCTGACTACTAAGTGTCTGACACTGCAGGCTGACCAAGACTTCACTCCACACTACCCATCAGCTGAGTCAGTGGATCCACATGGATGAGACTGGATCCAGATTAGTTCGTGTCATTTACTCAAACAGCATCAGGAAATGTTTCCAATTGTCTTCTTCTATTATTTTGAATGTATTTTGTAAAGTTATGATGTCAAATGTGTGGTGGAATGAACCGGCAGCTTTTCCAATCTCACTATTGACTGAACATGCTTTAGAGCAGCGGTCCCCAACCCCCGGGCCTCGGACCGGTCCGTGAGTCGTTTGGTACCGGCCGCGAGAGTTGAGGCTCAGGTGTGAAATGTATAGTTTTCAGGGTTTTTATCGGTTTTCAGCGTTATTTTGTTATCGTTTTTATCGTTAACTCGGTTTTCCTGGGTCTTTTCAGTGTGTTATGAATAAATCTTCTTTTTTTCGGTACCGGTACTAGTTTTATTTTGTTGTATTTATCCGCGACACCTTAAAGGCCGGTCCGTGAAAATATTGTCGGGCATAAACCGGTCCATGGTGCAAAAAAGGTTGGGGACCGCTGCTTTAGACTACAGGCCACAACTACATTCATACGGTGCCTGAAGTGCTTGTATGCCTGGTATCTGTGGCCAGTTTGGGATCACCACGTAACCTAATGTGCGTGTTAGGTTACTGTGAGAGGAAATCAGAGAACCCAAAGGAGACCAGGAAGAAATTTCAAATTTCACACAGAAAAGTCAGAAACCCTCTTGCTATGAGCTGACAGATATCGCCCCGTTTCCAAGAGCTTGCTCAGGTGGATCATTGGATTGTTGTTGTTGTTTTCTGTATTATTGTAAAATATAAAGTGCTTTGAGAAAACTGTTGCTGCAATTTGGCACTATATAAATAAAACTGAACTGAACTAAATGATGCTTTTCAAACTTATACTTTCATTGGTTTGATACATCAACACTAATTTTACAGCACTTCAGATAAAAACACGGAAATGTAACTTTGGTGACAAATCCACCTTTTTGGACAAACTATTATTTTCTGTCATGTGATGATGAAGTTATCAGTTTTTACGTGTATTATCTGCCTGTTCCTCTTTTTTCTGGCCACTGTGATCATGCTTAGTTTGACTGGACTGTCATATCATTACCACAATGTGGCTGCCCATTTGTCCTGTACAGTCAGGACTCTCTGATACTAATATGCCTCCCTATAAATACAGCTCTGTGTAGGAGTTTAACTGCAGACAGACAGGTGGACATACAGATGGATCATAGTTAAGATTACAGACTGGATTTTCAAAATAAAATTCACATTTAGAGGGAGGCAGGTTTCATGTAGGTTGAGCAAAGTCTTGGATGGACGAGGTTTGGGTTTCACGTCAGGGCACCTGATGTGGCACTGGATGAGGTTTTTAATAAGGAGGTGCATGGCAGGTTAAGCTTCTGTAGAACAGCTCATCTGCTCGTCAGAAGGTTGGTGGTCCAGTCCCCAGCTGCTCCAGGCAACATATAACCCCAAGTTGCAAGTTGCTAGAAAGCACGTGAGAATAGAAAATCTGAAAATCGTTGCCAGTTACTGTGAACCCCGCATGAGGTATGAATAGAAAATAAACTAGTAATAAACCATGTGCAGAATATTTCTCAGTAATCAAAGAGGAAAACAGAATCATATTTGGAGAGAAGCCATCCTCAAAGCTGATATACACATGTAGGAATGTGATCCATTGTCTCTTCACCTTTGCTTCAGCCAAAGTGTTGAGCCACTCTGATCACGTTATCTAATTTACTGTCGTTAATTAAAGGTTTGGATAGCTCAGTAGGTAGCGTGGTCGCCCCATGATCGGAAGGTTGGGGGTTCGAATCCACTGAACGGGCACCTGATATACCCCTGAGCAACTGTTAAAGAGTGAAGGTGAAAATTGTAGCCACTGTCTGTTAGACTGAGAATGTCCAACAGAGGAATGGGACGGATGATGGCAGATCCATGGTGTAATTGTGGTTGTGGCATTTCTGCCTCTCCATCAGCGTGTCCAAAATTAGCTCTGATAAACACAGACTGCATTTTACTTCTGGTCAAGTGATTAAAGAAAGTCTTTGCATAGCAGGCAGGGAGCCATTCATTCATAGCACAGCTGGATGATTGTGGGTGGATCTCAAAGACATGCTAATATGCAGCACTCAACATTTCATTTGCTGGAGTGACAGTGCTAACATCACACAGCACTTCCACCCCAGCCTGTCGTGAGATACAGGTCTTTCAATCCCCGTCCTGTTTAATCCAGTGGAAACAGCGTGTTGTATCCAGGCAACAAGTTTGTTGCCAGGTGACAGATACAGAGGTCCCGAGACCAGAGACTGCATGTAACAATTCCATATGAGTAAGGCTTTGAAAATCATGCTTTGATCAGCTTTACCCATTAAACCAAACGATGCATTCACATGCTCCGGCCTGCCTGCGAGCAGAAGAAGTGGCAGTAAAAGTCAATGGCAGGAAACTGATCTCTGCACCTTCTGTGAACCCTTATCTGCTTGCCTAATTGCCACATGGAATCGTGATGTTCGCAGTGACAGCTTATCAGAGGAGATATATCTGCCAGCAAATATGAAAACAGCCATAAGTGGTGGGATTATCAAACATGTTTCTGCCAACACACTGGGCCTTTAATGTGGCAGCCACAAGCAGAGATAATGATCATTTCCAAGAGCTTCAGCTGACAAATCCACCACCACCATTAAAGGCTTTCATTCTTGCCCAGAGCTGTGTGGGGAGACTGTATACTTTTACTTTGATTTAGATGCAGCTGCTTTAGCGGGGGCCATTTGTTTCCTCAGGCATGTTTATGTCAAGTAAGAACTCGGATTTGTTAGGCAAATATTGGAACTGTACGCTAGTTTACTGCTCCTTCTGTAGGTGAAACACCTGCTTTATTAAGCATATATTCTGTACACATATACACAGTACTATGGAACCTTTTAGACTCTTTTATCTTATTGTTTTGGTTTTTCACATTTTTGCTTTCAGCCACCTATTTTTTCATTCCAATGAAAATCCCGTGTGCTGTCAAAAATTTAATTAGCTGGAAAATCCTCCAAAGAATCTGGGAATTGCTTTGAAAAAACAGGAAAGATAAACAGGAAAGACTAAGATTGATCATGACTTTGAATGAATGAGTACTAACATTTAAGCACAAGTGTTAAGAAAGCAAGACTCCTCACTCAGCAGCTACAGTCATGAAAAAGAAAGTTCTCACTGAAAAGCTACACTACTCAAAACTTTTAGAAATCCTCAATTTTTCCACTTTTTTCAAATTGAAAATGGTGCATTTTAATGTCTAATTAAGATAAGATAAGATAAGATAACCATTATTAGTCCCACACGTGGGAAATTTGTTATTTTAATTGCACTCTGAAATGAAAGCATAGTACAAATAAGCAGTTGGCATTAAAATAGAAACCATGGAATCAATTTATAGGCCAAAGTGTACTCTGATCTTTGACCCATCAGTAGCACCTTTGGCAGATATATATATATATATATATATATATATA